>NW_026294436.1:11037813-11770313 GCF_007827085.1 Peromyscus californicus insignis | reverse complement strand
TTCAAGACCAGCAGAGAGAATCAGTTTCAGAGGGTTTCCTACTATGCTTCAAATTGCATTTCTCAATATCATTTATTTATATTGTCAGAGGAAGTCACCAATGTAAAGATGGCTCCATCCCTCAGGAAGTGGCCCCTTGTTTATTTTGCTTCCTGTTCCCATTGAGAATTGGGGAGGAATGAAGAAGAGCCCAAATGGCAAATGCCCTTAGTGCTTGTGTGTGTGCTGCACAGATGCTTGGTTAGATGCACTTGCATGTGTGTGCCCATTTGTGTGGAGGACAGGAAGTGACTGTCTTCCTCAATCATTTTCTACCTTACTTTGAGAAGGAAACTTTGTTTATTGGTAATTTCAAGATGATGCAGTGTATTTAGATCACATATCCCCTGCAGTTTCCCTTCTGTCTCCTCTCAGAACCTTCCCATACCCACATTCCAACTTTTTGTCTTCTCTTTAAAAAAAAAAAAAACCCACAGAGTTCAATTAGTGCTTCTATTTGTGCTTTTGTGTAGAGCTATGCATTGGAGCATGGCCACCTTGACATGGGCCAAAAGACTGCAAACAAACAAACACCAGGGCTGGAGCAATGGCTCAGTGGTGAACAGCACTCTCTGCTCTTCCAGAGGATGCAGGTTCAATCCCCAGCAACCATGTGGCAATGCCAAACTGTCTATAACTCCAGTTCTGGGGTATCCAGTGCCCTTTTATGGTCTCTTTAAGCACCAGACATGCACATGATGGACAGTTACACATGTAGGAAAAACACTGACACAACATAAAACAAATATATAAAATCTCCCTTATCCAGTAGCCCTCCACTGCCAAGCGCCCCTCAGCTATGAGGGAGGCCTCATGGGCTTCTTCCCTTTTCATGCTGGAGTGTTGACTGGCTTGATCTTGTGAAGGTCTTGTGCTGCTGAGCTTTTGTGTGCCACAAGGGCAACGGTCATGTCATATGTGGAAGACATTATTTTGTAGCAATATTCTCTGACTTCTGGCTCCTCTGATCTTTCAGTTACCTCTTCTGTGGTGTGCCCTGAGCAGTGTGGGAGGATATGGTACAGAAGACCCATCCCCCTGTGACATGCTCTGTACTTGTTTCAGTTGTGACTCTCTGTTAACTGCTGTCTGCTGCATAAGGAAGCTTCTCTGATGAGGCTACTTTTTTATTTGATTTTTTTTTTTGAGACAGGGTTTCTCACTCCTAATTCAGCTAGGCTGACTGGCCAGCCAGCTCAAGATGTCCACCCTTCTCTGTCTCTCTAGTGCTGAGATTATAGGGATATATCACCATACCAGGTTTTTAAAATGTCATTTGTCTTAGTCAGAGTTTCGACTGCTACAGCAAAACAGCATGACCAAAGAGCAAGTTGGCAAGGAGAGGATTTATTTCCACCTTGCTATTCATCATGGAAGGAAGTCAGGACAGGAACTCATAAAGGGCAGGAACCTGGAGACAGGAGCTGATGCAGGGGCCATGGAGGGGTGCTGCTCACCACCTTGCTCTTTATGGCTTGCTCAGCCTGCTTTCTTATAGAACTAAGGACCACCTGCCAAGGGATGGCACCACCCACAGTGTGTTGGGCCCTTCCCCATCAGTCACTAATTAAAATGCTTTACAGCTGGATTTTTTGTTTTGTTTGTTTGTTTGTTTTTCAAGACAGGGTTTCTATGTGTAGTTTTGGTGCCTGTCCTGGATCTTGCTCTGTAGACCTGGCTCTGCCTCCCAAGTGCTGGGATTAAAGGCATGTGCCACTGCCACCTGGCTACAGCAGGGTCTTTTTTTTTTTTAAATATACTATCATTTTCCACCTTTTTCTTTCCTTTTCCTTTCCTTTCCTTTTCTTTTCTTTTTATTAAGAGATTTTCTACTCATTTTACATACCAACCAGGTATTCCCCTGTCCTCCCTCCTCCCGGCCCCCCAGCCTTCCCCACCAACCCACCTAGCTTTCCGACCTCCTCCAAGGCAAGGTCTCCCCTGGGGAGTCAGCAGAGCCTGGTACATTCATTTGAGGCAGTTCAAGCTACACAACTGTCTCACTTATCCAGAGGGCCTAGTCCAGTACCATGGGGGCTCCTCAGCTATTGGTCCACAGTTCATGCGTTTCCACTAATTTGGCCAGTTGTCTCTGTACTTTTTCCAATCATGGTCTCGATATCTCTTGTTCATAGAATCCCTCCTCTCTCTCATTGGTTGGACTCCTGGAGTTCTGCCTGGGACCCGGCCATGGATCTCTGCATCTGTTTCCATCAGTCACTGGATGAGGGTTCTATGATGACAGTTAGGGTATTCAGCCGTCCAATCAATCACCAGAGTAGGCCAGCTCAGGCACCCTCTCGACTATTGCCAGTAGTCTATGGTGGAGCCATCCTTTTGGATTCCTGGGAACCTCCCTAGCATTCTGCTTCTTCCTATTCCCATGGTGTCTTCATTTATCACGGTATCTCTTTCCTTGCTCTCTCACTCTGTTCCTATTCTAGCTCAAACCTCCTGCTCCCCTAAACTCTCATCCCCCTACCTTGCCCTCCATTACCCCTCTCACCCCCAGTTTGCTTATGTATATCTCATCCATTTCTCCATCACTGGGTAATCCGTGCATCCTCCCTAGGGTCCTCCTTACTAGCTAGCCCCCCTGGAGCTGTAGGTTGCAGTCTGGTCAACTTTTGCTTTATATCTAGTATCCTCTTATGAGTGAGTACATACCATGTTTGTCCTTTTGAGTTTGGGTTACCTCACTCAGGATGATATTTTGTAGTTCCATCCATTTGCCTGCAAACCTCATGATGTCATTGTTTTTCTTTGCTGAGTAGTACTCCATTGTGTATATGTACCACATTTTCTTTATCCATTCTTCAGTTGAGGGGCAGAATGGGAAAAGATCTTCACCAACCCTACATCTGACAGAAGGCTGATCTCCAGAATACATAAAGAACTCAAGAAACTAGACATCAAAACACCTAACAGTCCAATTAAAAAAATGGGCTATAGAGCTAAACAGAGAATTCTCAAGAGAAGAATCTCAAATGGCCATAAAACATTTAAGGAATTGCTCAACATCCTTAGTCATCAGGGAAATGCAAATCAAAATGACTCTGAGATACCATCTTACACCTGTCAAAATGGCTAAGATCAAAAATACTGAAGACAACTTACATTGAAGAGGATGTGAGCAAGGGGAGCACTCCTACACTGTTGGTGGGAGTGCAAACTTGTACAGCCACCTTGGAAATCAGTATGGTGGTTTCTCAGAAAATTGGAAATCAATCTTCCGCAAGATCCAGCTATACTACTCTTGGGAATATACCCAAGGAATGCTCAATCATACCACAAGGACACATGCTCAACTATGTTCGTAGTAGTATTATTTGTAATAACCAGAACCTGGATACAGCTGGATCTTATGGAGACATTTTCTCAGTTGTGGTTATCTCTATTCAGATAACTCTAGCTTGTCTGTCAAGTTGGTGTAAGACTGTCCAGCACATCACTGTTGGGGATTCTAACTCAAGTCCTCATACTTGCTCTGCAAGCATCTTCCTGACTAAGCCACCTTCCCAGTTCTTCCCTGTGGTTCTATAGGGTCTTGTGTCTTGATTCACAAACTCTGCTGGGATTTCTTAAGTTAAGCAGAGAACCAGAAACCTCAAAACAATCTGTAATCTGACACTGTAATGCACCATTTAGAGAAGTGAACTCAAATGTAAAGTAATGCATACAACCTGTTAAGTGCTGGCCTAGATCCTTCAGGCAGTTAGAACAAATATAGCACCGACTGACTGACTTCATTCTGAGGGGCTAGATGCCTCAGCATTCCCAATATGGTACTGGAAGGATTCCGAGAGAACTTCTGTTGGCCAGTCAACATCAGGAGGCTGAAGAAACTGGAGTCTCATGGTGACAGAGCATGACAGGAGCAGTAGCAGCAGCAATGGGACAGAGAGACGTCCTTACCAGCAAAAAATGAAAGCAGTCAAGCAAGCAACACCGCTTTCCCCTTGCACCTCTTTGTAACTGGGCCACTGCTAGAAGGCGCCGTCCACTCCAAGGGACAGTTTTCTCCCTTCAGTTAATCCTTTCTAGTAATGCTGCAACATTACTGACTCATACATGTATCTCTTAGTAGTTTCCAAATTTAATCAACAATTCGCATTAACTATCACAGAGACAATCATTATAAACTAATATCCAATAAGAAAATAGCCACTGGGGTCTTAAAGCAAAGTAAGGTTATATTAAAATTTGATTGTGGAGTGACCAATCCACACCATCCTTACAGGCTTCATACTGCTGACTGATAGCCCACCCCCACCCCAGGCACACAGCAAGCACAGGGTACCACAGAGAGTTAGGTTCCAGAGGTAGCATCTGTGAAGGGATTGGTCTGAGTGTGACTGTGAAATGTACAGGCCATCAATATGATAAGCAATGGAAGATGATCTGTGTTAATGCCCAAGAGTTTACCTGAAAGTTTTATGACTCCGTCCTCAAGTACTGTACCTTAGGAAAATCAGCCCTCAATCATTTCATGGGGTGGGAACTACTACTGTGGATTCTATCCACTTGGTCTCTAGCTCAAGGTGAGGGATAAGCCTGTTTAATGCTTCAGTGACACAGAGTGAGCTACCTGACATGGGTGCTAGGAACTGGACTCGGGTCCTCAGCTAAAGCAGCAAACGCTCTTAACCACTGAGGCATGGCTCCAGCCCCAGCATGATACTTTTAAATACAGGTTTGACTACTACTTGCCTGATGAAAGTCTTCCAAGGTTTAAGATAGATAGATCTGTAGTGTTGCCAAGGCTTGTGTGATCTAGTCTTTCTTTGATTCTCCATTCTTATCTCTTGTCACAATCATTGGGCTCCAATTATGCTGTCCATGTATAATGTATTCAGGTTTGCCATAGACATCTAGCTTTAAAGTCTTGAATATTCCTCTCTTCACGACCTCTTCTGACTTACATTACTTTTTTCTATTTTCTATTTTAATCTCTCTCTCTCTCTCTCTCTCTCTCTCTCTCTCTCTCTCTCTCTCTCTCTCTCTCTCTGTGTGTGTGTGTGTGTGTGTGTGTGTGTGTGTGTGTGTGTGTCTGTTTGTATTCAAAGATGACATTGAACCCCTTAAAGCTGGAGTTACAGGCAGTTGTGAGCTGTTTTGCCTGGGTACCGGGAGTGGGACCAGGGTCTTCTCCATGAACAGTGTGTGCCCTTGACACACTACAAAGCCGTCTCTCCAATCCCTCTCTTAAAGTCTTAGCACAAGCTCTCCTTCACACTTTTCCACAGTGGTGCCGTGTAAGTTTGCCTTTTGAATTAACATGGTCTTTGGGTATGGTTTCATCTATTTAGTGTGTACTTGAGGAGGTGCTCCATCATCTTCTAAAACCTTTTGTAAAAGGTCTCTTCTTCTATGCCAGGCTTGCCTGGAATTTGCTTTGTAGCAGAGGATGATTTGACTTTCTGACCATCCTGCCTCCATCCCCAGGGTGCTGGGACAGAGTTAAGATTAGGGATAGGGTTGTTAGTTATCTGATGTGGGGGTTCAAGACAAGGCTTCACCTGTGCTAGGCAAGCACTTTCTTGACTGCCCTACACTCCCAGCCCTGGGATGTTCCAGAGTTTGCTTTCATTTTTGTATGATTATGGTAGGTGGCTGTTCTTTTATAAATATGTATGAGAAGGACAATGAAGAATGTGTCACTGAGGGCTGGAGAGATGACTCAATAGTTAACAGGGCTTAGTGATCTTCTAGAGGATTCTGTTCCCCTGAAACCACTTTGAGCAAATTACAACTGCCTCCAACTCCAGCTCCGGGATATGCACTTCCTTCTTCTGATCTCCATGGGAGCCCACAGTCCTGCACACATTCTCTCCCCGACCCATGTTCACACATAATGTAGAATAAAGCAAATCATTTTTTTTTAAGTTTCACTAAAGCCAAATAGAATAAAAAAAATAAAACTGAACGCTTGAACGAAGCAGGCAGAATCAACTCCCAACCTTAAATGATTATTGTCTAATGGTCTGCTGTGAGGTAAACTGACTTGAGCTGGGGCTACACAGCCTGAGGTCCAAGGAAAGGGGCTCATTCACAAACATTTATCTATTCAAGGTCAGCAGTAGGTCCCGGATTCCATCCTTCAGGAGCATCCATAATAAAACCCCGGCTCAGGAGCCAATAGCTCTCCTGCACAGCTTCCCCACAGGGCTTCTTCCAGAGTGGCCCTCTGACCTGAGCGCATCGCTTTTGGATAATGAGGGCAGCAGAAGCATCTGGAGAATTTCTGCCTTCCATCCACGGGAAAAGATGCCCTACATTAACTACACTGTCTTTGTTATTTGGGGGAATCAAAGCAACAAGACTTTTTTTTTTGTTGTTGTTGTTAAAGCAGTTTCATTTTTGATGTCAAAAGTATTTTTTTTACTAAAGTTCAATTTATTATTTAGCTGAAAATTTAAAAACTGTCTATTAGTGGGATATACAACTAACAATGTTTCAAACCGCAAGGGCACCACACAGTCTAAATAGTTTGAACCCATCTCCCTCCTCAATGGGAAAAAGCTAATTTCTTTCTCCGGTTTCAACTACATCACATTTTTTTTTTCCTTTGAGGGTTGATGTGATTTCAATTTTGGGGTTGTTGAACTGGCAAGAACTATTTTTGCATTTCCTAAGACTCCAACATGGTATTTCTTTGAAGTGGCAATTGTACAGGTTTGGCCTTCTTTGTAATTCCATTAACCATTAGGGCAACAGCAACTAGATATGGATATTAGAGTCAGCATGCCGGGGACAGCATCTGGACCGCTTTCATGTAATAAACGGAACAAAATATTTGTAGATCACCACATCTGTATATATGCCGAGGAGGCCACTGGTGGCCAGTGAGATCCTTGTAAGGGCATAAAAACACACATTTTCATGTGTACACACACAAATATGCACACACACACATATACATACATATACTGTAAATTTTAAAAATAAGCTCAAAGAGGTATAGATAACCCATGGTATTTCTTTTTGTATTTGCCAATTATGATACTATTGTAGTGATTAATTTCATATTGCAACTTCACTGAACCAAGCAAGGTCCATAAAGTTAGCAAACACTATTGCTGGCCATGTCTGTGAGGGTATTCCTAGAAGGCATTGGCATTTTGACTGTCAACTGGGGAACCTTGTCATTATCAATTCATCTAAAGGCCCACATAGAGCAAACTGGCAAAGAAAGAAAGAATTGTTTGGTCTGAGACATCCATCTTTCCCTGTTCCTAGATATTGGTTTACCTGGCTGACCTGCTTCCAAGACTCTCACCAAAGCACATACCATTAGTTCCTCAATTCTTAAGTCTTTGAACCAGAACTGAATTATATCACCGCTCCCCTAGTTCACCAGTAGCAAATAGCCAACTCTGTGAATGCTTAGCTTTATAACTGCATAAGCCCATCCCACCATATATCTTCCCTTATATATCTGTCTCTGGGTTCTATTGATTTTGTCTCTCTTGGGAAGACTTACAGTTACATAGCTAGAAGAGTATATAAAATACATATATACACCTTATAAATAATGCAGTAATGTTTTATACTCCTGAAGTGTGGGTTAATACTATATGAGACTGTGGTTCTCAGACCTTGGGAAAGCAAGACAGGAGGATCAGAAGTTCAAGGTCATCATTAGCTACCTAGTGATCTTGGAGTCCATCTGGGCCATATGTCTCAATAACGATAAAATAAAAGAGACAAAACCAATGCAGACTGAGAACACGGTCTGTCTTCAGAAGCCTCCTGTGTGCATTTTTGATAGTGTCATCTCTCAGCATGCCTCTGGAGGCCCTCACTGTCTTGAGATTACTATCAATGATTGCTTTGTTTTATTTCTGGGGATATCATTACTGTAGATGCTTTTAAATAATGCATGCGTTAGCTTTAAGTTTACTAAATGTGTAAGGAAGGGAAGATACCGTCACTCTTAAGTGAGGGCACTCAAGAGAAGAGGAGGCAGAAGAAGTAACCTGTGGCTCCCCTTTCTTCTAGATGTTCATGTGAAGGAGTCTCCTAGAGACGATACTCAGGGACTGTAACAGGGTGAAGGTATAGATAAGTTGCTGGACGTCGAGTAGAAACAAGATGTGGGGCATGTTTGGCTCTTGAACGTGGCACATCCTGTAACAGCTCTCAGGAAAGCATCAAGGCTGCTTGTGTGTAGAACGTAGGATGAGAGGATGAGTGTCTCCAGATGATTCAGGAGCAGGACATGGTGACTAATCAGAGCTCAAGACAAAGAAAGGCCAGATTCTCTCTAGGTACAAGCTTTTTAGTTTATCACTCCAGTATGAGATGTAGATAGCAGCACTGGGCTCTGGGTTCATCTGACTCCTGGAATGTCCTGATCCCATCGTGCTGGTCACCTTCTAGACCTGTGAGTTTGAGGGTACAGTCCACCATGGTGGGGACCTCCTGCCAGCCAGGGTGTGAAGCAGCAAGTCATGTGGCATCTCTAATCAGGAAGAAGAGAGATGAAGGCTGGTGCTCAGGCTCACTTTCTCCTTTTTATGGAGACTGGGACCCCAGCCCATGGGATGATGTCACCCACATCCAGGGGGCATCTTTTGTCCTCATTGAATCTAATCTAGAAAACCCCTCACAGATACGTTCAGAAGTTTTCACCCTGGGTGATTTTTAAATCCTGTCAAGTTGGCAATCAATATTAAGCTTCATAATCTAATCACTTCTTTGGAGTGGATAAGAGGAGAGGGAACTTTTGAATCTTGAAAAGCCTGAAAATATTTTCATTTATAACATGCCATTAATTGCCCATCTGTCAAGGAATAGACTTTTACGTAGCAACAATCCTCCCTCAGAATTGTAAGGGCATTTTCCCAATGTTGTTCACTTCTGCAGTTATTACTGGTAAGCCCAAAGCCACACTCAATCTCATCTCCCTTCTTTGGGATCTTATATACTTTCACGATTCATAGTTCTAGGCATCCAGTGGGTCCTTGAATTTAAAACCTCTTGCCATCCATTTCTAGAAAGTTCCCTTAGATTATTATGTTGGTCAATTTCCCTCTTTTGCCTCTGTGATCTCTTGCTAGATAGCTTCCTTCCTTCTCCCCCAGCAGGACACAGTGTTCCACTTTTAATTTTACTTGACTTCCTACTTTTATTTCCCATTACTGTCCCCACCCCCATCCTTTCTACGTTTTAACTTGCTCTATTTCAAGGCATAGTACCTCACTTTTATCTCACAATTTTTCAAATGTTATTTGCCTTTGCTTTCTCTCGTTATGATTTGAATGTACAGGAGTCTTTGATAACCGCGTTAACATTTTTCCCATGTATTACCTTCCTGTTGCCTGCCTTCATCGTGTCCTTCCCCTGAGGGTATCGGCAACGGTGTCCTCGGCTTTCACCCTTTCTCTTATCTTTTGGCATGGCCTCTACTTTCTTCAAATTCCTCTTTTATTCTATCTTCATTTGGGTCTCTTCATTTCATCTCAAAGCGAGTTCTCTATCTTGGAGAGTTAAGACCAAAATTGGGCATTCAGGGGAGATGGCTCAGCAGGAAAGTGATTGTCATGCAAATGTGAGGGCCAGAATTCAGACCCTCCTCATCCACACAAACGCTGGGTGGGTGCGCCAGCCCCTTTGGAAATCCAGTCTCAGAAGGCAGAGAGGGGAGTTCCCACAACAAGCTGGATTACAAGATTACCCTAAGAGGGAGCTCTGACTGCCTGAGAGACCTTGCCTCGATGTATATGGTGGAAGAATAACAGGATGATTCCTAACATAAACCTAAGGCCTCTACATGCATGTACACCCATGTGTACAGGAGTCCACACACATAGGCACCCACACATAGGCAAAAACATGCCTGCACACCTACGTACTTACCACATACACACACGGAAAATGGGGAGAAAGAAGAATAGCATGTTCGGAAGGGGATTCCAAAGCATGGGGTTATAGCTCAATTGTACACGCCCGTAATCCCAACACTCAAGAGGTAAAGGCATGAGAATCAAGAGTTCAAGGCTATCCTCAGCTACACAGAGAGTTTGAAGCACAAAAAAAGTACCTGAATGTCTGTTGGTTAAACTGTTGAGCTTTGCGGTTTCTGGGAGGGGAAGGCCCTGGTGCCTTCAGTGTGCCCTTACGCAGATCAGATGACTCAGGGATCAGTTCCCCACTCACTCCCAGCAGTGCAAGCTTGACTCCTGGGCTCTCCTTGAGTTTCAGCCGTTGGAACTCTTTGAGCACAGGCGTTTATTTCTTTTCTTTTCCGCTTATTATTCACACCTTCCACTTTACCTGGTGTCCCTGGAAGCCGTCTCTTTTACTTTATTCCAATTTTAGGGACTAAAGCCTCCTGACCACCACACTGACGTGTCAGTTGTCAGGGTGAGAGTCTGAGGACCTTGACTGCTCTGGGCCTTCCTGGGCCTCAAACAGCATCACCTAGGCCTTTCCTTTCTTTCTTTGTCCTAGTTCCCTTTCAACCCTCCCAAGTTCTGAGATACTCACTGGGTTAGTCCACCTTCTCCACTTCTTTAAAGAAGAGAGCGTTTTGTTTTCACTGTGCGTCTGCCTGTAAATGTGTGCACATGAGAAGAGGTGTCTGTACAGGCGGGTAGAGCATGTTGGACGCCCTAGAGCCAGAGTTAAGACACTATGGGTCACTCACTGCAGGGGCTGGGAACCAAACTCAGGCCCTCCACAAGAGCAGTGTGCCCTTTCAACTGGCCTGTCATCTCTGCAGCCCTTATTGGTCAGCGTTCTTACGCTATACCAAATGGCTGAGATAAATAACTTTACAAAGAAATGAAACTTAATGTGGCCCCCATTTTTAGAGGTGTCAGACATGGTGGATCGGCCATGTTCATGTCCTTGGTAGCTGGTAAGGAGGCAGGATATAATGGTGGGAAGAATAGAGCAAAACAAATACGGCTAAGGCTATCTTGATTACTAGGGAATGACAGAGAGAGGAAGAGTCCCTAGAAGGGCACACCCCCCAGTGACCTAAGGACTCTCACCACCACCCCCCAAATCTTAAAGACTCTACCACCTCCGCATGATTAGTAGCTGAGCATCTGGGGATTACTCTTGATCCAAGCTCTGGCACCCACTTTTGGAGACTCTTGTCCATTCTGTGGTAGAATTGTGTTGAGTCTCAGTTTTCCTTGAAACTGATTAGGACCTGGCTTTCTTATTTCTATTAAGTAAGCTAGTCTCCTCCAGCTGCTTGTCAGCTTCCAGAATCCTGTGGCTATTGTCTCCTTTGTCCTTTCCTGATTTTCATGGGATTAAGTCTTTCCAAAGAAAATGTGTTTATTGGGTGTCACGAGCACAACATTAAGCACATGTCTTTCTTCTGCCACCTCTTTAAAACCTGTGTGTGTGTGTGTGTGTTTAAGACTGACAGACAGACAGACAGACATGCACACATGCACACGCACACACACAAAGGGTTTTCTATGTGGTGAGTGTAGGAACCTGAGGGGATGTGTGTGGAGCCCAGAGGAGGACAATGGATGTCTGGTTCTGTCATTCTTCACCTTATTTCCTTAAGATATGGTCTCTCTCTGACACTGAAGATGGGTGACCATCAAGCCCAAATGATCCCCCTTTCTGCCCCACCTCCCCCAGCAATGGGGTTTCAGACACATGCTCATCCACATCAGACTTTTTACATGAGTCCTTGGGATTTGAACTCAGATCCTCATGCTTGTACAGAAAGTGTTCATACTAAGCCATCTCCCCAGTCCCTCAGCTCCTGTCTTAACTTGTAGTTTAGAAGATACAGTTGTAATTACAACCTTAAGCTTTTTCCCATTCAAAAAATATTAATTTACTCTGTTTCATACATTTTAAGATAATTATTCTTGGTGTCACCTCTGACGAAGTGTAGACTAGTCAAGATCTGAAGCGCTGAAACTAGTCGGTGGGGAAATGAGCTCAACTGGAGAAAAGAAGCAAATTTTCTCTTAATTTCCCTTATCTCTCAGTGGTTTTTCTCTGATCTTGCATTATAATTTGAATTAAGAGAAATTCAAATGTTTTCTAAAAATGAGTCATGCCTCCTGTGCCCCAAACCAATCACTCCTTCATCTTCCAATCTGAGGAGGAAATTCCAGCCAGAGAGTTACCCTTAAGCAGATGTTTCTCACCACCCGAATCCCAGTGATTCACCAAGGCGGAACGGTTCTTTCCTCCTGCGTTTTCTTTGCTGCATACCACACACATCTTTTCTGCTTATAGACTGTGTGGTGTTTTTTTTTTTTTTTTCCTGAAATAAATCTGACAATGTTGCTTTCTCTTTTTAGAGCTCAAACATCTTTGTGCTTCCATAAAATCCAAGCGTAATGTGTTATTGGGAGATATCACATAGGTTGGCCCCATGGCACCAAACTATTTAATCTTGCTTTTTCAACATGACCTTCCCAGCCTGTAGCACTTTTAGCAAGACCATGCATGCTTGCATATGGACAATGCCAAACAGTGTCACACTGCTGTGCCCTTACACACTTGATTCTTGTGCCTGGAACACCATGCTCCCCACATTCCTCTGCTGGTGACAATCATCCCTCTGCCAAGGCTGGGATCAGAGTCCCTTCTCCGTATTTCTGAGAACCTTTACTTTCTTGTTGCAGGAACTTGTACTGCCATGAATAGCTGGATCCTGTACTCCCTATTAGATCTGTGCTGTTTTCAGGCCCTTGTGTTCCGCAAACTGTCTCACAGGTGCCATGGTTTCCTACTGTACTGTTTTCTCTGCTGATGGGGCAATCACATACCCAGACAATAACAACTTAAGGGGAAAGTCCATCATGGTGGGCCAAGCATGGCAGGGGAAGCAGGAAGCTGGCTGATCATGTCATATCTGCAAACAGGAAGCAGAGAGAACCAACGGTGGCACCAGGGTATAGGACTCCAGGTCTCCCTTCAGTGACTCACTTTCTCCAGCAAGGCTCCACCTAAAGGTTCCAGAGCTTTCTGAGACGATGCCACAATGTCCAGATCAAGTGTTAAAATGTCAACTTACGGAGGCTGTTTTACATCCAATCCACACTCCTATTATGATAGTATTGAAACAGGAAAAGACAAATCTTTTCATTTTTAATCTACTTTAAAAAATGACTTGGCCATGTAGACTTAAAAATCCACTTATTGAATTCACATTGACGTAATATGGGCACATTCATGATCAATTTTCTAGCGAGCTGGGCCTCCATTATGCAGTTTTTATAATTATTTATTTGGATAGCTATAAACACACTATGGCATTTCTCCTGACCTTTCTTAACTTGCCTTCTTTGCTTTCTTTCTCTTGTGTCCTCTTTTTCAAATTTGCTCTGGGCAAGTTCACAGTAAGCCCATATGTTAATAATGTCCAATACTCTTGTTTGCATCACTAGACAAGACTCTATATGGTAGAAAAGTTTCATAATCCCAAAGAGCAAGTCTCCCTATGGAGGGGCATTTGTTCCATGCTGATTAGCTTGTAGACAAAGAGACTTTTCTGGGAGATCCTTTCCTTCTTCCTGGATAACTTCATAGTGTGTCTCAGGTGTACAGATGGTTGCACGTCATGGCTCCCAGTTCCTGACTTCTTAAAAATGTCATCTGGTGTCCCTGGGGATGTCATTTATGTAAAAATAGGTGGATAGATTCCTAGGAGATCTGAGGAATAGGTCTTTACTTCAGTGAGTTTATTCAGAGACTAGCAAACACCTAGGATGGTAACTGCTTATGGAGATAAAGCAGTTGAATCTCTCAGGGGGACAGGAATTCATGTATATTTGGAAAGAAAGTGGGGAGCAGTTGTTCATTTCTCTGTAAGGAAAATCAACTCTGTAGAAATAGGTTGTTTACATTTCGGAGTCTGCAAACTCCCTTCAGAGCTGTACCATGCATCAAGTAGAGAGGAGAGGCCCCTTTCTCTTCAGTCCCTGTGGTGCATGAGGAAAATCCTCAGAGACAAATCATCCTGAAGCAGGAGGACCACAACAGCCATAATAACAACAATACATCAAGCATCCCCCCATGCATCTGTGGGGTGAGGATGCTCTTCAAAGCACTTTTGCTTCTATTCCCTCTCATTTGATCATCATGACATCCCCAGGAGGTAGACAGGGTGAGTATTATTATCAGCATTTTACACATGACAATGCTCGACTATGGGGGATGGAGGCTGCTTTTTCCAGGATCACAGAGCTTGTTAGTGGCACTTTTGTAGCCACAGCCCAAGTTTTTCCTGAGAAGCACTGTCATGTAAACAGACGAAATGTAGTACCTGTCCTGAGAAATGCCAGCATGTGGAGACAGCCCAAAGTTCCCTCTTACTTGGAAGTCTGGAGCAAGAACTCTAGAAATCTGCAATTTTGATAGCAGTTCACAGACAGACAGAATGAAAACGAGCAAATTCCTCAACATTAGTTTATTGATACTTGCAACTGTCTGAACTAGAATAATTAACATTTTTACTTTTTAGGAATATTCATGTTGTTTTATTTTATTGTTGTGTGTATATGCGTATGTGAGTGCACATATATGCGTGTACATATGCCCATAGATTACAGAAGCAGGTGCTGGGTCAGATCCCATAGAGCTGGAGTTATAGACATTTGTGACCTGTCAGATGTAGGTGCTGGGGTCTCAGCTTCAGTCCTTGGATAGAACAGTCAGTGTTCCTAACCACTGAGTAATCTCTCTAGCCTAATATTTGCATTTCCCCCTTCTTTACCTGCCTGGGCTCTAAATCTCTAGAGACAAATTAGGGACTTTCTGAGTGTCCTTCCAAGAATGTTTCCTGGTTTTCCTTTCATCTTTTGTTAAGGGATTCATGTGAGAGTATGGTGACCTCTTTGGTTTTTTGGATCATGAATCTATGGACCTAGTATCCAAGGTATTTGTTTTCTCTGCTTGATGAAAATACTGGACTGGAGAGGAAAGGAGAATGTTACCCAGCTCTTCTAGTTACCAAGACTCCCTGCTCTCTTAGTGCATCCTTGTGGTCACAGGTTGTCAGAGTTCTGGAGCTGTGGTGCAAAGCTTTCATCCACCAGAGGAAGAGACGCAGACCTAAAAGTGTGAGGTGGTCCACCCCTAGCTATAAAACAACTGAGGCTCTACTGAGAAGGCCAGTGATGGTAGTTTCTAGCTAGTGCTTATTTAGCACCTATTGTGTGCTGGGCACAGTGACAGGCAGTTAAAGATCTGTGTGTTTTCTTCTGTGACAATATTGAGTGATATGTCTGTGTTTTCTCAGAAGACCTTAGGCTCATTTGAGGAAACAAAATCTGGCTGACAATTCAGGACAATTACTTCTTGCTCACTCTGCACTACAGTATGGAAGAGTCAGTAACAGACTGAGTGTGTGGGGAGGTAGCTCTTCTCTTCACAGATAAGAAGGACCGGATCAGATAGCTTTCAACTTCTGGTAGAGCTACCCCCAGAGCACTGGCTTGCTGGGCTGATGAGAACATAGAAAATCCACACCAGTTCTCTTTCTCAGGTGCACAAGGGCTTCCCTCCCTGAGGTTCATAACCCCTTGATTGCCCAAACATATTCGCAAGACTGCACAGGAGTGAGGAGGATATCTCTTCCTGTTCAAGGCAGGAGAGAAGGGGCACTAAGGAATATGCAGAGAGATGACCACTCTAGTCTTCCGGATGCTCCTTCTCAACTTTCTTTACTTTAACACTACAACCAGTATAATTTTAAA
This sequence comes from Peromyscus californicus insignis, assembly GCF_007827085.1. NCBI lineage: Eukaryota > Metazoa > Chordata > Mammalia > Rodentia > Cricetidae > Peromyscus > Peromyscus californicus. Next base: position 11,754,582 of record NW_026294436.1, on the reverse strand, counting down.
AATTGCAAACTGTAGTTCTAAACACATAGATATGCACATGTATGCTATACACCCATATACATACATGTGCATACATGCATCTGTATGTAAGAAGGTAATGTTGGACTTCCGCTTCTGACAGATACCCATAGGTAGACCTTACTGAGACATTGTCTTTATATCCCCAGCTAACAGACTTCCTGATGCCAGGATCTTTCACTTAGGAAGTGAATTTACATCAAAGGGGATGGTGGTCACAGGTCCTTCTCTTTACTCTCTTCCTTACCTCTGGACAGAGGACCAGAGAATCTGCCCACAAGCTTGTTCTGTGGACCCTTCTCTATCCTCAGAAAGCTGAAAGAGGAGCAGATCCGCCTTTCAGTCACACAGGCTCTGGTTCTTCCCTTCAGAGCTCTCATCAGGCTGCTTGTTTCCGGTGCTGAAGCCTGAACCCTACTTGGATGCCCTGTGTCCGTCTATCCATATTATTAATAAACTCTTTACTCCTCAGTAATCTGTCTTGGTGTCCTCCTAAAGCCTCATCCAAAATGTAACAGTGTGTATATATGTTATACATATATCATATCACATATACATTATTATAATTATATAGTATATGAACCATGTTTGCAAATATCAGTAAAACAAATAATGTGTAAATGACTACCTAACAATTGTATATACATGTGTATATAATACATGAGAAAAAATCCAATATCATTAACATGAATCATTACATTTATTGAAATTACTATTAATTATAATATGCATATATTCTAATACAGCACAGGGTTTTGTGTTCAACTTTACATAAAGTTTATAATGATGTTAAGACATATAAAAATGAGAACATTAAAGAGTCTCCAACTACTAGTAGTAAATCAACAAGCTCGATCTATACTCTCAAGCCTGTAATATTTTGTATTGTAATGAATTTAGCTAATCCGTAATGAGAGCACATGAAACTCTACATTATCTCACAGCTCTAATAAATACCACTTCTTCCTGAGCCTCTTAACATGAAATCCAAGCTGTTCTACAAACCCATAGGCCTGTGTGACCCCGCCCCTCCTTCCCAGGGCCCTCCTTCTAAGGCTCTGTGCTGGGACCCACTGTTTCTTCTAGTTCTTGTGGAATCTATATGATTTGTTCAGGTTCTCCCCACACCCACATCTGTTTTCCCCTCTCTGCTTGAATTCTCATGACTTTCAGGGGTTTGACTTCAGTCTCATCTCTGACCAGTTCTGTGTTCCAAGCACACAGATATCACAGGCTCTGTCCTCACAAAATATTCAGTTGTTGATGGTGCTTTGTCTTCTGACATAACACGATAGCCCTGGTTGCCATGACAACCAAAGCAAAATAATACAGTGATAGCCAGGTCTTTGATAATCATTATGAGAGACTGATACTCCACAGAGGGGGGAGAAGGGAGTTCAGAGACCCACACCTGAGATTGTCCCTTTTTAAGCTGCAAATGATCTTAGGAGATGGGAGACTATATAGGAAATAGAAGTTAATTAAAGTGTGACCCACTGATGCAGCGTCCATGAACTTGGAGTCTATGATGGGTGGGACTTTGCAGTGTTGAGGTCACTCATGCTCTGTATGAATAAACTCATTGATCTCACAAAATTGGACTGGTGAGATCAAACTTTGGATTAGCCTTAGTGATCGGATATTAGTTTTGTCCCCTAGGAAAAGTTAACACATCAGTATACCACACAACGCCAAGTGTGGGGTAAGTGGCTCTTCTTAAAGCCCAAGCCAGGGACTAAGAGACATGGAGTACAGCAGATTAGAAATTTTTAATGGTGGTCGTATAGAATCAAGTGTCTGGAGGCAAGTGAAACACAGGGGACTTTCAGCAACCATTTTATCCCCTGACATGATGGTCTCTCCCCTAATTGGTTGAATGCAGTCTTCCCTGACATTGCCTGAGTTTCGTTTTGTCCTTATAAGGTACTCATTTTTTCTTCCTTCCCACTTACGCTTTTGCCTACATTTTTCAACAAAGACATTCATGTTAGTTTATTCCTCCTCCAAAGTCCCGTTTGCAGAGGAACCTTAAAGATTCATGAACTTGTCAGGTCTGCAAGCTGTTCAGCTCTGAACTCCACTTCTGGTTTGGTTGGGAGTAGCTAGGGGATCCCAAAAAAGCGGGCACAGGGCATTAGGGCAGGGCAGGGGGCTTGTATGCTTAAGTAGACTTAAGGCACTTTTATCTTAAAAATCAACATATATTTTTATTCCCTGTATCTAGCACAGAGAAGACAATCCTTCAATCATTATTAAGTGATTTGTTGAATGATGCAAGATTGAAGGACTTCAGTGCTAAATGCCATCTTCCACAACACAGCAGACTCAATATAGTGATGCATCACTTGGAACAGTAACTCTGTATATTATTCATAATGAATTACAATTACAGTGATATTGATCCCATTTTGCAGATAGTAATTCCCAATATTTTCATTTTATCAACTATACATGGTCACTTACTATATATTCTAATCTTTTTAATCCTAAAGTCCAATACTAGTAACAGAACAAAGGTGAAAAATATTTGTAAAATCAGATCCACCAGGGCTGGAGAGATGGTTCAGAGGTTATTCTTGAAGAGGAAATGAGTTTGGTTCCCAGCACCTATACAAGGGGTCCAATGTCCTTTACTGACCTCCATGGACTCTTGCACTGACTCATATGCACATTCCTACACACACACACACATACACACACACACACACACACACACACACACACACACACACACATACTTAAATAAAATAATAATAAGAGCAAATCCATCGATTCAGATTTTTTTCATGAAGCTGGTACAGAGATCATATTTTCCAAATAAAGAATCAAATGCAATCTGACAAAAGGACTTTCATGTTGCTTTCAAGTGTGAAGTATCTAATAAGAATAGTTTTGACACTATGATATTGACATATCTGGGACAATGTGATGGTTTGGAAGGCCAATGGCATAGAATAGATGTAATTAGAACTGTCTCAGAAAAAATCTGAGACAGATGGTTGTCATCTACTCAGAGTTTAACAGAAAAGAAGCAGCGATTGGAAGCTTGGTACTTATTTTAAAACATTACCAAGTCAAATATATATTCGTATACCTGGAAAACTTTTAACAAACTTGATAACACTAACTATTCCCCATTGAGAACACTGTGGTAATTGCTTAAGTCATACTAGTCATGGTTTGAAAATCACCTGGTGTACGCCAGGAGAGAAGGTTCAGTGGTTCCAAACACTGGCTGCTCTTGTAGAGGACCCAGCTTTGGTTCCTAGCACCTTGTGCAGCTTCCAACCACATGTAGCTTCAACTCCAGGAAATCTGTTCTGGCCTGTACAGGCACTGTGCCCACCCACATGTGCACACCCGCTCACACACACACACACACACACAAAAAAAAAAAAATAACAAAATAAATTTAACTGTGAATTCATTAATTTGAAATAATCAATAATTAATTCTGATTTTTCTTAGCAATTCAGGCAGGACCACACTGCTAATATGTAGCTCTCTGCTGTGGTAGCCATCTCTGCAATGACAGCTGAGAGAAAACACTATATCCTAAACGTGTTTATGGTGTTTTGTCATTGCTGACTTTGATTTTATCACAGTAGTGGTTGAACAAAAATGATTATAAATTGGGATATTTTGAAAGCATTTTGTTTTAGATCAGTTTTGTGAAAGTTTATCGCACCCCTCCCTTTATCTCTGAGGGTGCTCTACCTGATCCCTAAATCACACATGAAATAATATTGTCTATTCTCTTTTTAGTCTTAGCTTCAGATGATGTTGTGGACTACCTTCTGACATATATGCCTGAAACTCATACACCTTAGCATCTTCCAGTGCCTGCTACAAATGTTGTCTAATTTCCTTGGTCTCCACACATCTTTTCCCCCTATTTTTAAGAAAAAAAAATGTCCTGAAGGAATTTTCAAGTGAGAACTCAAAAACTTCTCGATCAAGATGTGCACATGCATACACATAGAAACACACACACAAGTACACACACACACATATAACAATTATACTAAAAGAAAAAGAGGCTAAGAACTAAAGAGTAAGGGGTACAGGAGGAATTGCAGAGGGTATCTAAGAGGAACTAGAGGAAGAAAAGGGAGGGGGATGTTTTGTAATCCTATTTCAATTAAAAACATTTTAATTAAACAATAAGTAAATAATAAAAAAATCTCTTAACCATTTAGAAAAGTTTCTCTGGTGGATATTGTTCTCTCTCTCTCTCTCTCTCTCTCTCTCTCTCTCTCTCTCTCTCTCTGTCTGTCTTTGTATGCATGTGTGTGTCCATGTTTGTCTGAATGCACACAGTTACATGTATGTATGGAGGCCAGAGAAAAAACTCATATATAAATCTTAAAAAAAAAAACTTTTAGTCTTACAGAATTTTTATGGAAAAATTTGCTTATATCACCTATTGAGCAAATACAGCATGAAAGATTGTGGTGTGAGAAGAATGACTTAAAATACCATACACATTAGAAGTTAATTGGATTTGTGAATTGTGATTATGAGATTTTAATTTGAATTATTTAAATAGCACTGTACTGGTCTGGGTAAAAGAGGCAAAATGTGAAAGAAAGAAGGGGTCCTCACTGAAGGCTTGCAAAGAAGCAAATTTCTACCTCATAAAGGGAATGTATCTTTATGGGTATCTCTCTTCTTAAAAAATAATTTAATTTTTGTTTTAAAATTATTTATATTTGTGTGTGTACATGTGTGTGTATGCGTGTGCATATGAGAGAGAGAGAGAGAGAGAGAGAGAGAGAGAGAGAGAGAGAGAGAGAGAGAGAGAGAGAATGTGTGCTTTTATTCATGTGGGTGCAGATACTCAAGCTGGCCAGAGAAGGGTGCTGGATTCTCTGGAGCTGGAGTTGCAAGCAATTGTGAGCAGTCTGAAGTGGGTGATGGGAATCAAATTCAGGGCCTCTGCAGAAACAGGACAGGCCTGTACATGTAAATGGATGTTTCCTGTCCCGATTACCTGGTCCCAAATAACTGACTCAGAAGCTGAATATGAATTGTAAATGCTCAGTTGATAGCTCAGGCTTGTTACTAGCTGACTCTTACATTTAAATCAACCCATATTTCTATTTATTCTTTGCCATGTGACTCATGGCTTGTTACCTCATTTTTACATGTCCTGCTTGCTTGACGGCATCTCTCTTGACTCTGCCCTCCTTCTTTTTATTATTCTCGGTTTGGCTTCCCTGACTAACTTCTGCCCAGCTACCAACCTGCCAGCTTTTTATTAACCAACGAGAGTCATACATATTCATAGTGTAGAAAAGGATTGTTCCACAGCACATACATGCTGAGCCATCTCTCCAGCCCTTCCTTATGGATGTCTTATCTACACTCATGTAGCTTTTCTGGCAGGGAATGACCTGACAGTCTTCTCCACAAGTCCCAGCCTGTAGAGGGCTGAATGTGGGATGGAAACTTAGAAACCACATAGAGCTGTGTTTGTAGAGCCATGTCTTACACAGTGTCTAGGTCTGACGTCTCCCCAGCTATGTCTACACCGCTGAGCAGTGCAGGTTTTTGTCGCCCTTACCTCTAAGCAGAGGCATCGAAGCCTCTTCAAATACCATTGACTCTAAGGGTTGCCAGCTGTGTCACCCTGGCTGTCTACTTAGCTGGAGAAAACAAATTGTCTCATCCTTAGGGAAGTACCGAATGTGGGTGGAAAATGAGGAAACTCCTGTTTTAAAAATAGCCCAGTGTGTGCAGGTTCTGAGACATGGATAAGAACTTTATTTCTCTTGGCTCATCCTGATTGACACTCTACTCCCCAAGCTGAATCTTCTAATGTTACGGCTTTTTATCAAGATTAGGTCTGCTCCTTCTTTCCTAAGATGAGAGATTCTTAGGAGTCTCCCGGCTCAACCTTTTTATTCTACAAAACATGTGTGAAACAGTGGAAAAATAAATTTCTGATTTCATATAAGTAAGTGTGGTTTTGCTCAAGAGAATTGTAGCTTTTCCAAGTTAATAGAAAACTGTTCAGAGTGTGCTTTCTCTAAAGACAGCAGGATAAGCTGGGTGGTGGTAGCGCATGCCTTTAATCCCAGCACTCGGGAGGCAGAATCGGGTGGATCTCTGTGAGATCGAGGCCAGCCTGGTCTACAGAGTGAGATCCAGGACAGGCACCAAAACTACATGGAGAAACACTGTCTCAAAACAAACAAACAAAAAGACACCAGAATAGTTGAACAGGAAGCCTGTACCCATTTCCTACCGAGGAGACCATACATGGTAACAATAGTACTAATGGTTAAAATTCTCTTGTTAGCAAAATAAAGTTTTCATTTTCTCTGCATTGTGAGGCTTTCCCTTTTATAGAAAGAATGAATGTAAACCCATCAGGGCATCTCTTCGCTCCCTGTTTTCTGCAGTTTCTTAACATTGCAACATCTTGTTTCCTCACTTTCCTCACTGAGCTGAGTGTAGAATGAAGTTCTCATCCATTGGAAGTCAACTGCCTAGTGGTTAAGTTCCAGGTTCCCAAGCCCAGGAAAGGTTCACAGGGCCCATGTTCTCAGTGACTTTCTCTTGAGAGAAGGAGAGAATGAGGAGGAGGAGGAGAAAAAAGACAGAAAAACACACAGCTTCCTTGATTTCTTCAGTGTCTATATGTGTATGTGTGTGCACACTCATGTGTGTAGGTGAACATTCACATATATGTAGAGTCAAGAGGTTGATGTCTGTTGTTCCTCTCTCTCTCTCTCTCTCTCTCTCTCTCTCTCTCTCTCTCTCTCTCTCTTTCTCTTTCTCTCTGAGCTAAACAGTTCATCAAGAGTAGCTAACCCGGGAGCCCAGTGACTCCCCCATCCTGTCTCTGCTGGGATTACAGGATTTGTATGTTTATGCTGGGGATTGAACTCAGGTCCCCATGCTTGCAAGACAATCACTTACCAACTGAGCCATCCCCTCAGATCTAACCTCTTATCTTTCTGAGTAGATTTTTCCATCACAAAAGTCTGTTGAGGATAAGGTATTTCTCACTTTCATACCAATTCTCCCCTCTGCCTCCTGGTGGCTAAATAAAACTCGATGTTTGCTACTCTTTAGAAATATTCCTCATGGCTGCTCTGAGCCCTGGTAGCAGGGAGTTGACAAAAGATAAGGTCTCTATCTCTTCAAACATTCCCACACTACTCTGCTGCCAAGTCATTAAGCTAGGCAAACTCCTCTCCCACACGGGCTGTTAACTTTTATTTGTTCAGTGCTGCTCTTAAACATGCCTGGCCTGAACTCTCCCGTTTTCCCCCCAGGATGGAGGAGTGAGTGCTCAGCAAGTGCTTTGATCACAGCTGGGCTCCTGCTTTCCTGGCCTAAAACAGAGGAGCCTTAGGAGTTAGCCTGGTCCTTTGAGCCCGAGTCATTTACATTCACACTCACACAACTTTGTGTCCTTTGTTCTAATGAAACAAATTTATTTTGATCCTTTGGTATGCCTCATCCTGGATGTGAGGGCTGTGTTGATGAGCACAGTCCGTAAAAAAGTAAAGAGAGCATTTCTTTTTGCCTATCAGAAGTGTGCTGTCTAACAGCATAAGAGGGGAGAAAGAAAACATCGAGATGATTGACTACTGAAGGAAGCTAGCGAGAAGGAGAAATGTTTCTTTAGTGGTGTAGTACAAGAGAGGTTGTCCACACTCCCATTCCCAGCACCCTCGTGGCAGCTAAAAAGTATCTGCAATTCCGTTTCCAGGTGATTGGCTACCCTCTTCCTCTGGCTTCCACAGGCAAAACACTCACATACTTATGTAGCTGTGTGAGTCGCTACACGGGTGTGTGGATTCAAGCTGGCCCATGGAGTGAAGACACAGAGGCATCTTAAGAATAAATTTAGCCTTTCACGGCTGTAGGGGGTTCCAGCCTCGAAGGACTGAAGCACTAACACTTCACCTAGGGCAGTTTTATTTCTCGCCAATACAGTTTAGCCAGTTAATTTTCATATGCTCAAAACAATCTGAAAGGGACTCCCAATAATACAATGCCAAGTGCAAATTCCTCAGTTTCTCAGGTACCACGGTTTTCCTTTGTATCCTTGGGAAATGCCCAGACAAGATTCACATAGAGGGCAACAAGGGAAACAAAAGGTGTCTGCGAAACAAAAGATGGATTAGGACTAGGTGCTACTCTCAGGAATGCCGCCACATACTTAGAATTAGAATAAAGAAGTCTTAAATAAATAAGTACAGAAGGGGTGCTGGTTGGGAAAGGAAGAGAATCCGCAGAAATAGAAGGAGAACAAGAGAGGTTAAAGGTGGGGGACTTGGAAAAGTTCATTATATACTTGTATGGAGATGTCATAATAAAGCTATTATGTGTAATTATAAGTGCTAATAAAATTTACTGACATTTGGTATGCCACATTTTGTTGATACCCACGAGAAGCTTACCCCTTTCTGAATAGAAACGAGGAGTAGTGGATTGAGGGGGGAAGAAGGGAGGGGGGAGGGGATGGGAGGAGAAGAGAGGAGTAGAAACCAGGGCTGGAATGTAAAATAACTAACTGACTAGATAGATAAATAGATGGATAGATAGACAGACAGACAGACACATAGATAGATAGATAGATAGATAGATAGATAGATAGATAGATAGATAGATAGTACTATATATAGGGCTATCAGAATATAATATATAATAAATACTTCAGCTAAACATAAGTAGGGTTAATGTCCTGGTTGTGCTTTTTGTAACCTTGACATAAGCTAGGGTCATTTGAGAAGAGGAACCTCAATTGAGAAAATGTCCCTACCGTATTGGCTTGTTGTGCAATTTCTTGATTGGTGATTGATGTAGAAGGGTCCAGATCACTCTGGGTGGAACCACCTCTTGTCTGGTGGTCCTGTATGCCATGAGAAAGCAGGTTTAACAAATCCTGAAAGAAAGCCAATAAGAAGCACCCCTAGATGTCCTCTGCTTCAGTTCCTGCCTCCAGTTTCCTGCCTTGGGTTCCTACCTTGACGTTCCTCAGTGATGGAGTGTGACTTGAGAGTCATATGCTGAAATAAACCCTTTCCTCCTCATGTTGCCTTTGGTCATGGTGTTTTGTCACAGCAACTGAAGCCCTAAGAGAGTAAGGAATATCAGACCAATGGGAAAGTCTTTAGATTTTTCAGTAACCAGGGTGCATTCCCAAAGAAGTGACTTCTGGCATCTAAAGAAGGAGACACAGCATCAGAAGGAAGAAGTTATATGATAGGTGAAATTCAAGACACATTAATTTAATATTCTTCATATTTGTTTTGAAAATAATGCATTTTAATTATGTATATGTGTGTGTGTCTGTGTGAGGTACATGTGAGTAAAGATATTTATGGAATCCAGAAGAGACATTGACTACCCTGGAACTGGTGTTATAAGTAGTGTTAAGCCACCCTACATGGGTTCTGAAGACTGAACTCTGGCACTTTGCAAATGAAGTAAGCACTCAGCTGCTGAGCCATCTCTCCAGACTCATTTTCATGTTCTTGGCACTGTTAGTCACTAAGGGACTTTAAGGGACTTGGCACTGTTAATCACAATGACTAATCAAGTATGATTTTTATCTTCGGGAAGTTTATCATCTAACATAAAATTCAAGACCAAATATGGAACTGGGGTAGATAGCAGTTGCTGGTTAAACAAGGCTAGGGACTCCACTGGGCACTAAGTTTTATAAGGACTTGTGGGAGAAAACATGTGGGCAGGGAGGCACCATTGCTAATCATTTTCCAGGAAAGATTTGCTATAGACTTCAGAAACCAGCATTTTAACAGTGGGATAGTTCTAATTTGTTTAGCAAATTCTGTATAAAATATCTCACTTTTAAAGAGGGTACAAAAATTAATTAATAAAGCCTCAATAAATAAAATTTCCAGTTTATTTTGTGATCTTCCAAGATTTATCAAGAAATAGATCTGTTGGGAAATGCTATTGTAGGGCAGGTTCTGTGTAGATGCTCAGCTGATGGCAGCCTAAGTGACAGGTTAAGTGTCTGAACATGGCATAGAAGCAAATTTGAATTCAACCTGGACATGTAACCTATTGCTTTCCATAATTTTTCATCTACCCAAAGAGGAGTTTCTACTAAGTGGTCTCTAGGGGGCCACTGTGGTTCTGGTCTTTCTTCAAGGCTGCATGACACACACAAATTCAAACCTTCATTGGGTGGTCCCACACGTAGTCCCAGAATTTGATCTGCACCAGTGACTGTGACAGACAGGGTCCCACACACAATCTATTAGAGGGGATGCATTAGCATACAGGATTCACCTCAGAGACTGATCTGGTAGTCAAAGAACCATCAACAACAGTAACAACCACAGATGCACAGTGATGAGAGAGATAATAGGAAAGAGAGAGTCACCATATGGGAGAAGAGCAATTTCAGAATAGGGTTCAGGAAAGTAACTGAAAAATGACATTGTAACTATGATGTGGTAGTTAAGGAGAAAGTCCTGTAATCCAGTGAGGAAAAGAATGGTCCAAAGGTTGAAATGATGCTTGAAATATGCAAATAAGTTCCTGAGGCAAGAAGAGTCTGGTCAGTTTGAGATCTTGACAACAACAAAATCAGTATAACTGAGAAGCATATTTCCATGTAGAAGGCCAGGCAGGGGCCAGGGAGACGCCTCAACAGGTAAGGGTACACTGTCGTGAAACCTGGCAATCTGAGTTCCACTTTGCATCCCAAATGTTGGAAGGAGAGAATTGATCTTGCAAGTCATTCTTTGACTTCCACATATGTATCATGACACATGCATGACACACACATACACGCATGCACACACAAATATATATAAATAAAATGTAATGATAAAAGGTCAGCCAGAAATAGCTTAGATTTTTTGGCCCATGTTATTGTAATGAAAATTACTCAACCCAGCCCTTGTATTCCAAAAAGACTAGACATATGTTAAATGGTAAGGTGTGATTGTGTTACAATAAAACTTTATTTCAAAACATAGTGGTTAAACACATGAGGGCTGTCATCAGAAGAACTCTAGATCAAGCTGTCAGGTTGAAGCTCATTTCCAAATTGGTAACACCTTCATGTTTTGGGAGAATGATACAAAGCCACATCATGGGTGACAAGTTCTTGTGCTCAAAGCCTTTGTCCTATGTTTCTCTATATCCATGCTCATCTGTGTCCATTATCCTGTGCCTTATTATAGAACAGATCATGAAACTGAGTTAGGCATTTCTCTGAGATCTGTGCCTTATACCAATCATTGAACCTAATGGGTGAGTTATAGAAAACCCATTGTATTGCAGCCAGTTAGTAAAAAATACAAGATGCCCGGACACGTGGCTATCTTCTGAAGTGTCAGCAATTTTGTTGAACTGGGTCTCTAATTTTTGCGACCTCATGTTAACTTTATGGAGATTGTGTCAGAACTGAATTCAGTGTTAGGTTATCAGAAATTTGGTCAATGGGACTAGAGGGCTGATTTAGTGGAAAAAGCACTTGTCATGTAGACATGAAGACCAGAGTTTGGATTCCCAATGTTGTTTAGAGCTGTGTAGGCTCTGTGGGACACCTGTAATCCTAATGCAAAGAAGGTAAAAACACAGACTCCCTAAGGCAAACTGGCTAGCTAAAATAGCATAAGTGGAGAGCTGTAGGATTATTGAGAATCCTTACCCCATCAAAAAGTGGACAGCAATTGAGGAAGATGCCAGATATCAACCAATGGCCTCCACATGTATGTGTACACCTATGCACATGCAGCTGCATATACATCCATACACACGTGAAAATGCGTGCATATACTCAGGCATCACACATACACATATGTACACACACATGTGTTGGGGAATGTTATTTTAAGGTGTATCACTTTTGTTTATGTTGCATTTATTTAACTCTGTGAAGCTGTGTTGCTGTACCTGTCTAAAACACCTGATGGTTTAATAAAGAGTGGAATGGCCAATATCAAGGCAGGAGAAGGGATAGGCAGGGCTGGCAGGCAGAGAGGATAAATAGAAATATGGGAAGAGAGAAGGAGAAGAAGTAGCCAGAGAAGGAGGAGAGCATCAGGGGCCAGTCTGTCTAGCTACACAGCCAGACATGGAGTGAGAAGGAAAAGAAAAGGTATACAGGAACAGAGAAAGATAAAAGCCCTAAGACCCAAGATACACATAGATGGGGTAATTTATTTATTTATTTATGAAGAGATTTTCTATTCACTTTACATATCAACCACAGATTCCCCTGTCCTCCCTCCTCCCATCCCCCAGTCTCCTTCCCCCAAACCACCCCCATTCCCACCTCCTCCAAGGCAAGGTCTCCCATGGGGAGTCAGCAGAGCCTGGTACATTAAGTTGAGGCAGGTCCAAGCCCCTCCTCCCTGCACCAAGGCTGTGCAAAGTGTCTCACCACAGGTACTAGGTTCCTAAAAGCCGGCTCATACACTAGGGACAGGTCCCGGTCCCACTGCCTGGGAGCCTCCTAAACAGTTCAAGCTAAATAATTGTCTCGCTTATCCAGAGGGCCTAGTCCAGTACCATGGGGGCTCCTCAGCTATTGGTCCACAGTTCATGCATTTCCACTAGTTTGGCTAGTTGTCTCTGTACTTTTTCCAATCATGGTCTCTATATCTCTTGCTCATAGAATCCCTCCTCTCTCTCATTGATTGGACTCCTGGAGCTCCACTTGGGACCCGGCCATGGAACTCTGCATCTGCTTCCATTAATCACTGGACGAGGGTTCTATCATGACAGTTAAGGTGTCCGGACATCCGATCACCAGATTATGTCAGCTCAGGCACCCTCTCAACCACTGCCAGTAGTCAGTGGAGTCATGTTTGTGGATTCCTGGAGACCTCAGATGGGGTAATTTAAATTAAGAAAAGCTGGCTAGAAACAAGCCAAGCTAAGGTCAGGCATTTATAATTAAGAATAAACCTCTGTGTGTGATTTATTTGGGAGCTGGGTGACTGGCCCCCCAAAAGAGCAAAAACAACCAATTACACACATGCACTCACTCAAAAAAAAGCAAAAGGAAAAACAAAACAACAATAACAAACAAACAAGAAAGTTGGTAGTACAGTTAAAAAGCCCACATGTTTAGTGTCAGAGGTATTGAGAGGTGAGATAAAGGAGTCTTACTTTACATTCATTGCGCTTTTATAACCATTACAAAGCTTTTATTCCTGCTTGCACTCTTGCCCCTATAATCCATCCTCCAAGCACAGTTAGTGTAGCTTTAACAACACTATCTGATCCCATCACACAGCTAAAAACCCTCTGAGCACCTCATCACACTGAGGAAAGAATGTCCATTTCCTGAGACCTGTGGGAGCTGTCAGTGATCTATCTAGAAGATGACCCCCACTTTAGAGGCCATCCACCCACCCCACACTTCTGATCAATAGGCTATGAATCAGAGATTCCCACACTTGCCTTCTCAGGTTCAATATTTACTAGAATTCGCTGAACTGAAGAAAGCAGCTGTGTGCACATATTATTTTGTTACATAATGAAGAAAAGGATGAGGACACACGTGAAAAGATATAGTGCACAAGGTTCCTGAGCACTACTCCTGGTCTCCATGCAGTTATGGGGCACTCCCGCCTAAGTTATTCTTGTAGTCATCCACCTGGAAATTCTCTATGCTCCATACTTGCAGGAGTCTCATGGAGGCATGATGATTTGCTGACTCAATCTCCAGGGCCTCTCCCCATCTGGGAGGATGGGAGTGGGGTGTAGAGATCAGCCCCAGGCAGGAGGCCACCCAGATACACCACACTGGAACAAAAGAGGCATCTATGCCCTTTCACTCATAGGAACATGGACTATGTGTAAATCCCTATAACTCAGGAGATGGCAGGGTTTCAGGAACTTAGGGAAGGGACAAGAATATGTATTACATATCTTACATTTTCACAAGATGGAATCTTTGCCCACTTCAAGCTTGTATTCAGATGGGGGGGACATAGGGGAAACAGAACCACTGAACACCACCATCATTAAAGGCTCTGAGAAGTACTGCAAAGTACTACTGACAAATTAATCCTCCTCCCAGCTCTCTTTACCATGTGCTAGTGTGGTTAAAAACTTTTTGCTCTTTTGGGGGACTCACTGCTCAGCTCCCAAATAAATCACACATGGAGGCTTATTAATTATAAATGCCTGGCCTTAGCTTGGCTTGTTTCTAGCCAGCTTTTCTTAACTGAAATTATCCCTTCTATCTTTGACCTTGAGGCTTTTATCTTTCTCTATTCCTGTATACCTTTTCTTTCCTTCTTACTCTGTGTCGGGCTGTATAGCTGGGTGGTTGGGTAACTGGCCCCTGGAGTCCTCCTCCTTCCTCTCTTGTTCCTTGATCTTTCCTCTTTCTCTCCCAGATTTCTCCTTCTATTTATTCTCTCTGCCTGCCAGCCCTGCCTATCCTTTCTCTTGCCTCAATATTGGTTGCTTAGCTCTTTATTAGACCATCAGGTGTTTTAGAAAGGCACAGTAACACAGCTTCACAGAGTTAAAAAAAATGCAACATAAAGAATGCAACACATCTTTACATCATTAAACAAACATTCCACAGCATAAACAAATGTAACACATCTTAAAATAATAATAAATATAAAAAATAAAGACAACACCAAGTACAGACTACAATACCAGTGTTGCACACATGCCAACCAATAGAACCATTTTTGTTTCATTTGTATAGAGCTGCTTCTGAGATAAGCTTTGTTGGCATATGGGGCAGGAAATGTTCCCTGGAGTTAGAAGGGATTGGAAGTAAAAACTGGATATAGCAAAAATAGCTGGGATAACATGTGTAGTCTTTTTATCTGACTTCATCCTGTTTTTGTTTCCTCTTCTTGTCTCCTGGGGAGATAGTGAGAAACATCTCTTAACCCTGGAAAGAGTACTGACAACAGAACAAAGATGTGACTCCACTCCTTATAGGAGGGACAGAGATGACTCAAAGGCAGCCACTTTGCTGCAAAGCCACCTCTACCCCCAGCATGAGTGATGACTCCTGAAAGTTGCATCCCCAGGGTCAGCCTGACTTCCGGACAGCTCCACTGCAGAATTTCCCCTCCCCAGCAGTTGTTACTGTTTACCCAACCTTAGGGAGGGCCTCAGGAAACTTCCTAAACCTTCTAACTGCAATGGCCTTCTCATCCCTTTAGGAGGGAATGTTGCTGCTTAGAGGGGATGGCTACATAATGCCTGTGAGGAAACACCCACAGTGATGCTTAGCCATCCACATGTTCACTCATTTACTCATTAATTAAATTGTAAGCTATGTAGACAGTGCTGGCCAGACCTCTCGTCATGTGACAGAGAGACCACAGGCTCTTTCCTCCAGGAGCTTCCAGTCCACAGCAAGGTGCCAGAGCTGACATCAAATATGCTTGTATGTGGCACCAAAGAGGACAGGGTATAATGGCCATTATTGACTGACAGAAGAGATTGTGACACATAAGTAAAGTTGATACCTACATTGCCAGAAATTATATTATGGCTGGTGGCTGTTGAACCCTTTAAATGCAGCTATTATAAGCAGATATATGCACTTAACTATAAAATTATATACTGGATTTTAAAGGCAATGTAAAAGCTTAATGTAACAATATTTCATTAATACCTTAATGATTTTTTATGTGTTTAAATGATACGTTGTATTAAGTTAGATATATTATTCATATATTAAACTTTGCATATTAAAATTAATTCTAGCATGTGATAAAAATCAATATATTAGATAATAAACTTACTAGTTGTTACTTTGTGTGTAATATAAATATATACCATACTATATTAATATATTAATTGATACATTATATTGACATATTAATCATACAAATTTAATTAACTTAATTGGTATCAGTACACTAAATAATATATTTAATGATAATTAACTAGCATTTTGAGCTACTAAACATTAAAGTGTTGAAAGTACTTTATCAGCTTTGCTCTTACTTTTTTTTTTTTTTTTTGGTTTTTCGAGACAGGGTTTCTCTGTGTAGCTTTGCGCCTCTCCTGGAACTCACTTGGTAGCCCAGGCTGGCCTCGAACTCACAGAGATCCGCCTGGCTCTGCCTCCCGAGTGCTGGGATTAAAGGCGTGCGCCACCACTGCCCGGCAGCTCTTACTTTTTGAAAACATGGCTGTGTTATGTACATGTCTTGCATTGTATCTCTGTGGGCATCATGGGTCTAGATTCATCAGACAAATGAGTAGTCTCTTAGCTTACCTTGTAGAAGGAACATGTCTTAAACAGGAAGTCAATCTAGGTCCAAGGAGAATCTTTGGCCTCAAGACTCAGAGTCACTCAAGTATCAAGCTGCAAGTTTCTCCCACTTGCCTGGGTAGAGAGCTGAAGGGAAAAATCATTGAATTTGTTGAAATTAACATGTCCAGCTACATTAACTGTTTGTCTCATTGCTGTGGCAAAAGAAGTGATAAAAGTGACTTAAGGAAAGAAAGATCCTGCCTTAGTTTTCTGTTGCTGTGAAGAGACACCATGATCACAGCAACCATTATAAAAGAGAGCGTTTAATTGGGTCTTGCTTGCAGTTTTAGAGGTTTAGTCCATTATTGTCATGGCAGGGAGCCTGGCAGCGTGCAGACAGACATGGTGCTAGAGAAGTTGAGAGCTCTACATCCAGGTTGGCAGGCAGCAAGAAGAAAGAGAGACAATTGGCCTGGCTTGAGCTTTTGAAACCCCGAAGCTCACCCTCAATGACACACTTCCTCCAACAAGGCCACACTTCCTAATCCCTCTCAAGTGGCACCACCCTCTAATGACCAAGCATTCAAGTATAGGAGCCAGTGGAGGCCATTCCTATTCAAACCACCACAGGTGCCCAGTCTATGATGTAGAGCCATTCACGTTTAGGGTAGGTTTTTTCCACCTCAGATAACTTAATCTAGAAACTCTTTCAAAGCCACTGGCCCAAGTTTGTCTCTTTATTGATTCTAGATCCTGTCATGTTGACAATCAATATTAACTATGATACCCACCAACAACTTTATGGTTTGCATTTGTTTGTTTGTTTGTTCATTGTATACATTTATTTATTACCTGTGTATATGCATATGTATGTAGTTTGTAGTAGGTGTACATGTGAGGGCAAGTGTGTCACATTGTGTGTGGTCAGAGGACAGCTTGTACAAGTTGGTTCTCTCCTTCCACTATGTCGGTCGTGGAAATTATTCAAGTTGTCTGGCTTAGGTGCAATTGCCCTTAGCTCCTGAGCCACCTAGCCAGCCCCCCTTATGGTCTTCTCAGTAACAGTTGAGATCATCTCACACAGGAGTTTAGAGAATCTTTTGTGGATGTTTCATTTTCTGTGTAATCTGTTAGCAATCATGTGAATTCATGTAACTCCTCGCTCTTGAAAACCAAAGTTCAAATTTTGTTCACTCCATAAAGCCCGTCATTCTCTTCCTTTTCCCCTCCCTATGCTCATTTGACATTCCATACAGGTTAAGCACAGATGTTGTTTACCATCTCTGCATCAATTCTGGTTTCACCTACAAGAAAGCTCAGTGCATCCTGAATTCATTGTAATCCAATTCATGGAACAGGTTTTTGCTCTGGAAGCTCCAAGTGGCTTTTGTTTCTGCTGGTGCCACTTCACTACTTGAGGTACTTGTGTATTATGTCTGAAACACTGAGACAGATGGAGGCTTTCAATTCATATTGGTAGTATTTATTGCATAGATAACAAAGTTATTCAGCTTTAGGGATGATCAACAGCTTTCTACAAGTATGTTCTGACTTCACCAGCAATGAAGCAGTGACCAGCTGGATTTTAAGGCTGCTTAACCTATTGGTATAGAAGATCTTAAGTGTAGGTAAATTTTTCTCTGTTGCTGCCTAGCCCCACAGACCCTGAAGCTGCTTATAAAATAATCACCCAGAAGCTTATATTAATTAAAACTGTTCAGCCCTTAGCTCAGGCCTACCATTGACTAGCTCTTACATTTAAACTCAACCCATTTCTGTTAATCTATATGTTGCCACGTGTTCCTTGGCTTTACTTGTATGCCATTACATGCTGTTCCCTGGATGGCGGGCTGGCATCTGCTGCCTCTGCCTTCCTCTTCCCAGAATTTTCCTTGTCTGCTTATCCTGCCTATGCTTCCTGCCTGGCTACTGGCCAATCAGCATTTCATTTATTTATTTATTTATTATTATTTTTTTGTCGTTTTTCCAGAAAGGGTTTCTCTGTGTAGCTTTGCGCCTTTCCTGGAACTCACTCTGTAAACCAGGCTGGCCTTGAACTCACAGAGATCCGCCAGGCTCTGCCTCCCAAGTGCTGGGATTAAAGGTGTGCGCCACAACCAATCAGAGCAACATAGATTCACAACATACAGAACATCCCACAGCACTTGAGAGACCTTCTATTGGAGAAGTGGAGTTACATTATGCTTTGAACTAGAAGCGGGCACTGGTGATGACATTCATGATCTTTTACATCTTTCCTCCAAGGCTACCTCCTGTAGCTATCTTTATGCAGTGGAAAGAGTATGGAAATCACATCCCAGGGACCACCATTGATATGAGATACTAAGACTAACTTGAAGTCAGCAAAGTGGGGTGTGTATGACAGGATGGTGAGTGGAGCCATGGGATAGATGGAGAATGACAAGCTCAAGTTAAGCCTCACAGGGTTGCTTTGAGGGTCCTTTGAGAATCACAGGACCATAACAAAGTCCCACTGAGGAGAAGTAGACATGTTACTAGATTGCATGTGATTGATGGCTACAGAGAAGTTGGCATGAGTTTGTGTTAAGGAAGTGGGCTGGTAGAGTAAGGAAAGTTGGATGCTGAGTTCTTGGATCCATCACACCAGAAGTCTCAATGTGGCTGCTCAATTTCCTCCACATTCCTGTATCATCAAGACTCTCTTAGCATGGTCAGAGGCCTTCTGCTTAGACATACTTTAAAGACTTCAGCTATACCACCCATGTGACATATTTGCTGAATACAGTTTTCAGGTTTTACACACACACACACACACACACACACACACACACACACACACACACACACGCACACGCACACACTGGCTTGTTTACTCTTCAAAATACTTTAGGAAGAAACACCTGTCCTTACTCACTCTGATTTACAGATGGGAAAACTGAGGTACATAGAGGATGAGTGAACGTTCAAGTTGACACAGCAAACAAAGAATAGGGCCAGAAACGGCACCAGAATTGATGCATGTAGTGTCTTCATTCTCTTAAAAATGTTTTACATTTATTTATTTATTGTGCAGGTGTGTGTGTGTGTGGGGGGTGGTATGTGTATGGGTGTGTATATGCCATGGCACATGTATGTAGGTCAGATGAGAACTTGTAGGAGGGTGTTCTTTCCTTCCTGTGTGGATCCCCAGGGCCTGAACACAGATCTTTAAGCTCGATGGCAAGTGCCTCACAATTGAGCCATCCTGCCAATCCCATGTATGCTTTTAGAACTTAGGACTTGATGCACAGTGCTGTGCATGAGCCAGGCCCTCTCTCACCTCCAGGGTTGCATCAGGCTTCCCCTCACCTGCAGGCATTCCTTGTGACTTTCCTTACCTGAACATCTGTCTGTTTTTCTGGTATTGTCTCAATGCTATTTCGAGCCTTCCCCAAGCCAGGACCTTTCCTCTTGGGTGGTGATGGACACATTACCCCATTTTGAAGTTCGTGATGGAATTGTCTGTGTCCTCCACTGATAAGATGTGATCTCTTCAAGGTCAGGGACAATATCTCCCTTTGTGTCACTTGTGTCTGGTCCTGTAGACACCAAGTGAAGGGTAGTGCAAATGATCTTTCAATTTGGGCCAATTCCTTCTGAATAAATGAATTACATACCTCTGTGTTCCTCATCTCTGAGATCACGTATCTAGCAAAGGTGAATAAACAGCTCTTCCTTCACACAGCTATGATGAGTGACAGGTTAGTGCTGAGTGTCACCCTAGATATCTGGGTTGTACTAGAACAGATGATGACATCTCTTCTATGAAGTCCATCTGGTACCCCACAATTCAGCCTCTCCTGGATTTCCAGGGCTTTCGCTCCCATCCAGCAACACTCTTCTCCTTTGTCTCATCACTGTTGAAAAGACTGTCTCTAAATCCATACGGCCCAGGAAACCTCTTTTATAGATGTCACTTGCTTAGGCCCCTCCCTATCTATTAGCTAAAACAGTCTTAGGCTCACAGTCTCTGAAAATGCCTCCATCCAATCCTACCTGGAAAGATTTGAGTCTAGATTTTTCTCTCTACCCTCTTCAATGAGCCTACAGACTCTCTAATGGTGATGCTTATGTGTTTTACTTCTTTGCTACATTTACAACTCCAGCAGAATGACAGAAACATCTCAGCAGATAGTAAAGACTCAGAGCTGAAGTTAATTGATGTGTTTCTTTCCCAGGTACTATGCTGCCTCCTAGCGTCATGGGGGAGGAAGCTCCCAACTGGGAGATGATCCCTTTGAGCTCTAGCCATTCATAGTCCACGACCTCAGGATAAATGAACTCTGTCCCAGACTGTGGATTTGAAACCCAGTGCTGCCCATGACAGTTTTAGGAATGCTACTGCAGCCAACAAAGAAGTCCTCCGCTGTCACAGTCTGGGTCCGCTTGTGGGCAATTCTGTTTTATCTAGAAGTGTGTCCATGGGACTTTCTGGAGGGTGCTGATTTCTTCCCTGCCTCAGTACCTTCCTCCTTTTCAATTACAGCTTTGATTGTTTTTTGAAGTCGTTTTTGTGCCCTTGTTTTTGCAAATTTACTCTTAAACTTGCTCTTAAGGTGTAGCACATACTAACATCGATTGAGTCTTGAAAAGGCTTTAAAAATTATCTAGATTGGGTGCTGCGGATAGTGCTTAGCCTTTAAAACATTGGCTGAGCAAATATGAGCATCAGAGTTGGGTTCTGCAGCATCCACATAAATGCCAGGTGGCTGTGGCGGTTCACCTACAATTCCAGCCTCCAAAGGAAATACAGCCCCAGCGTAAAGTGGCTGAAGAGAGTAGCTATATAGGCAAGCTCTGGCTTTGATTGAGAGACTCCGCATCAATGAATGAAGCATTGAAGTAATAGAGAATGATTCCTGACAGCAACCTTAGGCCTCATCATCAGAGTGTATACACTGATACATGCCTATGTGCACACACAAACAGATGCGTGCACACACACACACACACACATGAAAAATTGAAGAAGAAAAAAGTTCCCTAGATTGTAAATGAAATATCTCATTTTGCCAAAAAGAAAAGAAAAGAAAGAAAAAACAAGAGTTCTTAAAAGGGTTTGTAATTGAGAAAGTACAATGGGGTCACTTCGGTGAGACACGAAACATGAGAAAGGAAAGCAGGGACCTTAAGTTTACCAGGGAAGCTCCAGACATTGATTCGGCTGAGGGTGTGCAGGGATAAATGTTTTCAGAGAAAGAATACCACTCTGTGTACAAACACAGGGTCCACAGCCCAAGCTCTTCCGTCTGTACTCAGTAGTCCGTTTACATCTCTCAGAGTCTCTCCTTAGAGTATGGCCAGCACAGTCATGCAGCTGGGAAAATCTGAGGAGATAAATATACAAGAGCAATTATCAACACACTAGGACTCATTTCTCTGGAATGCAAAAAAGCAGTAAACTAGGATACAAAAAAATTCCACAGCAGATTCTTTCCCTTTCTTCCTTGCATACAGGTGTGTGTGATTGTATGTGTGTTAGGGTGCATGTGCGCCTTTGGAAAACTACAGGTGTCATCACTGGGGACATGGTCTACCTTGCATTTTCAGTTTTACTTTAATTTTTCAATAGTGTGTGTGTGTGTGTGTGTGTGTGTGTGTGTGTGTATGAGGTGCCCCTGGAGGTCACAACTGTGCAGTGGGTCCTCTGGAACTGGAGATGGGGTGCTCAACATGGGTGCTAGAAATACAACTCTTCTTCTGCAGGAATCGAGTTCTCTTAATCAATGAGCCATCTCCCCAGCAAATCCCCCGACCTGTGCTTTGAAACAGGGTTCCTTACTGGCCTGGATCTGGTCATGTGCGGTAGACTGGCTAGCCAAGGTCCCACAGATCCTGCTGTCTCTTTCCCTAACTCTGGAGTTACAAGGGCACGCTACCACCCCTGGTTATTTCTGTGTAGGTCCTGTAGATGGATCTCATGTCGTCATGTGTGCGAAGCAGGCTCTTCACTGAGCGCAGCTCCTCTCCCAGGCTTTCTGGTGTGGCTTTCAGCTACGTTTTCTGTTCAGAGAATTTCATCTCTTAGAGGGAAGAGATGATCTTTAATATTCTTCCACAAATTAGCACAGTGCCTGGGACTTAGGTGTTTAATAATGTTCACTGGATGAATAAAAGGCCTACAGTCTGGGATGCTGAGAAGTTTTGACTTTTCATTCATTATACATCTTTTCACTTCCCAGCCTGTGGCGTTAATATTTCAAATCTGGAGACTAATGACCTATTTCAGCACTCCGATAAAACATATGAACTCTTTGCTGTTTATCATCCTCCCTTTGATATTTGTCCTCAATAGTTTTCTCCTCTCTGACTGGTCCACAGCTCCTAATCAAAGTTCCCAGCTGCTGCTCTCACGGCACACAGCATTCTTTAATTCCACTTGTCTTATCTATAGCCATGTCGAGACACTTATTTGTAACCAGGCTGCTAGGCGGACTTCACAGTTGGAGCTACCGGGCTCCATAGTTCATTTCTGCAAAGACTCCCTCCATAGCTGTCTGCCTTGAGTACCCTTCCATAGCTGTGTCTCTTGCTGGGCTCAGGCAGCTTCTCCCATGGTTCCTCCCAGATCAGCTGCTCATTTTGCCCCTGCTGTTGCCACTGATAATTTCCAGGTTAAATCTTGTAAGTGGAAATTGAATCCCCAGCTGGAGATGAAAGACAGCCCCTTGGAGGAGGCATAAGTGCAGTCTGGTGCTCGGTGGGTCGAACAGTTGAAGATGGCAGATTTCAGTGCTTAGGAATCACCATGCTGTCCATCTAAGGGTCCCTAGGGTGGAGATTGCTTCTCCTGGGGAGAACACTATTTGCACCCTTTTACTCATGGCCTGTCTGAGGGAGATTTGAGCCAGGTGAGAAGGTTTTTCAGCAGTTTTCTGTCATTTGTGAGAAATAAGTTAGATAAAGTGATAATATGGGTTGGGCAGCAAGTGATTTATAAATGATTGGCCTGCCTTTAAGGAGTTCTGCTATCTCAAATACAGGAAATCTTCCCCCTGCTGGAGGAATAGAACCATTTGATTTCTTAGATTTGAACAGTAGAAATAGAAAGACTTCAGATGGGAAGCTCTGTTCTTTGAAGACATATTTTGCAATCCCATGCTTCCAAATGGAGCACCTGTGAGTTATTTATCATTATTTATTAATTAATGCTGTTGATATTTTGGGGTGACTACCAACTTTCAAGGACTGGGGATGTCAATTCAATAGGACACACACGATCACATCCTTGGGCTGAGGAGATGGCTCGGTACGTAAAGTGCTTACCATGCAATCACAAGGACCTATGTTCAGACCCCCAGTACCCATGTAAAAAGCCTGGTGTGGTTGCTGTCTCTATAATCCCAGTGCTGGGGAGGCAGAGACAAGTCAATCACTGGAGCCTACTGTTCAGCCAGTCTGACTGAATCAGTGAGCTCCAGATTCAGTGAGAGACCCTGTCTTAATATATAAAGTGGTCAGGGAATAGATAAATGGCTCAATGGTTAAGACTCCACACTGCTGTAGCAGAGGACTCAAGTTTGGTTCCCAGAACCTATTTTGGGTAGATAACAACCACCTGTAACTCGAGCTCTGAGGGAACCTAATGCCATCTTCTGGCCACCAAGGGCACCTGCACTTACATGCACATACCCTCACAGACACACATAGACAAAAAATAAGAGTAAGATAAATCTTACAAAACTAAAGTGGAGAGTGATAGAGGAATATGCACCGTGTTGAGCTCTTCTAGACTCCCTGTACACTCATGGGTGAATACACCTGTATACACACACACACACACACACACACACACACACACACACACACACACACACCAAGCCCCATGTTATTTAGTTTTTAATGGGTAAGACTGACATCATCATGACAACAGTTTCTACACAGTAGATGTGGTCTAGAGGAAACTTCCAGACACCTTTTCTTATAGAGTTCATACTATCAAATAAGAAGGGCCAGTCTTCAAAATACCTCCTATTCTACCCTCTTGAGGCTTTTGTAGTGGGACAGGGTATCACGCAACCCATGCTATTCCTGAACTCATTTCGTAGCCAAGGAAAACCTTAAGCTTCTGATCCTCCTGTCTCTACTTTCCAAGTGCTAGGGTGATATGTGGGCACCCTCACATCAAATTGTATCCCATGTTGGGGATGGAATCAAGGGCTTTGTGCATACTAGACAAGCACTCTAACAGCTGAGCTGCATCTGCTACCCCCACCCCAGGTTCTATACTGGCCCCTCTATTGACTTCAGTGTTTCAAAGGTTTTAAATGTACCTTAAGTAGACCAGGCATTTTCCTGACCCTCAGCTATTGGATCATTCACCTTAATTTGTCTTTCAGATTTAACTATTTGTTATCATTTTCAGATGAAAGCAGTACAAATAGATAAAAGGACCGTAAGAGGTAACTATTCAAGAAGGTTATAGAGCCAAGGGGCACAGTCAAGCCTATGGCTGCTACAAATGTCTGTGAATGACAACATTTGTAATGTTTGAACATTAGAAGCGAGAACACCAAGGAAGGAAAAAAGTGCCAAGATTGTAACTGAAGACCAGTCTGGGATTGGACCCTGGAAACAGATAGAGGCTTTCGGACAACCTGTGTCACCAAGAATGTAGTGGATACTGTGCAACTCCACACTACACCATGTGCGTTGTTCAGTGGGTGTTGTCCAGTATACACCATTTACACCCAGGATATAGGAGCAGTGTCTTCCTGTATCTAGCCCTGGGCTGAATGTGACAGCTGCCCTTGGTAGTTTCAAGGCATCAAGACTGGCCAGCCTAAAAGTACTGACCAAGCAGATATAATGTGCCAGGTGTTCTCAGGAGTGTGGACTCAGCAATGAATAAGAACAGTAAAAATCCATGGTTTCAGGAAGCTGAGATTCTAATGGAAGAGGCAAGAAGTCAATAGATGTGTAAATTAAAGGCATTAACAGAGAATCGAACTTATCAGTGAGACCTTTGAAGGAAATATAGGTAAGGAATAATCATATGGGTAAATGTGCCACTCTTACCACTATATAGTTGGGGAAAGTGTCTCTGAGGTGTGGGATTATTTAGTTCATTCAGCACAATTTATTGAGTACTTTCCATGTTCCAGGTCTTTATAGGCTGAAAGGGTTCATTGATTTAGCACTCAGGGAGCTTCCCAACAATTGTTAGGAATTGTATATATGTGTATAAGAAATATATATATATATATATATATATATATATATATATATATATAGTTCTTATAATTGACATACAGGTGTACTAAATTATTCTTAGTTGTGTTATGCAGTATGCAGCATAAATGAATATAATTGTGCTTTGAGCAATCAGAGGGCAGACTATAAAGATCCAATAGATACATATTGAAGGAGAAAGCTATGGTTCCAGTGGAAATATGAGGACCTGTTCAGGAGGAAGTAGTGAGATCTGATTCAGAACTGAAGGCATTCTCAGAAAACAGGTAGAACATTGGCTTAGAGACAAGAAGGACAGTAGGGACCTTTTAGGGATGTGTTACAGAGGTCTAGGAGAGGCTGGCTTGAGCCAGTGTTTCAGCAATAGAAAGGATGGGAGATATCAGATATATCGAAGTGACTAGACATCAGGTGTGGTGGGCAGATTTAATCATGCTAGACAATCTAGAGTCACCTGGGAAAAGACTTTCAATGAGGAATTGTCTAGTTCAGGTTGACCTGTGGGTACCTGTAAGGGGATTGTCTTGATGGCTTAATTGATGTGGGAGGACATCTCCTGAAAGTGGGCAGCAGAATTCTCTGGTTTTAAATCCCATGCTGTATATGTAGAGGGAATTAGGTAAGCATCAGGCATGCATGTGTACATTATGTCTCTGCTCTTTCCTATGGATGTGATGGGAGCAGCTGTCTCTAGCTCCTGCCACTGTAACTTCCCTACAGTGATGGACTTTAGCCTGGAATTGTGGGATTAAAACACACCCTTTACCCTCTAAGTTGCTTTCCATCAGGGTATTTTATTAAAGCAATCAAATTAAGCTAAAATGTCAGGTATATTGTGGAGGATAGATAGACATTTTGAAAGAAAGATAAAGGATTCGATAGATTCATTCTATCTTTCTGCATTGCTACTACCAACTGCATTGCTACTGGGTTGACTGAGAATATGAATCTGAAAAGGAAAGAAAGAAGTTAAGTTTCTGTTCTATGTCTGATATGAAGGTTGGGTGAATGTTGTTTAGTACTGCATAAGAGGGAGAAGGGTCTATGAGCAGGGAGGAGAGAATTTGTTGGGAACATGTAAATAGATAGGTCCATGTTCATCTCATATCGTTTGACTCTACACATGGTGTAGCTGAGGGTATACCGATGTACACAGGAGATTAGAGATTTTAGGGTAGGTTGGTATTTGGAAAGCATCGGTATCTAGAATTTAAAGTCACAGCAGGATAAAACCAGTCCAAAGAAAAAGTGATGGGGTTTGAAGACTGGAGTCGTTCAGGACTTTGAGTTCTAGGAGGGTGGAATGTCAGAAAGGGAATGTGAAGAGAAGGCAGAAGAAAGCTGAATGAGTGTGGTGAGGTGAACCCCAGAGTCCCTGGGAAGTCAGGCCCCCAAAGTAAGGTGACTGCAAATTCAACATTCTTCTTTAGCAAGGATGTGGCTGTAAGTGACATTTTTAAGAATGTGGTTACAACAGAATAGCTTTGATGGGTAACAATGAAAATAATTGAGTGTCACCTAATAGTATAGAGAGTATTTTTTTTCATTTTTAAAATAATTTTGCTGAAAAGTAGAAAATTGACTTTTTTTGACTCTTAAGTGAAAAGAGGTTCAGAGTTAAAATAGATTCTGGGAAGAAATGGTAGTGATGAGAAAAGCAGGGGCAGACACTGTGGCTTTTCCTCTCTCTCCTGATAGTTCCTAGGCTGTTGGGCAACAAACTTTCCTTAGTCTAAGAAAGAGCAGGAGTCTTGTTTCAGGGCATTGGCCTGCCGCAGCTTCATTGGTTATCTACTCACAGATGAGCAAGGACTCTGAAGATTGGCTTTTTTGATAGCTCCAGACGCCTTGATCCCTGTGTGTAGCCTTGCAGAATATGAGACCACAAGCAGGAACATGCTGGAGACAAAACATCTCATGAAGTCTCGTAATGGGGACATGGGGGGGGGATTAATTTGAAAGAAAAGTGATGATTTCTTTGCATGTAAATTACCCTCTCTTCTTGTGAGCTACTTGGAAGATATTGTGTAACTTTCCCGAGATGCACACAAGCATTTATCCATCACACATAGGGCACTCAAAATAGAAGAAAGAGATTATTCCACCCGAGTCTATTTTAGGGAAGCAGTGAACTTATAGGGGTTGTTTTTCAGGATTATGGGTGACTCAGAGGCATTTTCGTCACCAAAAATCCCATGCCAGCACAGGTGATCTGTCATGCAAGCTGGATCTCTGGGTCCCTGCATGACTTGCAGGCAGATCAGCCAATTGGAGACCTCACCTCCAAGCAATTGTTCAATGCTTGTAAAAACTTGTTGAGGTGACTTGTGAATGCTGTACATTCAGAAAAGCTTGAGACTTCAAAGTCTTTGTTACTTCCTGAGTCTTGTAAGTTTTGATAACTTCCTGTGCTGGCTAGTTTTATGTCAACTTGATACAAACTAAAGTCATTTGGGAAAAAGGAACCTAAACTGAGAAAATGCACAGACCAGATTGGTCTTTGGGCAAGCCTGTGGTATGTTTTCTTAATTAGTGATTGATATAGGAAGAACCAGTTCACTATGAGTGGTGCCACTCCTGGGCAGGTGTTCTTTGGGTGTATAAGAAACCAAACTGAGTAAGCCTCGGGGAAAGAAGGCATTAGGCATTTTTCCTTCATGGTCTTTGCTTCAATTCCTGCCTCCAGGTTCCTGCCTTGAGTTTCTGCTCTGTTCAAGATCCTGCACTGACTTTCCTCAGTGATGAAGTTTGATGAGAAATTGTATGCTGAAATGAACCCTCCCCAAGTTAGTTTTGGTTATGATGTTTTATCACAGCAATAGGAACCCTAACTAAGATACTTCATGAGCCTAAACAAGTCTCCTTCCTGGAGAGAATGTTTCATACTCAGAAAATATCTACAAGGAAGAGTCCAGTTTTGACTCATTGTTGATAGTAGATGCTCATAGCATGTGATTTTGCCTGGAAGCCAGAAAATTGGTGTTGGTCTTTTGTGAGTAGCCAATGGTCAATTACAGGAAGAACTGCTTTCCCATATTTATGTACACTGTGAAGGGACCAGTATCTGCACAAGACACCCCAAGACCAAGTTCTCAGCACAAAGGAGAATTATTTGCCCCTGAGGGACAAAGCAGAGAATAAGAAACAAAGACAGGAGATAGAGGACAAGATAGAAGGGATAGGGAACAAGGGACAGGGAGAAGGGATATTTGTTCCAGAGGGACAAAGGACTGCCTCTATGTAGAGAGGAGACCAATGTGGAACATGGGCAAATGGTGGTTTATAAAGGTAAAGGTGTTAGGATGAGGTGTTTAATTTTGATTGGACAGGTTAATTAGGTGAGCCAAAGGGGGTTTTTGATTTCTGGACTTTAATATTTTGATACCTCGACCCTGGTAGTGAGCCTCAGGAGGAGGAAGTAGCCATATATATTTATATATAAGAAAATATACTTTGGTGGCTAGCTTTAGAAGTGTAATCTAATGGATTTTAGCAAGGCAGAATGGATGAGAGAGGAGGGCAAGGCCTGCCATAGCCATGTTTGCCACACTTGGGCCTACTAGAGCCCTTCACCCTGGCTGTACCCCTTGTCATTGCAGGATCAGAGGGAGATTAGCAGGACCAATGCAAGGAAGAAGGGCTTGATAAGTGGGGGGCTTACCAAGACCCCTGCCATGATAGCCTCTTAATCTGTAAACTTTTCCTGGAATTATTCACACACGATGAGATTTTGTCTTCCTTGCAGAGCTGTGAATTCCAAGTGTCCATTTTTCTCACTCTATACATCCCTTAACTCCAGACGTTACCTACGAGTGTGAGTATCTTTTTGAAACAATGTCTCCTGTATTCCAGATAGTGAAATAAAACACTGAAGAGCATGACTTGGGATGAGAATTTGGGGTACTGCCTGCTGCTCAAGAGACACTCACTAATAATAAGTACTTCCATGTTCTGCGTTGAACTCTAAGGGGATAGACATAATTTAAACAGGGGGATTTGGAGCCCGGGGCTTCTGTTCAAAGTTGTGATTGGTTTAGAAGTCTTTGGAAAACCTCGGATTCAGCATTTGATGGACATAAAATTAAAAGGGATCAAAAGTAGTTTTAAAACTCCTACTTCTGATTCATTCAATTATATGAATGATATTTCTGACATAAATGTGTCACTTTCATTGGACTTGAAGGATTTTTGGACCCCTGTCTTCCTGAAAAGAGTAATGGAGGTTTGAATTTGCCTTTCCATTTGATCTCGCCTGGAAGGTTGGGTGTGATTCCCTTGCCCTTTAGAGAAAACATGCATGCCATCCTTTAGCATCTCTGCATCACTCATGAGACTTCTGTCTAAAATAGAAGGAAAGAACTCCCAAGTCTATTTTAGAGAAGACATGAATATTCTTCTTCTCCAAATGCACTTTCAGTGAAAATCCACCAGCTGAGGGGGATGCTGGAACTGTGCCTGTGTTTATAAACTACCTGAAACGTACCTGTTAGAAATAGCCTCTGTCTTTTAGCATTCTGGAAACTTTAGGAACAGCATTGAACTGTGACTTTTTGAGAATGGATTTAAATTTATTTCATCACATATGCACTATAGACGGAGCCATATGAGTTGCCTAATTAAAAATTCCTCTAGCTTAACAGTTGAGTAACCTCAGCAAGTAGAACATAAAGGTGTAGCTTGGAGGGAGTGCTAAGCAAAACTGGAACCCCATCTGACTGCCCTGTGAAATTCAGCAATGGGTGGGCCTGGGAGCTTAATTGTGAATAGATTACCAGCATGAAAGGTGTGGTTTTGAGAGGGGAATATGTTTAGAGGCCCAGAAATGGCTCAGTAGATATGAATGCTTGTTACCTAAGCACGAGGACTTGAGTTTAAATCCTTAGCATCACATGAAATATGAGTATGGCTATGCAGCCTGTTACCTCAATGTTGTTGTTGTTGGAAACAGGTGCACTGCTGTAGCTTACTACCTGTCTGCCTAGCTCTAGGTTCAGTGAGAGATCACACCTCAAAAGAGTAAGGTAGAGAGTGGTAGAGTAGGGTATCTGATGTCCTCTTCGGGCCTCCATGTACAAAGTGACGTGCATATCTGCACATACATATGTGCATGTAACACACACACACACACACACACACACACACACACACACACACACACTGCATGCACATACTCCACCCCAAAAAAGTAAATTAAAAAAAATAAGAATGAGTTGGCAGAATGTTGGGGGCCAGTTTTTTGGGGAAGACTCAAAAAACTGATATGAGTGTATTTACCTTCCATTCTGAGATGCCTTTTTATCTGGAAAGAGAAAGCCCTAAATCTCCACGCTCTCACAAGGAACATTTACCGTCATTTGAATGTGCCCCTCTGTTTCCAGTCAACTCGGAAAACATTTTCCTTCCTCCACTCTGCTTCTGTAAATATTTATATTCCAATCATCTCACGTCCACTAGACTCCATCGCTGTGTGTTTCAATTATTTAAAATCAGGACTGCATCTCCTGGGCAGCTAATGAAGTCTCGATAGATATACATTATTGAAGCAGATTGTTATTTATTTGGCTAATAAATCAAGCTGGTTGGAGGGAGAAGATGCAATTCAAGCAGAAGGAATGAGGAATAATGACGGCATAGATCATTTCTGAATCACTCTCGCCCATTTTACAGCCTGCAAAATACACTGAGTTCCATAAAAGTGACAAATGACACACATTGTAATAAATAGCCTCTGTTCGTGCATTGTGAATTGGGGCTCAGTCTCATACTGAAGCACTCTGCCAACGGGAGAGATGATGGAATAAGTATTGAAATCATACTCTGTAAAAAGGAATCATATATTTTCCATTTATCTTGATTTATTATATGACATCATGTGCTTAAGCTTATGTAACCTTTCTGAAATAAGTTGACTTAATAAGAAGGAAAATTTGTCAGAAAAGAAAATTTCGTAGTCTGAAATTCCTTATTTCCTGGATGTATTTCTATAAGATTTTTAAATGCTTCAGAGATACTTAAACGTATTAGTTTTTTTTATTTCAGCTGAATTCCCAGAAATATGCAGTAATACACACTGGCATTATATGTTTCTTTAAAGGAAAATTTAGCTACTTTTATTTTTAATTTGTTTTCTTTTAAAACTTATTAGTTCTTTTGTATTTTTTATTAAATTAATTGATTAATTTTTCCAGCCCTTTCATAGTTTCCCCTCCCTCCTCCAATCTCTGCTATCCTCCACATCCACTCTTCCTCCTTTCTCTTCAGAAAAGGGCTGACCTACCTTGAATATCAGCCAGCCATGGCATATCAAGGTGCAGTAAGACTAGACACCTTCTCTCCTCTTAAGGCTGGACATGCCACGCAATAGGAGGGAAGGGTCCCCAAAGCAGGCAATAGAGTCAGAGACAGCCCCTGCTCCCACTGTTAGGAGTCCCACAAGAAGACCAAACTACACAACCATAACATGTGCAGAGAGTCTAGGTCAGTCCCATGCAAATTCTCTGGTTGGTGATTCAGTCTCTGTGAGTCCCTGTGAGCAAAGGTTAGTTGATTCTGTGAGTTTTCTTGTGGTGTCCTTGACGCCTCTGGCTCCCACAATCCTTCCTCCCCCTCTTCCAGACGATTCCTCAAGTCCTGTCTAATGTTTGGGTGTGGGTCTCTGCATCTGTTTCCATGAGTTGCTGGTTGAAGTCTCTCTGATGACAATTGGGCTAGACATCAATCTATGAGTATGGGCGAGTATTGTTAGGCATCATTACAATGACATTTTTAAAATTTTCAGTCATGTTTGGTTCTATTCTAGGTCTCTGGGCTATCTAGTCTCTGGGTCCTGGTGCAGTGTCAGGGGTGGGTTCCCTCTCATGGTGTGGGTCTCAAGCTGGACCAGTCGTTGGTTGGTCACTCCCACAATTTCTGTGCCACCTTTATTCCAGCACATCTTCTAGTCAGGACACATCATAGGTCAAAAGTTGTGTGGCTGGGCTGGGATCCCAATTTCTCCAGTGGAAGTCTTGCCTGGTTACAGGAGATGGGCCATTGAGGCTTCTTATCCCCCATTGCTAGGAGTCTTAACTAGGGTCATCCTCATAGATTTCTCGCAGTTTCCATTGCACTAGGCTTCTAGCTCATCCTAGATATGCTCATGATTCTAGGTGTCCCTCCCAGTACTCTTTTCCTCTGTCTTCCTCACACCTGATTCCCCCTTTTCCCATGCCCACCCCCATCCATAGCCCTACCCCAATACACCTGTGATGTCTATTCTACTTCCACTTCACAGTGAGATTCACCTCCTTGTTATTTAGCTTCTTTGGGTCTGTGGATTGCAGCATGGTTATCCTTTACTTTATTGCTAATATCCACTTATAAGTGAGGACATACCATGTTTGTCTTTCTGGGTCTGAGTTACTTCACTCACAATGATGTTTTCTAGTTTTGTTCATGCACTTCTAACTGTATGTCAGCCTGCAGAATAATGTAAATAGATCCATCTCTATCACCCTGCACAAAACTCAAGTCTAAGTGGTTCAAAGAACGCAACATAAATCCAGATACACTGAACCTGATAGAAGAGAAAGGGGGGATAGCCTTGAACACATTGGCACAGGAGACAACTTCCTGACCAGAATGCCAATCATGCAGGCACTAAGATCAACAATTAACAAATGGGACCTCATGAATCTGAAAGGCTTTTGTAAGGCAAAGGACATTGTCAAAAGGACAAAGTGGCAGCCTACAGAATGGAAAAAGATCTTCACAAATTCCATCTCTGGGAGACAGCTGATTTCTAAATATATAAAGAACTTAATAAACTAGACACCAATGAACCAAATAATCCAGTTTAAAAAATGGGGTACAGATTTAAACAGATAATTCTCAACAGAAGAATCTCAAATGGCTGAGAAGCACTTAAAGAAATGTTGAACATCCTTAGCCATCATGAAAATACAAATCAAAATGACTGTGAGATTCCATCTTATACCTGACAGGATGGCTAAGATCAAAAACATAAGTGACAGCTTATGTTGGAGAGGATGTGGGGCAAGGAGAACACTCCTCCACTGCTGGTAGGAGTGCAAACTTGTACAGCAACTATAGAAATTAATATGGTGGTTTCTCAGAAAATTGGGAATTGACCTATCTCAAGACCCAGCTATACCATTCTTGGGCATATGCCCAAAGGACACTACCATATCACAAGAACATTTATTTAACCATGTTCATCACAACTTTATTCATAATACCCAGAAACTGGAAACAACCTAGATGTCTTTCAGCTGAAGAATGAGTAAAGAAAAGGCAATACATTTACACAATGAAGAATATTTTTAGCTGTTAAAACAATGGCATCATGAAATTTTAAAATTCCTTTTTCTTTAGTTTTGATGTAAGTGTGTGGGAGCACATGTGTGTGTAGATACATGCACCTGTGCATATTATATAGATGCCAGAGTTGAACTTAAGATGTCATCATCCACTGCTTTTCATCTATTCCTTCAAGACAGAGTGTCTGAATGAACTAAAGCTTGCTGATTTTGTGAGGCTGCCTGGCTGGAAAGCTCCTGGGATTCTTCTGTCCCCAACCCCAACGTTGGGCTTATATTCATATGAAGCCATGCCTGGGTTTTTATGTGGGTGCTATTGTAGAATGAAGTCCCCTGATCTAAACAGCTGCCACCTGTATTAGAGACAACCCACCTGCTTGCCAGAGTCTATCACAGACTCCCGTGAGGGCTGTTGCCTGTTGAAATTGCTTCATAGAAGGGAGGTGTGGGGACATGTCATTAGACTCTCATCTGACATTCCACTCACTCCTCCCTGCTATGTGTATAAAATCCTGCTCTAACTGCACATGGCTTGGGGATCTGTGTCTCTGTTCTAGGAAGATACTAGAGCACCCAGGCTGATGGTGGTGGGGTGAATTGAAGAGGGAATCCATCCGTGTGGCTACAGAGAAGCCATAATTCATGTATGGCTACTTTGGGGTTCATTATCTGTCAGTAATCCCAATAAAGACATTGTTTTCCCCAGGATGATGGGATTGTATTTTGTTTTGTCATTGGAATCTTATGAGCCAGTGGTGGTGATGGGGGGTGGTGGTTAGATGTTCTTCACATGTCCCCATGGAAAGAATTCTAACAACAGGTGCTTCAGGCTTGAACTCAGGTCCCCATGCTTCCACAGCAAGCACTCTTAGATGCTGAGATATCTCTCCAGCTCCAATGACAGGATTATTAAATAAACTTTATATCATAGTAAATATTACTGCTTCCTGTTCAAATTTTTCTACTTATGTATTAAGAGAACATAAACCTTTCCACTGAATTTTAAATATAAATTAATTTTGTATCTCTACTTTGAAGAGTGGATTTGGATGAAGGTGTCCAAAATGCAGGCCCAGTGAATGGGTATGCTTAGGATCGGTTCCTGGAATTCAACAACAACAAAAATCCATCCCCTATTTATCATTTGGAACTAGTAGAGGAATAATCAGTATGAATCATTTTCTATTGAGCTCTGCTGTTTGATATTCAACTTCTCAGTATAACTACAAGATGGGGAAGCAGATAAGTGGTATCAAGTCTCACTTTATTGCTTCTTAAGTAAGTTTGTGATTTTTCTTCAACTTGAGAGTACTGGCTCCACTTTATTTTTAAATATTCGTTTATGACACTATTTATTCATTTTTTATTTAGTCTTTTTTTCTGTATAGTGTGTGTGGGTGCTGTGTACTTTCATACATGTGCGCATGTGAGTTTTTGTGTGATTATGGACAAGCACTTGCTGCAACATGTACGTGGAGGTCAGAGGGCGGGAGGAAATCTCAAGTCTCCTGTCTGCTGCCGTGTGTGCCAGGCTAGCTGGCCTATGAGTTTCCAGAGACTCTCATGTCTCCACTGTCCATTTCTCCATAGGAATGCTGGAATTACAGATCCCTGCTACAGGTCCCGTTTTTTTTTTTTTTATGGGCACTCAGCATTAGTGGACTCAGGTCCACTGGTTTGCATGGCAAGTGCTTTACCCCAAGTGGGGAGTGAGACATCTCCCTACTTCTGGGACATGCTTTCTGTGGACAGAGTCCCAACAAGCAAATATATACAATAGTGTCTACATGAAAAATAAACAGAACAAAGCAAAGGCTGAGGCATGTCTCTTCTATCACCTGTCCCTGTGCCCATCTGACACCCTCCTACCTGCCTGCCTCTGACACTTTATTTTGGAAGTCTTGCTCTGTACATCTGCTAACTGATAAACTAGAACTCTTGGCTGGCACAGAGATGGTAGACACAGGGACCCAAGGACCAAGAACTGAGTTTGGCTATGACCTCTGCCTATGACTCCCAATCACTGACATTTTCACATTCCAGCTTTTATAAAAATATACATGTAATGTCCTTGTCAAAATTAGATGTACTAATACATGTGGTGTTTATTACATAGCTTTAAAGTAATAGTCTAGTAAGAGCTGCTATTTTATTAACATTTTAATATCTAATCTCTTTAGTTAAAAGTGTAATTCTCATTCCATATATTAACCCCTCTTATATTCTATGCTAGGCCATCTTACATAATGCACTTGATGTAATTCTTCTAACCCAAGGATCATAAATGTATTTCTTTTACTTACCTGGCAAATGAAAACAGTTTCCAAGCTCACAATGACAGGAGCAGAGGAGAGAGACTCTGGCTCAGGTGGTCTGAGAAGAGACCATCTGCTCTTCCTCTGACATCAAATCCATTTTCATTAATGACTGATTTGTTTTGAAACTATAATCTCATGTAATATGGACTACTTGCTACAGCACAGTTTCTCATGAAACTTTTAAATGAATGAGTCAATAACTGACATAGAATTTACTCCAGTGTTCTGGGTCCTGGAG
Organism: Peromyscus californicus insignis; assembly: GCF_007827085.1. NCBI lineage: Eukaryota > Metazoa > Chordata > Mammalia > Rodentia > Cricetidae > Peromyscus > Peromyscus californicus. The sequence goes on along the minus strand of NW_026294436.1, from coordinate 11,718,282 downwards.
TGCATAGTAGGCTGGGGAGAAGGAAAAAGAAAGAAAAGGCAAATGGAAAAATAGGAGACAGAAGAGGTGGGTGAAAGAGAATGAGAGGCAAAGGCAGAGAGAAGGCAGTAAAAGGGCAAAGAGTTCCTCAGGAAGAATATGGGTTCCAAACATGGACTAAGTGTGTCTTAGAGTTCTGTTGCTGTGAAGAGACACCATGACCATGGCAACTCTTATAAAGGAAAACTTTTAATTTGGGGAGGCTTACTATATCAGAGGTTTAGTCCATTATCATCATGGCGGGGCACGGCAGTGTGCAGACAGATATGACGCTGGAGAAGGAGCTGTGAGTTCTACATCTTGATTCATAAGCAGCAGAAGCAATTGTCACACTGGGCATGGTTTGAACATACATGAGACCTCAAAGCCCTCCTCCACAGTGACACACTTCCTCCAACAAGGCCACACCTCCTAATATTGCTACTCCCTATGGGCAAAGCATTTAAACAGATGAGTCTACGGGGTCATACCTATTCAAATCACCACAAACTGTAAGCAGTTTACTGCTATAAGACTGGAAAGTTTAGAGGTTTTATTATTATTTTTATGTCTATAATTTTATTTTATTTATATGTGTGTATCTGTGTGTGTACATGTGTGTCCAAGATCCCATGGAGGCCAGAAGAGGATATTAGATCCCTTGGAGCTGCAGTTAATGATAGTTGTGAGCTGCTCAATCTGGGTGCTGGGAATTAAACTCAGGTCCTCTGGCAGAGCAAGGAAGCATTCTTAATCACTGAGCTCTTCAGCTACAGAAGTTTAGGTTTTTATCTTCCTCCACTCACCAGATAACTTTTCCTCCCTTTTTGGCCATTAATATTTGAATTTAAAATTTAATGTCCAAGAAGGGTATAGAAGAGCAAGATGTTCTTGTTGCTTTCCAAGTACATTGCCTGTATCTTAACCGAATTTCATGAACTATCTGATGAAGTTTGACTTAAGCACAGACTTTGAACTCAGCATGACTTCATTCTGTAGTTTTTGTAAAACTATACGTGAACCTGTGGATCAAGAATGCTTAATCTTGTCTAGCTTCCTCTCTTTCAACACAAAAATTCTATTTCCTCCTTCCTAAGCATGCTAGACTGAGGAATAACATTGTGTATATGTGTGTGTGTGTGTGTGTGTGTGTGTGTGTGTGTGTGTGTGTGTGTGTGTGTGTTCTTGGGTGTCTATGCATGCATGTGTGTGTATTCATGAGGGAGCATGCATATGGAAGCCAAAGTTCAACCTCAAGTGTTCCTTGGTTACTGTTCACTATGTGTGTGTGTGTGTGTGTGTGTGTGTGTGTGTGTGTGTGTGTGTGTGTGTGTGTGATTATATGCCACATGTTTGTGGGTGCTCTTGGAGGCAAGAAGATGATGTCAGATCTCCTGGAGTTAGAGTTACAAGCAGCTGTAAGCTGTCCAGTACAAGTTTTGGGAACCAAACTTGGGTCCTTTCAAAGAGCAGAAAGCACTATACACTGAGACATCTCTCCAGCCCCCATCTTAGTGTTCAACACAAGGTCTCTCACAGGCCTGGAACTCACCAATAGGTAGGTTTGTTGGTCAATGAGCCCCACAGTTCCACTGGTCTCTATCTCCCCAGTTCTGGAATTAGAAACACTCCACCATGCCTTGCTTTGAAAAGTGGATTCTAGGGATTAAATTCAGGTCCTGTGCTTCACAGCAAGAGCTTTACCCATTGAACCATTCCTTAGCCCATGGTTTGTGTTTTCATTTGTGCTATAGCCACTAGGTTCTCTTATGGGCTTCAGAATGCCTAGGACATTGTAGGACATGAAATAAGTAAGTCTTTAGTCTTTAGTAAATACATGTAAGACATAAAATATGTCTTCAGCAAATAGTTATTGAATTGGACCTAATTGAATAAGCAGAGAAGAATGGAGTAATAGCTTCATGTTAGTACATTGCCTTCTTGATCTAGCCTCTCTTTTTGTCCCAGCTATCTAAAGCATTATTACTGAGTCATGGTGACAAGCCACTCTCTGGATGAGACTTGCTGAAATGGATTTTTGTCAGACATAGCACCAATGAGCATTAGGAAATCAACAGCATGCATTTCTCCCCTTTGTTAACAGGCTATTTGGTATCACTCCCATGCTTCTTGCAGGAGACTAAAAGCAGGTACAGAATTCAGAGGGAGGGCCAAAGGTAGCTTATACCTGTCCTGTGTGGACATCTGCACAATCCCTCACGAGGCCAGTCAGCTACCTCATACTGACTATCAGCAAACTGTATGGCTTCTCAGGATTCTAATGTCATCTTTTGGTGCCACAGATTTATTATATTAAAAGTGGATTCTTGATAAATGTTTGTCGTGGATCAGGCACAATGCTAAGTATACAAGTCTTCATCATCCATCATCCGTCTGCTCATACATTCATCCATGTATCCACTCATCTACCTATCCATCCATTCACTCATCTAATCATCTATCGTCCACTCATCTACTCATCCATCTACTCACCCAACCCCCAGCCATCCATCCAGTTGTTGAATCATCCATGCATCCATTCTTCTATCCATTCATCCTCCCAATGTACATTATTGAGCACTCCTGTGTACACACATTATTCTGGTTACTGGGAGCACAGTAAGGAAATAAAAAAGTGAAGATCTTGGCCCTGATGGTGTAGAAGTATACAATAAGTGAGATAAATGAAGATAGCAGGCAGTGTGATTAATAGTAGCTAATGCTAAAGAAAATGGAATTAGAACATTCAGGAGCTTAAGTTCAGTTCTCAGAAGCACTTTATTTATTTATTTATTTTTTCAAGAGAGCACAGTTGGAAGTAAGCCATGCCTTTGTCAGGAAGAGTATTCTGGCTGAAGGGGAGAGAAAGTATTTAACAAGAACAATGACTTTGCTAGTATTTTAAAGTACATAATAAGCATTATTCTAAATACCACAGTACTATGAAAAACAAAGGGTTATATTTCTTAAATACATTTTTAGGTAGGAATAATTTTGGGAAAAATTTGCAGAGAGAGCCACACATGCTCCTTGCTGTATTCCTTCTTCGCTAATGTTGCATTACTGCAAACTATAACAGATGAGAAGAATCTAGAACTACAGTGACAAATCACATAGGTATTTATATCTGCCAACCACCTATCAGTTTCCCATCAATCACCAACTCATCATCTACCTGGTTATGGCCATTCCTTTTCTTTTAAATGTCAATTTACTGTTGGGAATTTGTCAAAACTAAGAAAACAACTTGATTCTGATTTCAGATAGTCATCTTCTAATGTCCCTACTTCTGCCCAGAATATGATACATTTTGGAAATAGGATATTTTCAAGTCAGGTGATGTGTTCTATTTCTTTAGACCATGAAGAATGGAGAGAGAGTTGGAAGATCTTTGTCCACTAAATTTCCCCAGATGTGAGTCAAATAGAGTAACAGAAAAAGGAGTGATCAGGGTGGGGCTTTAGAGTCCTGGGTTTGTAGATGAAGGCTTTCCTGTGTTCTACCTGGTCCCACAGCTGCTCAGACCAAGTAAACACACAAAGACTTATATTAATTAAAACTGCTCGGCCATTAGCTCAGGCCTACCACTGACTAGCTCTTACACTTAAACTCAGCCCATTTTTGTTAATCTATATGTTACCATGTTTTCTGTGGCTTTACCTGTGTGCTATTACATGCTGCTCCCTGGATGGTGGGCTGGCGTCTCGTGACTCAGTCTTCTTCTCCCAGAATTCTCCTTGTCTGCTTATCTCTCCTATACTTCCTGCCTGGCTACTGGCCAATCAGTATTTTATTTATCAACTAATCAGAGCAACACATTCACAGCATACAGAGCACCATCACCCATCACCTGGGTTCAGTTCCCAGATCTGTAACTTGCCCCCTCCCCTTCTCTCTCCTTCTTCCCCTTCCATTTCCTTCTCTCCTTCTTCCTCCCTTTCCCTCTCTTTTTTCTCTCCTCTCCCCTCTTCTCCCTTCCTCAACCTCTCTGTCTTGGAGAGATTAGTTCTCGGTCTCTCAGCAGTCCCAGTTGTCTGTGGTTCTTTGTCTATGAGTAGGATCCTTTAAATCCTTCCATGTCTGTATGTCTATTGGTCATCTATAACAATAATATGGAAAAGAGGCCACCAATTTGAGAGCAATGGGGAGGTCATAGGAGAGGTCAGAAGGAAGAAACATTGGAGGGGTAAATAAGGAAAAGTGATATGGAGTTGATTTTAATTAAAAGTTAAAAAGAGAGAGAGCCCAGGAAAAGATGAACAAAGCTCTATAAAGATCTAACCACCTTCAATATTTAGCCTTTTCATAAGTATAAATATACCACAGGAACCAAATAAGATACTTCATTTCTAAGGAACAGTTGCCAAAATTGATGGTATGTATTAGCCAAGCATGGTGGTGCCTGTCTTTAATTCCAGCACTTTGGAGGAGAGGCAGGTGGGTCTCTGTGAGTTAGAGGCCAGCCTTATCTACATAGTGCGTTCCAAGAGCCAGAGCCATTAAATAAACCTTGTTTTAAAAAAACAAATAAATAGACAGACAGACAGATAAAAAGATAAATAAATGACCATATATGAAACCACAAAGCAAACTTTTAATAGCTTATCAGAACACCTAGGTGATTTGTATTACAATCAAAATTCTTTATACTTTTTGACTGATTGACTTAGTTATCCAGATTAGAAATAGTTACTCCTTAAAAGTAAAAAGAGTCCATAATTGCTTATCAGTTACTTTCTTTAGACAAAATGCTTGATTCCCACACACACACCCCAAAAATTAAGGAAGGTGGAGTTCATTTTGGCTCATAGTTTTAGGTTTTGTAGATCGTGGTGGTGAAGGCACTGTGACAGGAGCATGAGGCAGCTGGTCACATGGCATCGACAATCAGGAAGCAGCAAGAGATGAACGCTGGTGCTCAGTTCACTTTCTCCTTTTTTTTCAGTCCAGAAGTCTACTCCATGGGATGGTACTATTCACATTCAGATGGGTCTTTCTTCTTCAGATATTCCTTTCTAGAAACATTTCCATATGCACACCCAGAGGTGAATTTCCATCATGGTTCTTAATCCCATCAAGTTGACAGTCAAGATCATCTATTGTAGTCACATGGCTGGTAAGTGATACAGTCCATGTTTGAGTCCAGGAAGTCTATACTTAGAATCAGTGTTCATACCCACTAGATCACAGATCACAGGTGATAAGGAACCTTACAGTGTTCATACCTAGTAGCTGACATCACTTCATATGGCCAAGAATCTTCTAGCATTCTTACCCACTAGATGACACTAATTCACTGTGATGATGAACCTCAAGTGTTCATACCTATTGGGTCCCATCACTTCACAGTCATGAAGGACCTTCTAGTGTTCAGACCCACTAGGTTAGTTCGTTTCACCATGACAAAAGAAATTTCCACAGGCTTTGTGAATGAACTGAGCAGAGAAGGTGATGCTCATGTTCAAAGCATGCTGGAATTGTCCAGTCCTAACTGATGTAGCAGCTGTGGCTACAGTGTGCTCTCCATTTTCCCAACCCACCATTCACACTTTCATAGCAGTCCAAGATCTACTGCTTGCTCAGATATGACCTGACTGACACCTTAACAAGGACATGAAGTGAGGTCGCTCAGGCTCAGAAAGACCAATACTGCTTGTTCTACTGTACACAGACTCTGGCTTCTAGTTGTTACGTAGACTTATTTATGTGGGAGTGTGTATGAATGAAGGTCAAGAAACTAGAGAAGCACATGTGTGGGACCAGAAAGAGTCTTTAAGGGAGAGGGTAGGAAGGAGTAGAACACATGTGATATGAAACTGGAAAAGGTTGCTGGGGATAGGAGGGAAAAAGTGGGGATGGGGCAGAATTGGGGAGAGGAAGGAGGGAATCAATAAAATCTAAGTATTATGAAAATGTTACTTTGTATGCTAATTATAAATTGAAATAAAAAATAACTGGAAGAGATCGGGGAGTTCATACAATCAGTGAAGTGATGCCATACAAACAATAAGAGGATCAAAGTCTGGATTCTCAGAAACCGTATAAAAACCTGAATAGGGCTGCTCTGTGACTGTTATCCCAGTCCCGATGATATAAGACAAGGACAAAACCTGCGTTTCCCAGTCAGCTAGTACAGCTGTGAGTAATAGGTGGTGAGTGATTGAGGACATTATCTGTGTCTACCTTTGGCCTCTATACAGACACACACATACAGAGAGAGAGAGAGAGAGAGAGAGAGAGAGAGAGAGAGAGAGAGAGAGAGAGAGAGAGAGAGAGAGAAATATAAATATATCCAGGGAGATAAATCAGCTGATAAGAACAGTTGTTGATCCAGGCCGACACCCTGACTTCGATCTCCGGATCCTTGGAAAGAAGGAAAGAACCAACTCTTGAAAGTTGTACTATGAGCTTCACACACATGCTAGGTCACATGCACACATGCATCCACATGCCAGAAAAATGAAGTGAAATTAACAGAAATTTCGTCCTGTGGTTGTGTAGAGCAGTGTATGGGACTATGACACCTGAGGCACACAGGTTCACAGGTGCACAGATGTGGCTAACGTGTTTGGAAATGAGATAAAGGCAGGATTGCTGCTCAGCTGCCCTTTGCTTCTCCTTCTGCCAGCTTTTAGTTTCTGCGCACATTTTGTTTTTGTGTCTATCCTTGTATTTGGTTTTGTCTTTATTTCCTTCCCCCCATCTCTGCCCACCCCATGCTTTTGTAGCAGGTCAGAATAGAGTTTAGTGAGGGATTAGAAGTTAGATTCCCTGATAGGAAGACAGATGGGGAGAGGTGCCATGGATGGATAATAAAAATGCTGCATTTCTAAGATGGCTGGCTTCGCTTTCACCCTTCTAACTTGCCACAAGAGCCTGGCAGCTTAGTACAAAGGCTGGTGGGGTTTTATCTCCCAAACATAGGGCCTCCTACCTATGGACCAGATTAATAAGTTCAAGGCCAGACCAGGATGTACTTAGCCCAAACTTCTGGACCTATAATCTTGGTTGTCTTTTTTCAAACTTACCAGTCGTAAATTGCAGACAGAAAACCTACTCTATGGCCCTCAAAACCACCAGCCTTCAAGTGAGGTGGGGGCCATAGTTTTCTTGAGTTCCCTTTCCTGGTTCGCAGAGGCTCTTTCTCTGTGTGTGCTTGGTGTGTGTATTTCCTCACACTAGCAAAAGCCTTTCTTTGCTGACTGATTCTACCAGCCCCTGTTTGCTGTGTCAGAGAATTTCCCTGTTGCTACCTGTCGCTCTGGAGATTTTTCTTGCCTTTTAATTCTCTAACTGGCTGAGGAAACGACCCAGTTAGGACTCCTGGACTGTAACAGTATGCCTTACTGTTATATGAAGCAGTCTGATAGAATTTGTTTTTCCATGGAGGTCAGAGAGGGGAATAGCCCCAAACAAGGTTTGGGGGAACTGTGAAACCTAACTGCTTTTCCACATGTGACCTTTGAGTAGTCCTGGCTGTGCAAAGCACCTGGTTTCTCAGTAGAGTCACTTAGAGCCATCAGGGGTGAGAGGTCTCCTTTAGATGTGCTGACACCGACAGTGATGGGGAGAGCCTCAGGGAAGCACGGAAGATGAAAACAGCTCTGGGTTACCCACTCACCTTCCTTTTCACTTGTTATCCATCCGAGGGCTTGGAAAAGACATGTCTTGCAAGAGTGGGAAAAGGCCCCCATTTTTCTACTTGCTCCACATTGGGGCTTAAATTGCTGCTAAGTCATTCCCTGAGGGAAATTTGCAGTAAGTGTGAGTCCAAGATAAACACTCCCAACTTTACTTTCCACAGCCTCAGCACTTTTGGCCTCATAGAGATGCTCAGAAGAAGCAAATTTGCTTTTAACTTAGCACTAAAATATGTCCTCTTAAGGGGCAACTATTTTTAAGACAACAGCTAGGACCTGACAGACTGATATTTGCTGAAACCTAAATTGCCTGGCATCTTGTCTGACCTCACTCTACAATGAGGCCCATCAAGTTATTATTGTTCCCCCTGGGAAAATGTATTTTGCATTGTAGTATGTGCATTTGAGCTCTGAGTAAAGATGCTAGGCACTTTAAAGCTGTGTGATGGGAAAGAGAAAGTGAGGTTCAGCAAGATGAAGGAGAAAAATACAGGGGGAAAAATCAGTGAACAAAGAGACCTGAAAAAAAGAGAGAAGAGAGAAAAAAAGAAAGAACAAGAGAATCAGAAAACAGAGTGACAAATCACACAGGCTTTTATATCTGTCAATCATCTATCAGTTTTCCACCAGCCATGATCAACACACTGGATGTCTGTCTTCTGTTCATTAACTATGTGCCATCCGTTGTTGACATGGAAACAGTTCTCACATGCAAAGGAAGTAAGAGACAGTTTATTCTGGAGCCCAGATCTGAGTGACCATGGCCTGGGAACACAGACTTTGTTTCTTCAGAAACTGTACTCCTCTGTGGAAGTGACTGCCAGAGACTTAGTTACAAAACAAAACCATAAATCTAAGTATTTACCAATTAGAGTGGTGAGAGCCATAGGTGGGCATGTTACAGGAAAGTAAGTGACATTCTGCTGCTGGTTCCAGATGTCTGATGAGATCCTTAGCTTCAGAACTGGAGAAATCTCGTGGTCTGCTTGAAAATCATTTCCAGGTCTTCATAGTCACAGGGATGCTAGCTCAGACACGGGAGAGGGCAGAAGATGGATTTCAAAGGGACCAAAGATAATCTGAGGTCATTTGTCTCTGGTCTGTAACATTTTAATTCTCCATAATCTCCAAGTCCAGTTACTTGGTTTTGTAGAGTCTTTAATACAGGTGCAGCCCCCACCCTTCTCTTCTTAGAAGAAAATCCTTGCTATCATCTACTAATAACTAATTATCAATCAATTAATCATGTGGAAGGCAGGATGGAGAATTAATTCTTTAGCTAAAGCACATCAAAATAGGACAGGTCACCTTCCCTCTTCCTTTTGTGCCAAAGCTGTCTGAGAATGGAGGTTGTTTCTCGTTTACTCACCAGCCTTATCTTTCATGTCTGTCTTGTCAACACCAGCTACTAGGTTTTGAAAATATCTGTGAAAGCTATTCAAAACAAGTGTGAGGGGGCTCAGCTTATCACCAGAGTCTTCCCAAGGGCCAACAAAACATTTTTAAAATCACGCTCGGATATGCAGAAAATATAGACCAGATGACAGGAAATCTGGGCTATAACATTTCACTTTATTCAAAGGTAAATAAGATTTTAGAAAGCCAACATAAATATTCTCCAGTTTCAGCATCACTGTGGGACTCTGGAAATATAACTGCTGCCATCAAATGGATGGTCAAACAGTGCTGAAGACACCAGTGTGAGAACCTTTTTATTCCCGAGACAGGGTTTCTCTGCTTAGCTTTGTGCCTTTCCTGGATCTCGCTCTGTAGACCAGGCTAGCCTCGAACTCATAAAGATCCGCCTGCCTCTGCCTCCCAAGTGCTGGGATTAAAGGTGTGTTCCACCACCGCCCGGCGGTGTGAGAATCTTTAGGTGAGGTGTCTTTGATGTGTTTAGGGAAGAAAAATTGGTGGAAACTTAAACTCACAATAGGAAGAAGGGATGATGACATTACTAGGGATCACTGTAGATGTGTGGGACACAAAGACTCCTGGGATGGCATCAGGGAAGTATGTGCCTAGCTATCATGGATGGGGAGAATTCTCTTTCTCCCATTATACTGTAAGTGTGTAAGTTTATCATCCTGATAATCACGGGGACACCTCTACTGAACAATATTTGTGTCTATATGTCTTTGTTTCTGTATCCTGTTGCTATGATAAAACAGCCTGATGAAAGTGACTCTGAGATAAATATCTTATTTGAGCTCATTGTTCAAGGATCCAGTCTATCATGGTGGGGAAGTCAAAGTAGTTTAAAATAGCCAGTACATGGCATCTACCATTGGGAACAGAGAGTGACAGTCCAGGATCCCAGCCTAGGAAACAGTACCACCTACAATTAAGATGGGTCTTCCAACAGCGATTAACCTATTCAGATAAGTAATTCCCTTAGGATTGTCTAGAGGCCCATTTTCAAGGTGCTTCAAGATTCTGTGACAGTTAGCACAAATCATCACACCATATGAAAGTGACCCCTAGCTAACTTTGCTTAGATTAGAATGGCTTGGAGGTAATGAATAATTCCAGTCCTGTCTGTAACTCCATCACATTTTCCCCACACTACGCTGATTCATGAAGGCAAAGGATATGATACAGATAGGGTTGACAAAGGAAACCTAAGACCAGTAGATTTTATCTTTATGCAAAAGCAGATTTTCTCTGAAAAAAAAGACACAGGGATTGCCCAATGACAGAGAAATGGAATGAGATCTACATGAACAGCCTGGATATGAGTGGGGGTAATGAAAGGCGAGGGTCGAGGGAAAGAGAGCTTGGGGGAGCGGGAGATCCCAGCTGGATCAACAACAGAGAGAGAGGACAAGGAATAGGAGACCATGGTAAATGAAGACCACATGAGAATAGGAAGAAGCAAAGTGCTAGAGAGGCCCACAGAAATCCACAAAGATACCCCCACAACAGACTGCCGGCCATGGTCGAGAGACAGCCCGAACTGACCTACTCTGGTGATGGGATGGCCAAACACCCTAATTGATGTGCTAGAAACCTCATCCAACTACTGAGGGATCTGGATGCAGAGATCCATGACAAGGCCCTGGGTGGATCTCTGGGAGTCCAATTAGCGAGAATGAGGAGGGTTTATATGAGCGAGAATTGTTGAGACCAAGGTTGGATAAAGCACAGGGACAAATAGCCAAATGAATGGAAACACATGAACTATGAACCAATGGCTGAGGGGTCCCCACTGGATCAGGCCCTCCGAATGGGTGAGACAGTTGATTGGCTTGATCTGTTTGGGAGGCATCCAGGCAGTGGGACCAGATCTTGTGCTCATTGCATGAGTTGGCTGTTTGAAACCTGGGGCCTATGCAGGATTGTTTGGCTCGGCCTGGGAGGAGGGGACTAGACCTACCTGGACTGAGTCTACCAGGTTGACCTCAGTCTGTGGGGAAGGCTTTGCCCTGGAGGAGATGGGAATGGGGGGGGGTTGGGGGGAAGGTGAGGGGGACGGGAGGGGGGAGAACAAGGGAATCTGTGGCTGATATGTAGAACTGAATTGTATTGCAAAATCAATTAAAATAATAAAAAAAGCAGATTTTCTGTTGATCAAAGTCCTTAACAGTGATTTGAATGACTTCAATAAGTAGTGAGGTTTTATCCCCCAGGCTGATCAAATAGAAGTTTGGAATATACTGTATATGTTATATAAAATGTGTAGATGCTCTATTAGTGGATGACTGTTACTCTATAAATCTCTCTTTCTCTCTCCCTGAATTTTCTCATTATCAGGAGTATTATCTTTTAAAAATAACCCCATTTTGACAGATAATAAATTTGGAAGAAATCAAATCTGGATTGTACCTAAAGTGTAATATTTGGAATCAATCTAACCATATCATCATACATTAAACTCTTCATTGAGCATGCAAATTGTCAGGAAGAAACTCAATGCCTGTTGTAGGGAATTAGCAAAAATGAAGCAATTTGTTTCTAGAAAGAAAAACAGATTGTGAAAAAGAATGAAATCATATCTATCATTCTGTAATACAATAACCCAAGTTAATTCCTCAAAATCTTAAAGACTTTGCAGAGGCACGAGTAAGATAAATAAATCCCCGTGAAGACATGAAAGATTTAGAGAGAAGAAAAATGATCAGAAGATGCAGATGTCCACACCCTGTTCCGTCTGTCCAGCTTTGCTGACATGTGCTAAACGACAGTCAGCATGCAAGGTTTTTGAAAGAAGTAAACAGAGTAAAGGATGATCGTACCCAGATATTTGAGGTCAATGAAAAGGGAAGAAGAAAACCCACATCTGCTGAGGGGTTACAATGTGCTAAACAGTGTGCTAAACTTTTAACACATACTAATGTTTGAGCTGGAGAGATAAATTGATAAAGTATATGCTTTTTTATATTTCACATAAAATAATTATGTGAATTTGATCCCTAGATCTCACGTTAAAAATAAGGGTGTTGGTCAGTGCTTGTAAACCTAGAACTGGGGAGGCAGAAGACAGAAAAATTCCTGGAGATGGCTGTCTAGCATCTTAGAACAGAGGGAAAAGTGGAAGGAAGGACACAATAAAAACAATGCTGAAGGAGGAAAGGAGGGTTGATTTATATCGGTTTAGACAGAATTAAATTAAAATTGCACCTGACATATGCTCCAGATCTTTGTGAGTTCTGTATCACTAATGTTTGCGTTAAACATCTCTCCAAGTAAGTAACCAGTTCCTGAAGCTAAGATTGCCTCTGAAATCACCACTCCCCAGTACCACCATCTCCACAAATGCTACTCATCAGGGTTTTCCAGAAAAACATGTTGGCTGGATTGCCCAGGGCTGCACTGTGCTCTTCAAGAGAAAACACAGTTTGCTTTCCATCTTTGCAGAGAGGGGATTGGATCTCTTCCATGAGCCACATAAGTAGAGACCCAAAGAGACTCAGAATCTCCATAGGTCCAGAATACTGGCACAGTAATGTCTTCCAGTGTGTCTAAAACCTGTTTCTAAGAAGAGCAGTGGAAAGGTAGGGGAGATGACTCAGGAAGTAAGGGCAGCCACTCTGTAAGTGTGAAAACCTGAGTTTGAACTTCCAGCAATCTCACAAAAAGCCAAGTATGTCTATAAGACCCTATAACCCCACCATTGTGGATGGAGACAGGTAGATTCTAAGAGCTCTCGCCAGCCTAGATGAAACAGTGAGCTTCCAGTTTAGGGAGAGACCTTGCATCAAGGGAATATGGTAGAGAGTAATAGAAATACCCAGCACCCTACTCTGGCCTCCATATTACATGCATCTGAATCTAGTTATCATTCATTACATGCTATATAAACAAAAATTACAGTCAAAGGGGGTTTGAGGTTTAGGAAAGAAAAAAAAAATTATAATTGAAACAGATTGGGTGTGCCCAAATTTGTATGAGAAGATGGGAGACTATGGGGAACTGGATCATATTGACATTGAAAAGTGGGGATTTCATCAGTGAGAATTACAGATACAACATTGAAAAGAGAAAGACAGAAATGATCAGCATAGTTAAAAACACAGAGGGCAAAGGTGACCTTGGACTTCTGATCTTCCCATGTCTATCTCCAAGCCCTTGGTGTATGAAGTGCTAGAGATCAAACCCTGGGCTTTGTGACAGCTAGGAAATCCCAGTATCAATTGAGCAACATTTCTAGTCCATGAGTAAATTACAATTCAAACTTTAGTCATCATATTATTTCAAGGAGGAAAACACATCTTTAAGCTGATTAAAGGGCCCAACAATAACTAATATATTCTATCTATTTCCTTCAGTTGTTTTGTTTGTTCTTAGTCATAAATTTTTATTTGGTGTTTTATTCCATGGATTGCTGAAAGTCGTGTTTCAATCAGAGCCACGGTATCCAGTATACATTCATAGAAGTGAACTTCATATTAAAATCAGGCCAGTCTTTGACTGTTTCCTCTAATCTCCTAAGCTGGGATACCTCCACATAACAAATGTAAAGATGGAGGCAGGAAAGGGGAAAGAAAACTGTAGGACCCCCAAGGATGCATGCTAATAAAAGATGAGATAGTGGATGGTCCAGATATCAAGAGAATCACTAAGATCATCCAGGGAATAGAAGAACTGGAGTAACATTGACATTCCTTGTAAGAACTGCTAGTTAGTTTCCAGTGTGAATTTTTAAGAGGAGGAGACGGCATGTCAGGGCTGTGGTCATGATGTTGGAGGTAGGATGCCAGAGTCTTGATGGTGAAGAAGGAACACACAGGTTTTGAAATGAGCAAAGTTTTAGAGGACATACTAGTTAGAGAGATGAGCTGCATCCCCAAACCTCTTTGTTTCCTTTCTCATCAACATTTTTTTTTAAATCACATACTTTCTTGAAGAACCTGACTTCATTCTCTTAGACACCTTTTGTTCACATAGTGGACATGATAGAATCATGGTTAATTCCCTTGAGTTTCTTTAACAAGAACCATAATTTGGGTGGCTTCAAACCCCGACACTTATTTTCTTGTGTCTCTGGAGATGAGAAATTCAAGGTCATGGTCATTGTCAAGGCTGGTTTCTTCTGAGGCTGTAAGGAAGTAACTGCCTGCCTCTAGAGCCTGTGGGTGGCTTGCTGTCAACAGCAGAAGGCCACTGCCACCCCTGCCTTCCTCTTCCTTTGGGTGTGCATGTGTCTACGCCCCAACTCACCCTCCTTATAAGCCCTCCAGTTATATCAGTCTAAAGCACGTTTCTGACGTCACCTCAAACCATTACATCAGTGTGGTGACCACACACCAGCGAGTCCCAAACTTTACGTCGCAGCTTCTAGGGGTTTGGGTTTCCATGTATGAAGGGTCTGTCTTTATTTATGTGTCTGCATGTGTGCACATGACACGTTTGCCAGGATGCATCCCAGAGCACATATGAGAGTGACGGAGGACAACATCGTGTAGTCTTTTCTCTCCTTCTACCTTTATGTGGGTTTCAAGCATTGAACTCAGGTCATCGGTCTTGCACGGCCAGTGTTTTTAACCCATGAACCATCTCACTGATGCTTCTATGTGAATTTGAAGCTATACCATCTGACCCACAATGAAAATCTACAACATTGTCATCGGGTTGTAAGTAAAATTGGTTTATGGGGCGGCAAACAGAGGTCCATAATAGGAAGCCCAAACTAAAGGGACCTGTCAGCTTTTAAAATATTGTGGGTAAGAACTATGTTAAATAGCACCTTATACATATCTAATTGGTTGTGGTGATGAACGTTCACATGTACGATATGCAAATGCATTTTGCAATAACTTCTGAGCATCAAGTGAATTGCCATATGTGACAGTACTGGGCAAGCTGTGTGATATTCAAATGAAGACATTAGTTTTATTCATTGCTGTATCTTTATTTATGTGGGTAGCTTACACAGAGAATTTTACGCTTGCATGGTCCATTTCTTTTTACTTCAGTTATACCATAGATTAGCAGCATCTATCTCTATTTACTCTTAAGGTCCTCAGCTTTTCCATGCCTCCCACACTTCCGTTTGTTTTTTTTCCTTCTTGATCAGTATGGATTATCTTTCCCAGCTCTCATTTAAATATAACAAAGACCTCTTGTTCTGGGTTGTTGAAATAGTGACTCCATCTAACCTTATTTCAACTGACAAAGAGAAATGGAATCACCATCATAGCTGGTACCTCAACCACATAGGTGTTTATTTGTTGTGTATACAATGTTCTGTCTGCATGTATATCTGCAGGCCAGAAGAGGGCACCAGATCTCATTACAGGTGGCTGTGAGCTACCATGTGGTTGCTGGGAATTGAACTCAGGACCTTGGGAAGAGCAGTCAGTGCTCTTAACCTCTGAGCCATCTTTCCAGCGCCCCCCCCCCCACACACACACACAGGTGTTTAAAGCAGATTGGTTAGAAATTGAGACCGTGTTATGGATGTTTGTTCAGATTTAGTGTGTGTACTCCTAATGGCTTTTGAGCCTTCCTTTATCAACTGGTATGAGTTTGTATGTGTGTATGTGTTCGTATGCACATATACATGCGTATGTAGGTGTATATGTGTGTAAACATCAGAGACTGACATTAAGTACCTTCCTCAACCACTCTCCAACTTCCTTTTCTTAAGATGATGTCTCTCACTGAATCTGGAGCTCACTAGTTCAGCTAGGCTGGCTGACCATTGAGCTTCATGGATCTGCTTGTCTCTGTGTCCTCAATGCTGGGACTGCAGAATCACATAACCATGCCTGGCTTTTTACATGGACGCTGGAGATTTGACCTGAGGTCCTCATACTTTCATGACAAGCATTTTAGTTACAAGCTATCTTCCAGACTTAGGCTTGAGTTTCCCTTGTCAACCTAATGTGTTTCTAGACTGGCACCATATTGATAGATTGCTGTTAATTATTTTTTGCAGAAAAAAAAATAAGAAAAAAATTAATGTGAAGGGTTGAGCTTCAGGAATTAATTCGTAACACAAGTATTCATAACTCAGTTAGCAAATGATTTCAATTGATGGAAAAATGAAATCTATACTTGACACAGGCATCATAGTCCTTGTAGCTCCTCCTATTCTTGACCTTCACCTGGCTCTCCCTGCTTCCTTTCCCAATGAGGCACTCTGCACAGGAGACTTAGGTAATATGCAAGTTAGTTCACTCATCCAAAATGTGTTGAGGGCCTGTCATTTGTCTTGCAAGGTATTAGAAGCTCTAGAGAAAATGAGGCTCTCTGGTAATCTTAGGATGTGCTGTCTGGAACACCATTGCTATGATTGATGACTGAACCCACAAGTGTCTGATACACATGACTTGGTGATTTTGAAGAGCCTGTGACTTGCCGTATACACAGCTGAGTTGAGGGTAGGAGCCCTTTTCTGGAAGGGGACAGCATTCCACCCAGTACTCATATCATTACTGCAATGGCCTTCAGTTTGCCACAACCCAAATCTCATCCCTTTTTAATTTCCTGGATTTATAGGGGGCATAATGCACTATAATGACAATCACTGTACATTCTAGAGAGTGTCTCTCAAAAGTGCTGCATCTCTTCTCCCTGCTTAAAATAGGACAGAAACTTAAAAGTTCAACCAAGAGATGGAAGTGTCCTAATATTTCCCATCTTTATGGGGGTTTGGAGATCTTTATTTCTCCCCACAACCCCTGTACTTTCTGGAACTCTTCGTCTAACAGAAATCCAAAGTCCTTATCAAGTAGTTCCACAGTAGTTGCAGTATTTGGGAAATAACTTAAAATATGTTGATGTTTTCTTCAGGGGTACTAATTACTTGAGAAGATGACACAGGTTTCTTTTCTTGTCTACAAACCAAGTCTGGAAAGCTGAGGATGAGAAGGAACCAGTGATTATCTCTCTGTGTGCCCTGTTCTTTCAGTCGCTCCTACAGTCAGACTCTACATTAAACTACAATCCTCAAAATTTACCTTTGACCTGAAGCTTTACCAAGAAGAGATCATCACAGTCACCTGGCAAGGAAGACCCCATATCTGAGAAGAGTGGCTGAGAGGGCACTCTGTGACATAAATGTGTTTTGTTGTTTTCTGTGTTACTCTGTGTAGCATGCGCATGTGTGTGTCCCTGCTCATGTGAAGACAAGACAAGGTCCTCATGTTTTCTCCATCACTCTTTACCTTACCTTGCTTTGCCTGCACAGCCAGTGAATCCCAAGGATTTTCCTGTAACTTCCCTCTAGTGCAGCATTACAGGCACACACCAACACACCTGGATTTTACATGCATTGTGGGGATCCTAACTCAAGTCTTCATGCTTGAACTGCAAGCATCTTACTGAGCCACACTGGCTCCAGGCCCATTTTCTGAGTCCTTTCGTTGGCTTTATTGGGATAATGAAACGCTAATGATGAAACTTAGCTCCTCCTTTGCTTCCAGGATCAGATAACATTGAAAAACTTGCCCAATGTATTTGCTCAAAGTGAACAAGGGAAGGAGCTCCAGACACCTCCTACAAGGACAAAAATGAGTCCCCTGTTACTCACTGGTAAGCCCAAGAGACCCTGCCCCCTTGCCTGCAGAAGCAAAGGCGTTTTCTCAATATATCAAGGTTCCTCTTGTGTTTCCACTCTTCCCCAGGCATTTAGTGGTGATGGGGTTCAATTTTACAGATTGATTTTAATTCTTCTGCTTCACAGGAGGTAGACAGTGATGAATTGATATATTAAAGATGTGATTAATGGTTACTTTCTATTCAATGTAATTATCAGCTGATAGTTTCTGTGAAAAATGCTAGAAAATGAAACTTTTCACTTTGGATAACTATCTGCCCTGTCTAGGAAGAAAAATGGGTCTCTATTTTCAACATATTACTGTGGAGCAAGGCCACAAGAGATAAAGCATACTAGCTTTGTGACTTTTGTAGAATAAGATGGATTTGAAAAAGGGCCTGTCTCTAGAGAAATTTTGAAAGAGGAAATCTCTGGGTAATAAACTTCAAAATTTCCCTTAATCCTGGATTATTTTACCAACTTTCTGCCTAGTCTTTCCAATCATTTCTTCATTTCATCTGTCCCTAATACTGTTGTACATTAATATTCCCCAAAGCACAGTATTAATCACATTGTATCTTTTTTTTAATTCTCTCCAGAAACATCTAGCAATTTCTAGCAAACATGATAGGAGGAACAAAGGCAGAGTTGTGTCATTGAAGACCTTTCAATGAAAGACCAAGTTTCGTTATTGAGTTTGCTTTCATAGCCTCCCGTACTCTTCCAGAGCTAACGTGCTATCCTTGACATCTCCATCTTCACTTGCCCAGTTACTGCTGGATCAAACTTGACCTAGTGTCTTTGTAGAGGCCAGAGACGGACAATGATGTGTTCCGCAATCAATCTCTATGTTTTTTGATAGAGAAACACTCACTGTCTTGGAACTTATCAAGCAGGTTCAACTGATTGTTCGGATAGCTCCAGCCATCCTCCTTTCTTCACATCTGCATCTTTTAGGATTGCATGCTCTGCCTCTGCTCTTTTATAGAGGTCCTAGGAAATAGAACACACATATTCCTGTTTGTTTAGCAAAGACTTTACTGACTGAGCCGTCTCTCCAAGTCCTATTCTTAATTATAAGAAAAAAATATGATTGACTTTCGAATGAATCAAAATATAACCAGGTTTCTTCATTGGAGAAGTTGTATACTGTTTAGGATTATCTGGTTCTGTTAAGTTTGCTTATTTCCCTGTGTTCAAGTCATGGCATAACTTTACAGCACTGACAGTTAACTGGCACAGAACATACACCTGTGTACTGTGCAACTCTGGAAAAATCTGCCCAGTCGAATCCCAGTGGACGCTCATAATCCAATGTTGAAGAAGTCGCCTTTCTCACTATTGGCAAGTCTGTAGCTGTCTTCCTGATGGCCTTAGGTACTTGCTCATTGGTTTCTCCCTTCCCAGCTCTCTTAACAACTTAACTTGTTGATGAAATTCTCAAGAATGTGTTCATTGTGTACCTGCCTGAGGAACTTCAAGGTTTACACTTTCATATGAGATTTTAAAAGAATTCATCTTTAGAACAGTTTTGGTGCCACAGTAGGGTTCAGTAGGGTTCTCAGAATTCTTCTCATGGACATCCAGTCACTTCCGTTATAAGACAAGAAAGCAGAAAGGTTAATTGTTCTCCTGTACAACTAGGGTACCAACTGTCATTTGCTACAGTTTGTATTAACACATTAGCATAAAAAGCTCCTGGTCTGTATTAGGGTGCAATAATTTAGTCTGAATTAGGGTTCGGTCTTGGCGTTGCTCATTCTGAAAAGTTTGTAATGGCATTCATGCACTATTATACATCACAGTGAACAGCTTCATTTTGTTCCCTGCCTCCTTATCCTTCCCCTCTGATGAGAAGAGAAGACAGAAACTGATCCAATTGGATAGGAGCCTTAAAGCAGCAGCTCTGAAGATGTCCTTATTGGAGGCCAGCAATGCCAGAAGAGAGGTCCGGTTTCTGTTTCTTTGTTGTCTCCTAAATGAACAGCACCTCTGACTAAAGGCTCATGTGACTACATGCATGAAACTCAGAAGAGACACAGAATATCTGTTTGAGACAATTGAGCTGATCAGATCACACCACTCTCCATACCTCACCCTAATTTCTTCTATAAGTCTAGTAGAAATCTCCAGGACTAGTAACTGGATGGTACCCTATTTCCTGAGATCCCTCTGCTATACAGGTCTCTCTCTCTTTCTCTCTCCATCTCTCTCTTCTTCCTTCCCTCTCTTCCTCCCATCTATGACTATAATAAACTTCTTTCAAAAGTTCACCCTCTGTTGTCAGTGAATTCTATCCTTCTTGTGAATTTACAAGAGACAACCTGAAAATTACTGTCTCAGGTTGGCTTTTGTAGCCATCAACTTTTCCAGGCCCCAGCTTACAGAGAACATTTCTGTCGCTCTTAAACATACCTTGGTATCTCCATATCACCTCCCCCGATAACCACTATTTTTTTGTTTTTACTGTTTTGATGGCTTTTTGCCTTCTCCATCATATTCCAAAGATAGAACTACATGGACACTCTGAAGCTGAATTCAGACTGGATAATATGCATTTATACTACCCACATGACCTACCAGGGCACAATGCACCTTATCATTGGGTCTTCCATAGTGTATCTACCCATTCATCCATTGAAGGATGCCATAGCAGTTATTTATTTTGTCCTTGTTGTGCAGCAAAATACCTATCAAGGTGCAGTGTAAGGGTAAAGGGTTTCTTCTGGCTTGCAGTTTCAAGGGGTACAGTCCACTGTGATGAGTAAGGCATGACAGCATGAACAGGTGGCTGCCTGGTCATATTGTGTCCTCAGCCAAGAGTCAAGAGCAAAGAGGAATAGGGCTGTGCTATAAAAATGCGGTACTCATGTATGATAGTCTCATAAAATTAATAAAATAAATGCATGAAATTAAGAAAAGAAATTGGAATAAAAACAAATGAGCAAAAAACAAACCCACAAAACACTTCAGGCTTACCCCCAGTGACTTCTTCCAGCCAAGTTCTACTTGTAAAGATTCCATTGCCTTTCCAAACAGCTCTGCTGGCTGGAAACAAACGTACAAACACATGAGCCTTTGGGTATATTTCCTATTTAAACTACAACAGATGTCTCTGTTTCCTAGGATTACAAGTGAGTGCCACCACACCAGGTTTTATGTGGTGCTGGAGATTGAACCAAAGGCTTCATGCATGCTAGGCAAGCACTCTGCCAACTGAGCTACAGTCACAGCCCATTCCCATTTTAAAAATCAGCTCACTCATTTCCTTATTGTTGAGGCTTAATATCTACTAATTTTTAACATTTAACTCTGAGTTATTTTATGTTGGCTATATATTACAATCCTCAAAAGGATTAGAAACCAGTATAGATCTAGATTGCCTACCTTCTTATTCTAGAAGACTGAGCTCTGTCTCATTAAAAGGCTTTGGACTTGTTGCATACTCTACCGAGAATTTCTGATTTAGCCATTTGCAAAGGTTATGCCTGAGAAATCTGCCTTTCTAACAGTTTGAGAATAAGTTCTGTAGACCAAGGAAGTCATGTTCTCTCTGGGGTATTAGCTAGGTTTAAATATTTCGTAAACTCTTTACATATGAGTCTCCTAGATTGTAAGAACTACTCAGTGTGGTATGTGAGTTATTATTTTACAAGTTGATGGGACAAAATGCCTTCTAGAGGAAGCTTAAAGAGAGGATATACATTTTGGTTCAAGTTCAACTATACAGTTGATCATCAGAGTGGTAGGAGTTTGAGGCAATTAGTCATCTTGTATCCATAGTCAGGAAGCAGAGAGCAGTGCGTGTGTGTGTTGGGCTTGCTTTCTTCTTTTTATATAGTTCAAGATCCCATCCCCTCCTGTTCCTTTTATTTAGAGTGGGTATTCCTAGCTTAATTAACCTCTCTAGAAACTCCTTCACAGACATTTCCAGATAACTGTCTTCTAAGTAAGTATAGATTCAAGATCCTGTTAACTGAAATCAATACTTACCATCATTTATAGGGTAGAAGTGAAATTATAGTCTATTTTGACATATAATCTCACGTATTATTTGCATTGCCCATTTGAGTACATATATTGGCAGGTATTCATTTTCAAATGTTTATTTATTTATGTATTTGCTGTGTTCTTGCTTTATATTTTTTAGCTAATCAAACACTACCAGTTTTGCCTGGGTTGTGGATTTACAGTGTTTAGAACTGTTCTCCCAGAAATATCTTAACTGAGAAGACAAAACTCACTTATTTCTATTCTATTTCACTATTTTTCTTTCAAATGGAACCTTTTATAAAAATATTTGGACCCAAACAATAAGATTAAACAAAGGATCATAGATTTCTCTACAAAGTTATAGTCTATTTATGGAGCAGAGAATTGAATGTGCCTATAATCAGATTTTAAAATGACTCTGAGACTGTCTAACCTTGGATGTATATGGCTCTGCCTCTTTTTAACATCTGAAACAATAAATTCTTCAACGAAAGCTGAAGACATTTAGGTGAATTTTTGACTCTTTAAATTGGAATTCTTTGAAATTACAGTGAGCACAATTTACCATGGGTAAATTATGCTATAACTCTTTGAAGCCTTTCACGCAAAGAAAGAATTGCGTGCTATTCTAAGTGCACTGAAACAAACCCGAACAGCTGAGTAAGTTCTGCCGTGTATAAGATGACATGTTTCAGAAGATGAGGAGATACGGGGTAGCCCCTGGACAGCATTTGTTTCTCTTCCCATTGATGCTCAGTGGGCATGAATCATTGTTTAATATCATTCTTATTCTCCTCCTAGCTTTTCTTTTATCTCACTATAAAATGTTTTTGAAAGCAAAAGTCATTCTGGAGGGCACATAAATATAGATACATATGTTCTGATATGTTCAGACTTTAAGGTATTTGTCTGGTAAAAACAAAACAAAACAAAAAGAATAAAAGAAAGCACAGACAGAAAAGACAATGTCATAAAAGATTCAAATGTATGCTCCTCCCTTGTTTATTTTAAGAGCATTAAGCTGGTGTCTTAGCACTCCTGGTCAGTATTCTGAGTGTACTCTGACTCTTTTGTATGTAACTTTGATTTTTCTTTCAGACAAAGGCTTAAAAACAAACAAAAGTGTGTTTGTGTGTCTGTGTGTGTGTGTGTGTGTCTGTGTGTGTGTGTGTGTGTGTGTGTGTGTGACCACCTGAGACTGCCAAATCTGTGTGAAATCAGTTATTTCTCAGTGGTCATTGTATTTAGACTTAAATTTAACAGTTATACTACTGTCTTTAAACTCTTTTCATGAACTGGAGAAAGAGAAGGAAACACACACACACACACACACACACACACACACACACTGTAAGCAAAAGATTGCTTGTGAAAGTTTGTAACAAAAGGTCGCTATTGATTCAGGCAAATATTTTATTTGAGCCTAATGTGTTAAGCAAAGTACAACTTAAGCTTTAACCCTAGAGATAGACAAGCCAACAGCAGGTCTTTCCCATCTTTCCCTTTCTCTTTTCTTTTCTTGCCAGTTAGATTTTTTTTGTTTGTTTGTTTTTTGTTTTTTTTTTTTTTTTTTTCGAGACAGGGTTTCTCTGTGTAGCTTTGCGCCTTTCCTGGGACTCACTTGGTAGCCCAGGCTGGCCTCGAACTCACAGAGATCCGCCTGGCTCTGCCTCCCGAGTGCTGGGATTAAAGGCGTGCGCCACCACCGCCCGGCTGCCAGTTAGATTTAATTGGCACAGCCTATCAATATCAGAGAAGTGCCTTGATTGAGGAAATCGCCTAAGACAGATTGGCCTATGGGAATGTGTGAGGGAATGTCTTGATTGTTAATTGACATACAATGACTCAGCTCACTATTCTTTGAGCAGGTAGTCCTGGGGTGTGTAAGAACACTAGCTAATCCTGAGCCTGGGAACAAGCCATCAAGGAGTCTTTCCCTAAGGTATTTGTGACTTCCCTTGATGATAGATTATAATATGTAAACTGAAAGGAACCCTTTTACTACCTGAATTGCTTTTGGTAATAGTGTTTTATCACAGCAACAGAAAGTAAACTGAAATATTTTCTCTTCTCTCCTCTCCCCACCCTTTCCCTCCACTCTCCTCCTTTTCCCTCCTATCTCCTTCCCTTCCCTCCCCATTCCTTTTTCTTTCCTTGCCCTTTCCTATTCTGTGGTAATATATTGTGCACCCTAATAAAGCTTGCCTAGAGGATCAGAGGACAGAGCCAGCCACTAAATTAGACATAGAAGTCAGGCAGTGGTGGCACACACTTTTAATCCTATCACTAGGGAGGCAGAGATCCATATGGATCTCTGAGTTCAAGGCCACACTGGAAACAGAGCCAAACAGTGGTGACACACACCTTTAATCTCAGCACTTGAGATTTCATGTCTTTGCTTGGGGAGGACACAGGCCTTTAATCCCAGGAAGTGATGTCTGGGCAGAGAGAGTATATAAGGTGTGAGGAAACAGGAGCTCACTCTCTTGAGGCTGAGGATTTTGTAGAGGTAAGCCAGTGGCTGGCTGTCCTGCTTCTCTGATCTTTCAGATTTCACCCTGCTATCTGGCTCTGTTTTGTTTTTTTTTTTAATTTTTTTTTATTATAAGACCTTTTAAGATTTGTGTTACACTATCCTCCCTCCCTTGGTGTCTTCTTTTGAGAAGGTTAGCCTCAGAGACACTATGACCTTGACCTTCTGCCCTTCCTGTCCCCTTCTACAGTGTTTAAGATTATAGGCATGCACCACAATAGCCTGTTTATTTGGTGTTGGATATCTAACTTGGGGTCTCACTCACGCTCTGCTGGCTTTACCAGATGAGCTGCATCACCAGCCATAAAAGACATCTGAACAAGAATTCTACTTATGGCAGGATCTGTAGACATCTGAAAGGTATAAGAAGGAAAAACTTGGATCTTAATGTGGATTCATCTGTAGCACACCCTTCTCGACCTGAGCCTGCCACAGGATTCAGGCTCAGTATCTGGGCTCTGGGGAAAACTTCTTACACTTATAATATGACCTAATAAGGTCTGTATTACTTTTCTATTTCTATACAACAAATTCCTACCCATTTATCTTTGAAACAACATCCACATACTAGCTCACGGTTCTGAAAATCAAGATTCTGAAACTGCCTATCTGGGTTCTCTATTTTGTGTACCCCAAAGCCGGCCTAGTAGCAAGGTGGTATCTGGCTTGTATCCTTTTCTGGGGGATCTTGAAGTGTATTTTTTCAACTCCTTCAGGTTGTCTGCAGAACTATTTCCATGTGACTACAGGACTGAGGTCCTCATTTCCTTGCCAACTGACAAGAGCTATTCCCAAGTTTTAGGAGCAGCATGCCTCTGGCTCCTGCTCTCTCCTCTCTCTCTCTCTTAAGGAACCTGCCATCCCCCCAGATCTCTGTATGCACATGTGTGTATGCATGGGCATATGTGAACCTGGGTGCATATGTGGACCTGGGTGTGTATGTTCATGTGTATGAACACAAAGAGGCAAAGGAGACAATGAGAGGTTGTCATTGGAATACTGTCCATGTACATTTTTTTGAAGTAGGTCTCTCATCAGCCTGGAACTTGCCAAGTAGTGTAGTCCAACAGGTCAACAAACCTCAGGGATCCAGACATATCTGCTTCTCAGGTGGTCAGTCCAGCTTCACTTAATCTCTCATTCTTAAAGTCAAATAATGTAGATCTGTAATTATATCTTCAGATCTTCTTTCTTCCTCACCTGAATTAATGTCAAGTGAAAAACTTTGAGAAAGCCTACTAACAGGGGTGGTATGTGTCTCTGGGGAGAAATGTTGAGATTCCTAGAAGTAGGCCTATTAATGAGCTGCAAGCTCACACTCCAGGGAGTAGCAGCCTTGTCCAACTGGCCAGAGTCCAGACCAGTGAAGATCAACCCACAGCAAAGACTTCATAGACAGACTCAATAATGTAGCACTTCAACATCAACATGGCTTACCAGATATAAACAAAGACATCAAGTACCCATCACAGTTGGGTTTTTCCATGCTTGGTGTTCCTATTGATAATAGCCATTGCTAGCAGAATAGGAAGTCAGGCATGGAGGAGTTAAACAAGCAAGTTTGGTAAGAACATTGAAGGAGTAACAGGAGCTTCCTGAGAAAGGGGTAGATAGACATTTGAAGATAGTAAAGTTATATTTTCATTGCAAATATCTAAAGCTCATCATAATTTGGATACATTCTGGTTGATTCATTGTATGATTTTGCTCCATATAAACAATTAAAAGTTGTTATGTGGAATGTGGCTGTTAGGATGATAGCCTTGTATAATAATTGAAAGACAGTAAAGCTCAAACTCCCAGTTAACCATTTGCGTAGCGCATAATTTAGGCACATTTCTATCTCTCTCTCTTTATCTATCTCTCTATCTATCTCTCTATCTATCTCTCTATCTATCTATCTATCTATCTATCTATCTATCTATCTATCTATCATCTATCATATATCTCTAACCACCTACCTACCATACTTACCTACCATGTGTGTCTATCTGTGTTGTGTAAGCATGCTCTGTAAGCATGTAGAGGTCAGGGAACAGTCTTTGTGTGGGAATTCTTAGACATCTTCTACCTTTTCATTTGAGGCAAGGTCTCTCATCAGCCTTGGACTTGGCCATTGACGTGAGCATGTCTGTCTCTAAGCTTCCTGGCACTTACTTGCACCTACTTTTCTTCTCACAGTATTGGGCTTACATGCATGTGCCACTGAATCTAGCATTTACATGGGCTTTGGGGATCCAATCTCAGGTTTTCACACTTCCAAGGTAAGCACTTTACCAAACTCAGACATCTCCTAAGTCCTGGATATATTTAATTCTAAATCTCAGTTTTCTATAAATTGACAAACAGTTGACACACAAGGTAGTTACATGCAGTAAAAATTTAGCAAGTTGAAAAGCATACATTTAGTATACTGATTTTGACTAAAAATAATGGAAACTATTGTTTATTTAAAAAATAAGGAGCCAGAGATATAGCTCAGTAGATAAGAGTGCTGGTGCTCTCTAAGAAGATCTGAGTTTAGTTTCTAGCACCCATGTCAGGCTGCATATAACCTTCTATACCTCCAGGTTTAGGCTCTTGATTGCCCTCTTCTGGACTGTATAAGCACCTGCAATCACATTTGCATATACAAAATTATAAATAAAATATAAATCTTTAGAAAAGTTAAAATAATGTTGGGTGTGATGGTGCATGGCTTTAATACCAATACCTGGAGGCAGAGGCAAGTGGATTTCATGTCTTTGTGTCCAGTCTATTCTACGTAGCCAGTTCCAGGCCAGCCAAGGCTACACGGTGAGACCATGTCTCAGTAAACAAACAAACAAATAAATAAATAAGCAAATAAATTAATAAGTGAATGAATAAATAAATTATGCACATGTGTATGAAATACATCATGGAGACAGCAGTTCCCGGTATATGCAATGTGTCATGAATACTCATTGTGTTGAGCACAATTTGTGTCATTAGCCATATTATCAACAAGGTAGATCTCTGACTACTTGAGGAAATGATTTTCTGTCACAGAAAAAAAAAGGCTAAGATGATTAGCTCATTCACTGTCTACTGGATCATTTAGCCAACCCATATTTATCAAGCTGAAAGCTAAGCAAAGTCTATCTCTGCAACTTGAAGAGCTCTGGACTGCACACTCTGAAAGGAATGATTTATAATTACACCATCCCAACATTTAAAAGAGCAACTAGAACACACTGAAAGTTTTAAATAGAGCAATAAAGCATTTTTTCCCTCATATTCCTCTCGACACTGGCAACTTTTTTATTATTTATTTTTATATTTTAAAATTTATGTGTGTATGTTCCCATGTTTGTATTCCTTGTGTGTGCAGGTGTGCTTGGGGGCCAGAAGAAGATGTCAGATCTCCTGAAGATAGAGTTGCAGGCAAACATTACGAGCTGCCCAACATGGGTGCTGTCAACCGAACTCTAGTCCTCTGAGCAATCAGCAAGCACTTTTAACTCCTGAACCATTTCTCTACCCCCTGTCTGTTGCTTATTGTTTTTTGGCTCTTTACTTTTTGGGGGTGGGCACTGCCCAACTCCCAAATAAATCACACACAGAGACGTATTCTTTTTTTTTTTTTTTTTTCTGAGACAGGGTTTCTCTGTGTAGCTTTGGTGCTTGTCCTGGATCTTGCTCTGTAGACCAGGTTGGCCTTGAATTCACAGACTTCCGCCTGGCTCTGTGCTGGGATTAAAGGTGTGCGCCACCACCGCCCGGTGGAGGCTTATTCTTGATTATGAATGCCTGGCCTTAGCTTGGCTTATTTCTAGCCAGCTTTTCTTAATTTATCCCATCTATCTTTCACCTCTGGACTTTTCCAGTCTTTTACTTCTGTAAATCTTATTCTTACTCTCACTCCATGGCTTGCTGTGTAGCTAGGTGCCTGGCCCCTGGGTCCTCCTCCTTCTCTGGCTCCTTCTTTCTTTTCCTCTCAGATTTCTCCTTCTATATATTTTCTCTGCCTGCCAGCCTCATCTATCCTTTCTCCTGCCTTGCTGTAGGCCATTCAGTTATTTGTTAGACCATCAGGTATTTTAGACAGGCATATATCACAGCTTCAAAGAGCTAAACATATGCAACATAAACAAAAGTAATAGAGCTTAAAACAATGTTGCCCAACACCTGCCCTTTTAAAATTTATTTATGTGCATCATGTGTATCTCTGTGTGGGAGAGCATGTTCACATGAGTGGAGATACATGCAGAGGCCAGAAAAGGGCAGTAGATCCCATGGAACTATAATTACAGGTGGCCCTTAGTTACTCTAAGTGAATACTAGGAATTGAACTTGGGAAACTCTGCAAAAGCAGTAGAGCCATCTTTCCAGCCCACAGGTATCATCATAAAAAAGAAACATTTATTTATTATGCCAAGATTATAGATGAACACACAAATCAGGAGGAAGCGCTGTTTCCTGTAATCCCTCAGTGAGGTAACAGATATTTTAGAGGTGATATTATTTTAAGCAAAATAATACATGGCTGCCTTTTCTTGTTGTTTCCAAAACATTGTGAATCTGCTTTTGTCGTATTTACAGAAAAAAACCAAAAAGCTCTAGATTCATAGGAGCCAATAAATAAGATAGAGTTTTAAGAAAAGGCTGAAAATCTAGCCTCACAAAATTACTGGAGAGGATGGAAAGGATCTGTGCAGGTATACATCACAACGTTACTGCTATTTGTGAAGGAAATGTAACTTATTTATATGGCCAACAGCAAAGAAATAGCCACAAAATTAGCATATTAGGCAGGTTTTGCAAAATGTTCATGAAGAATTTTATTAATACAAGGAGATACTTATGATATATAATTAGTTGAAAACAAAAGTAGCAGGTCAATGATATGGCTCAGTGGATAAAGGCACAAGCTGCTGAGGACATGTTGATCCCTGAGACCCATAAGTTGTACTCAAACTGCCACAACTTTACCACAACATGAGCACATGGACATGCATACACACACAATAAATAAATAAAACACATTAAGATTTTTAAGTACAGCACAAAAATGCATAATATACATTCAGTGGTCATAAGCATATTTAAAGTTTTTTAAATGAGGGAGCTATTGGCTGTTGCATTTCTACCAAGTTCACTTCAGAAAAACTTGCCAAAGTGGCTAGTTGCTCTGTGGTGCAGGTTGATGATTGGAGCCAAGGTGTCTGTGGCTACCTGGCTGACAGCAGAATTGCACAGTCACAGAACTGTAATGTGTATGGTTGATTGGCTTTCAACATCCAACCCTACGCTTTCTTTCATTGGTTCCTTGTTTTCTAAAAGTTGGAAAGCTGAAACTCACATTTCCCATTATCTCTTGAAGCTCTCCTGCTGGGTGTGAATTAGCTTTTGCTCATTAGATACACATTTCTACTGTTGAAAACTAAGGCACATCATTTCTCTGCTTTCATTCAAGCTATTTATAGAAACTGGAGGCACATAATGTTATATTAATAACAGACGAGGGAGCCTCCTCCACATTTGTGGGGTTTGGAAGGCAATGGACTTTACCTAAGTCTAGAAACCTAGTGCAATGGAGTGGTGGTTTGGAGGAAAGAGTATTCTGTGCTGGGCAGTTTTATGGAGCGCTAGTACTCATTCTTTGAGCTCCAGCATATGGAACCTTCCCTCAGTGGTGACCCTTTGACTTTGCGGGTAACTGATGTTCTTCCTTAACTCTTTGTCAACCAAAAATATGAAGAACCATTTCCATTTTCTATCCTGGGTCACAGGAGCACAATATAGGTAAAGTGTGAGCTTTTATTTGAGAAAAGTATTCCATAGCATTAAATAGCACAGTTGATTGTGCTTGTGTGTAATAGCAGAGTTGTGTTTGTGCATGCATGCACATGTATTTAGATTTTACATGTACATATAAGTCCACATGGGTGTCAACGATCAGTCAGTATTGAGTGTTTTTCCTCAGGACATCATCTATCTTTTTTTTTTATTTAAAATACAGTCTCCCACTTACCCAAAACTCAGTGATTCCAAGGATCTGTCTGTCTCTGCCTTCCTAATGATTAGATTACATGTGTTCACGTTTATGCTTGGTTGGTGTTTTTATGTGGGTTCTGAGGACAAACTCAGGTCCTTGGGCTTCTGAAGCAACTGTTTAACCAACGAGAAATCTCCCCTGCCATGCATGACTGTATTTTAAGTTCTTTTCTCATGAGGATATACTAATGTAAAGTATTGATTGTTTTATAAACACAGTTCTGGAGCAGTGGATAGAGAACATTCTTGAGGATGATATAGCCTCACCTACTACTAGAGGCTCTGAGAACCAACTCAATACCATATACCAACCAATACTCTACACAACCACACAATACATTGAATAAATGCCATCTGGTGACAGTTTTAAAATGAAGACCAATTTACAGAAGCCATGGGTGTTTGGTATAGAAAACCATTACTTTCAGGATACACTTTCTCTACTTCTTACCTTATCCCAAGATCACTGGTCTATGGATCTTCAGGTATGTGCTGAAGTGAAAACACTTTTGATTTGAGTATTCCTGCATACTTAGATAGTTGATAATGCATTCTCAAATCAACAAACGTTTGTCAAGCATCTCCCATGTATCCAACAGATGCTAGATATTCAAAGTAGATTCATAAGTGTCATTGTTTGCTTTTAATGATGTGTGTGTGTGCATGTGTGCGTGCATGAGTGTGTGTGTGTGTGTGTGTGTGTGTGTGTGTGTGTGTGTGTGTGTGTGTGTTTGTGTGTGAATATACCACAATGCCTGTTGAGGTCAGAGGACAACCTCAGATGTTGGTCCTTGTCTTCCACTTTGTTTGAGTATCTTATGCTATTCACTGCTGAGTGTACCAGGATGGTGGTCAATGAGCTTCCAGGGATGTTCCCATTGGGCCTTCTATCTCTCTGTTAGAGTCCCAGTATTACAGATGTCTGCTACTGTGTCTAGCCTTATATGAATTATGAAAATCTAAACTTGGGTTCTCACATTTATAGAGCAAGCTCATTACCCACTAAGCTGTCTTGCTAGCCTCTGATGTGGAAAAATTTTCAGAGGTTGAAAAATTTCTAATTTCTTTGGGAAGGTTGAGTCATGTAATAGCATCTTAGTGAATGTTAATCAAGTAGCTTTATGGAGGAAAAAGTATGCATATACAAGTGCACAAATTTATAACAAATATTACTGATTTTAAAATGAAGCACACCATTTAAAATAATGCTATTAGTAAGGTATATAATCTTTCCCTTAAATTTCATAGAGTGAACTTCTCATTAGAGAATGCTTTCCCCACTTTTGCTGAACTCTTGGGTCTACAGCCAAGTGATGGTTGAAAGATGAAACCTGAGGTCTGTGGAAATGGTTCTGTGGTTAGAGTGATTGCCATGCAAGCATGAGGACCATAATGCAGTACCTACATGATGTAGCCTTTATGGTGACCTGCATGCATCTTAGGGCTCAAGCAGAGGAGATGGGGGATTTCCTAGAGCAAGCTGGCTAGCTAGACATCAGCAGGTTTTGGGTTCAAACAAGAGACTTCCTCAATAATATGAAGACCAATCTAGGAAGACCCCAGACATAAAGCTTTGGTCTCAACTTGCATACTCACACACATGTATGTGCTATGTAAGCACACAAATATGAACATAACATACACCGCACATACATACAAATGCAAAAAGAAAGAGGATCTTTAACTCATCACAACATACACAGTTGATTTTTTAAAATCTGTGTTAACACTGTGGCAACAAGAAGGAGGAAAATGGAACCATGAGAATATTTCAGCTTTTCACCAATTCATCCATAAATTCTTTCTCAATCAGATAATAGCTTCCAAATACTGGGGGAATGTTACCTTGAGTTTTTATGTAATACACAATGCAGCAACAACAGATGCCATATGCTTGATGTTTAATGTGAACTGTTAACGTTTTATTTATTACTTTCTTAAACATGGACTATGCCCATAACACCAGTCTAATGTTCCTTTGTAGTGCTTTTCAACATCTACTATGTAGGAGTTTCCAGCATCATCCATTTCAAAATGCCCATCAGCTGTTACTGAAGACAGCATTGAGAATAGAAGAGATGCATAGTGGCATATCATTTCATTCCCTGCATGTATTTAAAATAGAAACACATAATTTTAAACCCATGAATATTAGAGAAATGTAGTTAATAACTAAGATGGGTTGAGTTTTGAGCATTTATTAACTTCCTTAATTTTTGTATTATAGAATTTTCTTTTTAATGATTGTGGTATTTAATAATCGACTCTCAAAATGCATTGAAGTATAAAGACGACCTTTCTAAAATGCATCTTGGGTGTGTTTGCATGTGTGTGCTGTGTGTGAGTGCATATATGCAGGCACCAGTGGTGTATGGGTGTAGAGGTCAGAAAACAACCCTGGGTGTCAGTCCTTGATTTTCACCTTGTTTGAGATGGGCTTTCTTGTTATTCACTAGTGTGAGCACTGCAGTCTCATAGGTGTGCTGTGCTGCCTACCCTTATGTGGGTTCTCAGAATCTGAGATGAGGTCCTTAGGTTCCACAGAAAGCTCTTCACACAGTGAGCCATCTATACAGCCTAGGATAAACATTCTTTAGTTTCTACAGTGTGACACTCAATTCAGCACACACTCTACATCTCCCCATCCTGTGTACCATGCACACTTGTGGACCTGCATGGGGTAGTGCTAGCCCACCATTGTACATGTGACGTGTGATGGTAGATGAAGATAGAAGATACAAAGAGGAAAAATCATTCTCTCTCTCTGGAGAAGGCATGAAACATGTGCTTTGTGGGGGTCAGCCAGCAACACTGAGAGGTGCAAAGCAATGCTGATGAACAGGTAGGAGAGTGATCAGTCCTCAGGCTCCACACAGGGCCTGCCGAAGTTTCTTGTAGTTATAACTAGTTGTAGTCTACAGAGCCTAGTCTGAGAATAAACAGGGTAAAGTTAACTCGGTTACTCATTTTGTTTGAATTGACAGTCTTTCAAGAGTGAAAAAGGCTTGGGAAATAACTTAGTGAGTGAAGTACTTAGTCCATAACATGAGGCCCTGAACTTAACTCCAAGGACCCATGTAAATACTGAGTTCATGGTGGATGACTTAAAATTCCAGGGTTCAGTAGGTGGAGACAGGAGATTGCTTCAAGTTGGTTAGATTGGCAGTATCAGAGAGCTCCAGGTGCAACTGAGAGACCCTGCCTCGGTACGAAAGGGAGAACAATCCAGGAAAACACCTAGAGTCAATGCGAGGCTTTGCCAGGTAAGAGCACACATGTGTACATCCCCACATGGGCATGCATACATGCACACCCATCCAGGTTCACAGCACACACATACACATGCGAAAATATATGTGAATGACAAGGTGTTTAGTGTCTGCATTTTGGAACAATGATTTTGATAACACTGTTAGGCAGGCAGAGGATGATGTGGCAGGTGATAAGTTGCCTTGTTGGTGTTGTCCCAACTGAACTCCTAGTATTGATATTGCTTCTTGTACGACTTTGCCCAGCTCTCTTCCCTTTGTCCTTGACTGTCTCTTTCAAATTTGATGCTCTCCTAACACAACCCCAGGTCCAATCCCAAGTAAACGCGGCTTTGTTGGTCCAATAGCACAGACTGAGAGAGGCTCATGGTGTTCTATCTAGGACCAGGAAGATGACTCACTTGGTAATCATCTGTGAAGACATAAGGACCAGAGTTTGATTCCCAAAACTCATGCAACAGAGCCAGGCATGGTGACATGCTTTCAATCTCAGTGCTTGGGAAGGAGTGACAGACAGGTAGACCCCTGAGACTCACAGGCTAGCCAGTCCAGTCTACAGAGTCTGATCCAGATCAGTGAGGGACCCCATTTTCAAAACAAGGTGGCTGATGTCCTGAGAAATATACTAGAGGTAGACCTCTGGTCTCTACATGTGCACGTGCACACACACACACACACACACACACACACACACACACACAGACACACACACACACACCCTCACACACACATAAATATTCCACCTAGTTTATTACTAACAAATACTGAATGTATGAAGCTGTGACCATAAGTATACCAAAACTATCACTCTACCTATAAATTTTTTATTATATTTAAATTTTATTTATTCATTTATTTATTTAGTCATATAATATATCTTGTTCATGATTTTCCCTTCCTCTAGTTCTTCCCAGATCCTCCCCACTTCCCAACTGACTTAACTTAATGTTTTTTTTAATTTTTTAATTTTTATTTTGCAATACAATTCAGTTCTACATATCAGTCACGGATTCCCTTGTTCTCCCCTCTCCCGACCCCCTCACCTTCCCCCCAGCCCACCCCCCCATTCCCACCTCCTCCAGGGCAAAGCCTCCCCCGCGGACTGAGATCAACCTGGTAGACTCAGTCCAGGTAGGTCCAGTCCCCTCCTCCCAGGCCGGGCCAAGTGATCATGCATAGGCCCCAGGTTTCAAACAGCCAACTCATGCACTGAGCACAGGACCCGGTCCCACTGCCTGGATGCCTCCCAAACAGATCAAGTCAATCAACTGTCTCACCCATTCAGAGGGCCTGATCCAGTTGGTAACCCCTCAGCCATTGGTTCATAGTTCATGTGTTTCCATTCGTTTGGCTATTTGTCCCTGTGCTTTATCCAACCTTGGTCTCAACAATTCTCGCTCATGTAAACCCTCCTCATTCTCGCTAATTGGACTCCCAGAGATCCACCCAGGGCCTAGCCATGGATCTCTGCATCCAGATCCCTCAGTAGTTGGATGAGGTTTCTAGCATGACAATTAGGGTGTTTGGCCATCCCATCACCAGAGTAGGTCAGTTCGGGCTGTATCTTGACCATTGCCAACAGTCTGTTGTGGGGGTATCTTTGTGGATTTCTGTGGGCCTCTCTAGCACTTTGCTTTTTCCTATTCTCATGTGGTCTTCATTTACCATGGTCTCCTATTCCTTGTTCTCCCTCTCTGTTCTTGATCCAGCTGGGATCTCCCGCTCCCCCAAGCTCTCTTTCCCTCGACCCTCACCCTTCACTACCCCCACTCATGTCCAGGCTGTTCTACCTATAAATTTAAGACTTATAGTTAGATTCAGTAATTTTGGAAATTAATAACTCAGGACTCTTTGCTTGTTTGTCTGCTTATGTATGTATGTATGTATGCATCTATCTATGTGCCTGTCTGTCTGTCTATCTGTCTGTCTATCTTCCATCTTCTCCCCTGTGGGTGCCATATGTGATTGTGAGAGTCAGAAGACACCCTGTAGGAGTTGGTTCTTTCCTTCTATGGAGTGAGTCCTACGGATTGAACTCAGGTCCTCAGACTTCAGGATTTAAAGTTACCACATTTACAGTGAGGATAGTGATGCAGGTGGATGGATAGTGTTGATTGGCAGAGAGCAGGTAGTAAACAGAGCTTGCTTAGTTTCTGGGGGTGTAGACAGCTCATCCACACCCTGGTCTGTACATCTAAATGGGTTTTCTTTTCTGAGTACCAGCCCTTGTGCTCTTTCTCTGACACAGATATCACAGATGAAGTACTTGAGACCTCTCATGACAGAAAATAATGTGAGGAACTCTGCTTTGAGTGAACTTTCTAGATTATAGCTCAAGGAGGATGCTTCTCTGTCTGTAGTCCAGATACCAAATACTTACATATTTTCTTGCCATCAGTTTATAGAGCTGTGTACTATTAGTATTTGACAAAGTTGCTTCACCCCCTGAATTCATTTAGAAATGACACTAAGAAAATCAGGACTCAGATTTCTTTAAAAAGACTAATTTATTTATTGATTTAACAGTTTATTCACTATATTATTGACTGTTCACACAGGAATTTTTGCACACCCATGCACTTAGACAATAGGGGAGGGTGTTGGATGAAGTCCTCTATCACTCTCCACCTATTCCTTTGAGGCGATGTCTCTTCCTTCACCTGGAGTGAGGGAAGACACACATTTGTCTCTGCTAGGCTGGAAGCCAGGAAACCTTCAGGGATCCTCTTAGGTTTGCCTCCCTTGGAGCTGGTGTTACAGGCGTGGGCAGGACACCTAGATTGTTACGTGGGTACTGCAATCAGAACTCTAATCCTCATGATTGTGTAGCAAGGAATCTTTACCTCTGATCCATGTCTCCAGCCCCAGCACTGAGCTACTCACTTTAAAGTAACAGAATTTAGGTGTTCACCCACTCAGCATACATGAGAAATATGACTGCCACTATTATGGAAACAGCTGAGCACAAAACTGTCAATGAAAGAAAGGAAGTGAACAAAATATAGAATCAGATTAATACCTCAAAGAATATCACATGAAATATTTGAACACTCATTCCTCCTGAAAAAATAATCAAATAAATTTAAGTTAAAACAACCAAGCAATTTATTATATATGGTCCAATAAATATCTAAAATTTTGGTTATGGAGTACCCCAGTTCAGATCTTTGCACCCATATCAGTGAACTTACAACTACTTACAATTCCAGCTCTGGAGGGTCTTCTGGCTCCTACAGTAATCTACACACATACATACACACATACACACATACACACACACACACACACACACACACACACACACACACACACACCATTAAAATAAACAAAATCTTAAAGGTGAGGGGTTAACTGGATACATCTAAACATAGCCACTGCTACACTACTTTTGTATTGATTTTGTATGAATCACCTTCATGTGTGCAAATGCTCACACTATGGTACATTAGTCTCTGGAATCTATATTCAGGATACTATAGATTATATGGCATTGGTCTTTTATGACGGGTTTATTTAAAATTTTATTTTTTGTTTTATATAATATATTGGATCTAGATTCTTTCAGATAATAAAAAAAGAAAAGAAAAATCTTTCTAGCTTGCATGTTGCTTTCAGTAATAAAAATTTTATCAACAATTAAACATTTATTCACCCACTCCTTTCTCTCAGCCATTGAAGGTGGCTCAACACAAAATCAAGTAAATTTAGAAGGACCATAAAAGGATAGAATGTCAAGAATAGAAAAAATTTAAAAAGTTCTAATAAGAAGCCTACAATTTGAGGATAGTAGGAGGCTAGCACAGACAGTAACTAATTCTAACACAGGGAAGAGGGGCTGCAACATTTATTTTCTGTATTTCAAATTCACCAGGAAAGACCAGCTACTGACTGTCTGTGGGTTCCTCTGGCCTGGTGCTGTGTGCTGCTCTGCACATGGAGTTCTTTGTGGAGGTGTGATGGTGGAGCTGTGATGTTGGAGCTGTGATGGTAGAGGTGTGATGGTGGAGGTGTGATGGTGGAGCTGTGATGGTGGAACTGTGATGGTGGAGCTGTGATGGTGGAGGTGTGGTGGTGGAGGTGTGATGGTGGAGGTGTGATGGTGGAGGTGTGATGGTGGAGCTGTGATGGTGGAGCTGTGATGGTGGAGGTGTGATGGTGGAGGTGTGATGGTGGAGCTGTGATGGTAGAGCTGTGATGGTAGAGCTGTGATGGTGGAGCTGTGATGGTAGAGGTGTGATGGTGGAGGTGTGACGGTGGAGGTGTGACGGTGGAGGTGTGATGGTAGAGGTTTGATGGTGGAGGTGTGGTGGTGGAGGTGTGGTGGTGGAGGTGTGATGGTGGAGGTGTGATGGTGGAGGTGTGATGGTGGAGCTGTGATGGTAGAGCTGTGATGGTGGAGCTGTGATGGTGGAGCTGTGATGGTAGAGGTGTGATGGTGGAGGTGTGACGGTGGAGGTGTGACGGTGGAGGTGTGACGGTGGAGGTGTGGTGGTGGAGGTGTGGTGGTGGAGGTGTGGTGGTGGAGGTGTGATGGTGGAGGTGTGATGGTGGAGGTGTGATGGTGGAGCTGTGATGGTAGAGGTATGATGGTGGAGGTGTGATGGTGGGGGTGTGGTGGTGGAGGTGTGGTGGTGGAGCTGTGATGGTGAAGCTGTGATGGTGGAGCTGTGATGGTGGAGGTGTGATGGTGGAGGTGTGATGGTGGAGCTGTGATGGTGGAACTGTGATGGTGGAGGTGTGATGGTGGATCTGTGATGGTGGAGGTATGATGGTGGAGGTGTGATGGTGGAGGTGTGATGGTGGAGGTGTGATGGTGGAGGTGTGATGGTGGAGGTGTGATGGTGTGGAGGTGTGATGGTGGAGGTGTGATGGTGGAGGTGTGATGGTGGATCTGTGATGGTGGAGGTATGGTGGTAGAGCTGCAATGGTGGAGGTGTGATGGTGGAGGTGTGTTGGTGGAACCTTGATGGTGGAGCTATGATGGTGGAGGTGTGATGGTGGAGGTGTGATGGTGGAGCTGTGATGGTGGAGCTATGGTTGTGGATCTGTGATGGTGGAACTGTGATGGTGGAGGTGTGATGGTGGAGCTGTGATGGTGGAGCTGTGATGGTGGAGGTGTGATGGTGGAGCTATGTTGGTGAATATGTGATGGTGGATTTGTGATGGTGGAGGTGTGATGGTGGTGGTGTGATGGTGGAGGTGTGATGGTGGAGGTGTGATGGTGGTGGTGTGATGGTGGAGCTGTGATGGTGGATCTGTGATGGTGGAGCTGTGATGTCTGATCCTGGGGCAGGGGGCTGGGGAGGTGGCTCAGCAATTAGGAGCACCTGCTGTTCTTACAGAGGACTAAGGTTTGTTTCCCAACATCTGTGTTAAATGTCCCCTGACCTCCTTGTTACTTCAGCTTTGGGGGATTGACAACCTCTTCTGATGTCCATGAGCATCTACACTTACCTAACACACATTCATGTAAATAAAAGCATGTAGAAAGTGTAAAAAACAACCTCAAAGACTGTAAAATTTCCAAGCTGTCCAGAATCCCTGGAGATGAGTGAGTGCTGTAAGTGATGCCCAAGGCTGCTGGCCTTGCCCCATCCCCCTCAGTGACCAATGGGGATTACTCTAGCCCTCCCAGCCTAGCTCAGGTCTCCTCCTCTCACTGTATTCTGCCTCTGACTTCCAGTGCTCATCACACCCACTGCCATTAGAAATTGTCCTTAAAATGTTGCCTTTCCTAAAATAAAAATTATATTTATTGATTGGTGTTGAAGGGGTGGTGCACATACATGCCATTGTGCATGTGAAGAGGTCACAAGAAACTCTGTGGGACCTGGTGCTCTCTTAACACTAGCTGGGTTCCAGAGATCATGCATTCATAATGAACAAAATGTATATGTGTGTGTGTCTATGCCAGTGTGCTGTTTTATATATATATATATATATATATATATATATATATATATATATATATATAGTGTGTATATTATATAGTGTTGTTTATGTAAATGCACAGTTCTCACCCATTGTCATGCAGGATGTGTGCTGCATTCCACACTTGAATGCCAGAGATTGACATCTATGTCTTCTTCAATTGTTTCCCATCTCTTTGGGGTGGCATGGTCTTTACTCAACTTGAATTTTCCAATTTGAGTAGATATCTGGGCGGTGGGCTCCTGGGATCCTCCTGTCTATTTTCTCCCACCCTGGGGATCTCAAGTGCACCCCACCATGTGAAGAATTTTACATGGGTTCTAGAGGTCTGTCTCAGGTCCATATGCTGAGGAGCAAGCACTTCCCTGATTGGGCTACCTCCCCATCCTCTATCCACAGTGTTTTGTGGTAGCCTAGGAAACAAAGTGATTTTCTTTAGGTGCTGGATAAAGGTTCCCAGAAGGAGAGATGGCAGGAAGGCTGGCCATCACCAGCAGGAAGCCCAGAGAGAGCATTGTGATACTTTCTTCCTATATTAAATGTCTATTTGCCTACACATGACAGGATGGATGCAGAGCATCTGGAAGTTTTGCTTCAGTGACGTTTGTTTGTCATCTTTTTCGGTGAAGGTGTAGACAGTACAGAAAGGAGGCCAAGATGTTCCTGCAATAGCTGAGCTAAGGGGCATCTTAGCACAGGCATAGGGAGAGAGGAGATAGAGGCAGGAGTTATGAGTCAGACTACAGAAGCCCAAAGAAGAATCCTTTTTGAAGCTTAGGGGAAAGTTTCAGGGTCTTACAAAGAAGTGGATATTTTCAAGATTTATTTTTAATTATGTGTATGTGTGTAGGTGTGGGGGATGTGCACACAGAGTACAAGTGCCTTCAGAAGGCCAGGGAGGGCTTTGGTTTCCCCTTAAGCTGGGGTTACAGACAATTGCGAACTATATCATATGGGTGCTGGGGGCTGAACTTAAATCCTCTGCAAGAACAGTCTTTGCTCTGAACAACCAAAACATAGCCTCTGCCCCCAAGAAGCAGGTCATATTGGACATCATTCATTTACATTTCCTATATAATGCTTAGTAGCTTTCTCCCATTTCTCCAGCCATTCTGGGAAGCTATCTGGAGATGTCTTCCACTTGCTCTCTCTGTGTTCTGCTTTAGTTCATCTGACCCTTCTCATCCCCCCTCTCCCTCTCTTTCCTTCTCTCCTTTCTTGATTAGTCTGTCTAGTTGTCCTACTTGCTCTCCCTCTGACATGCTATCACTTTCTAGCACATTCCTTCTTTGTACTTCCTCCATGCCTCTGGGCTTTTGTAATGAATACATCTGCTTGGAGTGAGGGGATAAATGATGATCTCTCTCTCTCTCTCTCTCTCTCTCTCTCTCTCTCTCTCTCTCTCTCTCTCACACACACACACACACACACACACACACACACACACCAAGTTTCATTCCTTACTCTACCTACAGGTGAATCTGTAGAAAATTGTCCCCTATCCATACTGCTGGTTGGATAAACAGCAAACTGTCTGTGTATACACCAAACACTATGGGGAATAATAAGGATCCTACTTAATACAGAGGGAATGAAGAGACTAATAAAAGTTTCCCCATGCAGTGCATATCCCTACCTCCTCCCCATTCCACTCAGGACCTTAATGTCTGTGCTTTTCAGTCATTAGAAAACTTGCCAAAGATTCTTCGTGAAGACTCATTTTTCTGGACATAAACAGAATGGCTCAATAATTGTATAGATGGGAATTGTTTCTCAGTTCATAGAATGCTGGCCTAGTAAGCATGAAGCCCTATGTTCTATCTCTGGACATGGTAGTGCTTGCCTATGATCCCAGCATTTAAGTGGAAGCTAGAGGATCAGGAGTTCAAGGCCAGCCTCTGCTACATAATGAGTTCAATGCTAGCCTGGGTTATGTGAGACACTGACTTCTAAAAAGTGTTCAAAGAGGGGGTTTAGGAATCTCTGAGCCTACAATAAGAAATGATGAGAAACCTTAAACTTCAAGAGAAGAATTAATGTTCTAACTGCACTCTGTTCTGATCAACATTCTTACAATAGATTTCTATCTTCATTTCTTTTCTATTGCTATCATAAGACACCATGACCATACCTTTGCAGAGGGTTAGAGTCTATGACCACTATGAGAGGGAACAATGTCAACAGGTAGGCAGGCATGGCACTGAGGCAGTGTCTGAGAGTTCACATCTGGATCCACAGGCATGCACTTACAAAACATCATATCCCATCCCTCATAGTGACATACCTTCTTATCCTTCCCAAAGAGTTCCACCAACTGGGGACCAAGTGTACAAACATATGGAGGTCATTCTCAGGAAATCACCACAGCTAGTGACAGATGATTTGGGTTTTCATTTATATTTTCATCAACATAAAGGTGGCCCACCAACTCAAAAGACCCCAAATGAAGGAGAACAAAGATAACTTATCTATTTTGTAGCCTTTCAGATAGTCAAACAGCAGAGAACTTCCTGGGCAGGAAAGATGTGTTCCAAATGAATCATGGCAAAATTGATTGTGTATGGAGGAGAGACACTGGGGCCTAAATAATAGCTTTTAATGACTCAGATGTGATGCATTACCACAGACACCTCCAGTTATGGATGACCTGTATGATCTTAACACAAACCTGGACAATTATCCTAAATTACATTTACATTTTGGTAAGACCAGCAGATTGAGCCAGTGATTTGTGGGTCCAGAAGAGTTTGGCAAGAGTGGTTATCAGTAGAAAAATCAATTCAGAACTGTTCATTGTGGAAGAAGTTACTTCACTTTCTTATGTCTAGAGAGAATCTACTACCAGCCCTTCAAGGAAAATCATTTAATGTACTTGATTTCACCAAAACTTTTAGAGCACACAAAAGAAATCCTCTTGAAATGAAAACTGTGCAGTCCATGTCTACCTCCCTCCCTCCCTCCCTCCCCCTCCTTCTCTCTCTTCCTTCATGGTTTCTTTTATTTTAACTTCTCACTTGTCCATGAGCCATTTCATAAAGTTTATGTAGTGATTACTACTGCTTATTGGGGTGGTTTGCAAGAGTTATAGATGTTTTCATACACTACTTCATATTCAATTACCCTCCCTCCAACAACAAACTGTTTGGTAGCTAGACCAGACCTCCTAGCCCTGACTAAATTTATGGTGACATTACAGCAATCTTTTTCTTTTGGAAGTACAAGTTTCTAGACTCTTTGAAAGTGAAAATTTAGGTTTCCTTTAGTCTCAATTTCCACAAGGTTGGGGAACCAATCAATCCACTGAAACAGCCAGAAATAATCATGGCTGTGAGTGAACTGACTGAGAGATCAGTAGAAAGAAAAACACACAGATTTCCTTAGGAATATTGCTGATAATAACAATATACTATTCATTCACTGTACAGACATGAGCATGCCATGCATTTTACACTGAATTAATGGTGGGTTGAGTTAAAGACTTGTGAAGAGAAAAATGATCAGATCACACTTTCAGGAGAGTCTAAACCATGTTTTTCTTGGCTGGAAAGGAAGGTAGAGATGGGAGGATGAAGGTAGAAACTGATGCTAAGACTTGTGCTTATAGAATAAAAATAAGAATAAAATGGGATATGGGATCTAGAAATAAGGACTGGGAAGTAGGTGGAGCATATCATTAAAACCACATTTTGATGAATACTGATCATTCTACCTTAGATAGGTTGAATAAAAATGGAATAAATCCAGAAGGAATAGAGAAATGGGAAGGGAGGGTGGAGGACTCTCCTGTGGACATTTTGTAACAGAGAGAAAAATTAAGGTTCTCTAGACAGAAAAAGTCAACAGAGTTAAACGCAGAGGAAACATCAGATAGGAGGTGGGTTTCACTATAACTTTTTTAGGATGGTTTTTGGTGTGTGTGTGTGTGTGTGTGTGTGTGTGTGTGTGTGTGTGTGTGTGTGTGTGTTGCTATGTGTGAGAATGTAGGGGTCCCAGTATGCCATGGTATGTCACCCCCCTCTGATCCTTGTCTTGTAACTTCATTAAGACAGGATCTCTTTATAAACTAGGCCCATTTGGTCACAAGCTTCTGGGGAATTGTGTCTCTACCTGCTATCTCCCCTTAATAGGAGTGCTGAACCTGAACCTAGGCTGGCAGCCAGCAAATCCCAGTGATCCTTTTGTCTTTGCTTACCCCAGTCCCCAAGAGCATTAGGGTTACAGGCATATATGCAGTTGTACCCAGATTTGTATATGAGTTCTAGGGATTTGAACTCAGGTTCTTAAGATTACACAACAAGCACTCTTGCCTGTCCACTGGGTCATCTCTCCATACACATATCATATGATGGAGAGATGTCACTATAACTAACTAATCTTCAACTCCCTCAGAGGCTCAAGAAGGAAATAATATTACCTAACAAAAATTAAAAACAGGAAGTGCATGCAAGCAATTTCCAAAAAATTTGTGAGTTGACAGAAATAGCCAGCTGCCTGGACAGTCACCTGAGGTTTCTCCTCAGTGTTGGGGCATCATCTTCAGCCTATAGGCTTAGCGTATATGACAGACTCATTTGTGAAGTAGGATGTACACAAGGTCAACAGTTCAACCTCACATTGGGTGAGAGCAGTCCATGTACCAGAAACACCTGAATTCCACTAGTGTCATGTCATGATTCAGGATTTTAAATTCTGGAAATTGTTGATGGTTTTTTAATTCAGCTGTCCATTCTTCTTGGCTGTGTATATATGGCTTCATCTCAGCATCCCGTTCTTCTCCACATCCCTCTATCAAATGCCAGTCTAATATTGAGAGGCGTGAGCTTAGTTACTCTTCAAGAGTAACTGTTTCAGCTGCTGTTCCATTGCACATCAGAAGCCATCGGCCCACTGCCTGTTCAGCTGCCTTCGAAGAAAAGGGCACTGTACCTTTTCTGGATTGTGAAGGCCACTTCAGGGATGGTGCCATATTGTCCTGGCTTCAGAAGATGCCTTTTGATAAAGCCATAACAACACTTGTTTTGGCAAGAATTGGTAGTCCTTTGTTTCATGTCCTGTCTGTCCTGTTTGTCAGCAGTTGATTTGAGGATACTTTGTTGTCCAGTGGCTAACTTTTGCCACAGTGAAAGTTAACTCTATATGCAGTTTCTTCAATGCCCATATTCTCTCTGAAGTAGATTGGTACTGCCAGGAGCCGACATGTCTCATAGTCATAACAAAAAGAAAAATTTTCTAAGTTATTAAAACATTTTAAATGCCATATTCTGTAGATCTCTGAAGGGTTTGAAGATGAAAACATACCTAATATGACTACAAGTTCTATTGTAATGTCTAACTACTAAC
The DNA here is from genome assembly GCF_007827085.1 of Peromyscus californicus insignis. Taxonomy (NCBI): domain Eukaryota; kingdom Metazoa; phylum Chordata; class Mammalia; order Rodentia; family Cricetidae; genus Peromyscus; species Peromyscus californicus. The sequence goes on along the minus strand of NW_026294436.1, from coordinate 11,673,558 downwards.
TTTCATTTCTTTTTATCCTAATAGTTGGTAATAATAACATTCAAGGATCAGAAAATTGCATTATTTGTTAAATGAATGGTATAAGTACAATTAGAAATATACATATAGCATTTTCTAACAATATATATTATATACAAATATATATAATTTGTATATAATATAAAACAATCCAATCCAATGTAAAGTATTTAAAACTAGTAATTGTCTTTTTCTTTTTCATTCTTTCTTTTTTTTAAAAAAACCAAGAACCTTAAATCTAATCTCCTTTGCTTAGCCCTTTTCCTTACCCTTGACAACAACTTGTAACCAACCCCCGTAAACAATGAAAATTATCCCAGACCCAAAACCCATTAAAAGACCAAAAAAAACACCACCTGCCCCACACCACCTCTTTGGGAATGTGGGCGTCGTATTCTTAAAATTGCTTCCTACTGGGTGTGGGCGAAGGTATCTTTATCCTGAAAAGAAAAATTTTAGGTTAATTGTCAAATTCTAGGAAAGGTAACTATATCCTTCGTTATCCAGTCTGTGTATAATGCCAAAGTTCAGGGTTTATCTCAAGTCCTTATTCAAGTAGTCTTTGAGACTGGATCATCTCAGCTAGCCCTCTCAAAATTGCTCTGAGTACTGTGTAGTTCAAAGCTGATCTGTAGATGATGTTTGTCAGCTTAGTGATATTATTATTGTCCACATGGAATTGTTGTTGTGGGGCCCCATCTTCTTTCTGGAGACTTCAGTTGATGTTAGGCCTGGCAGTGATTTCCTGCAGAAAACTGATAAGAGACTCAAACACAAAGATATATATATATATAGCTGTATATAATTAGCTGTATGTATGTATATATATATGTATATATGTATATTTATATACATACATACAGCTAATTGAAGCCTTTTTTCTAGAATTAGTTAGTACTCTATGTGACCATTCATATCTTAGCAAAGTTTAAAATGTATATCTATATCTATATATATATATTTTAAAGTATATGCTATATACATATCATATGCTGTCATATGATATGTACAGAAATCCTTGATGGATTTCTATTACTCTAGAATTTTTGGAGTCATTGAACATATTCTCTTTTATTTATAGCTTCTTTCAAAGTAATTTTATTTGTTGTCTACATGTTTTTTTTTCACTGATAATTTGTTCCAGCAGTGGAGAAGTGTTCCCCTTACTCCACATCCTCTCTAACATAGGCCATCATTACTGGTTTTTATCTTAGCCATTCTGACAGGTGTAAGATGGTATCTCAGAGTAATTTTGATTCACATTTACCTGACAGCTAAGGATGTTGAACAGTTATTTAAGTGTATCTCAGTCATTTGAGATTCTCCTGTTGAGAATTCTGTTTAAATCTATACTCCATTTTATAATTGGATTATTTGATATTTTGATTCTACTTTCTTGAGTTCCTTATATATTTTGGAGATTAGCCTTTTGTCAGATGTGAGGTTTGTGAGGATCTTTTTCCATCCTGTAGACTGCCATTTTGTCTTATGTACAGTGTCCTTTGTCTTACAGAAGCTTTTCAGTTTTAGGAGGTCCCATTTATTAATTGTTGATCTCAGTGTCTATGCTACTGATATTATATTTAGGAAGTTGTCTCCTGTGCCAATGAATTCAAGGCTACTCTCAAATTCTCTTCTATCATGTTCAGTGTAAGTGGATTTATCTACATGCGAATGTACAGTTATGCCAGCACCATTTGTTGAAGCTGATTTCTTTTTTCCATTGTATAATTTTGGCTTCTTCATCAAAAATCAGGTGTTCATAGGTGTGTGGTTTATGCCAGGGTCTTTGATTCAATTCCATTGATCTATCTGTCTGTTTTTATGCCAGTACCATGTTGTTTTTATTACTATAGCTCTATAGTAGAGCTTAAAGTCAAGGATGGTGATAATTCTGGAAATTCTTTTATTATATAGAATTGTTTTAGTATCCTGGGTTTTTGTTTTTCCATATGAAGTTGAATATTGTTCTTTTGAGGTCTGTGAAGAATTGTGTTGGAATTTTGATGGGGATTGCTTTTGTAGGATTGCCATTTTTACTATGCTTATCCTACTGATTCATGAGACAGAGTTCTTATGCAATCCATCTGGGCCTGGGACTTTTTACTCATTTAGTGTATCATACATGTCCAAGGCATACAGGGCATGGTGTGCATATGGAGGTCAGAGAACAACTTATGGAAGTTGATTCTCTCCTTTCACTATGTAGGTCCCAAGAATGAAATTGGGCCAGGTTTGGCAGCAGTCACCCTTATCCACTGAACCATTTCATTGGCCCTGGCCTAGAACTCTCTATTAGCTGAGAATGACCCTAAATTGCCAGTCCTTCTGTCTCTACACGTGCACATCACCACGCCCAGTTTATATACTTTCATGCATGAAACCCAGTGCTCTCTGAATGTAGGGCATTCACTCAACCAACTGAGTACATTACCAACCCCCTTTGCTGTTTTTAGTGTTAAGTATGTATTTTCTTTGGGACTTGCTGAGCTTCCTCTAGGGCTTAATTTATTTTTTCAGTCAAATTGGGAAAATTTGAAGTCACTACACATTCAAATACCCATCTCTTTGCCAGTCTTCTTCCCTCTAAGACTCTAACTATCCATCAGTGAGACTGCAAGTGACCTATAGGCCACCTGGGGGACTGCTGAATTTTTAATCTTTTACATTTATGCACCAATTCTATAATTTCTATCACTCCATTTTGAAGTCATCCAATGACTATTTTTCTGTAATATCCTCTCTTCTGTTAAACCTATAAGATGACTTTATAGTTTAAATACTGTATTTTGCAGTTCTATAATTTGCTTTTAGTTCTTTTAGGCAGATCCATTCATCATTTGAAACTCCAGTTGTTCACTCACATATGTCATCAAAGAACACATTCAACCAGTTGTTTGCAAGTCCTTTACTCTGACTTCAACTCTCTGTCTCTTCTCTGGGCCATTTTCCAGCAACTATTTTTTTCTGATTATGAAAGAAAGCTCAAAATTTCTCAGTGATGAGAATCATAATATCAACATTACCTTTATTTGCCTTTTCATATCCACAAGCAATTTGGATGTGCCTGGCATTATTTATTCCAAGCCAGTTCTTAATGTCTCAATAATAACCATTCCATGCATGGTTGGTGCAGAATGGAAGCATCAGCTACTACACAGGGCAACACAACATTATGATTGCCAATAATCATGAAAAGAAATGATACCCAAATATTTGGAGTTGAATTCTGCCTTATTTGTTAAGCAAGAATGCCAAGGGCAGAAGAAACAATGCAGCAAGGAAATATTACTTTAATATAATCTCTTGGACCTGTGTGGTCAGGAACAGAAGGTTGGAAGCAGCAGGAGGCCTTCACAGAGTGGTTCCTTAAACTGGATGTTTGATTCTTTTACTTGTGAATCAACCAGAGTAAAAGGATTTTATTTAAATACAAAAAAAGAGAGAAAAGAATTAGTATCAGAAACAAGCATCCAAGGGGTCAGTGAGATAGCTTACCAGGTAATCATGCTTGCTACCAAGCCTGATGATCTGAGTTCTATCACTACAACCCACAAGACAAGGGAGAAGAAACCCACAAATGATCTCCAAATATCCATCATAACTAAGCAGATATAATAATAGTAATTATAGTAATCAAGACACCCCCACAAAAACGGGTTGTGTCTCTTCTTGCTTGTTCTTGTCAGGCAGATTTGGGTTGTAGCCAATCACTCAGACTTCCTTCATAGAACCTGCTAGGAGACTTTCTGGGGGTGTTTAATCACATCTATTTTTATTTCACGATCCTATTTTAATTATTCAGTATTTATTAAAGCTAGCATATTCTTGTCATTCTGAGACAGTGTGATAGGTGGGCAAAGACATGGCTTCTGGTTAGGAAATCGGGAGACCAATTAGGAAATTGTTTCATGCTGTTAACTCGATAGTTGCACAGGCACTACTGACTCTTCTGAAATCTATCCTTGCTTTCTGAGTCCCCCAAATGAGCTGCTGTCAGATATTGTATTTCTAACACTTGATATTCCTTAATCTCTCAGTGTCACTGTGGAGGTTCATATTGATTGACAACTTGGTGGGATCTAGCATCGCTAGGACTTCCTGGGGGTGAGTTCCTAGACTGGATTAATGGAGGTAGGAAGAACCACCATAAATGTGGATGGCTTTATCCCATGAGCTGGCATCCTGGAACATAAAGGGGAAAGAGAGATGAGCAGTGACATTCTTCTCTCTCTACCTCTTGACTGTGAATGCTCTGTGACCAGCTGCCTCATACTTCATGCTTTCCCTTATGCAATGCAATGGGCTGTACTCTAAAACTGAACAAAAACAAGCCCATTATTCCTCAACTTGCTTTTTTTTTTAGTTTTTTTTTGTTGTTGGTGGTGATGGTTTGGTTTTTTGTTTTTGCTTTTTTTTTGTCTGTCATAGCAATGAGAAAACTTAACCAGTATATTGACGTTTTAGTAAAATCTGAGAATGGTGATGGGTTTCTCTAGATCTACCATTTAGTTGCAGCGTGACATTTATTTTATTCTTTTGAACGGGGTTTGGAAGAGGGTGGGCCTTATATGTTCATTGTTCCCACACGTACCTCTGAGAGATTCCATTTGGAGTTTTAATGATAGTCTAAGCAGCACATTGAAAGGCAGCCAATAACATCCATCTCTTTAAATAAGTAAGCTGCAGGGCTGAAATAACTTTGGCTTTATTGCTTTTAAACTTCATGAAGCCTGGGTTAAGCTCTTGGCTATGTTACATCTGAGAAATACAGACCTCATTTCACCTGTTCTGCACAGCAGCTGCGGTTTGATTTGGAAAATTGATGAGGGCATTAAGTTTTGAACTCGTGTTGATTCTAATGTAAATAAATGCCTCCATGACTTCATAGTTGGGAGTGCCACTAATCCAGGCCTTAAGATTAAGGGTTATCTTGTTGATTGGGGGAAAATTAAGGCAATCAACTTTCAAGGCTTTAATAAATGAGATTGAACACTTAAAAGTCATTTTGAAGCTGGCTTTAAAAGGAGATGACTAAAAAATCAATAGTATCATAACCCACCCATGGAAGCAGAAGCATCTATATTCATTTTAAAGTTGTTTTCTTCTGCTGTTTGCATTGAATTTATTAATAAGGGGCTTAAAATAACTGTATAAATAATTGAGTATGTTTTAGTAAGAGAATATACACTGTAACTTTTGGTGGCATTTCATGTAGAGAGAGGCCCAAGAAGCTGAATTTTCAAAAGAAACTATAATTTAGACTTAACAGACTTCATGTATATTCATGAAATCAAACGTTTTCCCAGGAAGACAGAAGTACAAAAGGCTCAATCACCTTCCTGGTTGCAATGCTTGTTGGTATATATGTATTGGTATAAGTTTTATTAAATTATGGAACTTGATGGGTTGACCGAAAAACTAGCTAAGATGAACACATCTTGGGATGCAAAGTATTTACTCTCTGTACTCCTTCGTGAGGACCATCCTGGCCCATATTTATTAGCCTGGGTATATACCAGAGAGATTCTGAGATAAATTCTACTTAGTATATGATGAATCCTTGTGTGTGAGTTTAAACGAAAGTTATGGTCATTTCATAGTGTACAGGTGGGTGATCCTAACTCAGTCGGTGCTTGGAATGCATTTTGAACTGTTAGCATGAAAAGACAAATGGGCTTTGTATTTTGTTGTGATTGTTCACTTTATGTTCAAAGCAGACTCCGGGGGTATTGCAGAATTGTTATTAGAAATGGAACATTGGGGCTTGGAGTTGATACAATTCAAGCTATTGGCTTCAATCTCATGAATATTTAAGTAGATGTCTAATTATTAGTGTGCTGAATTATTAAAAATAAAAGCAACAGAATTGCATACACTGGCTTGTCATTGTCAATTTCTGTCTCTGTTTTATGGTGCCCTGGGCTGAGCAAGCACAGGATACTGGGCTGGATGAATCTCTGCCTGAATTTGGTTAGAGAATTATAATCATAAAAATGGTTTCCATTTGTTCTGAGTTTACTACATGCTGAACTCCATATTGCATTGTTAATATGAATATCTTGTTTAATTTTAATAACAGTGTCAAAAGAAATACCTTCAGTGTTTGGGTGAAACCATTAAGGCTGAAGGTTTGGATGTGAGGGTAAAATATAGCATGGAATAAATAAGAGACTGGTAATGCCAGAGAGCCTCCTTATGTTCCAGGTCCTAACCTAGGACTACTATTGCTTCTCTTTTATAATGAGCCATCCAGATATGTACACTAATCACAGAACCAGTACCCAGGACATTAATAAGATGTGACAGTACTGGTCCTGTCTTCCATTGCTGGGTTCTACTTTCAACACTGTGGACCATACTGACCCAGGGAGTGTTCTATCTAGTGAGGCATGGGGAAAGTGAGTAATGATTCTGTGAAGGAAAAGTCACAAGCAGGGCAGAAAGCTAATACATTTTTCTTAACCCTCATCTCCTCCAATCAGAACTTTAGTTAGCCCTTAAAATGGCTTTTTGGGAATATCACCACCTCCAGGTACAAAGAATGTGTGGAAGACAGGGTAATGAAAAAAATAACCTCAGCATGAGCTAGAGGGACAGAAGGTTCTCCCTGAGACCCCTTTCAGGTCTGAAGATTCTCTAGAAAAACTCCATGGATACAGCCCTTATGCATTTTTATAGCTTTGGCTTGTAACAAAAATCATCCAAAGTAGAATTAATAAGGGATGAATCTCATGGGAGACCAAACTTCTGAGAGACACTGAGCCACACCTAGTTATCTTCCAGTATAGTAGGCAGTGTCCTCAATCCCCTCCCATGTGACAGCCCATGAGTAATGCTTCCTCCCTAGGATGATCATTAGCTTTTCAGCACCTGGAGAATCTGTGAAAGGATATGGACACTTAGACACCTAGCAAGTACTTAGTCCAGCTACCACAAAGGCAAGCATGTTCATAACATGACCCACAGTTTGTATGTCTGGCTTAGGTATAAGGAGCTGATCAAAGTTGTAACCAATGAGAAACTGTCCAAATATCACTCCTTAAAAATTAGCTGCGAACCAAATTTGCAAGTGGCTTATTCTATCACCAACTGCTTCAGGCCTGATGTTTCCAATAGCATACATTCACACATGCACAGCTATGGGAACTCATATTTGTACAGAAAGATATATCCATACATCAAGACAGAAGAATTGCAGAGTAGTATGCAAATGAGACTTTGTTCCTGTCTGTCTCCGTGGTCAGCCATTTGTAGGCTGGGGACCACCTGTCCGGCTTTGCACTATGCCCTTGCTTTCTGTAGTAGGATGGCATGTTAGGACATGATAGCTGACTTCATTTTTCTCTTCTCTCTCTAGAGTTTTAAGTCCTTACTGACAGCATTCTCTCACTAATCTAGCTTGCTTTCTCTGGAGCAGTTCACAGTACTAAAGAATGTCATGCTAGAATCTTTGGTGACATCTAGACTGGTTTTACCCATTGGGTACTGACTGGAAACCTGAAGATATCGAATTCATTCTTTAATCCCATGACTGCTCCTATTGATGTCTTTGTATTTCATTAACTTTTTGTTTTGTTTTTCTTCTAGAAGCATCTCGGTGAGACAGGAAAATTCTTTTTTTTTTAAATTTTATATTTTAATTTAATTTTACTTATCAGCCACGCATTCCCCTGTCCTGCACCCCCTCCCTACCTTCCCTCCAGCCCACCCCCCCATTCCCATCTACTCCAGGGCAAAGACTCCCCTGGGGATTCAGTTCAACCTGGTAGATTCAGCAGTCCAGGCAGGTCCAGTTTCCTCCTCCCAGGCTGAGCCAAGTGTCCCTGCATAAGTCCCAGGTTCCAAACAGCCAGCTCATGCACTAAGGACAGGTCCCTGTCCCACTGCCTGGGTACCTCCCAAACAGTTCAAGCTAATCAACTGTCTCACTTATCCAGAGGGCCTGATCCAGTTGGGGGCTCCTCAGCTATTGGTTCATAGTTCATGTGTTTCCATTCGTTTGGCTATTTGTCCCTGTGCTTTTTCCAATCTTGGTCTCAACAATTCTCGCTCATACAATCCCTCCTCTTTCTCACCAATTGGACTCCTGGAGTTCCATCTGGGGCCTGGCCGTGGATCTCTGCATCTGCTTCCCTCAGTCATTGGATGAGATTTCTAACATGACAGTTAGGGTGTTTGGCCATCCTATCACCAGAGTAGGTCAATTCGGGCTTTCTCTCGACCATTGGCAGCAGTCTATTGTGGAGGTATCTTTGTGGATTTCTGGGGACCTCTCCAGCACTTTGCTTCTTCTTATTCCCATGTGGTCTTCATTTATCATTGTCTCTTATTCTTTGTTCTCCCTCTCTGTTCTTGATCCAGCTGGGATCTCCCGCTCCCCTAAGCTCTCTTTCCCTCAATCCTTGCCCTTCATTACCGCCCCCCTTCACATCCAGGTTGCTCATGTAGATCTCATCCATTTCTCTGACATTGGGTGATCCCGAAGCCTATAGAACACTAGACTAGACCAAACAGACTAGACCCCCCAAAAAAGTCCCCTCGCCACATAATAATTAAACAACTAAACATGCAGAATAAAGAAAGAATATTAAGAGCAGCGAAGGAAAAAGGCCAAGTGACTTATAAAGGCAAACCCATCAGAATAACACCCAATTTCTCAGTGGAGACTTTGAAAGCCAGAAGGACCTGGACAGATGTAATGCAGACACTAAGAGACCATGGATGCCAGCCTAGACTAATATACCCAGCAAAACTTTCAATCATCATAGATGGAGTGAACAAGAGACAGGGAAATTCTTAAGTAGACAAGGCTCAGGAAAGTGAAGGAACCAGATCAGAACACAAACTGGCTCGTGTTGAAAGAGAAGCATTTCCATTGAATAAAATAAAGTTTTTACTTCATGGGAAGAGCTAGCACAGACAGGTAATCTTAGCCCACATTTAGATAAGCCTTTCATTTGTGGTCTTCAGGGGGAGTGTCTGGCCAGAGCTCATGCCATGGTATGGCATCAGAATCCAGAGCATGATGATATAGAAAGGGCAAGAAGTTGAGAGTGACTAGATCTTGAAATAATTTGAGGGATAAGAGGAAATTACACAAGTATGAAGAGCCCTACTTGGTTACCAAATCAAAAGCATATGATGAGGTGCTGAGGACATGGCTCGGAGAGTTAGAGTATTTGTTGTGCAAGCATGAGGAGGAGCTGAGTTCGAGTCCCTAGCACCTGTGTAAGTAGCTGAGCATGATTGCTCATGTGCCTGTAACCTTAGCACACTGTGTGTGTGTGGTGAGGAGAGCAGAGACAGGAGGATCACTGCTCGCTGGCTACCAGTCTAGGTCCATGTTCATAAGAGAGCCTGTACCAAGGGGACAAGGTAGGGAGCAAGAGAGCAGGTCATTTGGCATTTTGGGGCCTTCTCATGTGCATGCATCTGCACAACAGACAGACAGAAAGACACACAGAGAGAGAGAGAGAGAGAGAGAGAGAGAGAGAGAGAGAGAGAGAGAGAGAGAGAGGAAGTATCACCCAGGAGAAGAGACTAGATCTCAAGGTATGATGGTGTGGTTATACTCAAGAATGAAGTAGTAGGTCAGGTGTAGAGCTCAGTGCAAGTCAGAGATGCAATTATTTAAGCAAGAACCAATATGGGTATTCACATTTAAATTTGACTTATTGTAACACATTTCCCCTTTGTTTGGAAAGAAATTGTCAAGTAACTGGGCGGGCTCTCTGTTCCAAAGAAAGTCTGTATTAAAAAGAAGGTTTGTTGGGTGGTGGTGGCACACATCTTTAATCCCAGCACTCAGGAGGCAGAGCCAGGCTGATCTCTATGAGTTCGAGGCCAGCCTGGTCTACATAGCGAGATCCAGGAAAGGCTCCAAAACTACACAGAGAAACCCTGTCTCAAAAAAATGAAAAAAAAAAGGCTTAACTTACTCAGGTTTCATTTGCTACTTCGCAGCTGCTGAGATGCCCATTCAGGTGGGGATGCTAGACTTACAGAGACATACCGCCGTGAAGGATATCTAATATTCAAGAAAGTCTTTTCCTCTACATTGCGCTTTAATATATTGACTTGGTTCTCATTGAGAATCTGATACTCAGGTTCTATGATCTATATACTTAATAAACCTTTAAATAATGGAACAGGGCAGACTTGAAGGGCCAGCTGTCTTTGTTTCTGTTTTATGTCTGCATTCTTATGGGAGAGAAGATGAGGAATTAGAAAGGTCTTGGCCGTGTTACAGAGTTAGCAAAGGTCTCTTGTGCTCTCCTATGGCTTCTTACCATTGTTGCCACATAGAAATGTTTCTTTCTTTTCGCTTAATCCTCCTATATTTCTCCAGGTTTTTTTTCCCCTCTGTTTCTTCAGTGAAGAATTTGCCTTCCCTGGGTTTCATTAATATTTGATAGTTATTTGTTCAGCTTTCAAGCTTTGCCTTCACATAGAAAGGATCTCATCTGTCATCTGATGCATTCAAATACAGAGTGGAAGAGCATGGTGGCTTGAGTGTGAAATGTCCTCTATAGGCTCATGTGTTTGAACACTAAGTTCACAGCTGGTGGTGTTGCACGTGTATGAAAAGGTTGGAGAGTCTTAGGAGGTAGAGCCTTGCTGGAGGGAGGGGGTTACTTATAGGCCAGTGTGGCAGTCAACCTTGTTGGTAGCCTAGCTCCATTTCTTGCTCATTCTGTTTCCTGACTGTGGGGACAAGAGGCCAGCTGCCTCCCTTGAATTCCTGCTGCCATGTCTTTCCCATGAGGGACTGTTTGTGCTCAAACTGGGAGCCTGAACAAACCCTTCCTCTCTTAAGTTGCTTTTCTCATGGTATTTTATCACAACAACGAGAAAGGTAAGACAGGGTAGTAGGCTGAAGAGGGATAAAACAAGTGCAATGTGAGCTGGTGCTGAGGACAACTGTTTTCTATGTCCCAGATCCCCAATGTGAAGCCACTTCATACAGTGACCAGGTAGTGTCTCATATCTCTTCAATTATTTCCAAGTCTGAAAGAGTTGTAGGCATCCAAATCCATATGCTCATATGTGCACAGTAAGCAGTTAACTGATTGTGCCATCTCGCTGGCAATTAGTAGACAGTTTATAAACCCTGGCTGGACATCAGCATGATTTAACATTTTGATTAAAGTTATAGATCCCTGTGTCCCTGGTTGAAGGGTGTTGCATTGAACCTCCTATGGTTAGGGGTAAAATATCTGTACTGTGATCATATTTCAAGGAGATCACACTGGGAAGGCCCGGCTTGAATCCAACAGGGTGGAAAAAAGCCAATGAATGTCTTTCTAAGCTATAGGTTTTCAGTGTGCACTATCCAGAAGAAGCTATAGGTTTTCAGTGTGCACTATCCAGAAGAAGCTATAGGTTTTCAGTGTGCACTATCCAGAAGAAGGGGGGGAGAAGAGAGTCTGCTCTTTTTCCCATCAGAAAAGGTACTTCGAATCTGCAGAAGTTTACTTTAAGTGCCAGTGCAGTAAGGAATGACTGTGCTTGGGATTAGGGCCACATCCAAGGGACACAAGACAAAGCCAGACACAGCACAAGAAGCTGATGACTAGGGAAGGCAATTCTCTCATCCATACTTAACAAACAGTAGTTCCTCTGGCTCCGTCTCTGCTTTTGGCAGCAAGGATTCCGCATGACATCTAGAATGCGCCTTTCTGTATGTCTACCTACTTCTGCCATCAACTCACTGTGAATCTCGGTTTTTCCAGGCCCTCACTTACCTAATTCACAGTTCCAGGGCTCCTCCCTCCAGGCCACCCCACCACTACACCACCCACAAGCAAGGAGTATTTTTTTTTTAGGTGGGACAACTCTTTTCTGACATTTGACACTGAGCTATCATACTCAGGTACAATTTCCCAAGCACACAATTGGAGTTCCAGTACAGGCTAAGGCATAATTACAAAGGCTGTCTTTGTAGTCGCTGCCTACCCTGTAGTTAACGGGGAGGGATGGTCTCCTATTCTCTATTAAATGTTTGGAAAGAAAACCCACAGGCATGACAAGGCTCAGGTACCAAGCAGAAATGGAAATTGGAATGTCCCCACTTTGGTAGGCAGGCACACGCTTTAAATATCTACTTAGTATTATTTTTTTGTGTGTGTTTTCTATAAAAAACAGAGAATGATAGCTTGGTTTCACAAGCACACAGGGAATGAGATTGGCTTGAGAACATGGTCTGCTTAACTGGTTAGAAACACAGCCTGCTTTCATTTCTCTTATAGTTTCCCATTTCAGTGATTATTGTTCTCATTGTATGAATAATAAATACAGTAAATATGGACAGCACACAAATTCGAAGAAGATGAACAACCCGTGATCTCACAGTTCAGATAAAATTTCCACCCATCTTTTCATGTGGTTTTATTCACTCTCTTTAAGAATCTTATTTATGTATTTATTTATTTATTTATATTTATCTATTTATTGTGTATGAATATGTGTCTGCATTAGTTTATGAATATCACATGTGTGCAGAAGATGGCATGAGATTCCCCTGGAACTAGAGTTTCAAGCAGCTGTGAGTCACCCAATGTGGTGGCTGGCAAAGGAACTGAGATCCTCTGTAAGAGCAGGGAACATTCTCAATGACTGAATTACCTTTCCAGCCCCATCCAGTCTCTTGTTTCATGCATACACACAGAAAGATTAGATTATAGAAATTTCACATTCCGATTTTTTTGTTTAATACTATATTATGAGAAACAATCTATTATTGCTTCAAAATACTATACTTCAAATAATTTTAATTATTTGCTGATGGCTTCTTATAAATCAGTAATTCACACAAGGTATTGATCATTCTTATCCAAAATTGTTAATAATATTTAAGTCAGTACGACTTGGGAATGGACTACAGAGATAAAATCAAAGTCTTGAGTCTTGGCTGTGAAACAAGGATTAAGCATGTAAGTAAATCACTTAAAAATTTGGGGGTGTGTAAAATGCAATTCATGCTATCTTGCTTCTTTTCCAAATTATTGCCCCTCTATTCCCAAGAACAAACTGTGTCACATACCGGCTATACACCCTTCCTCATGCTTCTCTAAATTTGCAATTGCATCCACTCAGACACTTCTTTTTTGAACTCAACTTTGTTGTTTGTGGCAAACATGAATCTGGTACCAAACTCTTCACTATTTTGCTTCCTCTGGGGTTCTGTCTTAACCCGGGATCCACACCACCTCCATGTGAAGACACATTCACATACCAAGGTTCTTCAGAGCATACCACTTCCGCACTTGCAGATCCCAGCAACTGCCTCTCACATCCTCGCATCAGCTGTTTGCACAGTTCTGCTTCTTCCTAACAGGGCATCTGAAGACCTCTGCTCTTACTGGGATGTTTCTGAAGCCTAAACCTTATTCTGTGCCTTGAAGCCAAGTTACTCTAAAGTGAGAAAAGTGCTCATTTTTTAAATCTCTGGACTTAGGTATTTTATGACTTCTCGTTATTTCTGGTAAAGATGTCAGAATTCCAGATATTTATTCTTTTTACTGTGAATCTAAATATCTTTTCATCTCTCCCTGGTCAGGTGGTTGATGTTCACTTAGACATGAGCCTGTTTTAAACCTGATTAGTCCATGATACCCTTTGAGAAAATATGAATGAGTGTGGAAGGTGAATTCCCCGAACCTAGAAAACTAAGAAACTAAAACACACACACACACACACACACACACACACACACACACACACACACACACACAGACGACATGCCTTCATAAAGCAAAGTAGATGACAGAGAAAAATCCGAGGTAGATTGAGAGCCCATTCCTTATCAGCTATGACACCCATCAACCTTCAGAGCTGTAGCTCTTTCTGTTTATGTGAAATTAAAAATCACTAATTCCTAGAGTTGTGATAATTAAGTGATGACCTATGGGGTCACTTAATCAATGTTGACTTTACTTGAGATCATTCTAGGCTATCCATTGTTATAAAATATTGGACACATTTTTGCTACATGTCAGTATTGAAGAGGAGTCATATAAAATATGTATTGATGGGCTGTGAGACTATAAGAAATAGACGAGCCTGTTAATATTTGGCATTCACACCAACATTGCTAATCCTTGAAACTCAGTACTGGCCTGTAGAGAAGATTCTATCAGTGGAGTACTTGCTGCACAAGCATGAGGTTCTGACCATGGAAATCGGGGATCTGCAGAAAGATCTGGTCACCCTGGAGCCTGCCTGTGACCCAAGGACTAGAGAAGCAGAGACAAGATGATACTGAAACTCTCTGGTCAGCTGGTCTAGCTGGATCAGTGAGCTCCTGGTTCATTGAGAAACACTGTCTTAACAGTGAAGGTGGAGAATGATTGCGAAAGAAACTCAAAGTCAACCTCTGTGCTCCATCCAGGCACCATCCTGTGTAGGTGTAAACACATAGCACACATATACACATAAAAAGCCCTCAATATCCCTAAGTCAAACCTGCCAGTTTCTGGCATATGTTTAAGTCCTGTGTGAGGAGAAATGGAGGTGAGTTTGTGGTGGAATAAATTTCTACTTTTAAAGCATCCAAGGAGTGTATTAGCATATTTTTGTGGAACAGTGAGACTGTTGAAGAAGATGGCATGGCTAGGTAATGGGCATTACTTTAACAGAGCAGACACAGCATGTGAGACAATCTAGATTGGATTCCATCTTTCAGAAGGAGAGACTGAGGACCAAAGAGATCTCCATGAGATTTCAGGGTATCAAGCTTGAAGGGGCAGAACTGAGATGAAAATCCAGCTCCCAGCCTTCACCTCCACCCCATTCGTTTTTTTTTCATGCCTCGTCACACAGCCTCACCTAATGTTGCTGTCATCTCCTCTGAGTTTTTCAAAATACTATCTAGGAGGCTGGAGAAATGGCTAAGGGGTTAAGAAGTCTTGCTGCTCTTCCAGAGGATAGGAGTTCAATTCCCCACATTCCTGTTGGGCAGCTAAACTTCCTGTAACTCAAGCTCCAGAGTACCTTCTGGCCTCTCAGTGTGCCCACGCATATGTGACATATACATTCATATACATGCCCATTAATGAAAATTAAAATAAAATAATAAATACAATTTAGAGTAAAAATAAAATTTTAAGTTTCAGTTCATGTTCTGCATTGACCAGATTCTCGGAGTGCCTGCAAGTATTTTATAATGGTTCTCTTTCTTCCCCACCCCACATGCCAGTTTCTATGACTTAGTCTTTTCATTCAAAAACCCCTTTTTAGTAGAAATAAATCTCCGTGGATTTTTATGCTATATGTCAAGCTCCCTTATGAATCTGTCTAAAACATCTGACGATTACATAAATCCCAAGCGGCAGGGACTTGCCTTCCACACATCTAATTAACCTTTAATTGTCTATTGTGACTGCTCTGCAGTTCAATAGTTGCTTGATTTTTATTATCCACCTAATTAGTGTGGTTTAAGTGGCTTTTTATGTCAGATTCTATTGTATCAGCTTGCTTACACAATTTTAGGACACACCAGGGAGTTCTAATACTGTTAATGCTGAAGTGTTCTATGTATATGTGTTTGATTTCCCTCGTAAGGTCGCAAGTGCTTTGACCAATTTCTCCCACTAGGGTGTAGGAGTAGTCCATGAAATTCCTTACTGCTGGCAAAAGACTTTGCATTAATTGTGCATCAATTATGAATACAGCCAGTCAGTTTCAAGTGGCTTTTCTACCCAATAAACCATCTTAGATTTCTGAAACAAAGGGAAAGAATTGAAGAAAAAAAACAACAAAAGACAACAATCCGGGGGAAACTAGTCAACGTGTCTATTTGTGAGACAGTTGTTAGAGCCATGCCTTTGTAATTTAGCACTGGTAGCTGTAGATTGCAACTGCATGGGTATCCATCTACAAAAGGATGGTGACACCCACATCAATGTCACATGTGCAAATCTGGGCTCTGCCTACCATTGATTTCTTTTCATTTCTTATCTTTGCTTGTGGGAGTTGTTTTTAAAATCAAGATTCACCTCGCCGCCAATGGAATTATTTGAGTTTTCATATTCATAATTTGTTTTTCTTCTGTGAAATTGCTATATCATTGAATATTAGTTTGAGAATAACTTGTTCTTTTCCTACAGAGGAGACAGTTGTCTCTAATACTAAGATCTGCCTTTTTTTTTTTGTCACTATAAACTCTTTTATTTTCTTTGCCTTCATTGTTTAGCTTTGAAATAGAATTAAGATGTCTGTTTTGGCTAAGCAGACAACTCAGTGGATAAAGTGCTGGCCACCCAAGTGTGAGAACCAGAGTCCAGATCTTCACAATCCACACGAGAGCTAGATGTGGTAGTTTCAGCGCCCGTAATCCTGGTGCACTTAGGGAGAGGTTAGAGGGTGGAGACAGGAGAACCGCGAGTATTTTGTGGGTCAGCTAGCAGCAAACAAGCAGCCCTTTCTCAAACAAGGTGGACAGCTCAGACAAACACCTGAACTTGTCCTCTGTCTTGACCTGTTCATTGGCGTATACATGCTTATATATACACACAGTATGTCTAGTCACCTCTCCACACATGCCTTATAAGAGGAAGGAAGTTGTTACTCGAACTTTGTATCTGACTTTGTGTTTTTGATATTTTACAGAATATCTAGTGCTTAATACATTCCTCAATTTATTGTGATTAGGCAGAATGTTCAGTGGCAATTGCCTTGGACAAGGAAACACAGTGCAGAGGGAAAGCTCCAGGATAGGCTCTCTCTACAGAACAAGAAATAATGGTTCCATTTCATGTCTTTGATTCATGGTTTAGCCTTAGGCACACCATGCTTCGGATGATCTCAGCTGGGAAGCAAAGATGTCTTTACAGTGGGGAAAGGAAGAGTGTGTCATCAGTTATTACGAACAGAAATAATTAGAAGAAGTCAAAGATTATTCTGGATTAATTGTCATATATTTACTGAGCACCTTCTGTGTATTAGGGATTGAGATGAGGGACTCCTAGATGGCTTAGGAGGCAAAGGCACTGACCACTGAGCCTGAGAGCTGAGTTTGATCCTCAGGTCCAGCATGATAGGAGATAACTGACTTCCTCTAGTTGTTCTCTGATATGTGCACCCCTACAGCACTAAACTAATAAAAATGTAATACAAATTATTTTGGTTAAGCCTGGGATGGGAACCAATGATGCAAAATGAGTTTGATATTACTGACCTTATCTCAGTGCTCACTATTTTACAAGTGACATCCACTTAATGCTAACTATTTTATAATGTAATAAGGTAAAGCTGATAAATAGATAAGACAACTGGACTGAAACATGTTTGAAAGGTCCTCCCATGCGTCGCCTTCTTATAAATGGGAAAAAGGAGATCACTCTGTAGGCAAAAGCACTTGCCCTATGATCCTGGCAACCTGAGCTCAAAACTGGAGCCCACATAAAAAGCCAGATGTGGCAGTGTGCATCTGTAATTCTATCACCACTATGATGAGAAGAGAGATAGATTTAGAAGAATTGCCCAGAAGCTCAGGGCCTGACTAGCTTAGAGGACACACCACACATCAGCAAGAACAAGAGAGACTCTGCCTCAAACAAGTTGAAGGAGAGAGCCAGCTCTGGAAAGCTGTGCTTTGACTTCCACACTCACACATGCCTTGGACACACCCACTCACACAAAATAATAACAAATAAACAAAATAAACCTGAATTAATTATGTTCCTAAGGATAATTTGTCTATGGATATGGCAAATATTAATACTGTTAAAAAAAGAAGCAAGAAATAATTTTGACTCTTTAGGTTATGGCTTGCAATTTCTTTTTCCTGAATTACATGTAAGACCTTTGGTATCTGTGTGTCAGTGTGCATGTTTGTGTGTATGTGGGGGGTGCATTTGTGTGGGGATGTGTAAGATGATCTTAGCATTGATTCCTCAGGCAACATCTACCTTGTTCTCCTTTTTTGCCCTAAGATAGTATTTGTCATTTACCTGACACTAAGTAAGCCAGAATTGCTGCCCAGTGAGCCCCAGTGTTCTGTCTATCTCCACTCCCCTAATGCTGAGATTACAAGTATGCATTGCCACAACCTGGCTTTTGTCACATGGGTTATGAAACACTTCTCCATGTTTTCAAGGCAAGCACTTTAGTGACTAAACCATCTTGCCAGCACCTAACTACATTTATTATGTTATGCGTCTTTTTAGAGCTTTCCATTAAAACTCCTTTTCTCTATCCGTGGTGGTATTATTGGTTCCTTTAGTTTCCCTCAGTGGATTATTTTGGGCCAAGGAAGAAACACTGTGTGAGTTTTGGGCTGGACTTTGGAGTCATGAGAAGTTTCTTCTAGTCTATTTAGACGATCTTTAGCCAAGTGAAGAATCATGCATCAAGAACTGACTGTTACTTGGCATCTGCTGAGTAAAAAAGAGACATGTATCAGTGAAATACCCTGAAGCAGGGGCTCAAATCCAACTCAACTCATGTCATTGTGGACCAGATGACCATAAAACATACTGAGGATCATTGAATAACTGTAGTTGGTATGTGGACACTTGAGGGTTACTGGCACTGTGATAGTTGGGGAATAGAAAAATACAATGGGTTAGCTAAATAACTGTTGTAAGCCCAAATGAAACCATCAACTGATGAAAAAGTGGCTAAATCATTAGAGGAAACAGTTCTAACACAGTATCAGGAGATGACTCTATGGTGTCTCATCAGACCAAGAGTGCAAGTCTTCAATGGTGAGATCCATCCTTCTCTAGCTTAAGCCAGGGTATCACCAATTATGTAACAGGCTTAGTGATGAACTCTATCGTGCAGTGCATAGCCATCTCAGCATGAACTGTGAGCTGAACCTGCCCGAAGATCCTCACTAGCATCTGTTAATCCCCAGGATCCAACATCTCTCCAGTAAGTACAAGAGAAACGGACAGAAGGTCACAAGACTACAAGTTAACACAAACCCAGTCCATCCTGCCAGACAACAGACTTGTCTCTTCCAATACTCTTTGTTGCTAAAAGAGAGTGAGAAAGGAGAAGAAAAAGTAAAATAACAAGATGCAGTATGTAGTTTTAGGTTGGCTCCTGGTTTGAAATATATGTGGCTAAAAATATTTGAAGACAATTGGGAAAATTTAATTATGAATTATCTATTAAATCCTACTCAGAAGTCATTAACTTTGATTTGTAATTGGGTTAAAAAGCCACAAGTTGTAGAAATAGATACTAAATCATTTAGCATTTCTACCTCACATGTGAATAATTTACATAAACTTAGTTAAAAATAGATGCTACAACTAGGGTAAGAATTAATGTCCGTGAAATTTGGAAAACAGGCAAATGGTATTTAGGATTCTCAATTCTCATCTTCCAAATTTTCTATGTGTTTGGATATTCTTTGTGTGTGTTTATTTGTGTGCACATGCATGCAGGTGGGGTGCATATGTGTGCATGTGCAGAGGCCAGAGGTTGTTGTCATATATCTTCGCCCATTTCTCTCCATTTTTAAGTTTTGAGACAATCATTTACTGAGCCTGAAGTTCACATTTTTTTTTCAAGACAGGGTTTCTCTGTGTAGCTTTAACACCTTTCCTAGAACTCACTCTGTAGACCAGGCTGTCCATGAACTCACAGAGATTTGCCTGGCTCTGCCTCCCCAGTGCTAGGATTAAAGGCGTGTGCCACCACCGCTCAGCTGAAGCTCATATATTTAATTAGACTGGCTAGCCAGGGAGTCTGAGGGATCCTCCTGTCTCTGCCTCCCCAGCCCATGGATTACAGCTACCCTGCTATACTCAGTATTTACATGGCTATAAGGATGTTTGCACGTTAGTGTGGCAAGCACTTTGTTGACATCTCCTGAGCCCTGGTATTTTTGAACGTGTGTGTGTGTGTGTGTGTGTGTGTGTGTGTGTGTGTGTGTGTGTGTGTGACTGTTTGTAAACAGGGTCTCATGCAGCCCACATAGGGCAGGAGCAGCCTGAGGTGGATGATAACCTCAAGCTCCTGATACTCCTGCCCCCTCTGGAATGGCTAGGAGTACAGCCCTGGTGTAGGCAGGGAGGAAGATCCAACCCAGTACCTCTATTCTACCCACAGCTCCATCCCCAGCTGAATATTTTTCAGTAAAACGTACTAGTGAAAATGCAAGGGGCACAATGGGGACACCATCTAGTCTGCCACTCTCTTGGTGATCTGGCCCTGCTTCTAATGTGATGTTTTTTAGTGTCCTCGAAATTATGTTATCTCTTTAAAGACTGTGTCCAGATGAGGTTAGTGAGCTTCATGGAGAAAAGTGCAAATGTCATACTTTCCTTTTCTTAACTCAGTCTATTCAGTGGCTGTTGAGGTAATGCAGTTGCCAGTCAATGATAGCTTCTTTTCATTTTAGTAACATGTGACTATACAGTGCCCTTCTTGGTAGGTGAAGCATGTATTTGTGTGTGTGTGTGTGTGTGTGTGTGTGTGTGTGTGTGTATGTGTGTGTGTGTGTGTGTGGTGTGTTAAAGACAAGTTGAGTAAGTAATTTCAAGCAGTGCCTTTTCAGACCACAGAAGTCAGTAAATAGGCTAGAGATTGTTCTGTGTTAGCCATGGCAATGGTGCAGGCTTTGCTGTCCGTCTGAGCTTACACAGCACAACAGAATAGTCTGGGCTCACACAGCAAATAATCTGTGCAATTATTTTCTCCATGTCTCTGTGCTGAGCTAAATGTATTTAGGAAGGACAGAATTATGACACAAATATCAAGATATGGATACTGCTGGTCTATAAGCCTGTTGGTGATAAAAAAAAAACTCCTCCATCTTATTGATACCAGCAAGTTGGCTGTACCATGTTATAAAGTTCTCTGATCATGAGTCTTGTGCTTACTCTGTGACTGTCAGCATTCTGGAACTGATTGGCAAGTAGTGAAAACTTCTCAAGGATAAAATTTTAAAGACACATACAAGGATTTCAACCTAGTGATTAGACATGTAGCCTCAGCCATTCTCATCAAGTGTCTGGGTCTGGCTGTTAGCTCTGTAACAACAGAAAGATTAGGAACCTGAGGCTTTCTAGAAGAGATGCAAAGTCAGGGTTATTAATATAGAGATACACTCCCCTTTAAAACATTAACACAGAAGTTGATGATACAATTATTTATCCTGTGCCTTTCAGATCCCAGGAAATAAGGAGATATAATGAACATTTTTAAAGGATAGAGGGAAGAGTGGGACTAAGAATTTTGCATGTATGCAACATTGTTTTTAAAAGCTGTGATGGTCCAAGTAGGGATTAAATATAATGAACGAAACCAAAACAACCCAGATCATTGTTGCCACGTGGACTGAGCCCTGACATAGAAAACTAAAATTTTTAGGCCTAGGAAGATAGCTTAGCAGTTAATAGGGCTGCTGATTCCAGCACTCACATTGAGTGGTTCCTAACTACCTGTTGCTCTAGCCACGAGGGATTCACTGTCCCTTTCTGGACTCTTTGGGTACTGTGCTCATCTCATGTGCGTGATACATGCACTCGTGTACACACACACACACACACACACACACACACACACACACACACACACACACACACACAATTTATCTTGAAAAAAACCCAAATTTTCATTTTTTTTATCTTTGGGTAAATTCAATTCAATACCTGGAGAGGGATTTGAGAGGAGTGGAGGGAGGGGAAATTGTGGTTGGGCCGTATTATGTCAGAGATGACTCTATTTTCAAATTTAAAAAAAAATAAAAGAAATAAAAAAGAATACCAGCCAAATGTAGTAAGTATAATTAAGTTTGGATACTGAGTTAAATATCACCTAAATTAAGTGATTATGAACTCTTGAGACAACAGGAGGGATGCTGGTACTTTTTTAATTGTCTGGATAGAAATCTCAATCTCTATATACATTTTAATATATGGAATAGAGCTTGAGAATTCAAGTTTACACATTGCTGGGGCCTGTCAGTATTAATTAGAGAGGTTTGACATGGCCACTCAGACCACATGTTGGAAAAGAGAGAATATTGTGATCACATGCTGGCATTTACTCCTTGTTGGAAAGCTTGATTGAGTAATTCAGATGTTCTGGTTGAGATGCCATGAGGTGATAACCTTGTGGCAAACTGGGGACACTGTGGACTGTGATGAAGAGATAGAGAAAAGGGCCCAGAAGGTTGCTTGGAGGATAAAGGTGCTTGATTCCAGGCCTGATGATGGGAGTGTGATCGCCAGAGGAGAGGCTAAGCGTATGTACATTGTGTGCCACAGTAAAATACATGTTAAAAGTAAGCATAGGAGAGATTGTATAGCATGTTCATATACGTGTGTAATACAGTTAACATGTATACTAACATACTTAACACAAACTTTAAAAGTATTAAATAGTCTAGTAGAAATCATACAGTAAATTCTAAGGTGCCAGGTAAAAAGGCAACCATTTTTGACATTTTCCCCAACAGCATAATATTTGAACTTGAGGTTGAATAAATGTGTCACCAATTAAGATGGAATATGGCATTTTCCGGGGACCCAAACTGAATTCCAGGCATCCACATCAGGAGATTCACAATCCTCTGTAACTCTAGCTCCAGAGAATCTAATACCTTCTTATGGCCTCAGTGGGTAAGTGTATGCATGTGCACATACCAAGATGAAGACACTTATACACATAAATGAAGCTAAAAAATAAAAGTCTTTAAATCATTTGAATTGACTTGCCTCATTCATCGAAAATAAGGAGTTCATCTTCTCTATTCTCTCTTTTACCTACTTCACCTAATAAATGGATCTGTCAAAAGATTGTTTTCCTCCTGTTAACTGTGAGCCTAAAAGATTTTGACAGTACCTTCTCTTTAGCCCATGAGGTTTCTGGCAGCAGGCTGAGAACCAATCCAATATGTGTTTCACTCTACAAACTGCATGCAAATACATTTTCTTCAGCTTCTACTGGAAGTGTCTCTGCAGGAAGCTAGATGAAAGGCTGGAGGATTTTTAAATATCTTTATCATGCCACCAAAATCAGCTTTCCATCCATACCTGTTCAACTTCTATTCTCCCTAACAGTCCACCCCTGAAATTTAATTTTTCTACTGAAAACAACCTTCTCTGATCCCTTGCCACTGCAGCCTAAACCAAAACCCTCTTTTGAATAAGCTCCTATTTGGATTAGTTCATCAAGGATTTTAAAGACCCTACCATTTCAGTGTGTGTGTGTGTGTGTGTGTGTGTGTGTGTGTGTATGTCTGTGTCTCTATGTGTGTATGTATATGTATGTATGTGCACATGTGTGTATGTAAATGTTCATGGAAGGCCAGAGGTCAATATTGGATATTTTCCTAAATATCTCTCCTTTTTAATTTTTGAGACAAGTTTTCTCAGCTGGACTGGCTGGTCAGTGAGCCCCAGGGATCAATCTATCTCTACCTCTTCAATGCTGGAGTTACAGATATATTATCATGCATAGTTCATTTTTTGGGCATGTTAGGTATCAAACTCAGGTCTTCATATTGAAACATTTTAATATCATACAAAATTATGTTCAGTTTAGTCATTGACATTCCCTTCTTGTCTGATTACAACAGATTGTTGGAAGCTATTGTATTCTGTTAAACTCCTTCCTTCCCAGAGTAGTGTGAAATAACAGTAAGGATGTCTGAAAAAGTCATAAAGAGTCATACTATTTACCTAAAACAACATGATAATACATGTAAGTCTGTGTATAAATGTACATATACAGTATCTCCTCACCTGGACTTAAAGGCTCCTTCCAAGATCCAAAGACCACCTAGAAAAAAAATCCAACAACAGGTATCAGAATCCCTCTTTTGGGTTGTTGGCCAGGATTGTCCAAGAGACTCCCAGAACATACAGGCTATTGCTATTGCCCTTGGTTGCTCCCTGGAGATAGAAGCTAAGTCCCTATTGCTGAAGACACCATGCACTTCAGAAACGGGGCCCAGAAAACTCTGAGCTGGAACTGACCTATAAGCCTCCTACCTGAGGATTAGCTCTCAAGGTACAAGAAGGTGCCATGGAAGCTTCTAAAGGATGGAGGCAACTAACACTGCTACTCAGCTATGATACCTATAAACTACAAAAAAACCAGCATAGCATGACAACCCTAAGGCTGCAGTAATGGCACACACATATCTTGGTGCTAACCAACAGCTCACTAAGTGGACTTAAGACTCAACTTAAGAAGAGGAAAAATCATGCCTGATACTAGAAACCTAGCCAACTACCCAGGGTTCATGAAGTCATAGATGTTGGAGGAGAATCTACAATCATTATTTTACTAAACCAGCATTATCCCCAACTAAACCCTAATATTTTCCTTTGTACCTACAGAGAAGTATAGTCCTCACCCCTCATCAAGGAGAGTTCTCTTTTGGCAGTTGGAGACTAGTGCAAAAACCACAACCAATCAACATATAGTGTTATGGAGCCTAGTCCCGTTGGATACATCTACCAAACAACTCCAGCACCCAGGGCTCATGAAGTATTGGGGAAGAGGATTGGAAAGATTGTAAGGAGCAGAGGATCAGGGAGCTTTTTGTGAGACTGTGCTTCCTAGTAATGGCAGAAGATATGTTCATAGTTTCACCGACACAAATTTCCAAACTTGAGCTGAACAAGGCCAACACAATTAGACATGGCAAAGTGTATAGGGAAAGCCCATAAGGCCTCAACAGTACAAAAAGAACTACAGATCACGAAACAATGCCGAGAGCAAGAGAAATAGTCTCCCCTGGGGATGAGCATAGCAACTGATTATCCAATACCAAATGGTCATCCCTGAAAACATGTATGCAGGTAACATTGCACAAACATAGCTGCTTGTATTTAGGAATATATATGCATATACATCTATGCATGTAACAATAATTAATGAAAACAGAGGCCATGAATTTGAAAGAGAGAAAGGAGGTGTATATGGAGTGTTTGTAGGGGAGAAAATGAAGGGAAAAATGTAAT
The DNA here is from genome assembly GCF_007827085.1 of Peromyscus californicus insignis. NCBI lineage: Eukaryota > Metazoa > Chordata > Mammalia > Rodentia > Cricetidae > Peromyscus > Peromyscus californicus. The sequence goes on along the minus strand of NW_026294436.1, from coordinate 11,648,605 downwards.
TATGTTATGATTTCAAAAATAAAAAAAATAGTGTAGATTTTTTAAAAGAGAGAAAATCTACTTCTTTCCTGAATGCCCACTTGGTATTTATGGATGCACATTGTATTAATGGTCATGTTATCAGTGGAATTTATTTTTAAGAAATGTGAAAACACAAGAGGTAGTAGATATATCGCTGTGTCCCCTAAAGTTCTTTTTTTTAGATTCATTTTGCTTCTTTTAATGATGTGCGTGTATCTGTGTTGGAGGATATGCACATCTGAGTGCAGATGACCGCAGAGGGCCAGGAGAGGGTGCCAGATGTCATGGGAGCTGGAGTTACAGGTAGCTATGAGCTGCCCATGTGGGTGTGCAGAACCTGGGTCTAGATCTCAGTCAGAACAGCAAGTGCTCTAATGACTGTGTCAACACTCTAAAACTTCCACAAAGGGTTTATTATTTTTTAATCGAAAGAAATATTTATACACAGAAAAGCAAAATATTTGATAGTATGGTTATGAACAGGAATTATCTCTAAAGTCTGGAAGCATAGTAGGGTTCAGGAACCTGCCTTACAAAAGATTTTGGGATCACATGGATGTAAGATAAGGAAAACGATCGTGACTGAGGGGTGGGAGTGCCATCATCATAGATCAGCTGTGAGCAAACCACTTTGTGTAAAATGAAGCCTTCAGAGTTGTCGTGTAGACAGAGTGGGGAATGGCCATTCACAGGGTGCTTAAAGACTGTTAATTACTGCTTGTCCAAGACCATCTTTTTCCTATTCAGAACATTAATTTAACTAATTGTAATGGACTGACATCCTTGTGGTTTAATTGAGGTTAAATAGTGAAGTCTCATACTCAATTTAAGGTGAAAAAGAAAACTATTATAAAGTATTATAAAATCTCTGCATGTGCCTGCAACCTCTCACCCCAGGAATTACCCAGGAATTCTCCATATAATTGACAGAGCAAAGCCATTTGCTTCACAGTATCAGTTCAGTTTTGTGGTTTTTTTAAAAAGCAGTTTATCCAGAGTGCTTCAGATGAAGGTATTAAGAGTGATTAATTGCAAATTCAGAACTTCTGAGTTTTGTCCCTGTCTTCAGCCCTATTTTAAAAACCACCTGTGTTTATCACTACACTAGGACATCCACCATACCTGATGAAATATTCAGCACCTCAAGACCTGTGTGTGATTGCCTCTTTCTCTCTCTAGGTATCTGTGTATATCATTTGTCTTTGGCGGTAACCATGTGATGTTCTCCAAATCTGGTGGAATTGGTCAAATAAGAATCTCACATCTCTACCCAGAGAGGATGAGTGACTGAATCTTATTTTTCAATTTTAAGTCATTATTCTGGTCCTAAGCCATGCCTGAACAGACACGGAGATGGATAAAAAGCCCTGCAGGTTCCATAGAGACGGGATGAATCTGACCATCCCCATTGTCTGATACTCTTGTGTATTACTCTGTAAGAATAAAACAAATGGAAATAGGTTGAAGATGTAGTCAGCAGTGGCCAGCTGTGTGAGGGTAATGGACAAATAGTTAACTATGTAGTCTTCACTACTTCCCAAAAGTTGCAAGGCTAACATCAACCACTGTGACTCCGACTAGTTCCTCTTATGGTACCCACACTCCTCAGGCAATCTAAAGGTAAAACATAGCACAGCCATTGCTTACTTCCCTTCCCAGCCATGTGCTTTGCATTGGGCTATATACCTGTTCCATCTTATTTGACTCTCCTATGTTCCATAATTCCCACAGGGAAAATTCTAAAATCTTAATTCAGTTGTATAAATTACCTACATTCATGGAGATCCTGAATAGTGATTATTGGGCTTAAATAAAACTTTACCTCCAAAGTCTAACTTCTTAATGGTTATTTTATCATCCAATGAATCATTAATGTATATAATCATGATACATTCTGATACTTTTCTGGATTTAAGTGTCTCTATCTCATATGACCAAATCCATAGGCACAAGATAAGAAAGCATTCAATTTTATGTTCTTATATGTACGTGTTTCTATTTGTGTGTGTGAGTGAAGGCCTTTATCTACCATGATATATGTGTAGAGGTTAAATTTCAACCTCTGGTGTCTGTCTATAATACTGGCTGGTTTTGTGTCAGCTTGAAACAAACTAGAGTCATTAGAGTGGAAGGAGCATCAGTTGAGGAAATGCCTCCATGAGATTCAGCTGTAAGGCATTTTCTCAATTAGAGATCAATGGGGGAGGGACCACCCATGGTGGGTGGTGCCATCTCTGGGTTGGTACTCCTGGGTTATATAAGAAAGCAGGCTAAGCAAGCCAGGGGAAGCAAGCCAGTAGTAAGCAGCACTCCTCTATGACCTCTGCATCAGCTCCTACCTGGATTCCTGCTCTGAGTTCCTATCCAGACATTCTTTTGGTAATGAACAGCAATGTAGAAGTGTAAGCTGAATAAACCTTATCCTCTCCAACTTGCTCTTTGGACATGGTGTTTCATCACAGCAATAGAAACCCTAACTAAGACATTATCCTTACCTTCCATCTTGTTGGAGACAGAATCTCTTCAGTTTTCCAGTAAGAACATAGGACTGAAACCCTAAAGCTTACAGAGATTCTCCGATGTCTTTCATATCTCCGTAGGAGTGCTAGGATAACACATACTCACAACATATGTCCAGATTTTACATGGTTTCTAGGGATTTGAACTCAGAGCCTCATGTTTTTGCACAGTAAGTATTTTAAACACTGTGATATCTTTCCAGCCTAGGGCAGCATCCTTTAGCTTCAATAGTGTGCCACTCAATTTAGCTTGCATACTCTTTCCTACTCTCTAAGTAAGTAAGTAAGTAAGTAAGTAAGTAAGTAAGTAAGTAAGTGCACAGGACCTTCTTATTTCACTGGTGCAGCCTCTTCCAATTAACAATGCCAGTATCTATCACTTCCTCCAATTGCACATGTTTCCATGTGTGTTTTACAATACTCTCCAAAGTTATCTCATCCCATCATTGTTGCATGGGTGCGGAGTACTATGCCAGGGCACGAAGAAATGACTTCAGCCTCTAAGGAGCTTGAACAAGAAGTTTCAGAGTCATTTCACTATCTAGGATATGGAGGGTGGGTAGCATGTGTGGAAGGGCCAAACTGTTGGGGTAGAAAATGTCTTTCTTCTCCTAGTTGTCCAAGTTCTGAAAACAAGGGTTTATGGCTTCCACACACCGATGGATACAAGCTGAGAGAGTTTTAGAAAGGCAACATTAGAGAGAGAGAGAAGAAAAAGGACTTAAGATTTGGGCACTAGAACTTATTTGCCTGCCATGCATGAATTAACCTTTTATTTCTGTACCAACCAGTTAGATTGACTTTCTGCCATATAAAATTAAATGAGCCTAGCTTGCATGGAACATATTCCAGGAATGGTTGACAATTGGAAGTGGCAGAAGGAACCACCGTTAGGATGCGGGGAAATGGCATGTTTTGAATGAATGTATTAATGTAGGGCTAAAATAGAGTAAAGGCGTTAGATAGGAAGTAGAAGTATTTCCAGACATTTACCATATCTTGTGATAAGGACACATTTGAATGAACCTGGCCAATGCAGTGTTGACCTTTAAAGAAACACAGCAAACATGCACTGAACCTTAAAAGGCAATGCAGAAGCAGTGCATGTCATGTGTTTGTGAAAAACGAAATGTAGGTATAATTGTAAGCACACTATCAGAAACAGGAAACTCTAAAATATTTTTGCAGAAACATTCAATGCTTTATGCATAGTAAGACATTCTCCAAAGTGATGGCATTTCTAGTGGTCCCATAGTTCATTTCAAAAGACAAACACATTCTAAAAATAAAATAGGCAAACCAGAAAACACATTATCCGTTCAAATTATATTTTGAGGTCAGCCAGGGGGCACTTCTGGTTCCCTGCAATCTGAAGATTTTATAAAACTGATTTTCAATTGAGATTTTGAGAAACACCAAGGCAAATAAAATTGTAATGACTTTCTTCAATGAAAAGGTAGCAACTGTTCTTTTAAAATCTTATTTAGAAGTCCACATAACAACTAAAATGCTGAAGCAAATAAACAGTTTAAGAAAAGAGTAACAGGATGAAAGTGCCTCTGCTTTCTTCTGAGAAGAGTCCAAGTTGGGTAGGTGCGATTACTCAGTGAGTTAAAGTGCCTGAACACCCGGATGACCATGGGAACCTTTGCCTGGACTAGCACCATGCAAGAAGACAACCTACTCTTCCAACTGTCCTCTGACCTCCATACAGAAACCATGTGGGTATGTGTGCACACACACAGACTCACACATACTCATGCATACATGCACACACCCACATACATGCATTCATGCATGCACATATGTGCATGCACACACACATAAACACAAAAATGTAATTGTTTTCAAGTTAAAGCATAATTTATTTGGTAAATGTAAATCGTAAGAGTTAATTCAATCAAAACAATCTTTTGGGTTGCCTTACCAATGGTTGCTAATGATAAATTCCTCTGAAATCTAAGGTGTTCAAAATAATAATTAAAATAGCCAAGATATTTAAGTTCAGCAAATAATTTACTGAGTGATTATTGTTTGCTTCATATTATTTAGTATTTATACTGATTCAAGCCTTGAACTTCAGGTTCCTAATCTGTCAAATAGGGTGGTAGTAAACACCTAGGATTATTACGGTGGGTGATTTAATTAAGTCAAGATAAGGACTTGCGATGGTGGTGCTTGACAAATATTCTGTAAGTGATTTTTGTTGCTGTTCTATGAATAGATGTACTCAATAGACATGTGGGTGTGTAGAAGAAAGAATGAAAGAAAGAAAGTCTCTAGTTCTACTTAGGGACTGAAGTCTTCATGTAGAAAGTATTGTAGTTTAGATAGAAGATTTCTGTCAGAAGGCTAGGGTGTGGAAGGCTTGGTTCTAAAAGCAGTGTTCCGGTGGGGTGGAGTTGGGCTTTGGGGACATGAGAGCTCAGCTTTACCAATGGATGAATTCTTTGATGGAATCCTAAACATGATGGGAATTTGGGGAAGTGACTAAAAGCAGGACGTGAAGCATAGTTGAAGAAAGTAGGCAGCTGGGTGTATGTACGCCCTTATCTCCCCCTCTCTCTCCTTCTCCCTTTGTCTCCCCCGCCCCCATTTCCCAGTTATCATAGTCAGTCAGCTTTCTCTATCACATGCTCCTGCTATCAAGGTATTCTGTCTTACCCCAAGCCCACAGAAATGAAAACAGATCACCCTTGAATGAATCCAAATAAATGCTCTTCCTCCCTAAACTGTTTCAGGTATTTGTCACAGTGATGCTTTTTAATTAAAATGTTTATTATACTTGTTGTTTATTCTTGAGAATTTCCTTCATGTGTACGACACAATATGATCACACCCACCCTCATTTTCTGCCTCCAAATTTCCCCTTCCCAACATTACGTCTTCTGTTTTTTGTTTTTTTTCTTTTTTAAATTAGCACATCAAGTTGCCTGCTATTCATTGCCAAGGCTTAGGAAACACCTCAGAAGAGATAGAGGAAAGAATAAAAAAGCCAGAGGATTTGCATGAATGTAGTGACAAGCTATATTCTGGACATGGCAGGGTTGTAGCCCTCATGAACTCACAGCAGTTGTGGTTGTCCACAGAAGACCCACACAACACGGTCAATCCAGCAAAACCCCCAGCGTAGATAGGGGACGTGTTCCCCAGTCTCCACCCCAACAATATCTATTTTTTTTCTTGGTTAGTGCTATTGTATAGATTACGTGTGAATTTTATGATGAAGGACTATGAGATGGCATTAGAATCATCTGGTTCCAGATCACACACACAGTCAGTCATCAGAATAAGCTGACAATGTACCAATCATCCCCTCATTTGGCTTCTTTTTCATTCATATTTCTGTTTAATTCTTTGCTCTATGAACTGCTTTGAAACACTATTTAATTAATATTATAATACCCACCCTCAAGAAATCATTACTTCCCTTTGTCTGTGATCTGCTATCTACCCTTGAAACAGGATCTCTCAGTGAACTTGCATCTAGCCTAGCAGCCACTAAGTTCGAGGGAATCTCTTGTTTCTGCCCCTCCCCCAGAACTGGCATTATAGGTGCTTTACCATATTTTGTGGGTCTGAAGATTTGGGTGTAGGTCCTCATTCTTACACAGTAAGCACTCTTATCCATTTGAGGCATCTTCTCAGCCCCAATGATTTCTTTAGATAAAAACCATATATTCTGCCATTATAATACCTCAAAAGAAAAAAAATTGTTATATAATATTTCAAATGATCAATTTTAGCTCACAATTATGAATCAGAGTTTAAATGAGGTTCATCTCATAGTGGATTTATGATGAAAACCCCTTGATGGGGTCATTTCTTTTTCATTTTTGATTGGAGTTTATATGGCGTTGTAACATTGAGGACACTAGCTAACGCTTCTTACACCACTACTTACCAACTTCACTTTGTGCTTCCTTGAAGTGTCTTCAACATGATATTCTCACCCCAATATCGTCTGTCAATTGTTGGTTATGCCTAGAAGCTTCATGATATTTAGACATGTGTTTAGGTGGGTGCATGTACATATGTGTGCCTGTGTGCGGAGGCCAGGGGTCAGACTCAGGTGTCATTTCTCACAATGCTTTCAACCTCATTTTTTTGAGAGAGGATCTTTCACTCTAACTGTAAACTGACTGATTTTATTAGACTGGCTGGTCAGTGGTTCCCGGGAATCTGCTGTCTCCACTTCTCCAACACTGGGATTATATGTACACACCACTTAACCACAACTTTTAATATGTGTCTGGGAGGTTGAATTCAGGTCTTCATGTTTGGGCAACAAGTGCTTTATCTACTGAGCTAGCAGCCATTTGTCTTTTGTAGGAAAGAGTATTTGGGCTAGTATTTTGTGACAACTGATACTCATTTGAGCTGTAAAATACCATTATTTTAATTTTTTCCTTGAAAGCATTTGTAGAAAAAGTGATCTTCTTTTATCAGCAACTTGGTTGCCATGAGATATAATAGGATAAATGGTTGATAGATTTGATTTATTTATATCAACACTTAAACCATTAAATTGGGGTGGGCAAGATGGCACAGCAGATGAAGGTGTTTGACACCCAAACCTAAAAACCTGAGGTCAATTCTCAGGTCCCAAGGTTGCAGGAAGTTGTTCTCTAACTTCCAATGCGTTCTTGCACTTGTGTTGGGAAGTATTCACCAGAGAAGGCTATTAGGACGTGGGTTCAAGCCAATAGAAAGAACCAGTTGCTGTTCAGGACCTGTATGCAGTTCCAAGTCTTTCTCAGGGTGTGCTTTTAAGAATAAAAAACCACATCCTGAGTTGACATACCTCAGGTAGCAGGAACAGTTATTCAGAAGCAGAATTACAGAATCCATAATGCAAGTTTAGTAAATGTAGGGGCTTCTCCAGAACTATGGACTTTGATGGAATAGGTCTTTATTTTCATTTTGGTAAGTGTTGCTGCCTATATGCTGAGTTTCAAGGCATGAATAGTGCTTCCATCATGGAGTCAGTTGCACTAAGTTTTGGAGTCTGGAGTGCTAAGGTCTCAGTTACATTTCCATCTTACTCTCTGAGCATGGACTTACTTGGGGTCAGGAGATTATAGAGTCTCCTTAGTATGAGTACCTAACTAAGTAGGCAGTTGAGCAAGCAGGGTCCTATAGAAATGGCCATAAGTAGAGCAGTTAACCAGGGAGACATGGAGAACCAAGATTGGTACTTGTTGTTAGATTTTTTGGCTTCTTTTTGTTTTGAAGATCATTTTTGACCATAGCTATTTTTTTTTATTTTCCCTGACTTTTTGAACTAGAAGCAATACATTTCTCCTTTTCTCATGAAGAGGAGATCCAATTTTTTTTTTTACTTTGAAGAATAACTTTGACTAAGGAATCTAACTTGGCTTCCAGACAGGAAGCTGAATAGTCTATGTGGCTCAGGTCTATGTCTACTTGAGCACTGAGTTCTTTAAAGTTTTTAACCTTCATAGGATAGGGCTACAGTTCGAACTGCAGCAGAGCCTGTGATGTGTGCCCCCACCAATAAAAAAATGATAATAGGGAAGTCCAGAATGTAGATTTAGGTGGGCCCTGCCCTCTTCTCCCTTACAGATGAACACCTGTGGTATAAACATGCACAAGGATACAAAAGAGTGGGTTCTCCTCCAGTACAGAGAATTTAGAAGATGCACATTTAATTAAGCTGTTAGTGCAAACAAGCCATGGAATCTCTGGGAATTGAAAATACATTCAACTGTCATTCCTGGGATTAACGCCTGTGTATGACTACAGGAATCTGCAGAGGGGGAACTATCTAGTGGGTATCTTGGTGACATTAAACAGGCACACTTACCTCAGAGGTCCCTAGGGTGAGCATAAGTTTGTCTCATTTACAGTTGCCAGGGTTATAAGTGGAGTTTCTATGAGCTCCGTGGTTCTGATCTTTCTTAATTTTCATACCCAAGGTACTGGCTTATTGGGGTTTTGGGCCTTTCCCACAGGAAGACAAAACTGCCAAAATAGAACAAGCATAATTATAGAGCCCATGTCAGTCTTATCTTTAGGGGATTGGAGGACAGATTGACGACATGACCATCTGTCATTATCTTCGGTAGCATCCTCTAATTGGGTTTGGTGAGTCTATAGGGTGACACCATTGACTTTCGCTGCTGTAAACATGGTGAAGACAACAGGGCATGGGACTTTTCATGTTGGCTTCAGGTTCTGGTTCAAGATTCTCTTCACCCATATAAGGTTGCCAGGCTGGAACTTATGGGGAGGCTCAGACACAGGCAATGGCACTGTCTCTTAACCTGAATGATGAGTAGTCATCTGGGTATGTTACAGGGCCTGGAAGGACTTGAGGAGGGGATGGTTAGTAACTTCTGTACTATGAACATCTCACTATGGGGTGCAGCTGGCCCTTAGGAGGGCAAAAGGTATGAGGTTGGCCCATATTCTTGCCAATCTCAAGGACATATTTAGTGTCCTTTGTGTCTTTTGAACTGTATGGCCTTTAGATATAATATAGTTTCCAGTCAACATTTGGGAGCTTTGCCAGATTTAGGAAAACTTTGACCATGAAGGTCAGGCCATTGTCAGACCCCAAGGAGAGCGGCAAGCAAAATCTATTGTGATATGTTGGCCTGAGTAACTCAGCAGTTTCCTCCAGATGGGTGGCCTAGTGGAATTTGGCAATCATCTGTCATCTCACAATGGCAGGGAGTAAGGGTCTCATTCCCAACAAGAGCCATCAGTCACTTGCCTTCTGTTTGACATCTTCTCTTTTTGTCCACTTGGTTTCTTTGAGTATAGGTTGGGCTCTGGGGCAATTTAGCTTCAGGCGGGGTGACGAAGGTCTGGAGAGCCCCCACTGGCTCTAAGGCTGCTCCCTGGGTAGCCAAGTCTGCTGCTCTGTTCTCTTAGGCCTCTGGGGATGCTCCTTGTGTTGCCCTTTACAGTGGACAATGGCTACCTCACTTGGCAGTCTGATGGCCTCTATTGGGCCAGGATTTCTTTTGTTGTTCATTTTTTCTTTTTGGCCAAAGTGGGGAAAACACACACACACAAACACACACACACACACACACACACACACACACACACACACACACACACACACACATACACACACACACACACACACACACACACACACACACACGTCACCACCATAGGGGGCTTTACAGACATGGGCCATGGTAAATGCACACTGACCATTGACTGTGCATTCGGCGATGGCTTTGCCCTTACCCCAGTGAAGGGCTAACACCAAAAGCTCTGCCCTTTGTGCTAAAGTCCTTGGGGTGGGGGGCTAGTCCCATACCATCCTGTCCAAGATGATCACTGTGTTCTGGGCATACCTGATTTTATCTTGAACAAAACTGCTCCCACCACCATATGGGACCTCTTCCACTCTTAGTAGCAGATCTGTTAGGTCAAGTCTGATAGACTGTAATGAACCAATCATTTCCAGGAGAAGCAGAGATAAGGAAATACAGATGGAAGACAGAGGTTCCTGGCCTGCCAGCCCCTGAGTGGAGCAGAACAGAAGATGCAGTAGCCTCAGGGGCAGCGGCATATGGGGCAGGGGCCCTGACAGAGGCAGGGGTTGATTCCATCTTTCATCACATCTGCTAGTGCTTTCACATTGCCAGCGCCTGCCTGGAAGATCTGAGCTCCCAGCTCCTGCTAGCAAGCATTGGAGGCTCCAGGGCATCTTCCTTCACAAGGCTCTGTGCAGGGGACCTGGTCTGCATCCACTACCGCATCATGGAATCATACCCTGTTGTGCCTCCCATCTGTTTGGTGAAATCTGATGATCCTAACTTGGATGCTGTCTTGGAGAGGCTCCGTTGGGTTATCATCACGTTGGCTGGGCTGATGGTTGAGGTTTTTCACAATTGGATACAGGGTTGATTCAGGAGAAGGGTCTGATAGTGCATTATTTGGGAGTTGAATATCTACCTCTCTGGGGTCACTCCTGAGTGCTGGCTGTTTATGAATAGTTCCTGGCCCCAATCAGTTTCTCAGCACATTTATTTTTTTAGTAGTGTGGCTGTGGTGGCAACTGCCCACAAACAAGCCAGCCAAGCAACAGAAACAGGACCAAACCTTATAAACAGATAGGCCACAGGCCTCTTCCAGGGTCCCAGTACCTATGCAAGGACCCCCTATCACTTACGTAGGATGGGGTGTCCTTCCCTCTTCCTTTCCTGGTGTCTCTGGCTTCCCCCTCTTGGATATTTTTTTTTAATCTCCTCTACGTATATTGTAAACCATTTGAGTAATCTTCAATAATTGGGGCCTATTTATATTCTCAAACTCTGCTAACTTCTGAAATTTTGTTTTTTTTAATATTTGGGGTCTACTGTAAAACAAAAACTGTGTATATATACATACATATATATAAGCTATATGTATGTATGTATGTATACAGCAGCTATCTTTACTCCTTTAAAAAAAAGACCTGGAAAAAAAGCTCAGAGCCTCCTTACTTCAGGCAGTGTTGGGGTCCCAGTCAGGTTGTACAGGATGGAAAATCTGCTCTATCTGGGTCGCACTGTTCTGAAGTGATAGCCCTGCCCAGTCCAGGGCTGGCTTTTCTGTTCTTCTCAGAGAATGGTGGGTTCTGAGTTCTCTAATTCTACAGATCATATATATTGGTTGAAAATGGGACATTTGACAAAGCAGTTGGAACCAGAATGAGCACTCCAGGAATGAGTGAGCATTCCAGAAATGAGTTAGGAGCTCCAGGAGTGGGTGAGCACTCCAGAAATGAGTGGGCACCCCAGGAGTGGGAAGGGGAAAATCAATTTCTTCTGGTGCTACTGAGAGAGCAAGCAGAGGTTTGGGGTTCTTCTGGGCAATATGGCCAAGCCAAAAGAATTCAGGTCCACAACAAGAAGACACAGCTATTGAGACACAGTTGAGAGAAGAGAGGTGTCTCACACTAGAGAAAGACACTGATCAATTCAGGGAAATTGTTTAGGGTAGCTGGTTTCTCCCACTCACCATATTCCGGATGGCCTGAGCCATACTGGAGTACCTGAATCTGAAAGAGGGCCAATCAATTTCACAGAAGGTCTGGAGTTTTCCCTGTGAGATACAGATATCATATCTCCCCCTGGACCATGGGGGTGCCTTCTCTGCTGGAGAGCCACCACCAGCATCTCCATAACAGTAGCAGCTGCTGTAGCCACAGAGTGCATGTGTGGCCAGGTAGGTGGCCAAGCATGGCCAGTGAGTTTGTGGGAAGTCATGTGCCCTCTTGGAGGAAGCTTCGGCCACCATCCACAGAACTGAAGAAACACATAGAGAAACACACAGAGAGAAAGACTCATAGCAAAGACAACCAGGTCTGGTCACCACTCATTCATACACCTGACCAGAACAGAGGACTCACACGGACCTTTAGCACAGCAAAGGGATTTTTTAAAAAAAGAAAATAAAATACATTATGAACTCAAACCAGTGGTTCCATTCCAGTTTAGGGCTGTAGAGTTTTAATTTATCCTCATGATCCTTCATTCTTACTCCCATGCTGACAATCTTCATTTTCAACAGCAGCACTTTGATTACCCATTTGTTTTTGCCCACATTACATATAAAACAACGACCACCAACAATTTGATGGCTCAAAAATCAGTTCATGATTTACTGTTTTTGAAATTCATTTAACCCTCCGGGAATACGTTACAACAGATGTACTGTGAAAATAATGCTTTGAGTGAGCCTTACAATGATTTTCTCTTGGTAGCAATGCCACTGACTGGAGATTTAGTTACAGCTTTGGGTTTCCTGTTACTTTTAGAATTCAGAGTTCCTGCTAAGGATAAATTATATTTAATAATTGTGGGGCCAGAGAGATGCCTCAGTGGTTATGAGTACTCACTGCTTTTGCAGAGGCGCTTGGTCAGTTTCCAACACACACATCAGACAGCTCACAACTGCCTGTGACTTCAGGGGATCTGACGCCCTCTTCTGGCTTCTGAAAACCCCTGTACACATGTGCATGCTCTCTGTCTCTGTCTGTCTCTATTTCTGTCTCTGTCTCTCTGTCTCTCTCTGTCTCTCTGTCTCTCTGTCTCTCTCTCTCTCTCTCTCTCTCTCTCTCTCTCTCTCTCTCTCTCTCTCACACACACACACACACACACACACACACACACACACTGGGGCACATATAAAAAATCTAAATTGTAGAACGTACAGCTCCAATGCTAATTTGTAAGTTTTATTAAAAGCAGGAGCCATTGAGACATAAGACATGTTAGATTGGCCTCTTTTCATCAGGGGAGGTTTAGGGACCATTGATAAATTTCTATGCTTTGAAATTTCTGGACCCAGATCTAGAAAGACAATGAATGGAGCTGGCTGGCACAAAGCATTTCCCAAAGAAAATGGCAACATGAAAACACCTGAGGTCTCTGTCTCAGAGAAGAGAAAACTATCACATAATAATTCTTATGGAAGGTTTGAAAGTGAAAGAAATTTATCAGCCACTATCTCTCACCTTTGTGGTATTTTATGTTCTGGTTACAGGGCTGACGGTAAGAGATCATTTATTACTTGCTATTCTGCACTTTTATCTGACATCTATTATAAACATTTCCCATGCTGTAGCATATTCTCCCCATTAACAATTTAATGGCTACACATTGCTCCATCCAATGGACAGACCTTAGTATAATTAACTGTGGCATCACTTTAGAACATTTAGGACAGTTCTAATTTGTTTTTTTATTTTTGCTGTTATGATCTTTTCTTCAGGGACACATGCTGCTCTTAAAATTCATCTAAGAATTATTGTTAAATGCAGCCACAGTTCTAAGTGGTAGCTTTGATATCTGGATGTAAAATATATTGTCAAGTACTGTCAGTCAATTAAGTTAAATATTTGCCAATTAGGATATAAGGAAGAGCAGAAACATCAAATAAGATTTTTAAACCAACTTCCAAGAGAATGGATGAAATCCAGTGATGTTTGGAACTTTTGGTTGGAAACTAGAATTGGTGATTAGATCCGTCTGGTCTCAAGACACAGATAGTGATGTCAGTTAGCAGGTGGGGTCTTTTTCCTGAGAGCCAAAGAACTAAAAGAGAGGAAAAAGTCTCAGTGCAAAGCAGTGGAAAGAGAAGTTTGTCATCACTGTAAGTCTCTAGTTAGACAAAGGGCCTCCTGCTCTATGTTGACCACTGGCTTAAGGGGAGCTTGGGTTTCTGATTGGGTTTAGCTTGGCCCACCCAGTGATTCCCCCTATCTCTTCATTGTGCTAAAGGTGTCTCAGTGCTGGGGAGCAACTGACTAGTTGATTGGCTGGAGGAAGAGCAGACTCTGTACCTCCTCTGTTCTTTGTGTTATAACAGACTCGGGGGACCCACAGCATTCAAAGGTAAATGTCCCATATTTCGGAGAAATGGAAACTTATTGCTGGGGATAAAATCCTGAAAAAGAAGTTGATGCTTTTTGCCTATTGCTGGGAGCAAAAGGCCATAAAAATTCTCAAACTGAGATTTTTATGTTTCTTTTCTCTCATCCTCGTGGCCCACAAAATCTTAAAAGGCAGCTGGGAGCCCAGTGTTGAAACACGTGAGCCAGCAGATTAAACATTCAAACCGTACCATCCCTAAATATCCAGGTTGTGCCTCACTCACTTTCTTGTGTATTTCCTGAGGGTACTAAGAGATTGATCCAATAGAGGATATGATGACTACGGACTTCCTGGGCACCCGATTGGGCCGTGGCACCTCCTCACTATCATCCTACACATCGCTATTTGTCTGCGCTGTCCTTGTAGCTCAGACGGTTACGTGCAGCAGTCTAACTCAAGAAAGGGGAAGCTCAGTCGGAGAGTACGATGAGAGCAGGCTTGTCATTAAGATCAAACAAGTTGTTAAATGCTAGGTTAATGACTAAGGTTGGCTAAAGACTTTGCAAATGAAAATTCCTAGCTAATTAGCATAGCTGACTTAACGCTCACCAGGTCTCCATTTCCTAATGAAGTCACTGAAATTTTGAATGAAATAATATTCAACCAAAATGAGGCTAATTAGTCATGTTTTCTGCCCGGAACATGACTCTGTCCTACCCACTTAGGGATTATCTTTGGTGGAAAACTTCCTGAAAAAAAAAATGCAAGTACCTATTTGAAAATACTGCCCCACCTTTTGGATTTTCAAAGAAATGAATCTGTCAGAAATTAAATCTCTATCATGTGTCCAACCTTCGGATGTTGTAACATGACATTATTTGCAAAGTCTATTCTCAGAACCACACAAGGAAAAGTCAGGAATAACAAAACAAAGCCCTACTAATGGCCGGAAACCATGGTTCTGTTTTGAGCCACACTCAGCTATTCTGGCATGGATGTAGCCCATGAACTATAGATTGGACACACCTGCCCTAAAATGTCCCCATACCACAGTCTTAATATTTAGGGGGAAAATGACCTTGTTACATCTCAAATCGTAGTTAATTATTTAATCTCGCTCAAGTCTTGGTATAGGAAACTGAGTGTTAGTTGTTGCAGACTTCCCTTACAACGTCCAAGACCCTCCACAATAGAGGGCACAGCTGCCTGGCTTCCTGCCCAAGATCGGATCCTAGTCGTCCCAGATATGACCTAGCCTCTGCATGATCCTGCTGCGGTGAACCGTCTTGCTCCATGCCTTCCTCATGGATGCATCCCCTCAGAACAAGTTAAGACAGTCCAAGGAAGACAAATGTTACGTTTCCTCACCCCACTAGTTTCTCCTGGATTTTAATGCAGATTCGTAAAGTGTGTACGATGTTCAAAACGAAAGTAAAACTGTCTGGAAAGGTAAAAAGGAATTACAGAGAATGGATGATAAAAAGGTGCGGCTTGGGCAGTGCACATCCAGCTCACGCTATACACTGGTACAACAACTCAAAAGAGACCTTAAATGCTTGCACGGTGTGCCAGGTGGTGGTGGTGCAGGCCTTTAGTCCCAGCACTCAGCAGCAAAGGTAGGAGGCTCTCCGAGTTCGAGGCCAGCCTGGTCTACAGAGTGAGTTCTAGGACAGCCAGGGGTATATACAGAAACACTGTCTCTTGAACCTCCGTCCCCCACCACAATAACTAACTAACTAACTAACTAACTAACTAACTAACTAACTAACTAACTAACTTACATACGTCCTTATAAGTCCCTCCACTCATCATCTCGTTATGATCTCTATCCTTTAATTCATGGCAGGCAGAAGAGTTAACACGGGATGAAGTCAGTCAGATTTCTAAGTCCAAGGCTGGCTTCAGGGAGTGATTTCATTACTTTAAAATAAGTTGTGCACTTCAATTGTTCCAGCTGCTGTTGAATCATGAGTTTTCTTTAAAACTAATATTACTGGAGGAATCATTTTTCACCTGAGAATTATCATAAAGTTCACTACTTTTCTTTATAATGCCTAAGTATTTATGTATTATCAGAAAATAGTAGCATTCTACGTGTGTATATTTGTTTCTTTTTCATTTAAGATAAATTGGCTATATACATACATGTATATTTGCATGTATGTATATAGCTCAACATGCTTTATCTCTAAACTTTACTATATACTTCCTAAGGCTAAAGATAATTCTTTTAAGACTAATAAAATTATTAACAATTTAATATCATAGTTAAATTCAAAACTACTCAAATGTTATACTACTGCATCTGTAGCTAAAGTTTATTTATTTAATCAGCATCCCCCACCTGGCTTCATATGTTTGTGTCTCCTTAGTCTCTCTTTTATTCCAGAATATTCCTTCCATTGCTTCTGTCTAAGAGAACCCTGAAAAGAAGCTGTGTCTGCAGAGACTCATCGACTGGTTAAAACTTCAATGATGTGGAGGGGTTGGACTACCGGTCCTGAGGCTAATTACCTTAACTTGGGCTGGCTTAAGCCCCCTGAACAGCCATTCCATGTCCACCTCGGTGTCAGAACTGACATCCTGTGACTAGTAGATAAAAATCTTTTAGAATCTATTAACTTAGTAGATCACTAGCTCCCATCATCCCAAACTCTAAAAATGTCATCAGTTAGCATCTTGGGCCTAGAGGAGAACTTCTCCCATCTTGCTGCAACTGTGTCTCTGACATTTCCACCAGGGTACTTGAGAAGTGTCATGATTTATGGCTTTCTTTGTTCTATTGCTAGAGAATCTTCATAAAACAGCTTCCAGGTTGGAACATGGAATTCGGGGTGACCTAAATCTGTGTTGCTGGCCATGATCACTCAAATTTGACTCTAGGATAAACTATCTCTTATTCCCTTTGAATTGAGAGCTGTGATTTGCGTGTGTGTGTGTGTGTGTGTGTGTGTGTGTGTGTGTGTGTGTGTGTGTATACTCTACTGATTAATTTACCCTTTGCATGATTATGGAGGTTTTTATGGGCTCGCAGACAATTTTACAGTGTCTACACCACTGAAGAAGAGTGGCCTCCAAGTGCCTATGGTTCTGAAGGCAGGGATCGGATCCAGGACTGCCTGAATACTTTGCAGGTCTTGTGTAGGTTATGTACAGCTCCTATAAATTCATGAGAGCAATGCCCTGTTATCTTTCATTGTTAGTTCATGCCTGTGCATGTATGAAGACTCCAGGACAGTATTTTTACAAACTATCTTACAATCTACTTTTTTTGTTGATTTTTTTTTTGCCTTGTTGAATTTTAACTTTTTCTGTTCTGTATGCTTACTATAAAGTGAAGTAGTTTCACTTGAGACTAACACTTCCTGCCTCTCATGTGATATCAGATCACTCTGACATTAGAATCTGAACATGTCCACTTGTCTGATAGTGTGACTTTGTACCTTCCCTTTATAATTATGAGAAATCCTTGAGTACTCTGCTCCTCAACTGCTTTTCCACTAATGGTTTTAGCATTCATTAACAACATGGCCCTTAATAAATTACAGTAACATAAGTTTGTGAAATGGTGATTATACAGATGTATTCTTCAATCTGGATTTATTAGGTATAATTTTCTATACAGGAAATAATCTTTCTTGATCTCTTATTCTTTTGTTTGAACATAATTATAAACCAAGATAGTAAAATTGACTATATTTTATTGTGTGTGTGTGGGTGATGCATGCTCATATGTCTTTGCATACATATGGAGGCCAGAGGATATCCTTGGGTATGATTTCTCAGATGCCATACACCTTGTTTTTTGAGACAGGATCTATAATTGGAACTCCTTTATGAGCCAAATCTGGCTGACCAGCAAATACAATGGATGCAATTGTCTTCCTTCCATCCCAGAAATGACATTACAAGTATCACTACCTTGGCCAGTTTTTACAAATGTTTTCTGAGGACCAAATTCAAGCCCTTTTGCTTGCAAGCCAGGTTCTTTACTAACTGAGCTGTAAATAGTGGCTTCTTTATGACTACTTTTGCAGTCAAATTCATCCTAAGCTTGACAATGGATGTTCTTTCAAGATGGCATCATTGGGCATTTTGAAATGACCCCAGTCTCTTTGCTTGGCTCTCTATGCCAGTCTCCCCAGTACTGTTTGAATCAGAGTCAGCCATTTCTGGAATGGTTCAGCTCTTTTGACAGGAAACAGGGTTTAGAAATCAAAAGCTCAGGGCTGAATGTGCTCATGGCTATTGGAGTGCCGTTAATTTCTGGTGCTTTCAATGGGTATAGACAAACAATATAGAAAATTATTTATTTTCACATTTATGATTCTATGAAAAATTGCATCTGATGTGTTTATTTTTTATTTAATACTGGGTTTCTTTTAAAAATGACTTATTTTAATTTAATTGTATGTACACGTGTGTATATTGTCTATGAGACTATTTGTACACATGATTGCAGATGTTGGCAGCAGCCAGGAAAAGGTGGCAGGTCCTCTGGAGCTGGAGTTACAGGAGGATGTGAGCTGCCTGGTGTGGGTGCTGGGAACCAAATTCAGGTCCTCTGCAAAAGCAGTACATACCTTTAGCTAACGAGCCATCTCTCCAGGCTCTAATTTTCCTTTGTATTACATTGAGAATCTTGGCTTTTAACTATCTTTGATGATTTTAATATATGTGGATGGATTATAATTTGCTCTATTCTAATTATCCATTTGTATATTGTAGTAAATTTTACTGAGATAAATTCAGATAAGACATTTTCTTTTGAGGTATATTATATGGGGATATTTCAAAAGATAAGCCCCCAACAATGTAAAAGAAACATTATGTCCAATAGATACGTTTTAAAAAAAATATTAAATTTTGAATTTTAAAAATATATTTAATTTCAATTATGTGTGTATGTATGTATCTGTGTGCTGGTATGTGCACATGAGTGCATGTGCCTTTGGAGGCAGGAAGAGGGCATTGGATCCCCTGCAGCTACGTTAGTGGTGGGTGTGAGCTGCCCAGCATGGGTGTCAGAAACCAAACTCAGGTTTTCTAAAGGAGCAGCAAGTGCTCTTAATCACATAGCTATCCAGAGAGCCCCCACTTGCTTATTTTATTCAACTAAATTCATTTATTTCTACTTGTCTTAAATTTTAACCATCTGCTGTTCATTTTTCTCTTTGGTGAGATTTTGTATTTTCAAATATGCAAATTTCTTACATTGTTGAAACAATCTAAACACTGTACTCACAGACGTCTTACTCTGGTCCGCCCCACTTCTTGTCCCTATATTATGCTGTTTCCTTTATTCTTCCTTCAGTCATTCAGAGAGGGAAGACATTTTATTTTTTTAAATCCATTTGTTCACAGTGTTTTGGTCGCTTGTTCAACCCCTGGAAGAGTGGATGCCATGATGGAAGGCCTAGCTACCCCTAAAGTTCCTGCTGCAGATTCAGCACAGAACAGTGGGGAAAGCTAAATAGAAAAACTTTGGAATTAGTATGTTTTGTTCTCCAATGTTTTGAAGATTACTTAATGTCTTGGAGCTTCCTTTTCCCCAGTTAGGAATTAGGGATAATAATACCCATGTCACAAAACCATAGCCAGGAAAAGAAGTAGTTTGAGAGGAATAAGCCACGGATTGCTAGTCACATCGGAAAGATAGG
Organism: Peromyscus californicus insignis; assembly: GCF_007827085.1. Classification (NCBI taxonomy): domain Eukaryota; kingdom Metazoa; phylum Chordata; class Mammalia; order Rodentia; family Cricetidae; genus Peromyscus; species Peromyscus californicus. Next base: position 11,629,060 of record NW_026294436.1, on the reverse strand, counting down.
CTATGTGTTACCCGCTATTGTTGGTCCTAAACTTGTAATAATCAGTTAAAGAAACAGTACTTAAATCTTGTTATTTGAATTGTGAGTTAATTCCTTTTGAATTCTGTGTAATAACATTAAAATTTCCTAAGAATTAGTAAACTTCAATCACTACGCATAAGGAAGCAAATGAGCCTGGGCATGGTACTTATGGCTGCAAAAAAGCTGCAGGGTTCCCAAAGGACTGAACTCACGTTACTATTACTGTATTTTTAAAAGTGTTTTTGTTTGTTTTGTTTTACTCTAGTTTTTGTTGTTGTTTTTGATTACTAAGAGTTTCATTAGGGTTGATCTTGTAACACCGTGGGTAAGAAGTTATTTACAGGAGCTTGAACAACTTACCGGTGGCTACACCACCAACTAAAAATGTCTCTGGCTCATCCAACAACCACTGACTGCTCAAATATCCTCAGTGAGAGGTGGGGTCTCATGGGCTCCTGCCTGACTCAGGATGTATTGTTGATGGGCCCAGCCAGCTCCAGGCCCTGTGGAGGTAATCACAGCTGCTGTAGGGGAGCTGGTTGGCAAGAGAAAGGGATCAGCAGGAGTTGGAGGGTACAGCAGGAGATAACAGGGTGAAAATGACCAGAATACATTACATACATATACAAAGAGGCCACAATGAAACCTGTTACATATAATTAATACATGCCAGTGAAAAAAGGGTTTTTTTATTAAAGGAGTTTTACACCTACCAGGAAGCCTGTGGAAACAATTAAGTAATTTCAAGTTGAAGTAAATTTTGATTTAAATTTAATTTTGCTTTTTTGTGTTAGTTTAATTTTCTCATGTTTTATTTTCCCATGTGCAAAGTAAGTTATGCTTCCTAAAATTTTAAGTTTTTTTTTTCACATCCCGTGTTTAATTCAAAGAAGGATGAACCATGCAGAGGTGGATTTTAATTTGTATAAACTGCTCTTAGTAGCATGGTCTAATTAAGATGCCCATTAAATTCTTGTAATGCTAATTTAATTTGAAGGCAAATGTAATTGAGCTCCATTGAATTTCTTTTAACATAAAATTAACACAGTGGAAATAAAATGGATGTAATAATTGGATATTGTTATCAGAAATATTATGTGAATGAAAAATCATGACTGCTGTCATGATAAGATATGCACTTTTTTCCAGAATAATAATTTCTGAGATTCAAAGACTTACTAAAATAAATCATATGAAACACTATATGCAAGACCATTTGTGACCTGAACTGAAGACAAAGAAAGGTCAAACAGTTTTTTTCTGACATTAATAAATGCCTTGACCAGCCTTGGGAGAGTTTTTTAATGCTGAAAATTTTAATGATGGATCGAGAACGTGAACTTAGGTAACATGGTAGATCTCAAATGTTTTCCAATGTTTGACCTCTTAAAATTGTTCGTTAAGGGCCTTAAACATTACTTAGGGGGCTAGAGAGATGCTCAACTATTAAGAGCTCTTGCTGCTTAGGGTTTGGTTCTCAGCACCCGCTAGAGATGAGTCATAACCACCTTTATCTTCTGCTCCAGATGCCATGATATCCTCTTCTGGCCTCTACAGGTAGCTGCATACTTGTGCACATGTACACACACACACACACACACACACACACACACACACACACACACACACAAATGAATGTAAACACGTGCACACACAGAGGCACACATATACATAGTTCAAAATAAAGACAGCCTTAAAAATTATTTAAGCCTTCAAAGAATTTTTACTGATCTGAGTTATAGCTACCATTATTTTCCATGTGAGAAATTAAAACTGATAGATTTTATATCATTTATCTGTTAGTTATTTTAAAATGCAAAAGGACAAACTTGTTATATGTCAATATAATTAGCCCAGTCCTATAATGTTAACTATCTTCTTCCATGGGCAATGAAAAGTATAATTTTTTAATTTTTATAACTTCTTTAAAGTCTAGCTTAATGGAAGGTGTTCAGTTTCTGACTATCTCTTCCCCCATTACATTTCTGGTTGTATGTTCTTCTGGTTGAAGGATATAAATTAAGTACACCTCACTTCAATATGCTGTGGGAAAGGTAGGAATATTTTGGCATAGCCTTTGCAGAGAATCTGTGGATGATTCTTTGATGCAGCACCCAAACTCTGTTCAAGTGGCCATTTTTTAGAAAGTAGCTGTGATCTAGTATGTGAAATCATATCAATGAACTCACACATTCCCAAGCCTTGAGTAGGCTTTTATTCATGTGTAATATGTTTGGTCATTTGAAAAATTTTCATAGCTGGGTAGTGGTGGCACATGCCTTTAATTCCAGCACTCAGGAGGCAAAGGTGGTCAGATATCTATGAGTTAGAGGCCACCCTGGTCTACAGAGCGAGTTCCTGGACAGACTCCAAAGCTACACAGAGAAACCCTGTTTCAAATAACAACAACAACAAAAAGAAAGAAATATTCATTCACTGAGCTATAATGTTGTATGAAAATTTTATAGGTTAGTATCATTCTGTTCTGGGGCTGAAGAGATGGTTTGGCAGTTAAAAGTGAATGCTACATTTGCAGAGAACCTTGGTTCAGATTCTAGCACAGGTATCTGGTGACACACAACTACTTTTAACTCTTGTTTTAAGGTTTCCTCTTCTGGCTTCCTCAGTCACCTGCATGTAAGTGGTGCACATGCATATAATCAGGCAGAGAGAGAGAGAGAGAGAGAGAGAGAGAGAGAGAGAGAGAGAGAGAGAGAGAGAGAGAGAGAGAGAGAGAAGAGGGAGAAAGAGAGAGGTAAACTAAATAAAAATGTATTTTAAAAACTTGCTTTTCTCATCAGCAAAGTCTGTAAGAACATGAGAAGTCTTCTGTATCTAGACTCCATATGTGTGTGTGTGTGTGTGTGTGTGTGTGTGTGTGTGTGTGTGTGTGTGATTTACATTCATGAATTGGTAGCTATTTTTTTCGAAATGACAGTTTTGCTAATTTATTGTGAATGTGGCGGTGGAGACTAGACTGAATAACCGGAGTCTTCTGTGGCTTCTTTCAAACACAAATCATGTTACTGGGAAAAGAGAGAGTAAAGTAGCTATTTCCCCAAACTCAAAAGCAGATGGGTAAATTGACTTGATTTTCCTTGAAACACCCTTTATGCCTCACTATGCAGATATTTTTAATACACATTACCAAATCTGTCAGAAAATATCAAAAAGTTGTATATCTAAGTGTTCACACATAAATAAAATTATTAATGTTTGTAGCAACAACAAGAATGCTGTTAAATGAAATTGGTCCTCCCTCCACTTTCATTGCTAAATGACCTCATAAAATGCATTGCCTTCTGGAACAATCTGGTGCTGTTTAATTGTCCTAAGGTAGCAAGAATTTTACCCATGATTGCTTTTGCTTCATTAATACAAATGTCAACATGGTCCAAACATCAAAGAATCTTATGATTATTATGAAAACAGTTTTGACCCTGTAGAGCATGAGAGTGTTTTACTGATCCCAAGGGACCTTGGAACCATTCTTTGAGAATGTTATCATAAATCAGTAAAGACCACATTGACAAAGAAAGCTGGGTTTATTCCTGCTACGCCATCTGTCATATGAGACCCTAGGCAATTTAGGAACATTAGTCCCTGCCTGTCCCCTTCTTTCTTTCTTTCTCAGCCTGTCTCCACACTTCAACTAGCGTAATATAGAACCAAGAATATCTAAATAAAAGGTTTTACGGCTTGAGTTTGGATCTGAGTGTGATGGCTCAGTAGCTAAGAACACTTGCTGCTAAGTTGTATAAATCAACGTATGTGGTGGTATTGTGTTCCCCAAAATGTTGTGCATCCTAATAAACTTATCTGGGGTCAGAGAACAGACAGCCACTAGATACAGAGGCTAGAAAATGGTGGCACTCACACCTTTAATCCTAGCATTCCAGAGACAGAAATCCCTCTGGTGAGTTCAAGGCCACATTGGAAACAGCCAGGCATGGTGACTCATGCCTTTAATCCCAGAAAGCAGCCTTTAATCCCAGGGAGTGGTGGTAGAAAGCAGAAAGGTTTATAAGGCGTGAGGACCAGAAACCAGAAGCATTTGGCCTGGTTAAGCATTTTGGCCTGGTTAAGCATTTGGCCTGGTTAAGCATTCAGGCTTTTGAGCAGCAATTCAGCTGAGACCCATTCTGGATGAGGACTCAGAGGCCTCCAGTCTGAGGAAACAGGACCAGCTAAGAAGTTGGCCAGGTAAGGTTAGCTGTGGCTTGTTCTGTCTCTCTGACCTTCCAGCATTTCACCCCAATACGTGGCCCGGGTTTGTTTTATTAATAAGAACTTTTAAGATTCATGCTACAACTGGCGCACAACGTTCATGGTACAGATTCTCGAAAAAGCTACTTGCCTGTGGGTCTTGTGGGCCCCAGCTCAGGCCCGAGCTACACTCCGCCAGTTGTGGTGGAGCACGCTGGTAGGAGCACGCTGAAGGAAGCAGAGGCAGGAGGATACCGCATTTGAGGCCGGCCTAGGAGGTTTGCTAAGGAAAAGCTTCAGCCTGGGACCCAGTGACAAACGGTAATGGGACCATGGAGGCAGTGACTGCTGCTCCATGTTTCTGGCTACTTCTCATCGTGTTGGTGACTGCAGTGATGCTGCTACCTGGGACAAAGGGTTTACTACTGCTTGTTCAAAGAAGAACTGCCAGGACCATCGTGTTACAAGAAAGCATCGGCAAAGGTCAGTTTGGAAAAGTTTGGCAAGACAAATGGTGGGGAGAAATTGCTGTGACAATATTCTCTTCTAGGGAAGAATGTTCATGGTTCTGAGAGACAGACATTTATCAGACTGTGATTACTCCAAACCACAGAGGAGGAAAAAAAAAAAAAAAAAAAAAAAAGAGTCTGCAGGGAACCATGACCACGCCTAACAGTAACTTTGAAATCTTCAAAAAGAAGATAGGACTCCACAAAGATGATTCCACATGGACTATGATAAAGCCATTAAGCTGGTTAACACCAAGGAAAGATCTACATTGGACTACAAACTGGTCAGGACAATTTCGAGATGACTAGCTGAGATGATCCAGCCTGACAGACTACTCGAGCAAGGACTTATGACAAGCCTTGAACTTTCTTTTTTTTTTTTTTTTCTTTTTTCAAGACAGGGTTTCTCTGTGTAGCTTTGCGCCTTTCCTGGAACTCACTTGGTAGTCTAGGCTGGCCTCGAACTCACAGAGATCCACCTGGCTCTGCCTCCCGAGTGCTGGGATTAAAGGCGTGCGCCACCACCACCCGGCTTGAACTTTCTTTTTATGCAGAGACTGGACAAATGATACAGGACTTGACAATTAACCCAAAAATTTTCTCTTCAAGATTCCATAAAGATATCTTCATCCCTAGAAAGCAAAAAGAAAAAGAGAATAAGATAAGAGATAGATCATTGAATCTACACTGAGAAAAAAGATAAAGAAATAAATAGGATAAATAGGCAGATCACTGAATCTACACTGAAGAAAAAGGGGAAGATATAAAAATGACAAAAGGTAGACTACTGAATGTATTATGGAAAGAAAAAAGAGAATATGGTTATGATAAGATAAAAAGGGAGATTATGGAATCTACTTTTAAAAAGGAACTACATGTTTTAAATAAGATAAGTAATGAAATTTTTTTTGTCTGAGTTTGTCAGATGTTACTGGACTGGACATTGTTAATATATATATTGGAATTTTTTATCTGAATCTGTCAAATGTTAATGGACTACACATCATTAATGTAATGATGCATAATTTGACTGTATATATTGTATATACTTATTAGATAGTTTTTCTTGTATTAGTTACAAGCTTTTTTAAATTTTAGACAAAAAGAGAGGAAATGTGGTGGTATTTTGCTCCCCCAAATATTGTGCATCCTAATAAACTTATCTGGGGTCAGAGAACAGACAGCCACTAGATACAGAGGCTAGAAAATAGTGGCACTCACACCTTTAATCCTAGCATTCCAGAGACAGAAATCCCTCTGGATCTCTGTGAGTTCAAGGCCACATTGGAAACAGCCAGGCATGGTGACTCATGCCTTTAATCCCAGAAAGCAGCCTTTAATCCCAGGGAGTGGTGGTAGAAAGCAGAAAGGTTTATAAGGCGTGAAGACCAGAAACTAGAAGCATTTGGCCTGGTTAAGCATTTTGGCTGGTTAAGCATTCAGGCTTCTAGCAGCAGTTCAGCTGAGAGCCATTGGGATGAGGACACAGAAGCTTCCAGTCTAAGGAAACAGGGCCAGCTGAGGAATTGGTAAGGTGAGATAGCTGTGGCTTGTTCTGGTACTCTGACCTTCCAGCATTTACCCCAATAACTGGCCTCGGGTTTGATCTTATTAATAACTTTTAAGATTCATGCTACAAATGTTCAGTTTCTATCATCGATGATGGGAGGCTCACAAAGGACTGTAATTCCAGTTCCAAGAACTCTGATGCCCCCTTGTGTCCTCTATAGGTACATGCACACACATGTACACACACACACACACACACACACACACACACACACACACACACACACACACTCACACACACACACGCACATGCACATGCAGAATGAATAAGCCTTAAATGAAAGAAGAAAATACGAGTTACTTTCCACATGGCTTTCAGAATTCAAGGACAAAATGAACTTCCATAAGAGGTAAAAAGAACTTCTGTGAGAAGAATACTGACCTGAACCCAATTCCAGACAGTTTCCCTCCTCATCTGACTCGTGTGTGTGTGTGTGTGTGTGTGTGTGTGTGTGTGTGTGTGTGTGTGTGTGTGCAATGTGTGCAGGTGCCCATGGAGGGCAGAAGAGGGTGTCAGATCTCCTGGGGCTGAAGTTTCAGGCAGTTGTGAGCCATGAGACTTTGAAACTGGGAACCAAACTCAGTTCCTCTATAAGAGCAGCAAGTAACTTTTGTGCCCCCACCATGACATTTTTCATGATTTTAAAAGGTGTTTGCTAAGGATGGAGTAAAATTTTAACATATTACATTTGAACACTCCATTACAAAGCAAGGTTTTGTTTAAAATATTTAGCCTTAGCGTAGAGGCAATAAATTGTATAGTGTTGAGAGCAATCTTTAATGCTTTTTTGTCACATGGCAATTGCTAGGTAAGAAGGTACTTTCTTACAGCATGAGGTTCTTATGATGTTGAAGTGTTGGGGAAGATCACCTGCTCTATTGTACTCTAGCTTGTTGAGCATTATACAGGAGGAGCTATAAAAGGGAAATCAGTATATTCTAACTTATAGCAGTCACAGGTAAGGTATTATTTCATAATTCAAGCAAATTATGAATTAATTCATGAAACATTTTTAAATTTATAGACATTGATGCTGTCTCTGGATGCTTCTGAAAATATTGGACATGACCTTCTTCAAGTTATTATTCAAACATACATTTTTTTTCATGAAATAATTGAAATTCTCAAATATTTCTTCTTGGGGGGATATAAGATTTCAATTGAAGTTGGCTGACATATTGAATAAAATTTGAAATTGACTGACATATTGAATAAAATAAAGCAAAGTTTTGCTGAAATATATCTGAGACTCTTGTTCTTTACTGTTTCAGGTGGAATTATAGAATGATGAAGGTATGGCAGATAGACAATGGGACAAATATAATAGTTATCAGTAGGCTGGATTGTATGCACCAGGACTGGATTCTGGCAGTACTTCTGTTACTAGCACATTGAGAACTTTTTGCAGATTTTAGGAAAATAGTAAATTAATGATTCCTGTGATGATTAATATAAATTGTAAGCTTGATGATCTAAAATGACCTGTGTGACAGACCTCTCAACATGGCCTGTGGGAGATTATTTTGATTAGGTGAATTGAAGTAATAATTGTTTAATTGAGGTAATGATTGTGTCCCCTGTGGGTAGCACAATTCTCTGGGTTGTGATCCTGTATTGTATAAAAAGGAGAGAGGCATCTGTGTATAATCATTAATATTGCCCTTCTTCCTGACTGTGGACGCAATGTGATCAACTGTCTCAGGTCCCTGATGCCTTGATTCCCCTGCCATAATGGACTGTTACCATGTACTGTGAGCCAAAGTAAAGCATTTCTCTCTTAAGTTGTTTTTGTTAAGGTATATTATCACAGGGAAAGGAAAAGAAACTTACAATTCCACAACTCAGTGTTTCTTAGGGGTAGGTAGGAAAGCTGGAAATAAGAGCTGGCTTCCTGAAGTTCAGGTGAACAATGGCCCATGTACTCAAGCATGATTTCTTACATGGATATTGAAAACATGGTGGAGTATAATGTTGACCAGAGGAAGCCATATGCTATGTGCTACTCCATGTTAGAACCTTAGAAGCACGTGTTTCCATATTCTAACATTATTTTTTCATGTTTTATGTGATGTCCACCTGATATGACGTCTGTATGTGTATGTGATCTATGTGTGTGTGGACATGGGTATGGATGTTTTAGCCTGCATATGCATGTGTGAAGGACAAATGTCTATGCCAAAAGTTTTCCTTTATATTCTCTTTTAGTTTTTTTTTCTTTGAGGTTGAGTCCCTTCATTGGACCTAAAACTCATCATTTTGGCTGGGTTGGCTGGCCAAAGAGTTCTAGAGATCCACTTATCTCTATGCCCCCAGCATGAGGATTATATATAAGCACCGCTATATCTGACTTTTTTGTCTATGCTGGGTATCCAAACACAAGTCTTCATGCTTACCTAGCAGGTTCTTTACACATTTAGCAATCTTCCCAGATCTTCATGATGTTCCTTTACCTAAGTATCTATTTCTTGTGATTCATAAATGTCTCCTCAACTGTACTATGTACTTGTATGTATGATTCCACTGCAGTCTGAATAGAAATAAATAACATGCATGCAGCCACCCTTCATGCCAGCCACCCAGCCTTGTCTAAAGCCCCAGTGGCTAACTGTGCTGGTCTTTCTTTGACCTTTGTGTCTTGATCCTCCTCTCCATTCACTATCAAGGTGAACTCTAAACCATGACAAGCCTAGAATGCTTGTCTCCAAGCCAACAGAATAAAAAATGAAAGATCTATTGGAGAAGTTTCTTGGACAATGAGACAGTTATCTTTTTCATTTGCCTAAACTTTCTGTTGCTGGTTATCCATAGGAAAGTGGAAACACCAGACAAGATGTTGATATATCAGAATAACTTGGTTTTGAAATGCCAGGCATGTGGGAAGCCAGGATGTCAAGGATAGAATAAATGACTGTCATGACAGCGTAGAAACAAATAGCCAGGAGAGAACAGTAAGGTGCTGCATGATGGGTTCAATGTTATCCTCAGCCACATAAAGAGTTGGTGACCAGTCTGGACTTCATGAGAGACCCTGTCTCAAAAACAAAGACATCAAGAAACAATTACCACTAAATCACGGGAGGCCTTGCCTTAATGGAGGTGGGAATAGGGGATGGGTTGAGGGGGAAGGCTGGGGGGCAGGAGGAGGGAGGAGAGGGGGATCTGTCGTTGGTATGTAAAATGAATAGAAAATCTCTTCATAATAAAAAAAGAATATTTAACAACCAGTAAGAAAGGAAAAATCAAATAAAGATGCATTGAATTCACTTTTTGGGAGTCTTTTACTTTGTCTTTTATTATTTGTGTGTGTGTGTGTGTGTGTGTGTGTGTGTGTGCTCACAGATGCCAAAGTAGAATAGCAAATAAATTGAAGCTGCAGTTACAGGAGATCATGAGCTTTCCTGCATGGTATTTGGGTCCTTTGCAAGAGCAGTCAGTGCTCTTAATTGCTGAGCCATCTCTCCAACCCCAAAGATATTCAGTGTCACAGCAGTGTCTACTTTGTCATCTGAAATGAAGAAAACATGTCATCAGCATTGTTCACACACATTGAGTAATGAGGTAGTGTCTGTGTTTTTGAGCCACTGAAGTTTAGTTATGATTCATAAGCTGCACCCCAAAATACAATTTGATCTCTTTTAATCTATATTTTTATTCATCCATCCTCTAATTATATGCTTCATTGATCATTTACATGGTTGATTTCACTAAATTACCCCAACTACAGAAGAGTGGAATTTTATTTGGACTTTTAAAAGTTCCTCACTAAAAAACACTTGTAAGTTTGAGGTAGACTTTTGCTGTGACTAAGAATCTTCACGAAACTGTGAATTGGCTAAGTGTGGTAGCACACATCGGTGATCCTAGTATTTAGGAGGTAGACAGCAGGATCAAGAGTTCAAGATCATCCTGAGTTACACAATGATTTCAAGGCTGGCTTTGTCTCAGAAAATGAAAAATGAAACAAAAATTAAAGGACATTGACTTTAAGTAAAGGGACTTTGAAGCCTTTTATAATTTAGGACAATATTTCAATTGATATATGATAGATGGTGCCCATTTTGTAATATTCATTGGGTCATTTTATCAGCTATTATTAGATGTTTATATCTTTTAGAGGGGGCCATTGATGACCTCTATACTGATACATCATGTAAGAAACAATACTCTTCTTGCTTTACACACTAGAAAAGGTGTTCCCAGCCAGACATATGGGAAGTGGGATCAAGGATAAAGTGAACTGTCAGAGAGAAAGAAAAGTCTGACTTGAAGAAGTGATTGTGAACAATCTGGAGAGTTGACTTGGGAGTTAAGAGTACTTGTTATTCTTGCACAGGACTGGGGCTTGGTCTCCACCACCTACATTGTGGCTTTCAACCACCTGTAGCTCCAGTTTCAGGAGATCTGACTCCATCGTCTGATCTCTGCAGGAACCAACCATGCATGTGGTACACAGATATTCATGCTCACAAAACACTCATGCAAATACAATAAAGTAAATAAATCTAAAATAAAATAACAAGAGTGATTGTGAAATGAAGATACTATGTAGTATTTGCATAGTTGTTTGTAGCTTGAGTTTTCCTGCCTGGCCCACAGTCAGGTCAAATCTCTCTCACCTGCCAGTCCTATAGTCACTCAAACCCGACCAAGTAAACACAGAGACTTATATTGGTTACAAACTGTATGGCCGTGGCAGGCTTCTTGCTAACTGTTCTTACAGCTTAAATTAATCCATTTCCATTAATCTATACCTTGCCACATGGCTCGTGGCTTACTGGCATCTTCACATGCTGTTTGTCATCGTGGCGGCTGGCAGTGTCTCTCTGACTCAGCCTTTCACTTCCCAGCTTTATTCTCCTCCTTGTCCCGCCTACATTTCCTGCCTAGCCAATGGCCAATCAGTGTTTTATTTATTGACTAATCAGCAACACATTTGACATACAGACAATCCCACAGCAGTTGTTAGCAAAAACAACAAAGAAAAAAATATTTAAACAGATTTATTAGGAACAATAGATTGTTCTCAAAGCAACTGTTTTGTTATTGTTAAATGAAAACAATTGACAATCTTCCAGCAGATTGCTATGAAAATCATTAATAAATAAGCTAGACTGATCAATGCAACACATGCTTAGTATGTGTTCCATCCTTCATGTGCTGGTTAGTGCTGTTTGTCAACTTGACACAGCCCAGAGGAGAGGTCTCAATTGAGGGATTGCCTAGATCAGGTTGATCTAGGGACATGTTTGTGAGGGATTGTTTTTATTTTTTATTGGTGGAGACAGGTTGAGCCCACTGTGGGTGGCATCATTACCTGAGTAGGTGGTCGTGGGCTATGTAAGAAACTAGTTAAGTGTGATTATGCAAGCCAGTCAGAGAGTAAGTCAGCAAGTAGTGTTCCTCCATTGTTCCTGTCTTGAGCTCCTGCCCCGACTTCCCTCCGTGATGGACTGCAACCTTAAAGGGTAAGCCAAATAAACCCTTTCTTTCCCAAGTTGCTTTTGGTTGGACTGTTTTATCACAACAAAATAATGAAACCACAACATCTTAATGCCTTTCTTTTCTCTCAAGACAAGCAGAAATTTAGCCATATAGTGAAACTAAAACAGATGAAGGTACAGAATGTTCCAGACTGAACATGCAGTATGTACTGGGAGTTGTTGCACACAGTAACTTCCTCTCCTGTTTGTATTGTAGCCTTCAGAAGCAATGCATCATCTTAGAGCCTCAATCCCACAACTGTTCTACGGTCTTCATCATTCATTTGGCTACCCCCAAGGAGGGTCATGCAAATTCCTGAATTAAGTATAGAAGCAGGAAGAGCATGCACAGCTGCCTGTTTTCCAAAACTCTTAACCTTGAGATCATGAAGCAATGTTACCTGGTAGAACAAATGACCCTGGGTTTATTCATCCTTTACTATAACTGGTGATGGAGACTGCTGCTATTCCTGCAATGCCTGAGGATGCAGGATGCTGCCAGATTTTCTAGGAGTCATGCGAAGTTGAATGTATGAAGCTTAAACTTTGTCTTAGCCAAGCCTTCCAGAGTTGCAGCCCTAATCCCTTTGAATAAGACATTCACGAGACGACTCTCATTGCTTCCCTGGCTACCATTTCTTTCATTTGATATGATATTTCTTAGTATTGTTGCTTTAGAAGGTGTCACTTGTGTTTGAGAGAGTCAGATTCTCTGGTTTTTGTTTTTGTTTTTGTTATTGGTTAGATTTTATGTGTTTTATGGCTTCTCTCTCTTTTTAAAAGAGTTTTTAAATTGTTTGTGTATGTTTGTCTCTGTGTGTATGTGTACATGACTGCAGTACCTACAAAGTGCAGAAACAGGAATTAGATTCCCTGCAGTGGAGTTACAGGCAGTTGTGAGATACCCAGTGTGGGTTCTAAAAACCAAATTCAGGACCTCTGTAAAGGTAGTGTGTTGTAGACTAAAGTATTTGTTTAACTATGTAAAGATGTGCTGTATTTCTTTGTATGGCAAAATAATTGTTTAATAATGTAAAGATGTGTTGCTATTTTACATTGCCTGCCTAAGGCACTTGACTGATCTAATAAAAAGTTGAACAGCCAGTAGCTAGGCAGAGGAGGGATAGGTCTGGCTGGCAGGCAGAGAGAAAGGGGGAGCCAGCCATCCAGCTGGGGGCCAGCCAGTCAGACATGGAGGAAGCAGGAAAGCAGGATGGACAGTACATAGATGAGGTAAACAAGCCTTGGGGCAGTACATAGGTTAATAGAAATGGGTTAATTTAAGAAAAAAAGCTATCTAGAAAGAAGCTGAAGCTAAGGCTGAGCATTCATAATTAATAGTAAGTCTTTGTGTCATGATTTTGGGGCTGGCAGTCCAAGGAAGCTTGCTACAGCAGTGAGAGTTATTAACTGCTGAGCAATCTCTCCAGTCTGACTTGTCTCTTGTATGGAAGATCCATTTCTTTGTGCCCTTTCCTTACCATCTTGACTATAGCTTACTAGCCAGCACTAGTTCTTCTTACTTTGTAGTATATTTAAATTCCACTAAGACTTGACAAAAATAGTTCTGCTTTATAAATAATGATGAAATCATGCTTATGAATAGCTTGAGCATGAAATGTATGTGACTTCCTATGAGCTGTGAAGCTTCCCATCTTGTATAACTATCCTCTGAACTGAACCACTTGTGGGGGGTGGGGATTATTAATATTCAGGAAGTAAACAATTCACAACAGAGAGCTCAATTCCTGAAACTCGCAGGATTCACAAAGTCATCCATATCCCCAAGATCATATAGGTGGTAAGGACTGCTGGGGAGATGGGACTGTCTGACCCGTTGAGTTGGGCTGCCTGAAAGTCATTTAGGGAGTTCTACTCACGCTGAGATAGATGTTTCAGTGATGTAGATGGACGCTATATTGGTTTAGCTATTAGTTTACAATATTAGTTACAAAATCAGTTTACAAAGTTGGACTTGGGTTATTGTTCCTTTGATTAGTCATTGGTTCCCTTTCTGGAGAGTAAACTTTTGTTTATATCTCTCTGGGAGAAGTTACAATTTCTTATCAAAGACCTCCTTCTCTTTTGATTATTGTGCTTATATTTTAAAGCCCCAAGTCTTCCTAAGGTTAACTGCCACTGCTGACAAGTCCATAACCTTGGCTATGTCAGAATCCCTCGATATAGTGCCCAGGAACCACAAATCAATCAAAGCTATTCAGTGAGTTTTAACATGAAATCCTATTGGGAAATTTTATCAATATGATACAGGAACTATTGGTCCTGTTCTCAAAACTGCTGGTCTTACTCTTTGTTCACTCAATGAATATGTATGGACTAGAATCTCCCAATAAACAACTCAAATTAAATATCCAGGCTTGTGTACTCTTATCTTTGAAAGTGGAGAACTTGATAGTAGCCTTTATCATCACAGATCTTCCTGACTGGGTAGATGAATAAACATGTCACCATTTCAGTTGGCATTTCACGTGTTTTCAGAGAACAGGCACACAATGCCAGAAGCCCTGCTTCAACTTCTGTTATTTTATCTGAAAGTGGAGCCATTGCAAGTGCAACAACTGAAAATGTCGTGGGCAAACTCCGCTTGTAAACAAGTCAACACGGACACACTCCATCTTGCCAAATTCAGAGCTGTAAAAAGGAGGCGGGGACATTGCTCAGTGGGTAGAGTCAATGATTTCAAAGTACATTTATTTAAAAGCTGTCTTAAGAGGTGGGGAGTGGGGTTTGGCTATAAAGTGCTTGCTCCATAAGCATGAGGACCAGGGTTAATCTCCAGAACCCACATAAAAAGCTGGGAATGTTCTTGTCATACAGGTCCTTCACTTGCTTAGAGTTACCCCAAGGTATTTTATATCATTTGTGGCTATTGTAAAGGGTGATGTATCTCTGATTTCTTTCTCAGTCCGTTTGTCATTTGTATATGGGAGGGCTACTGATTTTTTTTTTTTAGTTAATCTTGTATCCTGCTACATTGCTGAAGGTGTTTATAAGCTACATGAGTTCCTTGGTCGAATTTTTGGGGTCACTTATGTATACTATCTTGTCATCTGCAAATAGTGAAAGCTTGACTTCTTCCTTTCCAATTTGTATCACCTTGATCTCCTTATGTTGTCTTTTTGTTCTGGCTAGAACTTCAAGTACTATATTGAATAAGCATGGGGAGAGTGGACACCCTTGCCTTGTTCCTGATTGAGTGGAATTGCTTTGAGTTTCTCTCAATTTACTTTGATGTTGGCTGTTGGCTTGCTGTAAATTGTCTTTATTATGTTTAGGTATGTTCCCTGTATTCCTGATCTCTCCAAGAACTTTATCATGAAGGGGTGTTGGATTTTGTCAAAGGCTTTTCAGCATCTAATGAGATGATCATATGTTTTTTTTTTCAGTTTGTTTATATGGTGCATTACATTGACAGACTTTCGTATGTTGAACCACCCTTGCATTTCTGGGATGAAGCCTACTTGATCATGGTGGATAATTGTTTTGATGTGTTCTTGGAGTCTGTTTGCCAGTATTTTATTGAGTATTTTGCATCAATGTTCATGAGGGAGATTGGTCTGTAGTTCTCTTTCTTTGTTGCATCTTTGTTTGGCTTGGGAATCAGGGTAATTGTAGCCTCATAGAAGGAGTTTGATAACGTTCCTTTTGTTTTTATTGTGTGGAACAATTTAAAGAGTATTGGTATTATCTCTTCTTTGAAGATCTGGTAGAATTCTGTGCTGAAGCCATCTTGTCCTGGGCTTTTTTTTTTTTTTTTGGTTGGGAGACTTTCAATGACTGTTTCTTTTTCCTTAGGGGTTATTGGTCTATTTAAATAGTTTATCTGGCTTGATTTAACTTAGGTATGTGGTACCGATTCAGAAAATTATCTATTTCTTTTAGATTTTCCAGTTTTGTGGAGTAGAGGTTTTTGAAGTATGACCTGGTGATTCTCTGGATTTCCTCAATGTTAGTTATGTCTCCCTTTTCATTTCTGATTTTGCTAATTTAGATTCTCTTTCTCTACCTTTTGGTTAGTTTGGATAAGGGCTTGTCTATCTTGTTGATTTTTCTCAAAGAACAAACTCTTTGTTTCATTGATTCTTTGTATTGTTCTCTTTGTTTCTATTTTATTGATTTCAGCTCTCAATTTGATTATTTCCTGGTGTCTATTCCTCCTGGGAGACTTTGCTTCTTCCTGTTCTAGAACTTACAGGTGTGCTGTTAAGTTACTAGTGTGAGATTTCTCCAACTTCTTTATGTGGGCATTTAGTGCTATGAATTTTTTCTCTTAGCACTGCTTTCATTGAGTCCCATAAGTTTGGGTATGTGGTATATTCATTCTCATTGATCTCTAGGAAGTCTTTAATTTCCTTCTTTATTTCTTCCTTGACCCATTGGCGATTCATTTGAGCATTATTCAGTTTCCATGAGATTGTAGGCTTTCTGTAGTTTTTGTTGTTGTTAAAATCTAACTTTAAACCATGGTGGTCTGATATAACACAGGAGGTTATTCTAATTTTTTTTGTATCTGTTGAGATTTGCTTTGTGCCCAAGTATGTGGTCGATTTTAGAGAGGGTTCCATGGGGTGCTGAGAAGAAGGTATATTCTTTTTTGTTAGGATGGAATGTTCTGTAGATATTAAGTCCATTTGAGTCATAACATCAGTTAAGTCCTTTATTTCTCTGTTAAGTTTCGATTTGGCAGATCTGTCCAATGGTGTGAGTGGGGTGTTGAAGTCTCTCGCTATTAATGTGTGGGGTTTTATATGCTATTTAAGCTTTAGTAATTTTTTTTTACATATGTGGGTGCCCTTGTATTTGGGGCATAAATGTTCAGAGTTGAAACTTCATCTTCGTGGATCTTTCCTGTGATGAGTATGTAATGTCCTTTTTGATCTCTCTTGATGGAACAAGAAAAAATCATCCTGAGTGAGGTAACCCAGACTCAGACAGGCAAACATGGTATATACTCACTCATAAGTGGATACTAGATGTAAAGCAAAGGATAACCCGACTGCAACTCACAACTCCAAGAAGGGTACCTAGTAAAGAGTACTCTAAGAAAGACACAGGGTTTGCCCAACGACAGAGAAATGGATGAGATATACTTGAGCAAACTGGGCATGATGGGGGCATAATGAAGGGGAAGGGTCGGGGGAAAGAGAGCTTAGGGGAGTGGGAGGTCCCAGCTGGATCAAGAACAGAGTGGGAGAACAAGGAAAGAGATACCACGATAAATGAAGACCCCATGGGAATAGGAAGAAGCAGAGTGTTAGAGAGGTCCCCAGAAATCCACAAAGCTACCTCCACAATAGACTACTGGCAATGGTCGAGAGAAAGCCCGAGCTGACCTACTCTGGTGATAGGATGGCTGAACACCCTAACTATCATGATAGAACTCTCATCCAGTGACTGATGGAAGCAGATGCAGAGATCCATGGCCAGGCCCCAGGTGGAGCTCCAGGAGTCCAATTGGCGAGAAAGAGGAGGGATTATATGAGCAAGAGATATTGAGACCATGATTGGGAAAAGCACAGGGACAAATAGCCAAACTAATGGAAACACATGAACTGTGAACCAATAGCTGAGGAGCCCCCATGGAACTGGACCAGGCCCTCTGGATAAGTGAGACAGTTGATTAGCTTGAATTATTTAGGAGACCCCCATACAGTGGGACTGGGACCCATCCTTAGTGCATGAGCTGGCTTTTTGTGAACCTAGGGCCTATGCTGAGACATTTTGCTCAGCCTTTGTGTAGGGAGGAGGGGACTGGACCTGCCTCAACTGAATCTACCAGGCTGAGCTGAATCCCCAGGGGAGTCCTTGCCTTGGAGGAGGTGGGAATGGGGGATGGATTAGGGGGGAAGGCTGAGGGTTGGAGGAGGGAGGACAGGGGATTCTATGGCTGATATGTAAAATTAAATTAATTATAAAAATATTTTTAAAAAGCTGGGAATGGTGATATAGCACTTGTAATCCCTATGGCAGGGAAATGAAAACAAGAAGAGCCCTGGGTCTCTCAGGCTGACCAGCCTAGCCTAATTTGCAAGCCCTGGGGCAGTTATAGATTTTGTCTGAAATCAAACACAAATTAACAGATATAACACACACACACATGGTGGACAGTGCCTAAGCAATGACGCCCAAACTTGTTCTCTCCTCTCCACAAGCATGTACATATACATGCACACACACATACAAACAGACACAATTTATGTAATGTTCCTGTGATATATTCCTGCTTTCTCCGTGCCCATTACTTTCACAGTAAAAATTAACAATTCTGGGTTAGGTTCTTAAAAGAACAAGTTGATCCTTCACAGACCAAGATTTTTGATAGCGTGCAATAGCAAGACCTAGTTGAGCAAGACATAGATTTTTCTCTAAGTAAATATTTCCTGGAATTATCTTCATAGTATTTCTCTCCATGAACAATTCTTGCCCTGTTTATGCCCGAGAACAGACCGAATGGCATGCTTCTTCTACGGATGATTAGCATGGCAGAGTCTTTCCTTTTACAAAATGTTTCTCTTGATAAAAACCATTGAAGATATTTCCAGATTAATTTTAAAGTAACTTCTTGCATTTTGGATGAATTATTATACCCACTTGTTCCTTAGTATCATATTCTCACTAGTCTACTGAAAGAGGAGTTAAAAGCACTGCCCTGTGTCTGCACTTAGCTATTTGCCCCGGGGCTTCTGATAGCTTAATTGGCAAGTTCCAGACTCAAAACAAAAAAACTGCATACACACACACACACACACACACACACACACACACCACTGTGGACAGTTCCTGAGTGATGACACCCAAAGGTCTAGTTCTCCAGAGCAGTGTTCTAAATATGGAGATTCTTCATTTTATAGGACCCTGAGTGTTCCTAGCTTACATGTTATCTGTCAATCAAATCAAAGTAGCATCTCAACTCCAAATGAAATACAGACTTTCTCACACAACTGATGAGGGAATTAATGGAAAGTGAAACCACTGATCGGCGTTTACTCAGGGCTACATATGGAGTGGTGAAATGGTCAAATTTTGTTTTTGTACTTGTGACAAAATAATACTGGCAAAAGCAGCCGAGGGGAGAAAGAAATCGTTTCAGCTCCCAGTTATAGCTTATCATCCAGTGATGTAGGGAAGTCTCAACAGCAAGAGCTGGAGTTGTCTGGTCACATTGCATCCAGAGTCAAGAAATAGAGAGGGATGGGTTAATATGTGCATGCTACTGCTCAGCTCACTCCCTTTCATTCGGTTCAGGACTCAGTCCTTAAAACAGTGCTGCCCGTATTCAGTGTGGGTCTTCCCCGTTCAATTAACATACTCCTCAAAGGCATGTCCACAGGCTAAGCTGAGCTAGACAATCTGCCGTTAAGACTGACTCTCTTCCCAAGTGATATTAGAATATACGAAACTGACAGTTAAAACTAACTATCATAGAACTCCAGCCAGCCTTTGGCGGGGGGCAGAATTTATACCAATTCTATCAAATGTGTTTCTCATCCCATTCCTTTCAGAGACAGAAAAAATTTAAAGAGAAAGCACTTTGAGTGAAGTTATAGAGCAGAAGAAGTGGTCAGAATAGCAGAAGTAGGGCTGGAGAGATGGGTCAGTGGGTAAAGCTCTCTCCAGGCAAGCCTCAAGACCTGAGTTCATATTCCTAGAATCCATATAAAATTCAGACTTAACATGGATCTTGGTTTCTGTCCCCAAGTCCCTATCAAAAGAGCTGAATAAAGGAGACAGTACTACATTAGATTCTTTTCAATTTGACATATTTGTGCCACTTCCCACCATTCCTTGGGTGAGTTCTCCCAGAGACTCTGTATCTGAATGTTCGAAGCAAGCCCAGTTGCTCCCCCAAGGGTGCTTGCCATTATGGTGCAGCAGAAAGCTGAGACCTAGTTTCCTGAACCTTTTCTCCAACCATCACCCTAACTTTTCCTGGACTGTTACAAAGACTTTCTTTGGGATTACACCACTTCCCCAAATATATGTTTTTCATGCTGTAGAACTTTGGAGTCTCTGTGCATTGTATCAAGGAGAAAACTGACATTCAAAGCAGAGGAAGAACCTGGTGAAGGCCAGTGGACGACGTGGTTCATGTGTAAGAACTCCAAGACCAGCGTCCTTTCTGCTACAATTGGTTGCTTGGCACAGCATCATCTTTCAAACAGCAGTGGCCACTGCCCCACGTGTGCGTTCAGCAGTGTTCTGAGGAGAGAAAGCTGTAGGCCAGGGAGAGGAGGATCCTAGTTCAGACCTCCAGACCAGAACTCGTATAGAAATGCTGAGTGTGGTGCACAACTTCCATGCCAGGATGGAGAAGGCAGAGAGGGGAGGATCCATGAGGCTCACTGACAGTGAATCTATGTGAACTGATGAACTCCTGGTTCAACTGTCTCAAAATATACGGTGAAGAATGATTGATGAAGACACTTGACGTTGACCTCTAGAATCTGTGTATGTGAACACACTCCCTACACACACACACACAGAGAGAGAGAGAGAGAGAGAGAGAGAGAGAGAGAGAGAGAGAGAGAGAGAGAGGAGAGAGAGAGAGAGAGAGAGAGAGAGAGAGAGAGAGAGAGAGAGAGACTGAATCAGCTGAAAGTGGTTTCCAAGTCAGCAAGAACAGCTCTGGAAAAGAAAACAGTGTTTAATTTTGGGGATGGCTCCAGGTGTCCTTCCTTCTGCTTTCTTCTTACTATACTCTTCCCATCCTCAAGGGTATAGGCCATGACCCACTGGCTGCCCTTGGGGGTGAGCAGAAGTTGAGTGCATTTAATTTAGATTTTCCTCAGGCTCCTTGACTGGCAATCAGTGCATCTTTGTATCTTTACCTCTCCAGCTGTTCTCTGTGCAGAGCTGAGGAAGCAGGTCTGCAGAAAGTGCCAGAGCCACTTAGTGTCAGGAAATTTTCCTAACGGCTTCAGCATTCTTAAAGGGAATCATTTAATTGGAGTTGTAAGGCATCAGGTAATAATGATATCTGTTGGTGACACTCTTAGTGAGTTGTACACCTGGAATGATATTTGTAATAAAAAGTAAAATAGAAGCTCATTTGGAAGCAAAACCATTAGCAGCAGGTAAAAATGTGGAAGCTGAGGTTGCTCAGTGTGTAGAGTGGTTGATGCACACACCTGGTGATCCAGAACCTTTGTGAAGCCAGACATCAGAGCATGGGTATCGATAAACCCAGCACTCCTACTGGGGTATATGGGCAGGAGAATTTCTAGAAACTCAAGGGATAGCTAGTTTGGAATATACAGGGTGGGAAACAAAAAGTCCCTGCCTTAAATAAGGTGGGCAGCAAGAACTGACACCCAAGTTGTCCCTTGACTTCCACATCCCCGTATACACACACATATATGTACACATGAACATAGACTCTGTGTCTGTCTCTCTGTGTCTAGCTCTCTCTGTCTGACTTGATCTCTCTTTCTCTGCCTCTCTCTCTTACACACACACACACACACACACACACACACACACACACACACACACACACACAAATGTGGCACCCTGTGGAATGCTTTAACTTTCATTTCACCCTCTGTTGCTGAAATTTCTTCCCAGGGTGATACACACTCATTGTCTACCCCTCTTCCTAACGTCCTGATGAGCAACTGAGTTAGGGTTCTACAAGCTCACCAGGGGGAGCCCATGAGTTCATTTGCCTTGCTTACAGAGCAGTGTGTGAGGGGTTAAAGTCAGCAGCACAGATGACATTAAACCAGCCACACTGGCAGGTCTCCACCAGCAGGGATGATGGCTTCACTAAGACTGAACCCTCCCCTCCCCCTTCCCCACATACATTCTCCAGTCCTTCTCCCCAAACCATCTGCAATGGGGGCAGAATAACACACACTGGGTTGACAGTGGATGAATACTCAGATGATGGCCCCATGGTTCTTCCCAGCTCCTTCTTCTATGAGGGAAGGAAAATAGTCAACAAGCCCAGCTGTGATGATTGTTTGTGAGTGGGGTAAGAACTCCTAAAGATGGTGGCAGTTTTTCTCAGAGGACAGTCCTGTTATGCATCTCAAACACCCTCAAATCTATAATGAGTCTGTGTGATGGGTGTGGAGGTTAGATCAGCAGAGAGAGAACACATTCCCATGGCACCCTAGATTCACAGAGTATCCAGTTTATTAACCATCTTTCTCAGAAAAATAAGAATCCTAATATTGGGCTGGTGCTTCATTTAATTTTTTTTATCTACTCTTTTATTCTGTCCACCATTTCCTATTGTTTGTATTGTATTTGGGAATTATAAGCCACAACAGTTCTACAGACCTTTAGACTATATCATATAAATATGAATGTAGCAAACATGCTTCAGAGACAGAAATTTGTCCCTTGGGGCTACAGAGATGGACTAGTGGGTGAAGTGGTTGGCATACATGCATGAAGACCTGACTTTGAATCTCCAGAATCCACATAAAAGTCAGATGTGGGAGCACCTGTGATTCTACTGCTCCTATGGTGAGATGGAAGATAAGGTCAGGCGAACACTCTAAAACCTACAGGCCAGGCAGCTGGCATATGCAGCAGTGAGTGAGAAGAGTCCCTGTCCCAACTGTAGTAGAGATTAGCATTGTTACCTCAGATGGTCCTCTGACCTTTACATGTATGTACCTGCTAATGGACACACACACACACACACACACACACACACACACACACACACACACACACACACACCACTGGAACATCATATATACAGAATAAGATCAGTAGAAAGAAGGTGAAGAAGAAGGAGAAGGAGGAGGAGGAGGAGAAAGAGGAGGAAGAGGAGGACAATGTAATGCTGCTTCCATCCAAGGGAAAGACTAGACAAGTTTGCTTTCAATATCTTGCCTTCATTCATGTCTTAGCTTGATGTCCCATTTTCAGATTGAGTGACTTATCACTGTGGGGCTCCTCTCCTCTGCTGTAAGCCTACTGTGTGTGTGTGTGTGTGTGTGTGTGTGTGTGTGTGTGTGTGTGTGTGTGTGTGTGTGTATGTGTGTGTGTAGTCCTACTATGTGCAATAGACTTGGCAGTTAGCCACTATGGTTGTGAGAAAGGAGTTGGTGGCCAGGCAATGCACTCATCCACCAAACCAGAATAGAGTGATGAATTGATTGAGTACAGCTCAAGAGGACCACACAAAGGGCTATATCTGGAGGGCTACCCGATGAGCAGGGCAAAGGCCTGGAGAAGGAGTTCTTCATTTATGAGATCTACTTGTTCACTCATGCCAAGCCCAGTTGCTTTGTATGTAGTTTCCTCACATATAATCTGTTCTGTGTAGAGGAAAACAGTTGCCTGTGAACTGTTCTGTGATGTTAGGCATCAGATGTTGGCTCTGAATGTAATTTGCAGTTGTGCAATCTCTGTTATGTAAGTTAGGACCAAGAGAATCAGATCTATGCAAATCATGGCAGTCTGGGTTAATTAAAGGTCAGTCCAGGTCAAAGGCTGAGATCACATGGTGGCAGGCTGCAGCTCTGTGGTTCAGGGTTGTAGCATTCAATGCCGGAAACATGGATTCCAGGCCATTCTTGTGAGGAGCAGACGAACCCCTGAATGAATGTATATTATACACATGAGCATGGCTGTGTCAAATTCCCCAGTGCCTCAGACCCATGGGAATGACAAAGTCTTCCCCTGGTCTGAGTACAGATGTTGTTAACAGTTGAACTTTAGTTAAAACCAGTGTGTGCATGAAGAATCAGTTGCATGTTCTTCATTTAGGATGTTGACAATGTATGCAAAAACAATCAACTGTAGCTTCCTCCTCCATGCAAACTCAGACTGGTCTCCTACAGAGACAGCCTACTGAGATTAGCTGGGCCTACATGTCTGTGTAATAAAGGTACTGAGCTTCTGTATCCCTGCTGGTGTGTGTTCATCAGGCTGAAAGATTTACCTAGTCTCAGCTTTTCTGTTTGAGTGTTCTATAATCTCTCCATTCCCTGCCACCCTAGTCAAGTCAATTCCCAAGCCATGAAGGTCATGGCACATGCTTGTGAAGAATTCCTAGAAGGGTCCACTTCTCTGGTCTGTTAGTGGCTATCTTGGTTTCTTTTTCCATTGCTGTGATAATTTGAGGAGAGCAGGTTAAGGGAGGAAGGGTTTATTCTGGCTCACAGTTCAGGGGTACAGTGCATCATAGTGTGGGCCTGAATACAGGACAGCAGGAGCTTAAAGCAGTTGGTCTCATATCATCTACATACAGAAATCAGAGAAAGATGAGTGAATGCTGCTTCCCAGCTCCCTTTCTCCACTTGCATTCCAGGATCCCTGCCAGGGAATGGCACCAGTTATAAAGAGAGAACATTCCCATCTCAAAACAATCAAGATAAATTCCCAAAGACATGCCCAGAGCACCATCTTCCAGGTGACTCCAGATCCTGACAAATTGAAAATTAGCACTATTATCACAGTGGCCTTCTCTTCACAGTGTGTGTACAATATCCCCTTTGTCCACAGTCCATCTTAGCATCACCCAGATGTCCTTGCCCCTGTAAGACTTGAGGGACAAGAGCTGCTGATTAGATTGTAAGGCTCACCATGTACCTTACATATATTAATACTCCATTTCTCCTAGCCAGGATTGTCTCTTGTCTTCTATGCAACCCACAGGCTGACTGGTTAGCTAGGAAGTTGGGTTAAATGTTAGACACTTCACAGTTCTTGGAACCTCTTTTCTTATTCTAGAATATCAACCTTTGATCTGCATTATTAGTTCCCACCACACACTCTATAACCTAGCCTCATTTCCTGTTTCATGGGCTCAGTCCTCTTTTCTATACTTGCTTCCAAAAGAAGATGTACTAAGCTGGCTCTCCTTCTGTGATCACAGAGAAATAAAGAATCCTCTCAGGTGTGTGGGACAGGCCACAGGGATATGTTTTAACTTATGTGACGACAGTCCTCATTATTTGATGGTGAGTGATAATATGGAACTTATGGTAAAAAGAGTCAGAAAATAACATC
This sequence comes from Peromyscus californicus insignis, assembly GCF_007827085.1. NCBI lineage: Eukaryota > Metazoa > Chordata > Mammalia > Rodentia > Cricetidae > Peromyscus > Peromyscus californicus. Next base: position 11,604,281 of record NW_026294436.1, on the reverse strand, counting down.
TAAACTCAGTGTTAACAGGTTGAACTCTCTATAGATAGAAGAAATAGTCTAGATACTTGAAGTTCTAAACATCTACTTTCAGGGCACCACTGTCAGGCATACTTTGTACTCAGCTGAATGATAGAATAGTTCATCTACATAATGGGAGGTAAAGAGGTGGGGTGTGTGTGTGTGTGTGTGTGTGTGTGTGTGTGTGTGTGTGTGTTATACTTGTGGAGGTCAGAAGGAACCTTGGTGTATTATTCAGGAGATAGACATCTTTTTTAAGACATGGTCAATCACCCACCTGTCTGGAACTCACCATAAACGCTAGGCTTGCTGGTCAGTGGACTCCAGTGACCCCCTGACTCTGTCTCCCAGCACTAGGCACATGGATCCCCACACTGCCCTTTTTCAAGTGAATTCTGAGGAGAGAACTCAGGTCCTCATGTTTGCAAAGCAGACATTGTACAGATGGAATCTGGGTGAGTCATTGTCTGTGTCATTGAGGCTAACAATCACTCACACAGGCACCAAGCTATCCTGGCTGTATGGGGAGGAACAAATAGAGTTCTCTCTAATCTCTTCCCCGATTTCTCAAAGGACATACAATTATGGGATTCCTGGCATGTGTATTAATGTTGTAAAGCCACTGACATTTTAGCATGCTTGCAGAATATATAGCTATTTTATGAAGTTAAAATATATTTATTTGTATGTTGCTTGCATGTATGCATGTGTGTGTGTGAATGTGTGTGTGCACGCGCGTGTATTATTTCTGTGTATGTGCATGAACATGTGAAGCCCAGAGACCAATGTGTAGGAGTCAGTTCTCCACCATATCGTCCTGGGAATTAAGCTCAAATCCTCAGCATTTGCCGCAAGCTCTTTTCCTTGCTGGCCTATCTTGCCTGCCCCTGAAGTCTTTAGTTAGTATCATTTATCTCTAGTTTTCAGCACCAAATCTAAAGATTTAACAAGTATCACCATCTCCTGTTACTATGTTCTAGGTTTTTGTTGCTAAGAAACCAGAGTCAAGTTTTCCTGTGAACTTGAAATTGTTCATGAAACCCCGACGCAACTAGAATCTTTTGAAAATGCTGATTTCTAGGTTCTACTATGCCTATTCCATTTAGTTGGTTGGTAATGTTTCCTTGTGTGTGTGCTTTTTAAGCTCACTATTTTATCACAACCTGGGGCAATAACTCAAAAACTGTGTTTTTTTTTTAAATTTATAGATTTAATATTTCAAATACGCAGAATTCAATTTAGGACTAGTATATGGTAAAAATTTAAGTTTTTCCAAGAGCACAGCTAGGTTTTCTAACATGGTTTAGGAAATCTTCTATTTCTTTACCTCATTTTGCTTGCCTCCTTGAAATTTAAATGCTGTCCTTCCAAATCTTGATTTTGTCTGACTGGGTTTCAGGACACACTGTTTTCAAAGTACTTGAGTTTCAATAGTTGTATAGGTGTTAGGATAGCTAGGACAAGGTCTCCTTTGATGAATGCCTGTTTCTTTTCTTTTTTTTTTTTAAGATTTATTTATTATGTGTACAGTATTCTGCCTGCATGTGTCCCTGCAGGCCAGAAGAGGGCACCAGATATAATTACAGGTGGTTGTGAGTCACCATGTGGTTGCTGGGAATTGAACTCAGGACCTCTGGAAGAGCAGTCACTGCTTTTAACCCCTGAGCCATCTCTCCAGTCCGAATGCCTGTTTCTAAATGTGTCTGCTCGTGCTTTGTTTTTCAGAAATGTTCTAGCATGTGTTTTTCAGTTTCTATCATCTGGCATTGGGCTATGCAGAGCCTAATGCTCTAGGTATAGAGAAACATGGCATATGTATTGGCCAGACTTGAGCCCCAACATTTAACCCTTAATCATCATCTCAGATGATTTAATGTGAGATCTAGGAAGGGGATTTGACAGAGTGTGGTTAGTTTAGGGTAGGGAGAAACTAGGATTCTCTTACTCCAAAAAGCAGGAGTGGCTATGCAATTTTCCACATTAGGAGTCTGGGAGAGAAGTCTAAATTGTAGCTTCTAGGAACTGGAGAGATAGCTTAGTGGCTGAGAGAGTGTACTGCTCTTGCAGAGGACCTGCGTTCCATTCCCAGCCCCAACCTGGGAAGCTCACTATTTTCTACATGTCCAGTTCCAGGTCATTCATTGCCCTCTTGGGGATTCTGTGGAGGCCTGTGCACACATGAAAACACACACACACACACACACACACACACACACACACACACACACACACACACACTTTGTTTTAACTTGGGCACAAGTGGCTGTGCCTTAATCTACTGTAATTTCAGCCAGCAACTGTGACTCCACAGTTACCAACCTGATTCTCTAGCAGTGGTCTGGCTGCTCAGGCCACAGCCTGGCAGTAATTCTGTTCCCATGTGTCACTGCCAATAAAGGTAGTTTTAGCTAAATCTCTATCCTTCTATTTATAAATGAGACTCAAGGTTCAAAGGCTATGATGAAAACCTGAGATCTCCGAGAGGCTGAGTAGCAGCTAGTTAACCCCTCTCTCCTTGTTAGTGTCTCCAAAAGACCTGCTTCTGCTCCCCAAAACCAGAAAAGGCCAGAGCACTCTAATCCCTCCCTACTGCTTCCTGTGTCTCTCTAGCTCTCCTGGATGCCCTCTGATGCTCTATGATCACTATCTGTCAACCAGTTGCTAACTCAGCCTCCTGATCCAAGGTTAATTTTACTTAATCAATACAAATGCAAACTCAGGGTTCATGGAGTGATTCAATATCCCCCAACACACACATTTAATTAAAAATAAATCTTTGAAAATGTTAATATTCAAGAAGGAACCTGTAGGTACAAGTGAACTTCTTCACCTGCCATTTTTAACACTGCTTTGCTGAGGGTACCACTATGGTTGCAATGTCTGATGAAATTTCCTTATGGACCTTATCTTAGTTACCTAAAGCATCCTATTAGTTTACAAGAGGAATAAATTAGAACCTGAGTGAGTGTCTGGAAATCCTCAAGGACTGTGCTTCTCAAACTTGAGTCCCCCAAATCACCTGACAAAGTCACTAGAATGCGGATTGTGACCTCCCTGATGGCCGTCAACATTTGTGGTTCAGAGGCCTCAAATGAAGAAATTTGCATTTCTAGGAAGGTCAGGTGACTATACTGTCGAATCAGGTAATACACTATAAGAAACACTTCTGCAGCAGCTTTCTCAAACACTGTTCCACAAAAGGCTCTCCTGAAGTTCTTATTTTATGTGTATGTGATTGTGTGTGTGTGTGTGTGTGTGTGTGTGTGTGTGTGTGTGATGCATATAGGGGAAGTACACCTGTGTATATGGAAGTACAGCAGAGGTCAATGTTAGGAATTTTTCTCAGTTATTTCTCCACCCTATGTTATAAGACAGGGTCTCTCACTGAACCTCTCTAGTGCTGGTATTACAGCATGTGCAGACTATGCCTGGAGTTTTGCATGGACTCTGGAGCTGTGAACTCAGATTTTTGTGCTTATGTGACAGGTAATATTGACTGAACAACCTTCCTATCTTCCTAGCCTTGGTTGTTTATAAAGATCATAGCTGGGCTCCTCATTAGACAGACTGAATCAAGATTTTTGACAGTGGAAAGTTTCTGATGAAACAAAAGTAATCAGCAGTCACCACAAATCCAGAGGTGATGAGAATGCACAGGTGGAGTCCCTTCTGTGTGAACAGGACACAGATGCGGAGTCCTGACTGGAGAGTGATTCTGTAGGGACAGGAACAGAAAGTCAAAGCACATTTGGTGATCTTGTGAGCAGGTGTGAGTTCGGAGATGCATTTCACGTATTTGTGAGTTTTCAGTTAATCGGTTTGGATAGCACGTTAGTGACTGAGTCAGAGGTGCTGCTGCACCAACAAAGCCCCAGATGCTTCAGGCCGGGTACCACACCCTGATCTGCAAAGCGCTGGAGTATCCATGAAGCCATAGGGCTGGGCTAAGTGACGCAATGGAAAAGGTAAGTGGATATTAAGCAGGATAAGAGGACAAGGGAAGAGAAAGAAACCCTTTATCTCAAAACTAACCTGTATCTCCTGTTGACTGAGAGTCCAGAAACACACATGATAAAGCCAAGGTTGCCTAAAGAGAGGGCTGATGTTCCCGAGGACATCTCCAGCAAATGTTTAAAACCAAAGTGAATTCTGCTTGCTCGATGCCTGAATACTCGTGACCTTTTATTTTAATCACATTTTTCTCTTCTCTTATCCTTAAATCCAGACACTACATCTCATAAAAACCTCCTTACAATTCGTATTTACAAAGGAAAATTGTACAAGATAAACAAGTAAAGTAGAGCACACATTTTTACATTTTAAACTGTATTGAATTTAAAACTTTGCTTAAACTTTAAACCTTGTTGTAGATTACACTGCCGGAGCAAAGCCACTTAGATTTGTGTGTGTGTGTGCCTGTGTGTATGTGTGTGTTGTTCATGTACCATAGGTATGACCTTTTCTCTTAAGTCTTCACCTTTCTCTTCCTTTCTGTCTTTATTTCATGTGTGTATGTGTTTACGCATGTGCAGTGTGTGCATGTATGTGGACTCGGAGTTCACTTCTTTGGCTAGACAAGTCAGATAACAAGGCTTAGGCGTTCTCCTTTGTCTGCTTCCTCAAGCTGGGAGTCCAGATGACCGCTGCCCCTAGTGCTTTAAGTGGGTTCTGGGGACTTGAATTGTGTGCCACGTGCTTTACCGACTGAGCCATCTTTCACAATTTTGTCCTTTTGCTATGTAAGCTCCCTAAACCCTGAATTCCAGCTGGGTTTTATTGCTTGTCTCTGCTTAAGAAATTCACTAACAGTGCTTCATCCTGACTCATTCTAGAATTCTTTTCTGTGGTGTAAAAAGGATGTGACTTGACCTGTTTTGCAGTTCCTGTGTGGGGAACTCCACAAGCTACTGGCAATTAGTGCTGGTTTATATCTCCCTATCCCCATTAGCAGATCCATGGGATCACTGAGTGAATGGCAGCTTATGGGCTCACATTCAAAAATCCCTTAGGAATTCAAATGTAAAAAAAAAAGACAAGAAAATATGGGAATAGTCCCCTGTAGGGAAATTTCCTCAAAGTCAATAGTTTTAAGACATTTTCTGAGATTTTAAAGAAAGCACACTGCAATTTTGACAAGAATGGCCTAAATGGAATACATGATTTCCACATGATTGAAAAGGAAAGCTTGTGCGAAGAAAGGGAAATACATCGTCTAGAGACATCCTAATGGAAACCCAGAGGGATTCCATAAAAGCCTATGGGCTTTCAGCAATTTTTTTTTGGTTGTCTTAATTGAGAATATAGTGGTTTGAATATGAATGGCCCCCATAGATGAATGTGTGTGAATTCTTGGACCATAGAGAGTGACACTATTAGGAGGTGTAACCTTGTTGGAATAGATTTGGCCTTGTTGGAGAAAGTGTGTCACTCTGGGGACAGGCTTTGAGGTCTCATATGTTCAAGCTATGCCCATTGTGACACACAGTCTCCTGAAGCCTTTAGATCAAGATGTAGAACTCTCAGCTCCTTCTCCAGCATCATGTCTGCTTGTACATTGCCATGTCCTGTCATGATGACAGTGGACTAAACCTCTGAAACTATAAGCCAGGCTCCAATTATAAGCTTTCCTTTATAAGAGTTGCTGTGGTTATGGTGTCTCTTCACAGCAATAGAAACCCTAACTGAGACAGAGAACATCACTAATATAGTCTTGAGTCATCATCAAAGAAGTGTCTAGTGGGCAGCTGTTAGCTCACAAACTCACAATTAGTGCAGAGAATCAGCATGTTTGCAGGCTCAGTTGTGAATGTAGCATCTGTATCACATCTTCCTCTAAGGATCAGTGATCACAGAGGGAGAAGGTGGAGAAAGACTGTAAAAAAAGAGAGGTGGGAAACACCAAAGCAAAATAATGTCTTCTGGAGATGACAGGGCTGATGTACTGAGTAATTCACTGCAGTTGTTGTTGCTTATCCAAGACCTGCGCAAACGCAAGCTAATTCAAAATTCTACTACAGAGGGAAGTGGAGTGCAAGAGGACCCACTCCCAAGCAGAGCTATTGATAGTTGATGGCTGTTCGGGAGGGGAGAGTCACTTTTATTCAGAAGTGTGACAACTGATAGATCACCCATGTACAGTGGATAGCCCATGTTCATATATGGAGCCCTTCCCCCATGGCTCGAAAAGAAGTCACAAACCTGGGCAGTTGGGCATGGGTCTGGGAGGAGATGGAAGTGGGTGGGGGTGGATATGATCAAAAGACGTTGTTTTCATGTGTGAAATTCTTGAAGAATTAATTATATTACATATTTTTAGAAAATTCAAAGAATAGAATCTGGAATTAAATTGGTCCTGTAAGACATATTTTGTGAGTAGGCTGGTGATTAGAGGCCTTCATCAGCATAGGTACCAGTTTCATTTAAGCATCTAAACATATGCCCTACAAACGTTTCGGCTTTCATCGTTGGGTTGACTTTTATTTGCAAAACATCATTCTGATGGTGTGTGTGTCTAAGTGATAGTGTCTATCAGATTCTGTGCCCTATGAATACCTAGCGCAACTTCCCAAAATTTGTTGTCCCAGGTCCATTCCTCCAAAGTGAGCATTTGACAGGGATTTCATCCTTTAGGGATTTCAGGCAGGGACCACTTTCTGGCTGGTTTTATAGCTCCTGTTTCTGGTGTAGTCCCCTAGCACTGTGGTGAGATAGTTCCCTAGACTCAGGATAAATCAACTATGCCTGGAAATTTGGCCTAGGAGAGCTGAATGATTAAAGTTGGAACCGTCTCTCTGTTTCACTGCCTGCTCCTCATGTCTCTATGATTTCATTGGGAGAGAGAGAGAGAGAGGTCATTTGATTTGAATAGTGTGGATATTGCTATCAATTGTTAACTGATAGCATCTAGAACCATGTAAGATACAAGTCTCTGGGTCTATGTATGAGGGAGTTTCTAGACTGGGTTAGCTGAAGTAGGAAGATTATTCCATGCCTTAGGGTCTTGGACTGAATAAAAACAGGAAACTGAACCCAGCACCAACATTAATCCCTTTCTGCTTCCTAGTATTGTACTGTGACCAGCTGCCTCTTACAAGGTCTTTCCTACCATGACAGACTGTGAGCTATAATAAATCTTTCATCCCCAAGCTGTAAGATATTTTGTCACATAATGAAATAGTAATTAAACAACATAGTGACTTCAGAGAAATAGGTCCATTTGTTTTGGAACCTGTCTTATGTCTTGGGGTGTTTTGAATGAAATGTTCTGTAGAGATAGAGGTATTTGAACCCTTGGTCCCCATGTAGTGATGCTGTTTGGGGTTGCCATGGAGCCCTTAGGAGGTACAGTGGTGATGGAGGCAGCATGCACTGGGTGTGGGCTTTGAGGGTTTAAAGCCTTGCTCCACTCCCAGTTCACTCTCTCTGCTTCAGGTTTTGGTTGAAGATGTGCTCTTTAACCTTCCTTTTCTGGCTGCCTGCTGTCATGCCTTCCTCTCTATTATGGACTTCCACACTTTGGAACCATAAGCAAAAGTAAAGTATCTCATCCATAAGTCTTTTTTGGTCATGGTCTTTTATCATAGTAACAGAAAGTACTTGTATATGTCCTTATTTACATCTAGTTACACAGAATTGTCTAGCAGATATAATTGACTTAGGAATCTTGAGATGAGAGCATCCTACATTACTCAGATAGGCTTAATTTTCATTTGAAGTGTCCTTTTAGGGCATCCAATATGGGAAGAGCTTGGGAGGACAGAGGCAGAGATAGGAGTGTTGCGGTCGTGAGCATAGGAATTCCTGAAGTCTTAGAAGGTAAGGAGGCATGGAACATAATCTCTTCCAAATCCCCGTGTGAACACATCCTGAGAAGATGTGAAACAAGTGTCCACTCACCCCAGATAGGGCACCAGTGACAGGAAAAAAAAAAAGAATTCGACCCAAGATCAGCTTGGTGAATTGAGGGGTGAAACCTGCCTGCTTACAGAAGCATGGACAAGTACATCATCAGAAAAGTCTCTTCCTGTCAGCATTAGCTGTCTGTATATCCTTAGGGAGAGGTAGGCTCTGTAAGCCCTTCTACTTTGTAATCCACAACTGCTTACTCATCCCTTGGGAGGGTTGGGGGCTCATTAGCTAGACCCTCTCTCCGCCCGGGTGCAGGTAATCACAGCTGCTGGGAGTTCAAAAGTGCAAAGTTCATGTCATACCCAGAGGACAGCATTCTACAGTGTACATCCATGGGGGGCTGGTCCAGAGGACACTCTCATGTTGGATTTCAGTCCTTCAAGGTTAAGTATAAATAAGCTTTGTTTCTGAAGTCACTGAGTTCGTGGAAACTTGTTTTAGTAGTCCCCCCGCTCCAGTGAATGCAGCCTGGGAGAATACAGAAGGGAGAGAAGAATGGCAGGTCTCTATACTCTTCTAAAGGTCCTCATGGATATTTGTTTATACACATCCCTTCTATTTTTCTAAGGAGACTTGTGCAAACACGTTCTGAACCACCCCTCCATACCTGTGTCACTTCTGTCGTAACTGTGAGTGTAAAGGAAGTCCGTGGAGCCTGAAGCCAGGGGAGTTCTCCCTCGCTGGATTGATGAGGAGTGGTGTTGATGTGCAGGACTGCCGTCAAGTCTTTAAATTAAAACAAGCCCCCGCGGACTCCATGAAATGTTAGACATCACAAAGAACATTTGAACTGGGAATCCCTGTACACCAGCCTTTCCGTGTAGTGAATAATGTCAATTTCTTATCTCATAAAACGGGTACCAGGAAAGACTGGGTCTCCTGGGGAGGGTTCCCAGGGCCTCTGGTTTCACTTTCAGCCTTCTGGTTGACTTTATGACAGTTAGCATAGTACCACTTCTGACTGGTATGCATGCTCCATGTGTTAGTTAGGTTTTGTATCGCAGTGACAAATACCCAACAAGGAGGAACTTGCAGAAGGAAGAGTTTACCACAGTATGAGGGTGGAGTCCATCATGGTGGGATGCCTTGGTATCCAGAGCCTGAGGCAGCTTCTCACATGGCATCCACAGTCAGGAAGCAAAGAGATGGAAGCTGGTACTCAGCTCACTTCCTCCTCCTTTCTACTTATTCCAGGTCGCCAGTCTGTGGAACTGTGCCGCCCACGTTTAGAAGCATGTCTTCCCAACTCAGTTACCTCAGCCTGGAAACTCCCTCAAAGACATGCCCCGAGGTGTCTCTGAGTGAATTTAGATCAGCAGCTCTCAACCTTTGGGTCTCAACCTCTTTGACAAACCTCTGTCTCCAAGAATATTTACATTATGATTCATAACAGTAAAAAATTTACAGTTATGAAGTAACAATAACAATAATTTTATGGTTGAGGGTCGCCACAACATGAGGAACTGAATTAAAGGGTAGAAGGATTAGGAAGGTTGAGAACCACTGCTCTAGATCCCCTCAAATTGACATTAATCTTAACTATCACATGCACTGTGGATAGTTACTTTTTCTCTCTGTTTCAAATAATATTAAGTAAAACCTTCAGAGACAGCATATGTTGGGATGTTTTTCCTACCTCATAATACATAGTGCTATTTAGACAAAGGCCTGTGTCTTCTGTGCTAACAAATGAACTAATCTCAGTATGAGATTCAATTTCTGCACTTCCCTGGGTTCCAGGCAAATGAGCAGCCTAACCAGATGACATACAGGTGAGTCCCCAGAGCTGAGTGACTCAGTCACTCAGTTATATAATATTTAACTCCTACTGTAGTCCTACAGATGAGGAAATATTCAGAGCTAAGAGTATGAAGGAGGGAGAACCAGACACTGAGAACCATCTAAAACTACTAGAAGAGGAGAAAGAAATAAAGATCAGTGTAAAACCCTACGAAGAGAAGGAAACTTAGCCTAAGCAAGTCCAGAGCCCAAAGTACAGATAACACCCTGAGAAATCTCTGTCCTAATACAGTTTAAAAGGTAAAAACTGACAGCCTTGGGGCCAGATCCAACCTAAGATACACTTTTAAAATATTCCACTAATATTTAAAAATAAGGATATTTCAGTGAGACTATGATTATTATTTTTTTTTCGTCTTGAGTAGAATTTGGAAGTTCTAACAGCATTTAGCCTGCAATCATGTATTTCTAGAGTCAGGGCCGTGGTTCCCACCTCCATGGAGGAGAGCTGCCTAACAGTCTGTGCCGCTGCTCGGCAAATTTGTGCATAGGTGAGTTGAATATTCCTGGTTTAAAAGGAGGGAATAGTAGAAGCTCTGTGTCCTCAGAACTGGATGTGAAGCTCTGAAGTTAATGTTAATTTCAGTTGTTCTCTGTTCTCCCATTCTGTGGCTTACTCTAATTACTAGCTTGGTGTAGAACCTTATGATGGTAGCTTGTTAGCAGAGTACCACTTCTGACCGGTTTGCAAGCTCCATGTACTAGTGCAGAGGCAAAATACCCAACAAGAAGCAATGAAGCAAGGAAGGGTTTGTTTTAGCATGTCTAAAATGGGGATAAATGTAACCCTTGACTCCTTAAGCAGGTTGTAAAGCCTGCTTAAGACAGCTGATGATAGGTAAACAACACCTGGAATATATTAATCACCTAAATATTCTCTATTGGTATGATTATTATCCCTTTAAAAGATGCTATTTCTTATTGCCAGAGAGATCATCAATTGGAAGTTTCCAGCAAACAGGAAGTTGCTGAGTGACTTGGGTGACCAAAATGACTGCAAATAATAGAAAAGTTACTCACTGCAATACCACAGTAGCCCTTGGAAAAAATGGGAAGTGCTTAAAGAAATTGCTTGCTAAACTTCCTGTATGGCTTCAGAAAAAAAAAAAAAATACATGTTCCATTTTTCCAGCAGGGAAGTGGCTGTTAAGGAGAATAAAGGGCCCCAGGGAGTTAAAACAGTGCACCTGTCTGATCGGCCCAGAAATAAGGCTAACCCTTCAGTGGATGCTCCTGTTTGGGCTGGGATGTATTCTTTTTCCTTAAGGAAAATAAGTTATGATGGCTTATAGGTGGCTGGAGCGATGGCTCCATGATTGAAAGCACATTCTGTGCTTGTGGAGGACAGGAGTTCAGTTAGCATCCATGTTGGACACATCTCAGACACCTAAACCATGCACACATATATACGAATACAGACATATACATGTAAACAAAATTAAAAATGAAATTTGAAAAAGTTGGCTAATGGAACAAAAACAGTACCCTGTTTTCTTCCCATTCTTTGCCATTTACCCCAGATCCATTTCCTCAAAAATGTGACTTCTTTCCCCAGATAGTCTACTTTTTGACAAAATGGTCCCTGGCACACTCAGTTTACACAATTAAGTACATTCACTGGTTACCTTTTACATCCCAAGGTGAGGTCCTCCATAGGATCTAATTATATCTTTTCCACTGCAAACAAGATGTTCCACAGAAGCTATAGATCAGGGCTCATTATGAAGCATCTCATTATTTTTAATGAGTAATTCCATTATTTCTGGTTCTTCTGAAAGCAGGACATAATTCTGTCAAAGAGAAAAGCTTGTTAAACTTCGGTGGCCAGAAACACGACTTTCAGTCAAATTTAGCAGCACTGCTTATTAAGTTTAACGACACAATCTCGCAGGTTTATGAGTGCTTCATAAGGGTGCCTTGATGCAGGATGCATACTTCCATCTAAAGAATAATTAGATATGTGGTGGTCCACTGTAATTTGCATACTTGTGTCTCTGGAACTTCTTTCAATATGAGTTGGTCTTAGTAACCATTCTCACATTGAAAACCAATGAAGTAGTGAAAGCATTTCAATTGTAAAAGTGTTAGTGAATCTAAGAATAGTGCTAGGACTTGGGGGCAACTTCAAAGTCTTGCTTTCTCTATGGACTCTGTGACACATCTACTGTTTTCAATTAAACAGTTTGCTCAAAATGTCATGAGCATAAGATTAAGGGCATGGAAAGAAAGCAAAGGGACCAACAGTCCATTTGTAGAGAAGAGAAAAGGTAGCTTGCAGAAGGTAAGGGAGAAGAAAGATAGAAGAGGAAGGAAGGAGATCCAGTCTATAGAAGTCTCCTAGAGCTGGATCATAGGTTTAAAGCTACTGTGGCCATGTCTCCAACACAGTGTCCATGTGGACTTCCAGGAGTGAGAGATGTACCCCATAAAATAAGACAAGAAATGAAGCACTGTATCACCTTCCCCTATGTCACAATTTCACATATAGATGCTTTATTTGTAGAGCAGTTGCTACGTACTATAGGCAGAAATTTCTCTCCTGCCTGCCTGTTCCCAGATACCTGATAGTCACTTCTTAAATAATTGGCTCTGAGGCTTAATATTACTTATAAATGCTCAGCTAGTAGCTCAGGCTCATTACTGACTAGCTCCAACACTTAAATCAATCCATAATTCTTATCTATGTTTAGCCATGTGGCTTGGTATCTTTTCTCAAAATGACACTCTCATCTTGCTTCCTCTGCAACTGGCTGGCAACTTGTGACTTTGCCCTTCCTCTTCCCAGAATTCTCCTAGTCTAGTCACCCTGCCTTTACTTCCTGCCTTGCTACTAGCCAATCAGCATTTTATTAAACCAATTTGGGTGACGAATCTTTACAGTGTACAAGAAAGAACATTATCCCACAGCAATGCACAATGTGCATATTGGTAAGGAATAAAACAAAAAGTCTGTTAACAATGACAGAAAGTGGGCTAGTTCTAGGGCTCAGTTGGTAGAGTGCTTGCCTAGCATGCATGGAACATTGAAGTCAATCACAAAACCAAAACCAGGTGTGGTTGTGCACAGCTTTAATCCCAACACCTCAAATCTAGAGATGATGATAAATTCCAGGTCATCTACCACTACATAACAAGTTTGAGGCCAGCTGGATTGACATAATACTCTGCTTTTTTAAAAAATGTGTGTGTGTGTGTGCTTGTGTGTCTGTATACATTTGGGGATGTATTGAACTTAAACCTTAGTTGAGCTCATATTTCTATTCCTGAAGCGTTTCATATCAAAATAAAAATAATTATAGTACCTACCTCCTGTATTTTAAAAATAATTTCTTTACAGTTATTTTTCATTTCTGTGTGTATGCATTCATCTTCCTGAACCCAAGGCTCAGATTTCTCAGCTAGACTTGAAGTCAACAAGCCCCAGCTACCATCTTCTCTCCCATCCCCTTGGGTGAACAGGATGTCTATCTGTTAAGCATCGTTTTTGTCTCAAAACTTTGTGGAAACTGTTGGAAAACAAAACTTTTCATGTCGGCAGGTGATACTTTGAGGCCTCCTATGGATCAGAAGTGCTCAACAAACTTGCAAGATTAATATGTAGAAGCTTAGTGGTGATTCTTCATGCATATAAAATTGAATATTTAAAAAAGATTTATTTTTATTTACATGTGTGTTGTGTGTTTGTGTGTGGGTATGTTCCTCTGAAATGCGGGTATCCAGGAAGGCAAGAAGAGGGTGTGAGATCCCCTAGAGGTGGAGCTGCAGGTGGTTGTGAGCCTCCAGATATGGCTGCTGGGAAATAAACTGCTGTATTTTTCAAGAGCAGTAAACACTCCTGCCCTCTGAGCAGTTCCCCAGATGCTAGATTGTATCTTTTCAGGTGAAGATGATGGTATAAAGGATCTTACAAAAATTTGCAATTTAAGTAATTCTATTTACATTTCCACTTTATTGATGGTCATTAACAGATATTTAAGTAGAACTGAATTTTCATCAGCTTTTAAAAATTCTAACTCAAATATCATGAAATGGGCATTTGTTCTTTGTTATGTGTTAAATGAGTACTTTTCATTTCACCATTCCTAACGAGTCATAATTCAGATTTGCTGTTTAAAATATTAATATGTTGGTCATTAGTTGGTATTATTTCAACTTTTCAAATTGCTTAAATAAATCCAGGCTGTCAACTCTATATACTAATTATTTTCTGTGCTTTTTCCTCTTCTCTATAATTTAAAGTCATAAAGTAAAAATAATTTAGTTCTTTATGCATAGTTTGAGACCAACCAAATGTTGGAAGGCAAGGTGTAATTAGTACTTATTGCTTTTGCCAAATAACATATTTCTAAATCTGATAAAACTTCTTTTTGTGTGATATGTGAGACCAACACATTGAACAGTTCCTGGATCAGACATGTCAACATATAACAAGTGGTTAAGCTTCTTGAGGTTTTATTCATGTGGAACCAATTTGGGCAAAAGAGCTCAAAAACATCAATTTGCTCTATGAATATTCTTTAAATCTCTGCTAGTTCCAAGACAATAGACTCAATTCTATAAGACTTATACATATGTGCAACATTTTAATTATTTACCATTTAGAAACTGTTATTTGAAAATTTTCATATATGTATACAATGTGTCTTGAGTATATCCATCTCTGGCTTCCTCCCTCCAATTCCCTCGTAGTATTCCCAATGCATCTCCCTCCTACTTTGTTGCTGTTTGTTTGTTTGTTTGTTTTATTCCTAGCCCACCTGAGTCTAATCTAGTGCATGGGTGTGGGGTCATCCACTGGGACATGGCAATCTATCAGTAGCCATACTTCCAAGGAAAAGTAATTTTTGCCCTTCCTATCTCGCCCCCAGAAACCATCAGCTGCCAATGGTCCTCAGCTAGGGTTGGGGCCTTAGGGGCAACACGCTAGAATTTTAAATTATTTTTAGATGTCTTGAAATTAAAATACAATTACATTGTTTTTCTGCTTCCTATTTTTTCCTGCAACTCTTCCCATATACACCCTCTTGCTCCCAAATTCATGATGGCATCGTTTTCCTTAATCATATGTGTGTGAATGTATATATGTACATACATATACACATGTGTGTATATTATATATAAGAACATATATATTATATAATATATATTATAATATATAATACACACCTATGTGTGTGTCTTCTAATTCAATACAACCTGCTCAGTCCTTATAATGGTACTTGTATGTATGTGATTTCAGGGACGACCATTTGGTATTGGGTAACCAATTGAGGCAATCATCCCTGGGGAAGACTGTTCCTCCTGCTCTCATTATTTCTTAGATATCTGTAGTTCTTTGTCTGTTGACGAGTCCCTTGAGTTTTCCCCCTTCCACATTAGCAAGTCTATTGATGATGTCCTCGTTAAAGTTTGCTTAAGCAGCAATATTGCCGAGAGTTCATGGTGTAGCATCCCTGACATTAACTGGCTTGATCTTGTGCGGATAAGCACAGCTGCTGTGAGCTCATGAGTGCAACATGCATGTCATGTTGAGAGGCCAGCATTTCACAGGTCTCCTCTCTATTTTCTGCTTCTTACATTAACACCCCTCTTCTGTCATGATTTCAACTTGCTACCTTGATCAGTTTATAGCGTAACCTGTAATATGCATGTGTATATATAAGCTACCACCAGAAATGTCAAATAATCTTCTAAGCAATTAATTTTAATTGATGTGTAATATATGTTTGCTGTGTGTGTCAAGTAAGTTTATTGCATGTGTACATGTATACAGAACGCAAATATCTATCAGCTAAAAATTGTGCGTTTGTTAGCCACTTTTCTACCAAAAATACCAGAGACAATCAACTTAAACATAAAAGGATTATTTTGGCACACCCTTGATGAATGGTTGACCCCACTGCATTTAGTACCTGTAACAGGGCAGCAGCAGGTGGTGCGAGTGTATGGTAAAGGAAATATAGTCACCTCATGGCTAGGAAATAAATATGAACAATACAGGGGATTAAGGTTCCATTGTCCCCTACAAAGGCATTCCTCCAATGACCAAATCCCTCGCACAAGCCCTATTTCATGGAAGTTCCATCATTCTACAGTAGTTTTTCCAGGCTGGAACTTTGTGGGGCAGCCCTCTAAAATACAGTCCTCCCTCCCTCTCTCTCTCTCTCTCTCTCTCTCTCTCTCTCTCTCTCTCTCTCTCTCTCTCTCTCTCTCTCTCTCTCTCTTTCTCTCTCTCTCTTTCTCTCTCTCTCTTTGTGTGTGTGTGTGTGTGTGTGTGTGTGTGTGTGTGTGTGTGTGTGTGTGTGTTTGATAAAATGGGAGAGTGTGCATGGGAGGACTTGAATTTGGGAAGAAAATAGGTTAGGGGCGTTATCAGGGGTATTGGAGAGGTGATGAATAATCAAAATATACTGTATAAATACATGAAAATTTCACAGAATAAATTAAAGTAATATTAAAAAAGGAAGGATATTGGACTATGTAAAAAGAATTCATGGATATATAACTACCATATATCTATGTAGTAAGCTAGCAAGCTAGGGCCTATTGGCACAAAGGAAATGTCCAGGTAAATATGAGGGTCCATGAGGAAAGGCAAGAGAAAATAAGTTTATTCAGGGGTTGATTTTGTCATAGTGTTTGGAACTGCATTCCACAGGCATTGGAGATTGAGAAGGAAGAAAAGAATATTACGCTAAAACAATTTAGGTAAAGGAATTATCAAGTTGATTGCATAGGTACTATAATACATGCTCATTTTTTGGTTTTATTCAGTATTTTCTCTTATGTTTTTGAAGTAATAGACCCTGTACATATGTAGTTAAGAAAAGTGAGGATAAAATGCATATTTCTATACCAGAGAAATAGATCAATTGAGTATCACTTCCCTTATATACCTCATAGGTTGTTCCATAAATGTAGTATTGAGTGGAATTATCATATCTTTTAGAATTTTTCAGCAACTAATGGGTGCCAGGAATTTAGAATGTTTCTGCACAGGAAATATATGGCAGAGTTTCAAAATACTTCTCACATACATACATGAGAAAAGAGGCTACATATAATTTAAAAATTCACAGGTAAATAAAAGTTAAAACTATAAACTTGAAATTCAGTAAGAAACAGTTGATTGGGGTAGCTGCCTGATTGCCGTGTGGGCTAACTGTTGTCTGCCATATCAAAGGCAAAATTGATCACTGTCTTTTAGAAATGTCCTATACACTGAGGCCAAATAGTGGGGTTTGGAATTAGACTTAGCTATTATATATTTAGTTATGTCTGAGTTGGCCAAATATTCATGATTCATTCAGAGAAGAGTCATACAAAATTGCATTTGTTGTTTCCAATGGAAGGTGTCCTTTAATTAAGAGATTTGAGAATTAGTGGATTGAATTGTATCATCTCCTCAAACTCACTAAGGTCTTGATGCCATAGTAAGGGAAAATGAAATAAAATGAGAGAGAGAGAGAGAGAGAGAGAGAGAGAGAGAGAGAGAGAGAGAGAGAGAGAACTTGAGGACAGAGAAATTGAAGGGATTGACCTATGAAGCCAAATAGTGTCAAATATCAGCTCATCAGTGTCTCCAACAAGAGTCAGAACAGAAAATAAAGTCTAGATAGATGGAGCATGGCTTTGTTACCCTCTGTGTTCTGACTTTCAGCCTTTGGAGCTATGCCTGAGCTTCTGGGATTTTAAGCTACACAGTCTATTGTCCTTCATCAGAGCAGTCTGAAGATGCAGCTAAAGGAACTAATGCATAGGGAAGGGAATGGGTGAGACCCTCTGTGATTGCCTCTGTGCGTTCATCACCGATAAATGCATATTTGTATTAAGAGCCTTCCTCTCATATATGTTTAATATTTACAGATTGCGTGTCCAAATTGCAGACAGCTATGACTTGTTTTCTAGAAATATTATGCTCTGTCATTATCTATGCTTATATTACATGGAAAGAAACTTGTGGAAAAATACAGCTTATTGGCAGTGAGGATCTAGTAACCCTTGTAACCTGGGTTTGAGGCTTTAGACAAGGAACTCTGGCTGGATCACAGACATGAGATCCTGGAAAAGTTTGTTCAGTATCTGGCATGGTTTGTCTAAGTTTATTATTGCAATGCATTTAGAAGTGTTAGACCTGAACTTAATTTTCACATTGCACCTTCCTAGAAAATGACCTGTACTTGCAGAGGAACCTCTGTAGGTAACAAGTGTTTTTTGTAGATAGTGAACTCAAACTTTAATGCTCCTCTTAGTGCTGTGAGTCAATGACTCAGTAGATGAATAATTTCCTTAAAATAGTTTGTAAGGAATCTGAGTTATGCAACTGGCATTTGTAGTTTATTCACTTGTAAGTACCAAGTTGCAAATAATTTTAATTATGAAGTTTATTCTATTTGTATTGTGTGATAAATGAACTGTAACTTTTACTACTAGGTGATATTCTAAGAATTAAAGGAAAGGAAGTCATTTGAATTTTAAATTTCTACCTCATCACGTAGGGAATGAATATTTAAAGATGAACAATAAAATTAGGTTACACTTTTGAAAAATATTTCTGTTTATTAAAATAAGAATAATAGTTGACCTTTGAAATAAAAGACAGAGTTCCAGATAAGGTTGTGGTTGTACATTATGGTTTCCAGAAATTTCAGACCCAATGATAAATTTCCATTCTTTTTTCATTTGAAAAACCAGCAGTGACATTTGTAAGTCAGATGAGTGCTCCTTAGTGATTTCATGTTGGTGGCATCACTCCTTCCTGTCCATGTAGATTTTCCCAAAGGTGTATAATCTCAGATGGTCAGCGATGCTTGACTTGGCATTTGAAATTTCTCCACTCAGGAAATGATTAACTCTGGAACGATCACAGCTGCTTAGATTGCTTTCTTTAGGTCACATGCTTTGTTGGGCACTGTGTGGAGAATAAAGAGAAATACAGACTACATTTCCTTTATCAAATTTTATTTTGTTTGAGATGTCTTAGTACAGGTATATAATGCTCATCACAGTCATTCTACAGATTGTGACATACATGTCAATATCATTGCATCATCTATGTAAACACCTGAAATGTTGTAATATAATAGATTGCCATGGCACAGTCATCATGCAATCTATAGAAGTCAGGAGGGAGACAGGAGGCAGTGTGTGTGTGATGGCCTCAGAAAACGAAAGTCAAAATAGAAGTTGTTATCTTACTCATCATTCTGCAGCTCATCACCTAACTCAGGCTCCCTGCTTCCTTGACATGAATGTTTTATTCCTGCTGCCCCAAAGTAGTGTCAATCAATCTCTGATGATATAATAGAAGTAGGATATAGGGGCTGGAAAGATTGCTCCATGATTGAGTGCATACTACACTTGAAACTGCATTTGTTTTCCAGAATCTGTATTTAATAGTTCACAATTGCCAGTAACTCCAGTTCTAGTGGATCTGATGTTCTCTTTTGGCCTCTGTAGGCACCTGTACACATGTATACATACTGTCTTAGTTTGGGTTTTTATTGCTGTGAAAAGACACCATGATCATGGCAACTCTTATAAAGAAAAACCTTCACTTAGGGGGTCCCCTTACATTTTCAGAGGTTCAGTCCATTATAATCATGACAGGGAGCATGGCAGTGTGCAGGCAGACATAGTGCTGGAGCTGAGAGTCCTACATCTTGCAGGCAAGGAAGTCAACTGATTGTTACACTGAGGGAAGCTTGATCAAAAGAGACCTCAAAGCCTGCCCCCACAGTGATGCTTCTTCCAAAAGGCCATACCTCCTAATTGTGTCTCTCCCTTTGGGGGCCATTTTCTTTCAAACCACCACATTCCACTCCCTGACCCCCAAAGGCTTATAGCCATATCATAATGCAGAAATGCATTCAGTTCAACTTCAAGTCCCCACCCCAAGCCTCCAACTTGTTTCAAAGTCCCAAGTCCAAAGTCTCTTCTGAGACACATGGCAATCTCTTTATTATAATCCCCTGTAAAATCAATTTCAAAAGACAGATCAGATACTTCCAACATGTAACGGCACAGGATATACGTTACCATTCCAAAATGCAGGGAAGGGAGCACAGTGAGGAAATACTGGACCAAAGTAAGACCAAAAACAATCTGGGCCAACTCCAAACTCTGCATTGAATGTTCTTCAGCTCTCCAACTCCATCCAGCTTTGTTGACCACAACACATTTCTTTCTCTTGGGCTGGTTCCACTCACTGTTAGCAGCTCTCCTTGGCAGGTATCCTACAACTCTGGCATCTCTAACCTCTTGGGTTCTCCAAGGCACTCCAGGCTTCAACTTCACAGGTTCATGAAAAGGCCCTTCTACTAGGCCTCCATTCAGGGACACTCCTGACACATGCCTGGCCTCAGTGTCATTCCTTAGGCACGAAGGCAATTTCCTCAACCCATTTCTGTAATGATAGAGCAATATAATGATAGGGCATGGCATGCAAGAGGCCTTGGAGGATTTGGACCAACGTGCCCTGCAATGGGTGAGGTACGCCATGCGGGCACGGCGGATGGTGGAAAGTTACTCACACAGTAGATGTGACTTCCACATAGCAAGTTTATTACATTAGAAAGAGTGTGAAAGATAGGGAAAGATGGAGGGAGAAAGAAAGAGAAAAGGAAGGGAAAGAGGGAAAGCAGAGGTATGCACAACTCGTGGCGAGAAAGGGAGTAAGGGGAAGAGGAAGAAGAAGAAGGGAGGGGCTTTTCCTTAAAGATGATTTACATCAGGACAAAGAGCAGGTCCCCACGGCGGGTCTCCAAGGGGTGGGCCAGAATGCCAACATTCCTCTGTTTTCATTATTATAGAAAGGTGAATTATGGGTAGCAAGTGGGAAACAAGGGCACCGAATTCTCAAGACTGCTTCCTGCTGCTTTTGGGGTGAAGTGGAAAGGGGGAAGATGGGAATCGGGTCAGGCATGACAGGAAGTGTGAGTGAAGAAGCATTCATGCCAAATCAGGAGTACAGGAGCCATCACATCTACTGTTTCTCTGGAGGTGGAAATGCCTCTATTCATCCTGTAATAAGTGTCAATGAATTGGAAGATAACAGTTTTTATGAGCGGGCATGCTGATGAAGTTAACCTGTCAGTACTCATCCAGTTGGCATCCTTGGTTGGTGGTTGGCATCCTTGCAGCTGGTGCAGGGGCTGGTGGTATATCTGCAGAGCCTCTGAGGGTTTGTCTTGGCGCAAGTCTGGCAGGAGGGGTGGACCTATGCAAGAACCTGTAAGTGTTTAAAACAACTGGAACAGATTTGCATCTTGGTGTCATAGCAAAAGCTATGGCTTTGGGTTAAGAGGTATGAACATTTCCTGGCTTCAGCCTAATGAAACATATCTTTAAATCTATAACCAGAGGATATTTATTGAACAGAAGTGGTTTAGTGAGTGAAAGAGGAGGGAGGCTTCATCAGATCTGAGAAGAATATAGACCACGTTACATTGAAATCTGTTCTGTGAGTTTATTTGATCTGGTAACAAGGTAAATTGTGCCTAGACCTAGTAGTAGCCCTAGGAGAGGGAGACCTGTGAATTTTACATAGAGAACTGAGAAGGCAGCTGAAGCAAAGTCATCAAATGGAATCAGAGATCTGAGAAGGACAAACCATATCTGAGTGCAGACCAAGCAGCTTTTGAATCTATTATAAATGACAGGGACCAGTCCCTACCCAGGTCTCCACATTGTTGGAGGCAGAAGTATCAGATCAGCATCAATATTCAGCTACCAGGTCCATAAGGTGGGGTTTTTTCCTGAGGAAGAGGGACACAGAGACAATTACCTTACTTTATGTAGGCAAAAGGGATACAATCAATTCTCTGATGTCCTGAGGTTTGTCCACAGTCTGACCAGGTCCCAGTGGCAGGTGTTGCATTGGGGCATCTTGCCAGAGGTCAGTATTGCCATCATCCAGGTGGAGACATTGTGTTACCTCCCTTGTATTCTTCTTTGGAGACCTTAGGTCACTGCTAGGATCTGGGAGTCTCTGTCTGATATAATAAGCTATTGGTGAAATTACTAAGGCCACTCCATGTAGTTAAAAGGGAGGTTTATTTAGTGATGTAACTTACAAATGAAGGGATAGGTATGTTGCAGGGTCTGGGAAAGACAGCGCTGTCCGGCAGTGTTCTCTGGAGAACTCTGCTCGGGCTACCTCCAGCATCCAGGGTCCAGGAACCAAGAGAGACAGCACATCTTTAGGGTCCTCTCTTGGCCCTGCCTTGTAGGCATGACAGTTACCGAAGCCTCAATGGGGGGTTGGAACTTCCAGATCAAGGTTGGAATGGCTACCCACTACATCTCCCCCTTTTGTATAAATAAGAAGGTTCTAACCTAATACAAGACTATATACAAGGAAAGGTTATCAAATATTGTCCAGGGGTAAAGAGGGTTAATGACCTAGATAAGATGGAACTACAACCAATGCAAACAATATTAAGCAAGAAACACATACTAAAATCCAGAGAAGTCTAGAGCGTAGGTAAATGGCATGTTACAAAGATCATTTCAAAAGGTGTCCTATCCTAAAGAACCTGAATCTAATACTTAATATGTTCTATCTAAGTATATATATATATATACTAAGTTGTAACTATAACTGCTAGTCTTCAATCCCATCAAAGGCCTGAGAAGGAATATAATGGTATCTGAGAAATGGTAGATGGATGCAAGCAACTTTCGGGAATCTTGCAAGAGTAGACCGAGACACCTGGCAGCCTGGACAATCACCTAATGTTTCTCAGCATTGTTGGTGCATTCAAACTGGCTGTAGGCCTAAAGTATCTGACAGACCATTTTCAGAGGCAGGAATTCTGAAAGACCAACTTTTCAAATGCCATATTCTGCAGATCTCTGAGCACTTGAGGACTGTCTGTCTATTAGGTATGAATGGCTGACTATCAGCTAGTATTCCATAAATCTCCAATATCTTAGCAGCTTCCATAAGTCTAGGACTTACTGTTTCCTAAGAAGGCAAGGAAGAGTGACAGGAGAAAGATCCCAGGGCTGAATGGGGACAGGAGAAAAGTGGCTTGTGAATCAGGGTATGGCCCAATTCTGAGAAAAGGACCCTCTTGGGGGACCAGAAACTCGATCACAGTGTGTGTGTGTGTGTGTGTGTGTGTGTGTGTGTGTGTGTGTGTGTGTGTGTCTGTGTATGTGTCTGTGTGTGTGTGTGTGTCTGTGTGTGTGTGTGTGTGTGTGTCTGTGTGTGTGTCTGTGTGTTTGTGTATCTTGTTTATCAAATATCTTATTATCAAACCTATGCTATCATTTATTTAAATTCTCTAGAGGTTTAAATCACTAAGTTAGCCTTTGTTAATCTGAACAGATACATTTAGCAAGGACAAGGAAGTTTACACTCTTAAGCCTGAATAGAACTTGAGTAAGGAGAGACACTTTTAAGCCATTGGTATCAATATCTGCATCTATTACCAATTTTAAGGCCCTGTATTTCTGATCTTTGAGTATAGACAGATTATATCCTGAATGATTTGTACAGAAATAATAATTTCTTAAAGTCATATAATTCCTCTTTGGTTCTGCATAAAGAAGGTCAAGTGTCTTATCCTATTGCAGAACCATTTTAGGTAATAAATCTATTAATTGACAATATTTGGTCCAGTTTCCTGCTATAGGTAGTCTATCTGTCCTCTATGCCAGGGGTTTTACCTGTAATTAAGTCTTCTATCCTGTTTTGGGAACAGGGAGCACAGGAGGATGTATTCTCTTCCATAACTGCTTCAAGCTGAAATGGGTCACATGTGATCAGAGCCCAGGGAGGCTGAAAGGCCAGTCAAAGGTAAGGAGGGAATTTAGGCAATGGGACATTAACCAGAAACATCTGATTTAACTCAGCTGGAAATGAGGAGCATTCACATCGGATGGCTTGGTCCATATCAGCTTTCAACAAGTCCATGTCTCACTGGTTGAAGTCAGTAGCTGATGGCTGGATGTGCTGAATGGAAGCCTGCTGAAACAGATATGGACTAGAGACAAGAGTTAAAATTTATAAACTCGTTTGGAACTTCTAGGCCATGGTCTTAGTAATTGGTAAAGGAAGACCAGCAGAGAGAAAAATACCATTCTCATGAATAGACAGGTGAGGAAAACTCATTTATCTGGAGTTCTTTTGATATCTGTGAAGTGGACTAAAGCATTTCAATCACTTATTTTTGTCAAGAGACCTAGTAGCTTTAGGAAAAGTAAGGGTTGATTTTCTTTTATCTATAAAATGAGCTGGCAAGTTGGCCATATTGTCAGCATGTGGTGCCACTGATGCCCTAGAGCCTGGCAGGTGAGGGAGAGGGTAGGTCTCCAGGCCCTGCCCTCAGCCAAGACCAGATGCTCAAGTCCTCGGGCCATAAAACAGGGCGTGGCACAAGGTGGAGCTTTCCTGACCTTCCCTTTGTACAGAGGGCCCCAGCACCTGGTGCCCTGTCCATGCTTAAGCCACGGACAGGAGGTGACTTTGCTGCCCTTAGTAAAGATGAAAGTGAGGTCATATGACCTGTCCCTCTTTGACCTTAGCCAAGATGGTACCTGCCTGGCCATCTGATTGCCCTTATCAAATATGGAAAAGGAGCCATAGGACCTGGCTGTTTTTAATCTTAGTCAAGATGGCACCTGCCTGACCATGTGATGGAAAGTCAGAGGCCCAAGTGGCGGTATTGAATAGAAGGCAAAGCAGCCAGTGAAAGAGAAAGCAGGCTTGTTGCAGGCGGGAGGAAGCAGATCTGCTGCAGGTGGAGACAAATAGCGGGTACCTTTTGGCGGGCCCTGCCCAGGTATGCCACCATGCAGACACACCACACCCAGCAGTTAGTGGAAGAGGTTTGAGGGAGGAAAGGATAGGAGTGAAAGACCACATTGGAGTGAGGACAGGGCCTAATTGCTCACAGAAGTCACACATGTCCCCCCAAATCATGATTCCCATAGATGAGAAGGGAAAAGGAATCCCTACAGCCTGTAGCCATGAATGTCCCCAGGGATAGAGGGAGGAGAAGGAGGACCAAGCCATTGATGAGGGCTGTCACCACACTCAACAGAAATCAGCTTAGCCTGGCTAGGAAGGAGTCTCAACACCCAGTACTAGGATTTTTAAGGAGGTGAATGAAAACCGAGCTCCAAGAGGTTATCTCATCCATAGGAAAAGGTCAGGAATCATGTCTCTATTATAATAAAGTTGCCACGTGGATATCACATCTGCTGTGTGATTAGCTTACCACTGTTGACCGTGCCTGCATGGAGTGCCTCACCCACCGCATGGCACCTTGGTCCAAACCCGCCAAGGCCTCTCGAGTGGCATATCATTACAATTTCTTCTATTCTTAAATCTAAAGCCAAAAGCACATGGCCAAAGCTGCCAAGTTCTGCTGCTTACTAGGGCTGGAACATACACCCCTCACTCAATTGCATCTTTACCAGCTTTCTGTCTTTCACTGCCTAACCTTGGTTGTCCTGAAACTTGATCTGTAGACCAGAGTGGCCTCAAACTCAGAGATCTGCTTGCCTCTGCCTTCCCAGTGATGGGATTAAAGGTGTTCCCCACTATACCCATCTCTAAGCTTTTCTTTAGTTCCTTTCCACAGTTGGAAATTTAGCTGGGTGGGATCCTGCCATGAGGTCACCACTCACTATATTCCATTTCTTAATTTATTCGCCTCCTCGAACACAGAATTTAGCTCTATCCCACTTCCTGGTGCTCTTTTTCTCCCCAAAATTTTCATTTTGTAATTTGCCCTGCTAAGCTTGCTCCTTTTCATTATAAATCCTCATTAGCATTACCACTAAAAACCACATGACAGAGTCTATACTAGGGTGTTTTGAAATTTCCTCTGCCAATGGAATTAATCCAAAATTCTTTACTTTAGCCTCAGGGAGACTTTTCAGATAATGGCAAAAGGCAGCTACTTCCTTCACCAAAATATCACAAGAATAATCTCTAGGCAATATATTAAAATTTTTCTCCCCTAAAGCCTCTTGAGTGAGCCCTTGTAGTTCAAATAACTCTTAGCACCACTGTCTTCCATGCTCCTACTAGTTTGGCCCATTAAGCAGTGCTTAAAGCATCCCACTACTTAAGAAATCCAAGGTACTAAAGTCCGCATTCCTCCAAACAAATACATGATTGGGTCTATCACAACAATACCCTGTTCCTGGCACCAATTTCTGTCTTAGTTAAGCTTTTCATTGCTGTGAAAAAACATCATGACCACAGCAACTCTTATAAAGACAAAACTTCAATTGTGGTGGCTCATTTACAATTTCAGAGGTTCAGTCTATTATCATCACGGCTAGGAGCATGCAGACATGTAGGCAGATGTGGTGCTGGAGCTGAGAGTCCTACATCTTGCAGGCAACAGGAAATCGACTGACTGTCACATTGAGGGAAGCTTGAGAAAAAAAGACCTCACCCCCCCCCCCTCCCAACACAGTGACTTGTTTCCTCCAACAAGGCCATACTTCCTAACATGCCACTCCCTTTGGGGGGCATTTTCTTTCAAACCACCACACTAACTCTATCCTTCACAAAATTAAAAATAATAAAATAAATCTTTTTTTTTAAACCAAAAACAGGAGAGAACTACTAGGGCATTTATAATCTAACTTTTAGCAATTAACTAGGCAGTGATGACTCTATGGCACTTTAGATGAATGCACACTATGAAGTGATTTTGCTTATCCAGTAACATCAAGTAAACACTTTTTACTCAATGAAATAATAACCCAGAATCAGAGGTAATTGATGCATAATGATCCCAAGAGTAAAAAGGGGGCTTAATCACTAAGAACTTGTCTTTCCACTTGGATTTAACTCTCAGGTCTCACACTTGCTAGTGTCTAAGAGGACTGGGTAAATGCTTGCAATACAGAGAATAGCATCCTTAACAAAAAAGCTCTTAATAAGCCACAGTAGTTATTATTGATGAGAGCTTAAAGATAGATAACTAGAGAGGCAGTTAGGTGATGGGGCACATCATGGTTTTTTTCCTTGTTGCTGTGATAAAACACTCTAATAAAAAAAAAACTTAAGGAAGGAAAGGCTTATTTGGCTTAGGGTTCCAGAAGTCTAGAGTCAATCATTTACTGCCATCCCCATTATAGAGGATGTCAGCAGAGTTCTACAACAAGATCTGAAGGTTTTTTGAAGAAAAAAAAAGTATCCATTTATTGAGTAAGCACTTAGAATTAACTCTTCTTATTCCCAAACTAGAAATTGAGACCCTGAGAGAGACACTCATACCACTGACTCTACTCCAAAGAATACGGTAACAGCTGTTAAAGAATGAAGAAGACCTGGTCTCCTAAGAGGAAATGGAGTGTAATACAGTCATTGATGCTCAGTGGTGGGGGGCTTGCCTCATATCTGACTCTCTGCACAGAAGGGAAGCAAATAATCACTCAAAAATTGTGTATTTTGTCATTGGAACTACATAAGAATGTACTCGTGGAGAAAATAAGATATATATGGAGAATTTTCCTTAAGGGGTAGCTATTACTATGTAAACTTCACATGTGAAGAGACCACAAACCCTGCCTTTGAGGCCCCAAAATAGTCACAGACACTAGAGAAAGCACAACACCAGCTCTGCTCAGTGTACTAGTAAAACAGGAAAGGGGCTGAGGGTGGGAGCCCATTTTCAGGTTCCTAGTGGCTTTACCCAGCAGGTCTGCATAGAGAGGATGATTGGACCACGGGCCTGAGTGCAGGTGTCTGAGATGGTCTACACTTGGCTGTGCTGGGGGAGGAGGTCTTTTGCTCCACCCCTTGGCATCTATATAAATACCGTGGGGCAGAGACAGTCAGGGCTCATTGGAATAGGTTACAGGCCCTCTCGAGGCTATCCTGTATTTTCTATCTGTTTATCTTCACACTCTAAATCCTTCTATCTAACATTGCCTGCTACTCTCACTCAAGAAAACTCTGGGGAACTGTGGGGTTGGTGGGTAGCTGCTCCACAGCTGAGTAGAAGAGCATTGGCCTAGCATACATGAGGTCATGGCTTTGATCCTCTTCCACTTAATAAACCCAAATTCATTCCTTATGTTCAATTATGTGGCAATCCAAAATGTAGTTACTTCCTGTCTTGGTTAGTTTGTTTGATTGATAGGACGTAGAACCACATGGGAAATGATGTATTTGTGTGTGTGTGTGTGTGTGTGTGTGTGTGTGTGTGTGTGTGTGTGTGTAAAACTTCAATTGGGTGTATATTTTTCTTTCTTTCTTTCTTTCTTTCTTTATTTTGTTTTTACATTCCAAACACAGTTTCCCCTTCTCCTAGTCCCTCCCCTGACCTCCGCTCTCCTCTACTTCATCCACCCCTCCTCTGTTTCTCTTCAGAAAAGGGCAAGCCTCCAATGGACATCAGCCAGCCATGATATATTGAGTTGCATTGAGACTACAAACCTTCTCTTATATTAAGGGTGGGTAAAATAACCCAGTAAGAGGAAAGGGTCCTAAAAGCAGACAACATAGTCAGAGACAGCCCCTGGTCCCACTGTTAGGAGTCCCAAGCTACACCACTGTACCATATAAGCAGAGTTTCTACGTCAGTCCCATGCAGGCTCCCTGGTTTTGAGCCCCTATGAGCCAAGTTTAGTTGATTCTGTGTGTTTTCTTGTTTTGTTCTTGACTCCTCTGGCTTCTGAAATCCTTCTTCCCTCTCTTCAGCAAGATTTCCTGAGCTCTGCCTAATGTTTGGGTGTGGGTTTCTGCATCTGTTTCCATCAGTTGTTGGGTAAAGCCTCTCTAACGACAGTTGGGCTAGGCATCGATCTGTGAGTACAGAAGAATCACATTAGAAATCATTTCACTGGCTTTTTTTTTTGCCAGTAGTATTTATTTCTATCATAGGCCTGGCCCTCTGGAGTGAGCTGCCTCTCATAGTTTGAGTCTCCAGCTAGGCCAGTCATTGGTTGGTCGCTCCAATTTCTGTACGACCTTTACCCCAGCACATCTGGTAGGCAGGACAAATTGTAGGTTGAAGGTTTTGAGGCTGAGTTGGTGTCCCAGTCACTCCACTGGAAGACTTGCCTGGTTTTAGGAGATGGCCAGTTCAAGCTCCATATCCCTCATTGCTAGGAGACTTAGTTAGGGTCACCCTTATAGATTGCTGGGAGTTTCTGTATATTTCTAGCTCATTCCATAGAAGCATCCAGATTCCAGTTGTCTATCCCAGTACTCTCTCCCTCCATCCTTCCCCAACCTGATCCCCTCTGCTTCTCCTCATTGAGACCCCTCCACCCATCCAAGGAAAATGGCTATTCTATTTGCACTTCACAGTGAGATTCATACATCCTCCTCTTGACCTTTCCTTGTTTTTTTAGTTTCTTTGGGTCTATGGATTATAGCATGATTATCCTTTACTTTATGACTAACATCTACTTATAAGTGAGTGAACACCATGTTTGTCTCTCTGGGTCTGGGTTACCTCACTCAGGATGATCTTTTCTAGTTCTTTCTATTTGCCTGCAAATTTTATGATGTTATTGTTTTTTAGTAGCTGAGTAATACTCCATTGTGTAAATGTACCACATTTTCTTTATCCATTCTTCAGTTGAGGGACATCTAGGTTGTTTCCAGTTTTGGGATATTACAAATAAATCAGTTACAATTGACCAAGTGTTCCCATGGTAATGGTGGAGCGTACTTTAGGTATATGCTCAGGAGTGGTATAGCTGAGTCTTGAGGTAGATCAATTCCCAATTTTCTGAGAAATTGCCATATTGATTTCCAAAGTGGCTGTACAAGTTTGCACTCCCACCAGCAATAGAGGAGTGTTCCCCTTGTTCCACATCCTCAGCAGCATGAGCTGTCACTTACGTTTTTGATCTTGGCCATTCTGACAGGTGTAAGATGGAATTGAAGTGTCATTTTGATTTGCATTTCCCTAATGGCTAAAGATGTTAAACTTTTTAAAGTGATTCTAGTCATTTGAGATTTCTCTGTTGAGAATTCTCTGTTTAGATATGTATTCTATTTTTAATTAAATTATTTGATTTTTTTTTTTGCCGTCTAGTTTCTTGAGTTCCTTATACATTTTGGATATCAGCTATTTATCAGATGTGGGGTTGGTGAAGAGCTGGGAAAAAGATTCTTAATGAAGAATTGTCTAGACCAGGTTAGCCTGCAGGTATGCATATGGGAAGTTGTCTTGATTGTTGATTGAATAGGATGGAAGATCCACCCTGGTTGTGATTGGTACCACTTCATATGCTGGGCCCTGTGTAAGACTAAAGAAAGACAGCTGAGGCAAGCAGGCAGGTAGCATAGGTGCTTTCCTTTCTCTCTGCACTTGACTATGAATGTGGGGTGACTAGCTGCTTGAGTTCCTACTTTGACTTAGCCACAATGATGGACTTCTAACTTGCAGCTATAAGAAGGATAAACCCTTTGTTCCTTATGTTGCTTTTGGTCTGGGTGTTTTATTGCAGCAACAGGGAGGAAACTAGATCATTGCCTTTTGTACATTATCTATGAATCACTTTTTCTTGTTGTATTATTGATCCCTTTTTACTTGGTGTAGCCTGACAGATAAACTCCATCTTCCAACTTGTCCTAGGAATGGAGGAAATATAACTGGGTAAAGCAAGCTTTGAAATCATGTGACTAACTTGCCCTCAGTGCCTGAGGCTTAGCTCTTCAAAGGAAGGCCAGAACCTAATTCGGATATTGAAACTCTTCTTCAAAGACAATGTGGTCAGTGGACTGCCGAATGCTCAGTGTTCCTTATGGAATATCCATGCTTGGCAAACCCTCTTTTCTGTACTAAATGGAGCCTAGGGAAAACTGAGAAAATGCTGCTGCAGAAGAGATAAGACCTCAGAAATGAAGAACACAAAAAGAAATGTACACTTTTCACACATAACTAGATTGCAGTAGTGTCAGTAAGACTCATCTAAGTTTGATCAGGAGTGCCTTGAGGTGTAGGGTGAGCAGAAGCCTGAAGCATTCTTCTCATCATGAGAGAGGATGTTCAACATGGCAGAATTCTTATGAACTCAGAAAGTCTTATGAAGCTTTAAAAACAGTCAGTGAGTACATACCAGTTACCCTTTTGTTGCTGAGAAACAATCATACATGAATTCCATGCTGGCCTCTAATTTGATACATAGCCAAGGATGAACTTGAACTTCAGATCCATCTTCCTCCTCTTCCTGAGTGCTGGGGTCTCAGACTTATACCACTATACCTGATTTATATGGTTCTGAGTCCTGAACCAAGGACTTCATGCATGCTAGGCAAGCACTCTACCAACTGAACTCCAGTCCCAACCCCTACCAGTTATGTTCTTGTGTCTTAAAGTCCATGTTCTCATGAAACTCAAGAGACAGAAAACATACTTTGTGTTTGAAAATGGCAGCATGGGAATTTACCATTCTGACTCTTAGAGTATTGCCTAGTTCTTTAGGAAAAAGGAATCAGTAATTTACATGTAAATATATGAAGTGAGATTTGATATAAAAATTGAATCTCATGATGATGGAGGCTGAAAAGTCACATGATCTGTTATGAATAGGTAGAGAAACGGGGAAACCAGGTTGAAGTCAAAAGCCTAAAAATAAAGGTCAGAAGGCTTCTTGTTTTCTTTCCCTACTGATATGATAAAATACTCTTACAAAAGCAACTTAAAAGAGAAGAGGGTACAGTTTATCATAAGGAAGTCAAGGGCCCATTGCATCTGTTAGAAGTAGAAAGCAGAGTTGATTAATGAGTTCTCAGCTCACTTTTTTTTCCATTTTATATAGTCCAGGAATGTCCAAGGAATGGTCCCACACTCAACCAAGATGTTTCTTCCCATCTTGATTAATAGTGTCAAGAAATTCCTAAGAGGCATGTCCAGAGACCCATGTTCTAAGTGACTCTAGATTCTATCAAGTTGACAATTAACACCAAATATAATAGAATATACATAAGGGAGATGTATGTAATGGTTTAAATGGAAATGTCCCCTCATAGGTTCATATGTGTGAATACTTGATCTCCCATTAGTGGTGCTGTTTAGGGAAATTTAGGAGGCACAGCCATGCTGACTGAAATATGTCACTGGAGGCAGGCTTTGGGAATTTAAAGACTCCGAGCCTCTTCAGAGTCTCTGCTTGTGATTGGAACTGCAAGCTCTGAGCTTCCTGTCTCCAGCTCCACGTGTACCGCTCGCTGCCACACTACCTTGCCATTATAGACTATTGTTCCTCTGGATTTTGGAACCCAAATACACTCTTCCTTTCAGAAATCGCCTTAGCCATGGTGTTTCATCACAGCAACAGAAAGGTAACCAATGCACAGTGTACGTCTCAGAAGCCAAAGTTCTAAGAACTATAATCAAGGAAAGCTGGTTATGTCAGCCATAGGAAAGAGGGGGAATTCACCCTGCTTCTGCCCTCCTGCTTCTTGGTCAAGGATCAGACAATTGGATGATGTCACTCACATTGTGAGGGGTGAAACTTCTTTGCTCCATGAACTGACTCAAATACTAATCTCTCTTCTGGAAAACTCCTATCAGGCACAACAAAGAATGTTGTTTGACCAGCAATCCCATAATCCTTTATGCTATTCAAATTGATGCATAAAATGAACCAACATACAGTATAAACCCAGGTTTTTTTTAAAATTACAGCTCTAAGTTCTTTTTTTTTTTTTTTTTTTTTTTTTTTAAAGATTTATTTATTTATTATACATACAATGATCTGCCTGCATGTATGTCTGCAGGCCAGAAGAGGGCGCCAGATCTCATCACAGATGGCCGTGAGCCACCATGTGGTTGCTGGGAACTGAACTCAGGACCTCTGGAAGAGCAGTCAGTGCTCTCAACCTCTGAGCCCTCTCTCCAGCCCCAGCTCTAAGTTCTTAACGAAACCCTGCCCCCTTGCTAGATAAGGACTACTCAAACACAGGAAAAACAGGAAGCAAACTAAGGTTAAACTTATGCTTGTCAATAGCTCTTGCTAAACATTGCTGAAGAGATGGGAACTAACTTTTTTTTGGGGAGGAGGGGATGGAAAAGAGCAGTGTGTGTGTGTGTGTGTGTGTGTGTGTGTGTGTGTGTGTGTGTGTGTGTGTGTGTGTATGTGTGTTCCTGTGCATGTAGTCATGCATACAGATGTTTGTTTATGTGCATGCAGATGTCAGAAGTCAGTGTCAGCTATGCCATTTACTCTCTGTCCATCTTATTTTCTCACTGGGGTCTCTCATTGGACTTGGAGTTCATCACTTCATCTGTACTGGCTAGTCTATGAGCTCCATGTATCCTCCTTTCTCTTATCTCTGCACTGAGATTACAAATGCTGCCATAACACACAGCTTTTATGTGGGTGCTGGGCATCCATACTCTGGTGCTCATGCTTGCCTGGCAAGCACGTTACTGACTGAGCCAACACCCCAGCCCTCAAGCACAGCTTTATTTACATGAATTAAAGCCAATACACATTTAATGTTTCAAAAGGGAAAAAAATTCTGAATACTGTTGAGTAGGCTGTCCTAAAAACCCAGTCCACATGAAGTTACTTAGAGCCAAGGAGGAAAGAAAGTTGCATCACAGAGTTGGTCAGTTCTGAATCTGTCGCCACATACAAGCTAGTGTCAGGGTCTGTAACAGCCAGAGGACCTGTGCTGACCATTTCCTTCTACATCAAGCAACCCATCCTCTCTCTTCTGTTGGAGGATATTTTACATCACGTTTCAAAAGCCGTGATGTTCACTGTAGTCTGTCCCATGTGGTGGCTTCTTTCTCCCTCTCTTTCTCTCGTCTTTAGTGGGGGTTTTGACAAAATCTCACTCTGTAGCCTTGGAATGGAACTCATCGGGATCCTTCTGCCTCAGCCTTCTGATAGCTGAGGTTAAGATGTGCATTACCATACAGGACTTTTTCTTCATTTTCATCTCAGCTCATGTATATGTAGACTGCCTCATCTATCATGTTCTCTAGAAAAGCATGCACGAGGTTTTCTTCCATAAGACCCCCCAGAACACAGGCCACACTTAGATAGTCAGGGTTTCTGAAATGTACTCGGTGTTGTTTTAAATTGGGAATTAGCTCATATATGTTGCATCAAGGTTTCATCTTTATTTTTCTTTCCTTCTTTCTTTTTAGGTATATTTATACCTAAAGATCGTGGCTGTTCTGATACACTGGTGCATGCATGTTTGTGTGAATTCCTGTAGCAGTCTGAAGACAATCTCATGCATTCTTCCTCAGGAACCTCACTTTTTATGTGAGAAAGGTTTCTCATTGGCTTGGAACTTTGCTAAGCAGAATAAGGTAGCTAGCTAGTAAGTTTCCCAGGACCTGCCCATCTCTGACCCGCATCTCAACATTGTGGGTTAAAGGCAATGTATTCAGTGCTATCCTCAGCTTTTCACACTGTTTCTGGGGATTGAACTTGATTCCTCATACTCGCAAGGTAACTAACTCATAGATGCACCTTCTTGCTCTCCTTAATATTCTGTCATTTGTTTCATTTAAAAAAAAGATTTTAAATTATGCGTATGCATGTGTGGCTGTGTGTGGGTATGTGCATGTGAGTTCAGGTGCCCACACAGGCCATGTACCAGATCTGCTGGAGTCACAGGTGGTTGTGAGCCACCTGGCATGGGTGCTGGGAACTGAACTCCAGTGCTCTTGTAGAGCTGTGTGTGTTCTTAAAGCCCAAGCTCAATTTTCAGCCCTCTATTTGTTCTTTCTTAGTAATTGTTATTGTAAAACACTGGTTAATTTGTACTATCAGAGGTTTCATAGTATCTCTTGTAACACATGGACACACTGCTGCCCATGGCTTACACTCACCGGCACCTAGAACAACCCCGACAATACCGTGCTTCTTAGTAAACTCATCTGCAAACTGCTATTTTACAATGTTTTAAGCATGTAAAGCTTGCATTTTATTTACTTTATGCTTATATGTGAGTGTGGCTACACCCTTGCCATGATTAGTGTTTGGAGGCCA
This sequence comes from Peromyscus californicus insignis, assembly GCF_007827085.1. Classification (NCBI taxonomy): domain Eukaryota; kingdom Metazoa; phylum Chordata; class Mammalia; order Rodentia; family Cricetidae; genus Peromyscus; species Peromyscus californicus. The sequence goes on along the minus strand of NW_026294436.1, from coordinate 11,569,616 downwards.
GGTGACAACTTGTGGGAGTCAGTTCTCTTCTTTTATCCTGTGGGTATTGAGTATTGAACTCTGGTCCTCAGGCTTGTCAGTAAGGGCCTTATCCACTGAGCCATCTCCTCAGCCCCACAAACCATGTTTGTATAATTCTCATAAGCAGCTATGCATGCATGAGTTAGACTGGCCAGCCTACAACAGTAGCATGTATATATGTCCCTAGAGGCTTGATGATAAATCTGTTGCTCCTCCAAGGACTTGTGTACTGGGCAAGTGAGATGGCTTTGTGTCAGTGGAGGAGTCCCACTGCTCTGCAAAAGCTTTGCTGCTCACCTCAGACTGACAGAACTGGGCTGAAGACACTCTAATCAGGAACAGCAATTTTCACATAAAACAACTTTCTACAGGGCTTTTCTTCCTGACTGCCTCCTACGTGTACAAGATAACATGTCAATTCGAGTGCTTAAAATGGCATATTTAAATTTATTTAGTAATTTATCATTTAGGTTCCCTTCAAGCTGCCAACATTGGCTTTTCCTGCTAAAATGACTACTTTATACAGCTTCGAATGTGGTTTATCTCAAGAACGAAATACACATTAGTTACCTTCTTCATTAACACAGGGATTTTCCAAATCAGAACTCCCACTTGATGTCTAGTAGAACATGAAAACTGTCATTCTTTTAAGTACAAAATCTGCACGTGCCAATGTGCAGAACCTAAGGAGCAGGTTGTGTTTATGTTCCAGTGGAAAATTATGTGTCTTCCATGAGCTGGCATCATAATATCTGTCGGAATTGTGCTTGGGAGTCATTCATCTTCCCAGAAGTAAATAATTTTCTTGATGTGTTGTAGAAAAACACATCAACGTGGAGAATCATGATGATGTGATTATAGTAATTATCAGAGGGAGCCTCGGGAGTTCCTACCATTGGATTCTGTTCTGAGTCATCATCCAGTCACATGGTGGAGAACATCCAAGACGAACAACCCAGAAGACAGGCTTTCCACTGGACAGAGAAGATGGGAAATGCCTCGGAGCAGATTTGATTGGCGATTCTATTCTGGCTAAACTTTGGGGGCAAATTGTAACTGAGGATCTTTGAATTTGAAAAAAAATGTAAGTGGTCTCATAAAAATGAAAATACAAAAAAACAGCTTTAAATTTTTTAATTGTGGTATGTGAGCATAAACCTCCATGCCCCATGTTCTCCACTTTTCTGCCCCGTTTGTGTCTTCGACAGCTTTATTTCTAGTTTCATTTCTTATGTACAGACATGATTTTATGTGTCCATAAAAATCAAGGAACTACACACAAGAGCAAACCTGATAGCTGTCTGTCTGAGCCTGGCCTAAGTTGCCTGATATGATCATCTCCAGCTGCAGACATCTCCCTGCAAGTGACAACTTGATTCTTATTTATGAGTGAGAAAAATTCTCCAGAGTATATATACCACATTCTCTTTACCTATTCCTCTGTGGGTGTCATTTAACTTGGTTCCATAACCCAGCAGTTGTGAATAGTGCTGCAGTAGACACTGATGTGAAAGTAACTGTGTGGTGTGTTGATTTGGAGTCCTTTAGGTAGACTCTTGGGCTAGTCTATGTTGACAGATGGTTTTATCATTTGGGTTGATGGTTACTACCTTTTCAGTACTAGGAACTGCACTCAGAGGCTTGTGTGTGTGAGCACTTAATCAGTGACCTAACATTCCTGCAAGTGGCTGATCTTTTAGTTTAACTTATCTTTATATTTGTCTAAATTTTTTATTACATTTATTTATTGGTGTATATATGTGGGGGGTGGGGGGGTGGGGAGATAGGTGTGGGTGTGTGAGTGCCACAGTCCATGTGTAGAGAGGACAACTTGTGGGAGTGGGTTCTCTCTTTCCTCCATGTGATTATCCGAGCTTGACTTCAGGTCATCAGACTTGGTGACAAGCACCTTTATATGCCGAGTCATGTTGCCAACCTCAACTTTTATTCTTTAAAGGGGGGGAATCACATTAGTTTCATTTCTCCTTTAATATCTACGAGAGTATTGAACATACAGAAAGCAATGGATTTCACTGAGGCTTGCTTGCTGAGTTGACTATAAAATTTTCAGGAAATATGCAAGCTCTTTGGCAGTACCATTGGTAACTTTGTCACGGTGGTAGCATTTCATACCATAAAGTGCACATGAAAAGGTTTCTTTCTTTCTTTTTTTAACCAAAACCAGGTTATTAAGCATCTACCATCAAACCATTAGGAGATATTCAATGCCAATTGAACAAAGAGTAAGTATGAAATGGTACATATTGGAAACAATACAAATTAATAAATAGTAATAATAATTCAATAATATAGATCAATTCAATCTCCTCCATTAGTAAACTCATAGTGTTAAATAAGGAAAAATATGTGTAAATTATTATCATGATTTAGTACAAACTTGGGCTTCACCACCAATTAGTTGGGCATATTTAATGTAAGATATTTACATTCTTTGATGTCAAAATAACTGGTTTTACTGTTGGTGTGAATGTGTATGTGTGTTGAAAATGATGGTAATAAAGCTGGCGGTATGGCTCAGCTGGTAAAGTGCTTGCCTTCAAAGAACTCATTTCCATCTTTTGTATCCATGTAAACAATTCCAGGTATGGTAGTGTATGCTTCTCACTCCAGTCCTGGTAAAGAAGAGACAGGTAGATTCCTGAGGTTCACTGGCCAACCAGCCTGGCTTTCTTGGCAAGTTCCTTGTCCATGACACACCCTGTTTCAATAAATAAGGTGGATGATGCCTGAGGAAGAACAGATGAGGTTGACCATGACCTCCACATGAACATATATGTGCACATGCACACTTGCACACACACACACACACACACACACACACACACACACACACACACACACGTGCGCACGTGCACACTCAATGGTAGTAATGTGTGGTCATATTAAACATTATGGAAAGTAAATATACAAATTGTTGAAATGTGTTAGATGAATCATCAGGGAACCAACATCTTTACACCTCAAAGCCAAGAATCAGCAGCTTCACTTGACTCTACTTTAGATGTAGAAGGAACGTTTGTAGGGAGACAGAAGGAAATAACCAGAGCACATGAGAAAGGTATGGAAAGCAGTAGGGTTTATTCCATTAGATAAGCTCCACAGGCCCACCACACTTCCTGCCTGGCCTTTGAGTTTACCAATAGGTAACATAAGAAATACACACTCAAATTCTTTCACTTTGTCTGGACGCCTTGATGCCTTCAGAGCCGCCTTATGAACTGTGGAAACTGAGCTCACTATGACTTGAGTGTTATTGCACACAGCTACACTGCTATCCTTTGAAAACAGTAGTTCACTTAGGTTATATGTTTGGGGCCACGCTAATTAAACACTTGGAAATATTTTAGGTATCTAGCTGGCTATGTCTTTTTTAAAGTAGTTCATGCCTTTTGTAACAAAGTAAAACTAAAATTTAAAATCGATACATGTAAAGGAGAGCACACATCAGTATTAATTGGAACACAATGCAGACCATCTGACCCATTGTGTTTTGCATTCTGCCCTTCAAACTATTCAGTATGCTATGTCTTTTTGAGCAGGTAGCTGTTTTAGTGTATAGATTATTCAAAACAGGGGGTGGGGCAAGGTGCTAGCTGAGTGGAGGAAGTTCTTGCAGCAAAAGCAGGAAGATCTGAGTGCTCACATTCTCATGTAAAACTCCAGTCCTGGTGGAGCATTCCTATAATCCAGTCGCTGGAGAGAGAGCTAGAGACAGGCAGGGCTCCCTGGTCAGCCAGTCCAGTAGAACTGCAGACTCAGGTTCAGCAAAAGAGCCCGCCTCAACAAAACTACGTAATAAATGAAGTGGAAAAATGATGGAGGAAGACTTCCTGACATCAATATATGGCTTCCATGTACACCTGCATGGCTAAGCACATGCACATCCAACACACACACACACACACACACACACACACACACACACACACACACACTAGATTGCACCATTTTTCTATACTTTGACAGCCATAAACAATGTGTAATGAACATATATATATATATATATATATATCATATTTATGGACATGTCTAATTATAGATGGAGAAAAATTCATAGATATAACATTACATATAAAGACATAGATTCCTATAAATCAAAGATAAAGAAATACTTCTATATAATAAAATCATGGACTGGGAAATACCAGGCAAATAAGATTTTTCCACTTAAAAATCTGAGCAAGTTTGAGGAAGTTGTTCTCTAAAGACAATCTTTGAAAGTATAAGAGAGTATCTTTGATCCATATATTCAAAAACACTTCACAAATTATCTCTGGAATATTCGCATAATATCTGTATAATATGCAAATGATCCTTAACATTTTACATTGATTATTAATGAGACTGATCGTGTCCATCAGTTTATTTTACTACATTTCTCTACATTAATGTTTTTGTAATTTTGCTCAGCATCCTTTGGTTTATAAGCATTCTGCTCGTGCATTCCTGGCACCGCTCATGACTGTGCCCTAGTCCTTACACTGCCTCTGCAGTGCTTTCTGCTGTATTTCTGATGCAATACAATTTTATTCAGTGAAATCTGTAATTTTTCTTTAAAATTTAATTGAAAATGTACGCAAACGTTTACCTTTCCCATGTGTGCACATATAAATGTATACGGCATTTGTGTTTAAATATGTGAGCTCTAGATTGCTTGTACTCAATGAGTGTCAACTGTTGAGTGACCCTATCACATTTCTCCTCCATTAGAAACACTTGATGTCTCATATGCTAATTGTAAGTGTGCCTTCTATGTAGTTATATCGTATGTTTTTATTTAATCTTTTAAAAAATTATTTCCCATCATTAATTGCAGCCCCAAATCTACAGAACACATCCTAAGTTTTGCCTGTTGTATTGTTTTAAAGTTATTTAAGGTAAATTCTCTGTCATTTTTCTTTTGTACAATTTATATGAATGCTCTGAAATTTTCTTCCAGATACTGGAGATGTAGCTCAGGGGTTAAGGATCTGGTTTCCAGTATCCACTGGTGAGTCATTACTGTCTGGAAGTAAAGTACCAGTGGATATGGTACCCTCTGGTGGTTGATGCCAAAACTGCCCACAAGTGCAAGTACATACATGCAGGCAAAACAGCTGTACACATAAAATAAAAATAAAATGAATCTTTAAAATGATTAAATATAAACACAGTACCATAAATAAATATATAAATTAGAATTATCACTGGGCATACACTAATTTATTGTTGAGGTTGAGGGGACTGACATGATGCAAAATTATATTTCTTATCACAAAACAAAGTAGTTTTCTACTTACTTAAAAGTTTTCTATTTATTTAAAAGTTCTCCCATCAGTAGAGTTTTATAGCTTCATGCATTAGAGTCGTGCATATAGTTTAGTCAAGTTATTTTTGAAATAGTTTTGGTCTTGCTGCTGTAGAATTAGTAGATCATCAATGTTCTAGTGGTTGGACTCACACCAGTGCACGTATACCCAAAATTAATTGGATACAATAGAGAATTAAAAAAGAGAGAGGAAGTAGAAAATGGGTATACTGGGGGAGTTCATGGAGAGTTAGAAGAGGGATGGATAAAATCAAAATACATTGTATGCATGTATGTATGAAACCTTCAAAGAGTAAATTTAAAAATATATGTAATAAACAGAATTGGGAAGAATCATTTTGTAGGTTCTATCTATGGCTTTTAACCCTAGCTGTGCAATAAATTTTGAAAGCCAGGAACTTCTAAAAATTGTTAATGCTAGGGCCCTACACTAGATCAATTGCATAAGTATAGGATGTTTTCAATTTAATTTCATACAGCCTCACATTTCTTCTTTTCTACATTATCAAATAAAATACACCAAAGCAGAGCATTTGTAAGAAAAAGAAATGCAGTAAAAGTATAATTATCATACTGTTTTACGTGTATGTATTGCATACACATATGTGCATTTGTGTATCTGTGTGGGAGCAATCACCTGTGTATTTATACAGAGGCTACAGGTCAATGTTAGATGTCTTTCTCAATAGATCTCTCTCTACCTTGTTTTTTAAAGACAGGCTCTCTCAAGCTAAACTTGCTGGCCATTAGCCCCGGAGATCTGCATAGGTCTTCATCCCAACTCATAGCACTGGTGTTACAGGTATATATTTCCATGCTCAACTTTAACTGGGTTCAGTGGATCCAAACTCAGGTCCTCATGTTTGTGCAGAAAGCACTTTACTGACTGAGTTCTTGGCAAATCAAACTATAATTTTACATTCTCTCTCTCTCTCTCTCTCTCTCTCTCTCTCTCTCTCTCTCTCTCTCTCTCTCTCCAAACTCTCCCTACATAGAAATATTTGGTCAATAAATTAGGAGAGGCTTCTCTGTATGAGTGAATTGTGTACACTGGTAATCAGTGGTTACATATTTATGTCAACATTTTCTGATTATGTTCCATCTGTGAAATTTGAAATCACAAACTCAATCCCAGCTCCAGGAGATAACAGATGAAATATGAGGTGAGGAATGGGGAGGATGTGCTACTGATTGCTTTCTGGAAGACTCAATTTGTAAGCTAGAGGGAACCCATATCTTTCCCAGATGACCTTTCTTGTTACATTTTCTATAATTTTTTTTCTTCTGGCAAAGAAATTATCATGAAAGTTCGTGGGAGACTGTCTGATTCTTGGAACTGCATATGTTACACAGTGCAATTTATAGCAGCTTTCTGCAAATAATTTATCAGTGCTGTTGTTTAATGCCCTATAAAAGAAATACCAGTTATGCTTCTTGAAGAATATTGAGTACCTATCTCCACATGCAATTCTGTACTGGTGACATTTAATTCTGATGCTAGGCTGTTCCTAATGTCAAAAAAATGTGGTATGGGGCCTCCTCTATGTTCCTAAGTCCTTTGGCACCCATCATGTTTTCTAGTTCTACTACCTGCTGTTTAGAGGATTCTTAGCCATCTGCTTCTAGATTAGTACTGAGAGTCAAACACTGTATCTCATGAGTACAGAGCTAATAGATAGATGTTCAACATTCTTTTTCTCAGTGTGCTCCTTAATTTTCGTGACATACGACATCTTGTAAGTTGTTGTGTTCTGTTTAACTGTTGGGGTGGGCAGAGGAAGAGATGGCTCAGTAGTTCAGAGTGATTGCTGATCTTGCAGAGGACTGGCGTTCATCTCCCAGCACCCATGTCACATGGTTCACAAGTGCTCATAACTCTAGCTTAAGGGGATCTGATGCCCTCTTCTGGCTGCTACAGACAATTGCACTCATGTATATATATATATATCCACACATAGACACACATACACATATGATTAGATTTTTTAATCTTAAAATTTTTCTATGTATGTTTATGTGCAATCTCTGTGTATGGGTGCATATTTTTTATATGGAGGCCAAAGATAGAGGTTATATGTCTTCCTATATCACACTCTGTCTTATTTTTTTTGACATAGGGTGCTAAAGACCTGATTTGGTGGGTTTCAGGTCCCAAAGAGGATTTGTGGAGTTGGCAAGGTGGGAGGAGAAGTAAAAGACGGTGATGATCTGATGGTGAATCAGGATGGCTGCCACCAGTGTGTAATTTTAACAAGAACTTTTTATACTCTATAGTTGTAGGGAAAAGGGGGCATGTGAGCTGGGGTGTGGCTTGAGATCAGGGGTTGAGGAATCTAGCATTGACCTTGACAATAGGCACTAGTCATATTTCAGTAAGAGACCACAAGTTTCTCTTACCAGAGATAAGAATGTCCTTTTTTTTTTTTTTTTCAAGCAGGAACTTTCCTCAAGCTCTCAAGGGAATGGAGACCCTTATCCAAATGCCTGACTTGAGAAAATGACTTCTTCTGGGGACCAGACACTATATTACATATTACAATTTATTAGTCTTACTATATGGGCCTGTTACCTTATAACACACCCAAAAAGGAAGGTCCTGAAGTCTTACTCTCTTCTCATTATACTGTACCATTCTGATTTCTCCATATTTATTAACTGAACTCTTGCTTTTAATGGCCTCAGGCTCTGGATCTGAGTTGTAGGCACTTCAACCTTGGGATCAGCTGTGTCTAGTAAATATATATATATATATATATATATATATATATATATATATATATATACTATATATTTATGCACACACACACACACACACATATATATATATATATGTATATATGTATATATGATGCAACCTGCTGGGTCAGTTTGGTGCTGTTGGTATGTATATGATTTCAGGGCTTGATATTGGATAACCAGTTAGGGGTCAGTTCCCTGAGGAAGATTAATTCTCCCTCTCCCAGCAGTCATTAGTTGCCTCTATTTCTTTGTCTAAGGATGGGGCCCCTTGAGATTTCCCCCTTCCACATTAGCATGTCTATTGTTGTTCTTGTTCAGACCTTGTTCAGGAGGCCAATACTGTTGTGGTATCATGAGTGAAGATTTCCTGTCATTTCTAGGAGATACAATCTCACCACAGATTTCCTGGTCCTCTGGTTCTAACAATCTTCCCACTCCACCCCCTTTCTATGAAATTTTCTGAATCTTAGGTATAAGAGGTGTGTTTTAGATTTATCCAATATGGGTGACACCCCAAGATTAGTTGTTCCCTGTATTTTGACCAGTGCTTTGTCTGAAATGGTCTCTGTACATTACAAAGAGAAGCTATTTCAATGAGGGTTGAGAGCTATACTTGTCTGTGTATATAATACAAGTATTTAGAATGCAGTTAGGAAGTATGCTGGCCTAGTAAAGTGTTAGTTGTAGGTTCTCCTCCGAGATCCATGACATCCTTAGCCCTTGTTAGTTGACTAGGCTTCTAGTGTCATACATGATTTACTTCCTATAGAGAGGGCCTTAAGTCCATTTAGAGAGCTATTGATTACTACCAAGATATGAATGCCAGTATTTCACATTTACCAGTATCATACTGGGCTAGTCATTGTGATTAATAGGCATTATAGCTAAGTAGGAATACTGGTTGCTTCCGTATATTGGCAGATTGTATAGCATGTTCTAGTACTATGGAAGTTAGTCCTCAGGGAAAAAACTTTCAGGTAATGGCTAGTTCAAGTCCTCGTAGTCCTATGTCCAAAGTTCACGGTGTTTTCAGCAATAAGGATTTACTTTCAACCTCTGGAAGGCCACAGAAGATAACAGAAACATCCAAATCTCCAATCACTTGGATGCCTCTAATCAACAACTCATGTAGAAAATGTTTATAAGACCTGTCATGTATTGAAGCTTTTAAATTTAGTCACTTTTCTCAGCAAGTAAGTTACTGTTTATTAATGGCTTTCTGTAACCAAACTGGAAATCATGGTTTTATCAGATCACTTTACTGGTGTTCCGGGAAATTAAAGATTGCTCATGGTTATATGGCTTGAACTCACAGAGCCCAGAGAGTTTACTCTTGTAGGTCTGATCCTAGAGTCACTTTCTTCTGCTTGGTATTTGTACACGCAAGGGTGGAGATAATGCTTATTAATGACTGTTTGAACTTCATCACAGGTCACATATAATACTCGGATGATAACCATCATGGAAACTGTGGCTATCAATAAGAAATGCATTAAAAAATTATAGTAGTTGTCATCATTATACCTTGTAGTAATACTTCCCCTGTATAATTAAGGTCTTTGTACTAAAAAAATTTAGGCTGTGAGTGTGTGTGTGTGTGTGTGTGTGTGTGTGTGTGTGTGCGAGAGAGAGAGAGAGAGAGAGAGAGAGAGAGAGAGAGAGAGAGAGAGAGAGAGAGAGAGAGTTGTATGTGTATGGTGTATATATGTCTGGGAACACTTACATGTGCACATTTGTATACTCCAGGAAGGTATCAGGTATCCAGCTCTGTTATTCTCCATTTTATCACTTTGACACAGGGTCTTTCCATAATACTGGAGCTAGACTAGTAGCCAGTAAGTCTTGGCTCTGGCTCCAGAGTGCTGGAGTTACAGATGTGTGACCACACCTGCTGTTTTTCATGCGTGCTGGGAAATAAAGCCAGGTCTTCATGCTTGCATAACAAATGACCTGTTGATCTATATTTCTAGTCCCAAATCTGAACTTTCTATAAGGAAAATAAAATTAGAGCCTCTATCTCTATTTTTGAGTGAAAATAGAGAAAGTAGAAGATCAATTAACAGAGGCTGAAATGGATGTCATAATATCCTCTCTAAAGGGGGAAAAATCACTAACTTACTACTTCCCTACTCTGTGTGGAGTCTTGGGCTGGTTGCTTATGGATAGATTACTGCACTCTGCAAATTCTGAATTACTAAAAAGAATTACTGGATTCTTTGTATTGTGGTATGCATGCACGCGTGAGGAGGATATCAAATGTTCTGACCCATCTCTCTCCAACTTATTCCTTCAAGGCAGGGTCTCCCATATACTCTGGAACTAGTGTGGCAGCCATCCTTCTCTGTCTCTGCTCCTTTTAGCGCTAAGGTTATAGGCATGTGAGTAACCACACCTGCCTTTTTGCATAAGTACTGTGTTGTTGTTTTTTTAACTTGGGTCCTCATGGTTGTACAGCATGTGCTCTTACACACTCAGCCATCTCCCCAGGCCCCTACTGAATTATTGTCATCCATATTTCACAAAGAAGAACCTGATAATCATGCTAAGACTTGCCTGCCATTAACAGCTGCTAAATAATGGGGGCAATGATTGTCTTTTTGGAGAATCAATACAGTTAAAACTTATTCCTGTATCAAGCACAGATAGCACTTTGGAATGCATTTGATGCATTTGTGATCTATCCTGTTGGAATGGATCTGTTTTTATTTTAGAACAAATGAAAGGACATTTAATCTGATGATCGCTGCAATAACTCTCTCCTGATTGAGATTCATGAGGACACAGTTATTTATGTGAGGAAGATAAAGCAGCATTTTAGAAAAGGCCCACCCAACCACCGATATTTTTTACATGTGATTTATAAAGTGAATGCTTCGTAAAGGAAAAGATGTGGAGTGTTTCATTACTTGTGTTTTAACATTTGTAATATAGCACAGCATGATAAATGAATCAGGTTATATTGATTAGGTTTTTGCTGCACTCAGTAATCATTTTGGTTTCTAATCACTTGTGCCTGGGAGCAGGCATTAAACAAATGGCTTAATTACAATGAGAGGAAATGTCTTTTTTAGTTTCCAGTAGTAGCTGTGAAGATAAAAGCAGATGTATTTCACTGGTGTCTCACTTCTAATTGATGATAAAGCCATGAATGCATGGAGAGTTTGTGTTTGTCTTGCTGTTTCTGGATTTGGTCACTTCTCAAAAACTTCACTAAATTCTTTTGCTTTTATTGTTGTTTTCATTTCCTTAGCATTTTTCTCTATTCCTATATTTACATAAAGGGGTTTTGTTGTTAGGGGTGGTAGATCCAAAGCCCCCCTCTTCCATGCTGGCTTGATTTCATGCAGGCAACTTACAGCTGCTATGGGTTCCTGAGTGCAACAGTCCTGATATGTCCAGGAGACACAGTTTTGCTCAGGTCCTCACTGACTTCTGGCTCTTACAATCTTAGAGCACCCTCTTTTTCAATGATTCCTGAGCCTTGGGTATGGAGATGGTGGGGTGATATAGATTTTGAATTGTGGCTGAGCACCCTTAACTGTGAAGCTTTGGACAATTGATGGCTTCCAGAGGAGGATAAGTCTGTTTTTTTAAGGGTATGGCCATGAGACATCAACCACATTCTAGTGGATGGCTCCACACTCAGGGATGTATGGGCAGCATCAATTGTACTTGTTTTCTTAAAATCAAAGGATACAATGTTGCAGAGTAGGTGATGAGGAGTAGATTTGGATGCAGTGAAGGGAGACATGGGGTGAATATGATTAAGGTACATCATAGGAAATTCTCCAAGAATGATTAAAAATATATTTAGAAAGAGATTTCCTTCTAACTGTGGGAAATGTTAGCAATTCTCTTAATCCTAGCTCCCTTCATGTCACCCATAAAAGATGACTGAGTTGACCCAAGTTTGGTTCCTATAGTGGTTAGCATTGATTTTTAAGTTGACAGTCTAGAATCACCTAAGAAATGAGTCCCAAGATAGGATTGCCTATGTTATTTTGGCTTGTGGTCATATCTGTAAGGAATTGTCATAATTAAGTTATTTGTCATGGGAAGACCCAGCCCACTTCAGGTGGCAGCATGTATACTTTTATTTCTATCTGCTCTTGATTAAGGGTTTGGTGTGGCCCATGAATTAAAACTCTAACCTCTGTGACTTATCTGTTCTGATGCACTGCAATCTGGAACTTTAAGCTGAAATAAACCTCTGGCTTCCCTGTCTTAGCCAGTGGTCTATTGCTGTGAAGAAATACCATGACTGTGAACACTCTTATAGAAGACAGCATTTAACTGCGGCTGGTTCACAGTTCTAGAAGTTTAGTCCATATTCATCATGGTGGGAAGCATGGTGGCTTGCTGTAGACATGGTGCTGGAGAAGTAGCTTATGGTTCTACATCCAGATCCACAGACGTCAGGAAGAGAGAAAGACTCTAGGACTGACTTGGACTTTTAAAACAACAAAGCCCATTCCCAGTGATGGGTCACACTTGCTTCAACAAAGGCCACCCTTATACCAACAAGTCCATATCTCCTAATCCTTCTCAACTAGTGCCACTCCCTGGTGACCATTCAACTATATGAACCAAAGTGGGCCATTCTTATTCAAACCACCACATTCCCTGTTTCTTTTTGCTAGGACATTTTATCACAGCCAGAGAAATGAAAGCAGAATAGTCCTTAACACGTCTTCTCATAAATGGCCTTTCTTATTGTTCTCTTCCCCTTCATTTTAATTCTGATTATGTACTATACTTACTTCTTGTAGGACTCTACAGTAGCTGCATGCTCTTGAGGGCAACATCTTTTAGAAGCAAAATGATATCTGACCCTCCAGTTATAACAATGTTTAGTACTTAGTAAGCCCAATCATCACTGGAATAAATAACTAAAAGACAGGTACAGAATAATATTTCATTAAGTATCTCTAATAAACACAGTACACTTTGTTGTAGATAATAGTAAAATTTCAATTTCCTTTCCTTCACTACTTTAAAGAACATTTTATTACTTTTATTATATGTGTGTATGTAGTGTTTGTGTGTGTGTGTGTGTGTGTGTGTGTGTGTGTGTGTGTGTGTGTGTGTATGTGTGTTGGTTGTGGTGTCTGTGCACACGTGCACATTTGTTTGTAGGTCAGAGGACAACCTTGAACATCTACTTTTCTTTGAGTCAAGGTCTGTAACTCCCAAAGCAGGCTAGGATGACTGGTAAGTGTGCCTCTGGGGACTCACCTGTCTCTTCCTCCCTTTTGGCCATTGCTGGGGCTGTGAGCATGCACTGCCACACCCAGCTCTTTACATGGGTTCTCAGGACCCAAATTTATGTCCTTCCCATACTGTCAGGCAGGAGGGATTCATTCTCCCCAGACATTTCCACTGTTGTTGCTCTTAGATTTGACATCATGGTGACATGGTTTCTAAAGAAACTGACCTTCCACGATAAAAGCAGTCACTTAAAATGCTCTTCCCCCATTTTCATTTGTAACTGCCACTTGGATGCATCTCTGCTAGCACAGTCTCCCTTTGTCAGTGGGCTCTTTCTGGCTGTGTCCTTTATCAACCAGAAATCTTCATTTTCTCTAAAATACAGACTTTCTGAATAGCATTGGCCATCCTAATGGTAGATGCAGATCTTGGAATAAGCGTCTCAGACAAGGTCCGATGACACCCTTGTACTTCCTGAAAGCTAAATGCTTGACAGTTGTTTCAAAGCATTTTGTTAGAGAATGACTTTGAATGAATTTTTGAAATTTTATTTGAATGGTGAAGAGAGTGAGATACACAAAGAGGTGGAGTTGCTGCCTCTTGTAATGCAAAAATCAATCTTGGCTTTGAATGCAGAGAACACTTGCAGGGAGAACCAAAATACGGTCTGTAATTATTCCTCCCTCCCCTGTATGATGTGGAAGTCATTGTTTTCTCAGAGGCTTTGTTCCCATTGTGAACGTTTTGAATTGTCTTTGTTGGGCTTCTCCTACTTATGCTGGTGTATTTATTTAGACTTAAATATTAGAAAATGCTGGTATGGAAGCAATCCAGGGTGAGAGCAACTTTGCAGGTGCATCAGTTAGATTCTTAAAGAGCTAAAAGAAACCTCTACTATGTTTTAGGAAGAAACCAGGCATTGAAGAATTCATAAGGACCTTGAATCAAATACCTGGCCGCCTACAAGCTATCTCCCTAGGCGATTTTTATAAACTTTTGGGCTTCTGTTTTCTTATCTTTCAATTGTCAATGACAGTACAGTAGTTCATTAAGTGCCTGTGAAGATTCACATAAACCATCTGCTCCCAAATAGCCTACTATACCAGGCTATCCTTTGGGTCACCAACTAGCTCGCAAATCATAACACGGAGACATATTATTAGGTGTAAATGCTCAGCCTTAGCCTAGGCTCGTTTCTTGCTAGTTCTTGTAACTTAACCTGCTTCTCTTCATGTACATTTTGCCTTAGGGCTTCATAGCTTTCTTTCATTTTGTATATCTTACTTTCCTGCTGTCTCCATGTGTGGCTGGAGGCTGCCTAACTTCTGGCCCGGGGTGTGTCCTCGTTCTCCCTCATTCTCTTCTTCTTTTCTCTCTGGAGCCTAGACTCCTCTTACTTATTCTCTCTGACTGCCAGCCCCACCTATCCCCTCTCCTGCTTAACTATTGGTTGTTCAGCTTTTTATTAGACCAATCAGTTGCCTTAGGGAGGCAAGGTGAAACAAATGCAACACATCTTTACATAATTGAACAAATGCAGCACAAGTGAATGTAACACATCTTTACATCATTAACGAAGGCAACAGAATAAATAAATGTAACACACCTTCACATAGTTCAAGTAATATTCCTCAACAAAAAAAAAGTAACACATCTTTGCCTAGTTAAAATAATATTACATAACAGCCTACTTATGCTTGGTACATTGAAGGATTCCAATAAACATGACTTTCCTTTCTATTGCCAAAAGTGGTGATAGAATATTAAGGAGATATACTGAAACTTGCTGCCAAAATTAGCTTAAGATTAAAATTCTAAACTTCCCTATGTCAGAAGTCTCTCCATCACTGTAACTAACAAACACTTAGATTAGTCCTATGTAAAATAAGAGAGCAGGGATTCCAGAGACCTCATAACATTTAAACTGTAGATCAGTGGCTGGGCAACTTTATCTACAATGGTCTGGACAGTAATTATTAAAATATTTGGTTTTTATTTATGTGTTTGTATGCACGTGTCTGTGTGAGAGTGTACCCACAAGCATACAGGTTCCCATGGGAGGCAGAAGAG
Source organism: Peromyscus californicus insignis (assembly GCF_007827085.1). Classification (NCBI taxonomy): domain Eukaryota; kingdom Metazoa; phylum Chordata; class Mammalia; order Rodentia; family Cricetidae; genus Peromyscus; species Peromyscus californicus. The sequence goes on along the minus strand of NW_026294436.1, from coordinate 11,554,249 downwards.
AGTGTGGGATTCCCTGGAGTTGGAGTTACAAACAATTGTGAACAGCCCAAAATGGGTGCAAGGAACAAGAACCCAGGTCCTCTCCAGGAGCAGTAAGTGCTGTTTGATTGCTGTCTGTCCATTCCCCAACCTCATATAGCAATATCTTTCTATTATAGGATTTCTTATGGAGAACAGATTCTGTAGACAACCCCCAGCTAAATAAGCTCAATATATTCAAATATGTTGATAAGTGTAAAATGCAAAGAAAAAGTCCTGCCATTCATGACATAGCCCCCAACGACTTTTTAAAAACTAGGTATGTCCTGAAGGACATTATAATGGTATGTAGTTGATGGGAATTAGTTTGCAAATCATATCTAGAACACACCTGTGGGCATGTGAGTGCTTGGTATTTGTGTGGACTTGTCTCTTGGGGTTAATCTATTTCAAGAAAATTTCTATGTCCTGTAACAGTGTTCAGGCTGAAAATGTTATGGATTGATTCTCAGTTTCAAATGAGGGAGAGTGCTAATGCGCATGTTTTAATAAACGCAGGTTGCTTCTGCAGCTAACGTCCCCTCTGGGAGACTCCTGAAACCTGATTTTATTGCTCTCTTCTCTACAGACCTCAGACTTATTTTCTCACTTTCCTGATTGCCTATGTGTTTATTGTCAAAACCACATTAGCACAGCGTTGACAAGTCTGGGTCCTATATTTTGTGAGCTTCCAGAATAGATTATAATAATGAGGTCTCTTATCACTCTTTTAAAATTTTATTTATTTATTTTGAAGTTAATATATAGTTACATCACTCCCCTTCCTTTTCTCCCTCTTACCCTCCCATAACCCCTTTTACTCCCTCTTAAATTCAGTTTCTCTCTTTAACTGTACGTGTATGCCTGTGTGTGTGTGTGTGTGTGTGTGTGTGTGTGTGTGTGTGTGTGTGTGTGTGTGTGTGTAAATACAGCTTGCTCAATCTATTTAGTTACTTGTGTGTATATGACTTTGGGGCTAATTGGTGTTGTATAACAAGTGTGGGGTCTCATCCTTAGGGAAGAGTACTTCTCTTCACACTCTCAACACTTGTTAGTTGTCTGTAGTTCTTTGTTCATGCCTGGGGCCTTGTGAGGTTTCCCCTCTCCCACGTTAGCCTGTCTGTTGGTGTTGCATTCTTGTCCCATGTTGCATGTTCTGTCTCAGAGTGGAGTTTTATATTCTACCTCCTTTCTTTACTACATTTTCCTTTTCTTTCTTTTTTTCCTTTCCTTCACATCCCTTTCTATTTTTGAGACAGAGTCTTATATAGACCAGGTTAGTACCAAACTCATTGTGTAGTGAGGGTAACCTTGAACTCCTGATCATCCTGTCTCTATCCACTGTGTACTGAAAAGACAAGCAAGCACCACCCTATGGTGCTGGGGATGAAACTCAGGGCTCCAGGCATGCTAATTGAGTACTCTATCAATTGAGATACATCCTAAGCCTGTCTTTCTTTTTTAGGAAATATGAAAGTTGAGAACAATAAAGGATAAATATCATCAAAGTATAATAAAGGCATGAATGAGAATTTCATAATGAAACTTAAATTTTATTAAAATATTATGTGGGTTTTGTTTCTTTGTAGAAACTGCTTTCACATCTGTTTAGTCATTATGGCACAGATAATTGAATAAAAATACATATTAAATATTTACATAGGTGCCATGAAATGCAGTACTTGTCCATTAGTAAAAATTACAAATGACCCAGTGAACATAGTCTTTCAGAAAATGTAGGTTTACTTTTTTAACCAATTAATTTCACCCCTTTCCATTTTTTTCTCATAAGATATTCAAGAATCATTCAGCCCACTAAATTGACATTGAACTAAAAATATAGATTAGGCCTTAGGAAAACATGTCCCCAATGCATGGTTCCAGAATAAAATAAACTTCTATGGAGGTGAGTTCTATCTCATACAGTAAATTTCCCCATAAGGGGTAGCTACTCCATGTGTAGGCTAAGCTGGATGGTCAGGAAGCTCCAAGGAACAGACTGTCTCTACCTCTGCATTACAAGTGGGCTCCACTATACCTGACTTTTCACATGAGTTCTGAGCATCAAGTTGAGGTTCTTAGATCTTTCCTATTTTACCTACTATTCCATTGAATTTTTGTTTTGTTTTGTTTTCCTACAACCACAAATCTGATAAGTTATAGAGACTAGGCAACCCTGTATCCATGTCCAGTACTCTAACTCCATTTGTTTTGTCTTGTGGATATGCTGAAGTCGTCTCTTTTTCGGTTGCCGTACTTGTATTTCAGGGTAGAGAGGGGAGTACTGCATGGAATCTGCAAAGTAATACATAGTAGTCATGTACCATAGCTATATGCCCGTGTTTGATTCTCTGATTGAAAAAAAATAACATTAATTATATTATAAAGACCAAAGTAAAGTTATGTGCCTGTTTCCCAGTTAGGACCATTTAGAAATGCTTGTTATAATTGTATTTCCGATCACTGGAAGTTCTCTAAAAGAAATGTCTTCGTGACAAATGGATGCTTCATGTGGGATGACTCCATTATGGAACATCAGGGGATAGCTGTGCATTGAAGCAAAAACTTCAGATACATTTTACAGATCCCACAGTAGACCAGAATGGACTGAGCATGGTTCTATCCTCATCTTAAAATTGCTTTACACGAGGAAAACCTGTTTTTATTTCTTTGCATCTTACATTACTGTCATGAGAAACAATTGATGCTCTGTATATTTTAATTTTTTTATTTTTATTGATGTGTATGTTGGGGGTGAAGATGGAGAATGTGCACTCTGCGTGCAGTATCCACAGAGACCAGAAAAGGTGGACAGATATCCCAGAGCTGGAGTTACAGACAGTTGTGAAGCACCTGACACAGGTGCTAAGGACTGAATTCAGGTCCTTTGCAAGAAGAGCAATTTCTCTTAACCTTCGACCTGTCTCTCCATCCTCAGTGTGCTTGCTGTATCTTATATCTCCATTAACATCTGGGCTGTGAAACACAATTGTGACATTTGCTTGTAATGATAAGAGGAAATAAATCACATCACCTTGCTTAGAATAGTCCATTCCTTTCACTCATGGATAGTCTATGAAGCTGGCAAAAGGCTCACCTAGGTGTTGGAAGGTAGAAAAGGCTTAAAGAGATATAATTGACATCATTTCCAGATCTAGGCTCTGTCACCTTTATTGTGTTCTTTTTATTTATTTTTTATTTTTTGGATTTCTGAGACAGTTTTCTGTGCAGTTTTGGTGCCTGTCCTGGATCTTGCTCTGTAGAGCAGGCTGGCCTCGAACTTGTAGAGATTTGCCTGGCTCTGCCTCCTGAGTGCTGGGATTAAAGGCATGCACCACCGCCTCTTGGCTTGTTCTTTTTTTTTCCAGAATAAAAGTAAAGCAACTTTATTTTTATTTGAGGTCCATGTGTAAGGTCAAATGACAGCTGTATGTACTCAGTTCTCTCCTTCCACACTTACCTTGTTCCCAGGTGACTGAACTCATGTTGCTAGGCTTAGAAGCAAGCTCTTCAACCAACTGAACCATCTTGTGGGCTCCTGTTATTTTGTTTTTTTTCCCTCTCCTAAAGACTAAGACTCCTTAGTAAGTGTTCTGTCTAGTCAAATCGAAGCTATTCTTAAAAAAGACTGTAGACTGAGTGCTGGCTGGGAAGATGGCTCTAGGTGGTGTATCCACCCATCGCTGTGTAGTCAAGGCTATCTGACCCTGGAGCCCAGAGAGATGGTCACAGTGCTATGCACTTATAATCCCAATACTAAGGATGTGGAAACAGAAGGATCCCTGGGGATTTCTGGCCAGTCAATCTAGATTACTCAGCAAGCTCTAGGTTAGTAAGAGACCCTTTATCAAAAACCAAGGTGGATATCACTGAAGGATGACAGTAGGAGGGTGAACCATTGACCTCCACACATATGTATACATGTCTATGCACACAAACTTGTACAAAAATGAGAATGAAGAATGAGAGACATGTTTAGAAATCAAATGCCAGAAAAAAAAACAGCTGTTTAAGAAAGTCATTCCACTGAGATTCTGTGGTTTTACACTATTCTAGCTTACCATATATTTTAATCTTTAATTTAAAATTCAGTAATCTTTCCAATTTACAATAACCACAGAGTGTCATTTAATTACAAAGCATGGTTTGTTGTGTTGCACAGAAGCCCACAGCTTGAGGTGTTCACCCCAGGGTTACCATGGAGTGTGACTTGAGTATAGTCATGCCACAGTGAGAAGGCTTCTGGGTAGCATTAGATAATCCTTGACATTAGAAATTTTCTCCTTTTTTTTTTTTTTTTTTTTTTGGTTTTTCAAGACAGGGTTTCTCTGTGTAGCTTTGCGCCTTTCCTGGAACTCACTTGGTAGTCCAGGCTGGCCTCGAACTCACAGAGATCCGCCTGCCTCTGCCTCCCGAGTACTGGGATTAAAGGCGTGCGCCACCACCGCCCGGCAGAATTTTCTCCTTTTTATTTGTGTGTGTGTGTGTGTGTGTGTGTGTGTGTGTGTGTGTGTGTGTGTACATGCGTGCAGAACTGAGTGTACCATGGTGTATGTGTAGAGGTCAGAAGATAGCCTTTATGTTGGTCCTCACCTTCCTCCTTGTTTTTCTGCTGTGTATCCGAAGCTATCTGACCCAAGAGCTTCCGGGCATTCTCCTGTCTCTGCCTCCAGGTTCCCTACAAGCATGGTGGGATTACTTCCCTGTGCTCTGCTGTGTCCTTCTTCTATGTGAGTTGTGGAGATTCAACCTTAGGTTCTTATAGGAAGTACTTTGTCCATCGAGCTGTCCTCCCAATTGTAAGAGTAAAAATGTTAGTAGATATTTAACTTGTGACAACATATCCAAGTACTTTAGCATTCCTTGTAAAGTTTTCTTTTCAGGAGACAGAAGAATATGAAAATTTAATAAATGTCTTGATATTAAAATATTAATATGAGTGCTGGAAAGAAGACTCAGTGGTTAAGAGTGCACACTGCTTTTGCAGAGGATCGGGGGTTTGATTGCCAGCATTCTTATCAGGCAGATCATATGTTCCTGTAACTCCAGTTCTAGGAGATTTGATGCCCTCTTCTGGCCTCTACAGTCAACTGCACTCTCATTCATATGCACATAGACACTCATACACACAATCTAAAATAAAAAGTTTAAAAAAATCAACATATGTCTTCCACTATTTTTGTAAAATCTCTGCCTTTACGCAACCATTTCCCATATTCCAGATATAAAAGATTTTTCTTGGGCTGTTTCCAGGTTGGACTGGATTTTGTTGATTTCACTCCCAAGATAACCCCAAGTTGGGCCCCTGGGAGCCAGAATTTAGGAGCATCTCTCTGACCTTCGTGTAGACATATCTCTAAGGAACTTTCCACTTGGCTCTCTGGCCACTTTCTGGTCAAAGGCAGTTAAAGGAGTTGGCTTCCCTCAACTGTGACTTCACTGCGGCTCTCCTTGTAACATGCTCACAGAGTGTTCACAGGATTCAAAGAGTGAGCCTTTCAGTCAAGAGAGGAATGCAAAAACAGAGAGTCAAAGGGAAAGACGAAAGGGGAAAACCGAGATGAGTTTAGCATGAAAGTGTTTTCCTCCCTTCTCTGGGCCTGTTGCACAATAGAAGCTCCAGGACATCTGGGGTCTTTAATACCTTGCTAAGGGTCTCTGAATACCAGGGATCTTGGTAGTACGGGGGGGGGGGGGGGGGGGGGGGGACATCAAACACCCAGCGCATGTCTTTGGTCTAACTCAGGCTCCAACTGGGCTTCTGTTCTTTCTATCACATTTTGCTGAAGGAGTCTGCCTTGCTTCAGACACTCAGTCACTCATTTCACAAGGGAACAAGGTTTGTTCATAGAAAGTGGTCGTCCATTTTAACAGGTGAAGGCACAGGGCTTGTTGTCCTCTCTTTCATAATGAGATGTCCAGGCAGGCACACTTGATTCAAGTATGTCAGTCTAGTTTTGACTAAATGCCATTTCATTCTTTGGGTAGTTGGTATAGTGCTTGAATAACTCAGAAGTCTCTCCCTAAAGGAGCCCACAGAGAGCCACTAAAGTGGTTGTGGTTGTTACCAAATTCTTAATTATTAAATAAGTATCTAACTAATGCAATGATGTTGTGGTCCACAAGAGGGCGTTAGCTCCCATACACACCACATTAAAAAACAGACATGGACAGGCGCAGTGGCACACACTTGTAGTTTTAGCCTGGAAGAAGCAAGAAAGGTGGTTCCTGGCTCACTGGCCCACAGTCTACAGTACCTGGTGAGTTCAAGGTTACTAAGAAACCGCACCTCTCAGGCATCTTCCAGTAATTTTCCAAAATGACAAACCAAGGGGAGGAGGGAAGGCGCCTGCCATATGTTCTCTAGGTCCTTTAGATACCATGGAGTGGTTCCTTTGCCCACATGTACGTGAATTGATAAGATGGGTGATGTAGACATCAGGAGAATGAGCACTGTCATAAAAGAAAAGCACTGTAAATGTTACCATGGCAGAACCAAAAATGTCTGTTGTGTCACTCAGCATGCTGTTGACATTGCTGTAGGCAAACAAGTGAAGAGCAAGACTCTCCCAAGAGAATTAGTGTGCACACTGAACACATCGAGCACTCTAGGAGCTAAGGCAGATTCCTGAACTAGGTGAAGGGAAATGCTCAAAAACAAAGGAAGCCAACAAGAAAGGTTGCCTGGGCTCAACTGAAATACCAGCCCGCCTCACTCAGAGAAGCACACTTTGTGAAAACTGACGGGAGAGAGCCTGAGCTGTTAGAGCCCTTCCCTGTGAATTCATAGCTGTACAAAAAGCAGTGAAAGGCCTAAAATGTAACATAAATAATAAAAACAAAAACCCAACAAAGTGGATAAGACTGGAAGAATAGCAGCAGAGATTGACCTTTTGTCTCCCCATGTGGATGAGCACACACACACATACACACACACACACAGAGAGAGAGAGAGAGAGAGAGAGAGAGAGAGAGAGAGAGAGAGAGAGAGAGAGATTTGACTGAACTTATATTTTATTCAATTAATTTTAATCTTTTATCTTTGTTTTTTTTTTTTTTTGGTTTTTCGAGACAGGGTTTCTCTGTGTAGCTTTGCGCCTTTCCTGGAACTCACTTGGTAGTCCAGGCTGGCTTCGAACTCACAGAGATCCGCCTGGCTCTGCCTCCCGAGTGCTGGGATTAAAGGCATGCGCCACCACCGCCCGGCTAATCTTTTATCTTTGAATACATGTTTTTGATAATACATGACTTCAAAGTCAAGCAGGCAACCCAGTTTGACTGTTTTTAGTTGGGCTGATCTTCCTCACTGAAAAACTAAATCATCTGCCATTCATGTTCAGTAGTAATCTTTAAGTCTGGACCTAGCTCTGGCAAATTCTCTTCTATGCATGTGTTTCTGTTTGTGGGTGCGTGCATTTCAGTGCAGGTACCTGTGGCTAATAGAAGAGAGTGTGGCTGTGACCCAACCATTGTGGGTGCTGGGAACAAACCCCTGTCCCATGGATGAGCAGTAAATATCTTTTTAACTGATAAGCCACATTTCTAGTCTCCAAATTATATATTTAATAATAGTCTATAGGTCTGATCCATTCCTATAAGACTTACTTAAAACATTTCAACCTAGCCTGTGCCTCAGAGTCCTAAATTTGATACTAAGAAAGGATTAGCAACTGCCCTGGACCCAGCAGGAAACCCTGAGAAGCTTTTTAGTTGAAGGAACTATAATCTCTCTCTGATAAAGCATGTGCCAAGCATCGATAACAGGGAGACTGGGGTAGCACTTTCCTCGTTTTTGTGGATGCTTCCATGTCTCAGTATTCTGCTATTTCCTCTGAATGGTCTTCAGAGAACATCCATATAACCTCACCTGGAATGAACAATCTTCCAGTCTCCTACAGTGTCTTTGCTCTCTCTAATTCCAATCTATCATGAAGATACTCGACATAAACCTTTCTTTTTCCAATAATTCAAGGTTTTCTTCTAATTCTGTCTAAGATGGGGTTTTTCTCTGGGGCTCTATGGAGCACTTATAGAGTATCTGAAGCTACTTTGTTCCTAAGTTCTTCATGCCACTTTCAAGCAATTGAAGGGGAGGGGTAGACTGTGCTTTTCTATTTTGTTTGCTGCAGCAACTAGTTTTAGCCTGAATGTTAATTCACTCACCCCATTCATTAGTCATCTACCAAGAATTATATATTATGTATATTTTGTTTGTTTGTTACTATGATAAAGGCTTAAAATATAAAGAACATAGTTTTTGGATTCAAAGGTCTTATAACCAAGTAGGAGGAACAGATATTAAATTGATTAGATTAGACAAATTGAGTGAACAGTGTGCTGAGATAGCTGATCATGTGACAGGTAACTGGGGAAATTCCGAGACTCTTATGCTAGCAAGAAACAAAAGGATCTGAGATTTCATGAGGGAAAAAAATGGCATTTAAATTAAGAAGTGAAATCTAATAGGAATTGACCCAATGGCAAAGAGGGTGGGGTCAGTGCTCAGCAATTCAGGCAGGCGTGCTTCATTATGAGATCCGCATGCCTCCCATGGATATTAACCAGCCACGCTATATCGAGTTGCAGTGAGGCTATGAACCTCCTCTCCTATTAAGGCTGGACAAGGTAATCTGGTAGGAGGAATGGGTCCCAAAAGCAGGCAACAGAGTCAGAGACAGCGCCTGCATCCACTGTTAGGAGTCCCACAAGAGGACCAAGCTACACACTGTAACAAATAAGTAAAAGTCAGTCCCATGCAGACTCCCTGGTTTGCAGTTTAGACTCTGTGAGCCTCTCTGAGTCGTTTGTGGGTTTTCTTGTAGTGTCCTTGACCCCGCTTGCTCCCTCTGGTTTGTGACTAGAAACAAAGGAGTAGTAGATGGGGAGGGGGAAGAGGAGGGAGGTGTTTTGGGTGGAAATGCAAGTAAGCAAACAAATAAACAAACAGAGAGTCCCACATGCATTCCTGTAGGTTTAATCTTGCTATTCTGTGCTACAATTTTCTACCTAGTTATACCTGGGAACTACAGTAGGTTCTGTTTTCTTGCCTGGTACAATGATTTAGGCAGCAGGGAATTAATCCAAGAGAGATGGAGGAAGCTGCTTTACCTTGAAGAAAATATAAAACCACCAATCCTGTGGATGCTGAACTTGCCCCCTTGGAGTTCTGACACTAGCTGATTCCAGGAAATAGCACTTTGCCCTTCTTCTTGAGAATCCCCTATTTAAAGAACTGGCCCAGTGTGGAGATCTAGAGGGCTGTGGGGGTCTGGGTTCTGGCAGCATAGAAATAAATAAGATCTAGGCTCTGCAGGTGAGGAATCCACAGCCCCAGTGACAAACAGTGAATCTAGGGTGGTAAGCCAGCCGTGGTAGGAAAGGATAAAGAATGAATGGTGTGTAGTAGGGAGAGGGATGAGATAGCTCTGCCTAAAGCAAGTTGTAAGAGGGGTGAACTTAATAGAGGGCATGGATTAGTTAATTTCCTCACTGCTGTGATCAAGTATTCAACAAGAGCAATTTAAGACTGTTAGGAAGACATGGCAATAGGAATGTGAGACGCCGGTCACACCGCATTCAGTCAGGAAGTAGAGAGATGAATGATTTTGCTCAGATTACTCACCTTTTTATTGAGTCTAGGACCCAGCCCATGGAGTGGTGCCACCCACAATATGGGTGCATCTTCCCATACCAGTTAGCCCTCTCTTTAAACTCTGTCAGGGAAATACCTAGAGGTTTGTTTTCTATGCAGTTCTAGACTCTATCAAGTTGACAATCGATATTAACCATCTCAGGATGCTTAATAGTTTCCATCATGAGCAAATGTGAAAATGCTGAATGATACAAAGAAATGTTTTCTTACTATTACCCCTGGTCAAATAACTTAAAGGAATATTTTATTAAATTCTTATCATCCTTAAGTGCTTTTGTTTGATTTCAGTGATTTAATTATATCTAGCCAAGGTCCCCATGGTGGAAGGCTGGATGTTGATGAAATCAAGTGTGTCACGGGCCAGCTTTGGAGGAGAGTAAGGGACAAGGGAGCCCTCATTTTAGTATGGTGGAGTGACATAGAGAATACAAGGGAGAAATGAACTTCACCTAATCTGTTTTTCCAGAGGATGGGCACTGAGGCATAGATAATGTTCATTTGAAGTGGGAAGTATGTGTGTGCCTGTGTGTGTATATTTCTGCAGTTGTGTATGTGTATATTTGTTTTGTATGTATTTGTGTGTGCATATGTATACTTGTATGTTTATGTTTGTATGCATGTACATATTTGTTGTAGTTGTATGAATATGTTGTGAGTGCCTGAGCCAAGCAACCATCAGCTTGGGGAGTTCAGCTGTATCCACTCGCAAAAGATCATCACATCTGGGAATGCTGACTATTTACACACCTTCATGGAGGGGCGGAGAGGGCCATGGGCTCCTCACCTGAATATCCAGCTATTCGCTAGTACCTGCTGTTTGCAATGCTATCTTAATTGCATATAGCCTTGGAGTGAAGCTAAAGTATATTGGCCAGGATGGGATGCTCCATCTATGTGGCTAGAGGAAAGCCTTCATCCTTGCTGGGTAAAAGCTTTTCAGTGTTGCCTATTTGGAAGGCATGTCCACACTGCTATAAGTAAGCCCTGATCTATATTTATAAGGAAATCTGATAAGTTCATTGGTTCCCCAGAGTGAACTTTGGTAGAATTGTGCCTAAATTTATTATTGGAAGTTTAGGAAAAAATGTTGATATGACTTAAATCTCCCCTGGGAAGGAGTTTGGTAATAGGACATATATATGTATATTTGTGTGTGTGTATATATACATATATATGTATATAATATATATAAGTATGTATCTATAAGTGTGTATATTTAAGTACATATGTATATATGAGTTTATATGTGCATTTGTAAATCTGTATACATGTCCACATATATATATTTGTATTCATATTTTTGTGCATGTGTGCACATGTCTGTTTATGGTTGTATGTGTATATATTTCTGTATATGTTTGTATGCTTGTGAACCTATGTGTATACGTTTTTTGACAAAGGAATGAAGGATATTCATCCACTTAGAAGGGTAAAAATGATTCTGATATGTTTTTCCCCAATGTCAGAGGTCAGATCATATTTCCACCTAATAAGGTTAAGCAAGGAAAGTAAAATTAGTTTTCTATCGCACCCAGCATGCTGATTTCAACATTTTCCTTCATTCAATTTCCTCACAACATCTTGAAATCTGGACTGTTTATATTATTTATATCACAGCACTTGGGTAGGCTTATTTTCTTCTTGCATCTTAAAATGTAAAATATTTATGTAACATATTTGGTGTGGGAGGGCCTGAATGTGGCCAGCATCTGCCCTCTCTTGAAAAAGGCCAGCATGCCTCCTTCCAATACATCATTAACAGTTCCTGTTGGTGCCCAGTCCTCCGCTGAGATCACCCCTCACTTTTATTAGAGTCCTTGAGATGTCATCATCTTTTCTTCCAGAAAGTATTTTATAATTTACGTGAGCAATAATTAAAATACTTAGTCAACAAACATCTTTAGAAACATTCATAGCACAATGTAAAAATGCAGTGTTAGTTTGTGTACATGTCGGTATGTGATGGAGCCAAGTAAATTTATTCAGGGATGGTGACTAATACATGCCTCCTTCCTGGTTTGCTCTCGGTGCTGAGCCCAGTGAGGATACCATGAATATTTCAGACAGTGGAGTGAGACAAGGCTGCGAATCCTAGCATCACCTCCTACAGTCGAGTTAACTTTGTCAAGCTACTTGCTTTACTTGAAGTTAGCTTATTAATTTTTAAAATGGGAGAAACAAAAGTACCCTCATCACAGGACCATAGTCCTTTAGAAGATTAACAGAATTGGTGAATATAAAACACAGCTCAAGGCCAAGCATAATCTAAGTCCTTAAAGAATTGTATGTCATTGATTGTAGGACTCACATCTTGTATTTTAACATTTTTATGCAGACGCTATGTATTATAATTCATGGGCTCTTATCATTTGTCTTACAGTTACTGAAGCAAAACATTCTTAATTACATATATGATTAATAATTGAAACATAGAGGGCTGGAGAGTAGCTCAGTGGTTGAGAGCATTTGTTCCTGAGTTTGCTTGCCAACACTTGTGTTAGGTGCCTTAAAACCAACTATAATTCCAGCTTCAGCAGATTCGATGCTGTCTTCCTGCCTCTGGAAGCACTACATTAACATGCACATACTCACAGATACACACATATACACATAATTAAAAATAAAATAAATCTTAAAATTGAAACAGAATTTTGCTTTAAAAATATTAGAAACAGTAAAAAAAATCATATACACACATTCTCAGTGGAAGTATTTTGCAGCAGAGGAAAATATTAGACTCATAAATTAAGATAGGATTAATGTATATGTTCTCCATTAGAATTTGTTCATATATTTACCTGATAGACATTTCTTTGTGGTATTATCTTCTGACAGATTCTGTGTTGTACAAAGATCTAAATAATTTGTAAAATGTGATCATTGTCTTTATAGATCTGGTAGCAGATGCCCTGGAGCTGGGATGTGAATGGATTGGTGGATTTGAAAGAGCATGTAATAGGTGAACCCTAGGACCTGGTGAGCTGAGGTAGAATTTCAATTAGAATTAGCATATCTCTGTTCACATGAGAACCATCCCTGTAGCAGGGGTTGGACATTGTTTCCACACTATTTCTACCTTTCTTTGTGAGTAATATAGTTTTGAATCCACAGTAAATAGTCTGCTGACCATTGCTCATTGGCTGATTCCCCATTTATCTGGGAAGTGTTTGTATATTTCATGGACGGTTGATGACGGTGCATCAATGTGTTGTTATCAAGAGAACAAATATCCCCAAGAGTCAACATTCCAGTAGTGTTCTATTGTCTGAGTGGATTTTCTCATTGTCTCTCCATAACAACTCCATAACTGGGAATACGGCACAAGACCAAGAAATAGAAAAATAAAAGGGGTCTTTGAAGCAGTTACTTTTTATCTTGCTTTATTCTTAACAGTGTTTCTCTGGTCTAATTCTTTTATGGTTCCGGGGAGAATTACATTTCAAATTCCATAATTGCACAGGAGAATTGGAGTCTTGTAAAAATTTAGAGTACTCTGTTCAAAGGCAATTTTTATTATCCACCTAGGCTGTGATGCAGCCAGGGAGATTGTTTAGAGCCTCATTAAAAGAAGCCCTTTTTAATATGACCACTTTCTCTTGACACAATGTAGCACACTCTTATTTAATATGATCATATTACTACAATTGACTATATATTTGTTGAATGACTTAAAGGACTGTATTTAGGGTATTGAACCAGCACAAAATATACATGAACTTTATCAGTTTTCATTTCCATTTACATATCGAGGACAATACTAAATGACATTTTATGACATTTGATAGGTATTTAAAATGTGTTATTGCAACTGCTCAGTGAACTGTGAAACACAAGTGGAATGGTATGGCTGTGTTTTTGTCTGAGAAATACAAGCCAGAAGCACTTAAGTAGGCATCTTACAGTGCGTGCGCATTTTCATCAATGTCTTACTCCGATTCTCTGCCAAGTTCATTATCTCCTCTGTGCCTAAATGTATCCAAATGAAAAATTAGGAGAAAAGACAGACTCAATTAAGATTCGCCTTCAAAATGATCTCAAATTCCTGTATGGAAAATTCTCACACAAGGACCAATTTATTCACTACTGGCCTCATTTGTCTGAACACACCACAGTGTTCTAGGGGAGGGTAGCTAAAAGATTAATGTAATATTCCTTTTCACACCTTCCATCCATAAAGACAGTTCTTTTCTTTGCCACAGAAGCTATTATATACACAGCCTATGGCCATTTAGAGCTTTTAACGATGGAAATTTTAAAGAAGAAACAGCAAGTAAGTTGTGAAAATGTCCCCTGGGATGTTATTTTATCACTGCATGTCCCTTATCATTTAGAAAAGGAGATGTAATATGAAAACATTCAGCCAACTTATTTGGTGATTGTCTGGCTAAGAATGAAATGAAACGTACTATAAGAAAAAATAATGCCTGGCCAACCTAAGTTGTGTGTGAATGCAAGTGTACAACATAATTCAAGTGGAAGAGGTCAGCAATACCTGTCTGCAGAGAAAGAGTCAAGAGCCATGCAAAAATACCATACTGTCAAGGAAGAGAATGGCTGTGGGAGTACCACACAGAGATTTGAATTATGGTATTCCTGTGTTTCTTCATCTTTAGACGGTTAAATTTGATTGCTAGATTGCCAAATTGATGGGATTTTGAGTCACCATGGAAACCAACATCTGGACATGTCAGTGAATGGAGCTTTAGGTTAGGTTCATCCAGATAATAACACCCATCCTAAATGAGGCGGCACAGTCCCACAGGCTGGGGTCCTGGACTAAATAAAAAAGAGAAGCCCAGCTGGATATTCATCCTTCCCAGCTTTCAGAATGTGGATTCAATGTGACCAGCTGCCTCCAGCTCCATGTCTTCCTCGACATGATGAACTGTAGCCTCAAACTGTGCCACAAATAAATTGTTTTGTCCCCTTTAGTGGCATTTTATTTTTATTATTTATTTATTTATTTATTTACTTATTTTGCAACATGAGACAAGTAACTAATACAACTTCTAAACATTCTTGTCTGCAATAAAGATTACATAATTATACCAAATTCTCACAGAACTTCAAGGATCAAATGAAATGCTTAAAATCAAGCATCGATCCAGGTACTTGTCACATTCATGCTTGGTTTTTACTATAGAGACTTTTGAGAAGGCATAAATTACCTAATAAAGTATTATGGAAAGGAATCTTTTGTCTGGAAAGATGGCTCTGTGATTAAAACCATTTGCTGCTTTCCAAAGGTCCCAAATCGGTTCCCAGCACCATATGAGGTGACTCAAAACCTCCTGTAACTCCAGCTCTGGGGATCCAATGCCCTCTGCTGGCCTCCATCGATACCAGCAAACATGTGACATACACTCACACAGACAAAACACATAAATAACTGTAAAAGTAAATCCTAAAAAAAAATAAATAAATGAATAAGAAACCTGCCCTCCCTTCTAAGCAGTCTCTAGGGTAACTTGTCTGGTCACTCATTGTTGCTTCTGTCAGATGAACATTGCTGTGTTCTTTTATTTGTAGAGAACTCCTGAGTTCTAACTATTGTGGAGAGAAGCACTGCCCCCACCCCTGAAAGCGTCCTATGAAGTCTACCATGTCCAATCCTGGGAACTCCTGTGTAGTTGTTCAACTGAATGGTATTGAATTGCAGAGCTGATCAGAGAGGGAACCAAATGTGCGAGTAAAAGTCAAGTTAACAAGAGGTTAGTTACCAGTTGAACAGTACTCCTAAATGTATGGTAGATTATAAAGCAGAAAAAGCCATGAATAATTAAGCAGGGGGGGGGGACTACAAAGGTAGTAGGCGTGACTGGGCTGTTGGTTGCTTTGAAATTCAAACTTGTTAGATCTCATTGTGCACTCAGAACTTGAAATCACTTTCTCAGTTTACTCTCTGTGGCCAGGTGGGGCAGAGCCCTCTGAATGATCCCTCTCGTGGCTTACCTCACAGGCTTTCTTTCGGTCTTCCCATTGCTTACCTCACAGGTTTTCCTTCAGTCTCCCCATGGCTTACCTCACAGGCTTTTTTTGGGCTCCGCCTGGCTTACCTCACAGGACTTCCTTCCATCTCTCCATTGCTGACATTATATAGGTATTTACAGTTTCACTGCCTCTGAACTTGAAACTTAAGTTACTGATTTCACGCAGTGTACATTTCATGTTCTATTGTATTTCAGAGATTTATAAAAGATAGAACTGATATAACCTTTCTAGGCAGGGATATCTTTATGCCAAATTTTTAAAAAAGAGGAATTTTTTAGTGTAAATATCAATGCACTTTGAAAACTTTAAGTTGTTGACCTGCAGAAAGCAGAAAGCTCCAGGGCTCCTTTGCTAAACCATAATTACTATAACTGTGGAAATTTTAATGATATGAAATAATGAGGCAGGTAATGTGGATCAGCTAGCAGAGTGCTTGCCTAGGCAGCCTGAAACCCAGGATCCATCCCTAGCACCACATATACTGGGTCCTAGCAGTTGAAAGGTGAAGGCAGGAGAATAAAAAGATCAAGGTCACCCTCTGGTACATGAGGAGTTCAAAAGTTTGAGGACAGCCTACATAAGACACTGTCCCAAAAGTAAAAAATAAAATAAAATAAAAATTAAAACATAATTTATAGTCATCACTCAACTTCACCAGTTCAAATCCCTCTGTACACAGATGTGTGCTTGCTCTTCCCTACACAGACATATCTCAACCTAATCTATTTCTCCTTAAGAACTAGGATCTGTATTCCAAGAAAAAAAATGATTTCAGAAAGATTTTAAAACCTTAGAAAAACAGTAAATAGACTATCAGTGCTGCTAAACCTGCTGGGATTTGACAAGGCATCTTAATAAAGGTGGTAAATTACTTTTTATTTTCACCGACATAAATCTGTTTGTAGACTCTCCCAAGGGAATTGATAGGCTTGTTTGAATGTGATTTCCGTTTTTACCTTTATATTAAAACTGAACGGAAGTGAAAAGGTCAAGTTTATTCAGAAAATTGTTAGCTATCTTTGAGAAGAAAAATAATTTGGCATGTGTGGCTTTAATCAATTTTCATTCATTGTTAAGGTTCACCCAAAGTCGAGCCTGATGTCCATGAGAAATGGAAATGTTGCCTGGTGTCACAGACACAATAAATACACACGCTTCTAAAGTCCTCCAGACAATAGGGTTAATAAAACATATTTGTCTGCTTCCATAGTTAGAAATGTTTAAATGAGGAAAGCTGCTTGCCTAGATGCTGGGTTAATAAAAGCATTTTCCATTCTCAATCTTCATCTTCTGAATGTCAAGAGGCAAGACTGACTTAAACACAGTCTGTGCTGTGGGTCTGAGTACTGGCATGATGTCTGGGGATCAGGCACTGAGGAAGACCCTTTCATTGAAAGATGGGGATGGGGCCACACACCTGCCAAAGAAGGGGTTCGGGCGTTTTATGTGTTGTTTGAAGCTATTCACAGAGCAGAGCTATATCACTTTTTTTTTCTAATTTATTTCTACATTGTGCTGGGGCCCATGAGGGCAGAGGGCAAAGCCAGCTTTCTTGATGATGTGATGAGAATTAGGAAAAGTTTGACACTGAGAATGGAATGGAGTATTTGAGAAAGGAATCCATGCCGATTATCACAAAGCAGATAAAGATGAGATTAAGTAAGAGAGCTGTGACTGTGCTGGTGACTGATATGCTGGTGACAGGGGCGGGTACCAATGAAGACAATCAAAGATGGGTGTGTGTGGGGGGTGTCTGCATGGCCCGGGATGGGACAAGAAAGACTATAGATATTCACCATATATGGGGGAATGGGGGACTTAGTCTAAGTTAGCAATGGGGAGGAGGATCAGAAGAGGCAGCTGGAGCAGGAATTGTCATTCTTGGGCTTGGAAAACTTGAACCTGACTAAAGCAGTGTGAGTAAGGCACTGTGATGGAATTGCACAGACAGTAGCTTGTGTTTCTGTGAACAGATATGTTTGTTCCAGGTATGTCATTAGCAAAGGTGAAGTGCACCAGAAAACATAAGCCACATAAAGATTGGCTATGCCAAAACTGGATCTTGATGGATTTTAATGATCTGCCAGATCATGACAACCCAGGCTGTAGAGAAATCACTATGGATGCTACTCTGTAAATGCTAATGGTACATATTTGCAAATATATTTTAATGAGCTCCCCTTCCATGTTAGGCAATGGTGTACACGTGTATTTTTAAGATTTCGAATGCATAATATGCTACAAGGTGAACAAAGAAAGTTCACATTAAGGGTATCCTAAACTGAGTAGTTCTTGTGTCCTTATGCTGAAGCTCTGGCCTCTAGCATTACTTCACTTGGAGATAGGGTCACTACTGAGTTAAGTAAGGTTAGATAAGATCATAATGGTAGTGCTCTGTTGCAATAGAACTAGTATCTTTTTAAAGATTTATTTGTGTGTGTGTGTGTGTGTGTGTGTGTGTGTGTGTGTGTGTGTGTGTGTGTGTACATGCACACAGGTGCCAATGGCGGTCAGAAGAGTGTTAGATCCTCATGGAGCTGTAGTTACAGGTGGTTGAGATCCACCTGATATGGGCACTGGGACCTAAGCTCAGGTCCTCTGCAAGTGCAGCAAATGCTCTTAACCACTGAACCATCTTTCTAGCCCCAGGACTAGTCCCCTTCTGAGGATATGACTAAACAGCAGAGTGCATGCAGAGATACATGAAACATATGATGGCACTATAACAAGACAGCCAGTTGCAGTCAAGAGAGTCCCTCGCCAGAATCCCAATTCACTACCCACTTGTGGAAAAATTAATTTCTGTTGTTTAAGCTAACCAATAGGTAGTATTTTCTTACAAAAGCCTCATGCAAATGGTCAAGGTCAATTAGTAGTTCTAATCTACCATGGGAGAAAAGCAAAGGGTAAGTGGGGTGTCTGTATGTCAAATTACTCTGTTGGTCAATATATAAAACACTAATTGGCCAGTGGCTAGGCAGGAAGTATAGGCGGGACTAACAGAGAGGAGAAAAGAAAGAACAGGAAGGTGGAAGGAGTCACTGCAGGCCGCCACCATGACAAGAAGCATGTGAAGATGCCAGTAAGCCATGAGCCACATGGCAAGGTATAGATTTATAGAAATGGATTAATTTAAGATATAAGAACAGTTAGCAAGAAGCCTGCCATGGCCATACAGTTTGTAAGCAATATAAGTCTCTGTGTTTACTTGGTTGGGTCTGAGTGGCTGTGGGAATGGCGGGTGACAGAGATTTGTCCTGACTGTGGGTCAGGCAGGAAAACTCTAGCTACAGTGGGGTCTCATTCTGGTAGCACAATGTAAAGTGTGTTTGAACACTTGATTCCCAGCTGGTGGCGTGGTTTGGAAGAATGTGGAACCTTTAGGAGGTGGAGGCTGGTGGAAATGGTCACTGGAGCTGGGCCTCGCAGTGTGACAGTCTAGCTACACTTTCTGTCTGATCTCAACATCCTGACAGTAGACACAATGTGACCAGCTGCATCACTCCCCTCCTGCATCATTCTCCAGCTGCATCATTTCCCAGCTGCATCATTCCCTTCCTGCATCATTTCCCAGCTGCATCATTCCCCTGCTCCCATGCCTTTTCTGCAATGTGAACTACATTCCTTCTTAGTCCATTATCTGGAACAAGCCTTTTCTCCCTTAAGTTGCTTCTGGTCAGATATGAAATTGCAGCAACCAGGAAAGCAGTTAGCAGAGATTCTTTCATGGATGCACCTGTAGTCTGATACTTCCTCAGTCAAATGGAGAAGTTTGTACTTTCAGCTGGTGTAACAGTATCCACCAGGACCTTTTAAATAGGCTTGCTATACTGGAACAATATAAATATACGTTAAATTAACCATTTGGGGCAAAAAGGTATTTTGTATCCTATTCTTTCATACCTTTGTGAGAATTCCAGAAGGGGTACACACCATATGCATTGAAGCGAGTTTGCCATATCTTTACATCTCATAAACAATATGTAATTTGTAAACAGATTATTGCTTTGCCTCAATTGTAACATCATCATCAGTTGGCAAGAGGAGATGAAAAGCATCAAGGTGTCTTGTTATGTTTATAGCGAGACATTTCTGCTAATCAAAGTGTAAGAACAAAGCAAAACAAACTAGGGCGTATGAAGTTCTAACATTTCGAATCATCTCAGTTCTTAAATTTATGAGTGAGAGAAGGAGAAGTGAGGTGGATGACAGGGAACAGCATCTCAGCTAGGATACTACAGTGCCATGTGAAAAGACACCGTAAGATGCTTTCTGTGTGGTTTTGAAGTTTCCAGTGTGCTTCAGGTGGAAGTTGATCAGTCTGCCATCTCTATTTAAATGGTTTTGAGTCCACCGAGGTGTACAGGTATTAATTTGTTTTCTTGTACAGTTAGGCAACTAATAGGAAGGAACTAAGCATTACTAGAAGAAATGCTGGGGAATCCTAGCAGAGTGACCATATGATACTGGAGAAATTAGGGTCCCCTCTTGTGCTTTAGTCTTATTCATGGGAAAAGTAAACTTTAAAAATCGACTCAAATGGAAGCTCAAGGACATTGTATTAGACTTAGAAGAAAAACCCCAGGGCAGGCAAGGTATGAATCTTGCAAATGCCCTAGAGGAGAAGAATGGAGAAGAGAAGGTCAGAAAGCTATGCTATTTGAGATCAGCCATAGGGCAGGAAAGGGAACTTGAGGGGATGACTTAGGAAGTCCAAAGTTCTAGGGAAAGCACACTTAGGCTCTGGCCAACATCTGAAAGAACAAGGCAGAAGAGAAGAAAAGGAAGAGATGCATCCTTGAGAGCCAGGACTCAGGTGGGTAGAATCTACTTCACCTTATGAACTTCCTGGCAGCTCAGCAAGACTGCATTGGAAGGAAAAACGCCTGCACTTAGAGTGAAGCCACCTTCTTGGGGGTGGTCCCTTAGGCAGGGCCTTGACTTGCACAACTAAGTTAATTCCTAAAGGAGGAGATAAGGCTCTGTCTCCACCTAAAGGTAGAGCCCATTCTTAACTATAACAGCTTTTCATCAGGCCGTGTGTCAGCTCCATCCTCAGCCTTTCACTTCTCTTATAGCATTAAAAGGCTGTATCACTCCAAGACTTCCTGGAAGAATTCCACTCTAAGAGGTACATTGGGCGGGGGGGGGGGGGGTATCTCTGTAATAGAGGCTTGCATAGTTGTTCGTGTAACCTCCATAGGTTCTTATTAAATGTTGCTCAGCCTCCTAGAGAACGTAAGATGTTCTGGGAGCAACTTAAGTTTCCATGAGAATCATAAGTCAATGACATGTGTGTTGGGCATGGGCTTTGATCCTGGTATAGTATGAGAAAGGGTCTGCACACAGTTCACAATTTGACTTAGGGTTACAGAAGCCTGTGTGCTGCACTACCTGTACTGGAGGAAGAGAGACAGTGGGACCTTACACGAGCTCCTAAGGCTACTGAAGCAAACCACCACCAGGTTGATTATTGGAAATAATATACATTCGTATATTCTTCCTGTTCCAAAGCCAGAATTAAAAACACGAAAGAATCATGTCACTGGCAGGCTCCAATCCTCTGGAGAAACTGAAGGAGCCTGTGTTCTATGTCCCTGCACTGGTGACTTGTAGTTTAGGGGAATTCTTGGAATATTTTTCATATAACCACACAATCAAATCTAACTCACCTTTGCATAGCCTCCTTTCTGGTTATCCATGTCACCCCTTTCTGCCTGTGACAGGAACACTAAGCATTAGATTCAGGGACCTCTTAAAGTTCACAATAATGTGACCCTAATCTTAATAATTATGACTGTGATAACTCTACTTCTAAACCAGTTCACATCACAGTTAGCAGGATTCAGGGAGTTGTGTTGACTTCCCCACTGTAGGCCTGCAAATGGCCGTGAGTGACTCTTCCAACTGACACAAAGCTGCATCTACAGACATGGTTTAAGTCCGGTCAGGAGTGGGCTGTACTTTAGGGCAGTGATTCCCCAAAGGAGGAGATACGAGATTATGTTAGAACATCTATTTATAAATGGAAAAAAGGAAGCGATGATTTTTTTTTTACATCAGGAGTTTAGATAGATGTGATGACCCCCATGGGTCTATGGGTTAGAGTAGACATTCTGCATGCAGAAGAGGCCTGCACACCTACAAGGGGGCTCAAAGTCAAGCCTTCCTCTCTGCTCACTTGCTTTCCCCATGTTGGAGTCTCCATTGTTTTTCATTTGACTGCCATTGAATGGCATTGCCAGTGTCATGTAGCATTAACGCAGAACATGAGCAGATAGTGGCAAATGTTGCTTCTAATCAAAATTAGCACCGGACCAACAAAACGGCTCAGTGGGTAAGGTAGTTTGCCACCAAGACTGACAATCTGAGTTTGGTGCCTGGAAAGTTATCTTCTAACCTCCACATATACACTTGACCCCCAAATGAATGTGATACAAAATTAAAGTTAACACTAATTACACATGAATGATACATAGTAAGCATACCTGACTCATTTTTGGTTTGGCAACATGTCAATTACCCATGCAAAAGTATTGACCTTAAATTTCCTCTATTTAAATACAAGTACTGGTTTCTGTTTTTCTGCTTCAGCATAAATGCCCCTTAAGGCAGAAGTAGGCGGGGATGCTCATTTAAATACACTTCTCACGTTAATTGCATGGTGGTTTGTGGCTGCCTAAGCCTTTATTTCCTAGCCAAGGTATTTTCTAGATACTTGTCCACTTTTTGCCTTAAGAAAGTGCCTGGAACTAATTTCATTTCTGGTCTAAGAGAATGCTATAAGAAATGAGATACGGTTGATTGATAAAGCGAAAAATTCAAATTTCATAATTGACGAATTGCAGATCAATCTAGATGGTGGGGAGAGGTCCTAATAAGATTATTTTGTCTCATTCTATCTTTGCAAATGGATCCCTAGAATCCCATTACCTTTAATCAGGAAATCTTGCTTATTATCTTTTAAGGTTTAGGAGGATGAGAGCTTTAAGGGGAAATTGAGAGTCCAATGTGGTAGGAAAGGATTTCCTGAAGTCAGAATGAGATGCAAAACAAACTTTAATATCAAATTTGCATATACAAATAAAACTGCTAACCTATTCCCAGAAGGCCGCCCTCTTGGGGTTTTCCAAGTAATAGAGAAGGGTTTCTTCAATAATTCGGTTCTCTCTCTCTCTCTCTCTCTCTCTCTCTCTCTCTCTCTCTCTCTCTCTCTTCATGAATTCTACCCTTTGTTTCATACTTAGAATTATCAGGGTATCCTGAGACAGAACAGAGAACAAAGTTGGCAAGCAACTAGGTGTGGGCACCAAATACAGAATTATGCTGTTCTTATTTGTAAACGCAGGTTTCTTAGCATGTAGCTAGGCTCACTCCTTTACTTATTACCTATCACCACATACCTACTACAAAAAATTGAGTAGTCATAACAACGGCAGTGTGTGTCTCTTCTATTTAGATTCTGTTGTTGTGACGAGAAACTATGATCAAAAGCAACTTAGGGATGGAAAGGATTTTTTTTTCAGCTTACACTTGTGGCTCAAGTCCATCACTGAAAGAAGTAGGGACAGAACTTCAGCAAGAACTGGAAGCAGAAGACATGCAGAAATGCTCTTTGCTGGCTAGCTTGCCTTCTTATACAGCTGAGGTCCAACTGCCCATGGAACAGTACAGCCTACAGTCTGCTTGTTCTTCTATATCAATTAATAATCAAGACATTTCCCCACAGGCATGCTCATAGGCCAATCGGATCAGAGTTACCCCTTGTCCTGATTGGTTTTTGTCAACTTCATATAATTTAGAGTTGTCTCAACTGAGGAAATACCTCCATCCTATTGGCCTGTAAGCAAATTTGTGTGGCCTTTTCTTGATTAATGATTGAGGTAGGAGGATCCAGCCCACTGTGGTCAATGCCAGCCCTGGGAAGGAGGTGCTGGGTGATATAATAAAGTAGGCTGAGGAAGCCTACACTTAAATCAGTAAGCAACACTCCTCTATGGTCTTTGCTCCAGTTTCTGCTTCTGCTTTCTTTTGCCTTGAGTTTCTGCCCCGACTTCTCTTCATGATAAAATTTGATCCATACTTATAAGACAAAACTATTCCTCCCCAAATTGCTTTTGTCCTGGTGTTTTATCACAGAGACAGAAAGCAGACTAGGACATTCCTCAATTGACACTCCCTTCTCAGGTAAATCTAGGCTATGTCAAGTTGATAGTCAAAGCTAACTAGGACCACATCCAAAGCTGTAAATATTTTCCATGTGGCTTTTTATGAAAATGTTGGCTGATTGGGAGGGCAGAGGGGAGGTGGGGGAGGGGATTGGAGGATGGAGTAATCCACGACTCTTCCATTTCTATTCAGAAAGGGTAAGGCCTCCTATGGGTGCCAACAAAGCATGGCATATCAAGTTGAGGTTGGACTAAGCACCTCCCCTTGGGCAAGGTGACCCAGAGTTAGGAACAGGTTCTCCCAGCCAAAACGTTAGGGACAGGCCCTGCTCCCACTGCCAGGAGTCTCACAAGTAGATCAAGCCGCACAACCACACAACTGTCACACATATGAAAGGGGCCTGAGTCGGTCCCATGCAGGCTTCCTAGCCATTAGCACATAGTCTGTGAGCTCCCATGAGCAGGCCAGTTGCTTCTGTGGGGTCCCTTGTGATGATCCTGACTCCCTGGCTCGTCTAATCATTCCTCCCTCTCCTCAACGGAATTCTTTGGACTCTGCCCAGTGTTTGGCTGTGAATCTGCATCTGTTTCCATCAGTTACTGAATGAAGGCTCTCTGATGATAATTGGGATAGTTATCAATCAATTACAAGAGATGGCCAGTTTAGGCTATGGCTAGGGAGCAGGAGTGGGTCTGGGAGGAGTTGGAGAAGAGGTATGTCTATAATCAAAACATATTGTACAAAATTCTCAAAGGATTAATAAAAAATATAAACTATTAAAAAATCCTGGCTGAGCCCTGTGATAGAATTACTTGCTCCTTCATAGGAGAGTCCCCTTTGTACTTCAGACAGAACATTCTAGAACATTTATGACGTGGCCAGAGCTATGCTAGGTACTAGACAGAACAAAAAACACAGACAGGAATTGCAGTTCAGTTTCTTCATAAGATCAGACTAGATGGCCTAATAAATACAGGTAAAAGAAGAAAATTCATGGCTGCTTAGCAGGAACTAATATAATAATTAATTCAGATTATAGAGAAATAACTTCTGATGGAGGAGACACCAATGTCATGGCCAATGTTTTACTTTTT
Source organism: Peromyscus californicus insignis (assembly GCF_007827085.1). Taxonomy (NCBI): domain Eukaryota; kingdom Metazoa; phylum Chordata; class Mammalia; order Rodentia; family Cricetidae; genus Peromyscus; species Peromyscus californicus. Next base: position 11,529,325 of record NW_026294436.1, on the reverse strand, counting down.
ATCCAAGTAAGGAAAAAACAAAATACAATAATACATTTCTACTATCTAGGGCATACAGAGACAACAAAGAATTGAACAGTTACTTAGGTTTCAAGCTTATCCTGTTAGGCTTCATGCATTTCCCTCCCAGGAAAGCAGAATTTAGAGAGATTAAAGTCAAACAAAAGCAATTCATTCACTTTATCTTCTCATCAGTATTTTAGCTCCTTCTCCATTGGGACTTTATGATATGCTGAGAACAGACAGTAAAGCTGGCAGCTAGGGCTCCTGTCCCCAGGGCACTTGCAATTTTTTGATTGGCCTGAGTATATTGATTGAAGACACCTAATGATTTATTTGTGGTGTGTGTGTGTATGTGTGTGTGTGCACATGTGTGTGTGTGTGTGTGTGTGTGTGTGTGTGTGTGTTTGTGTATGTGTGTATATTTGTGCACATGTGAGCAGGTTCACTTAATGTGTGTCTGCAAATGTGTAATCCAGAGGTCAACATCCAGTGTAGTTTTTCAGGGACTATCAATTTAGATTTGTTTTTATTTTTCCATTTCCGTATGTGTGTGTGTGTGTGTGTGTGTGTGTGTGTGTGTGTGAAAATATTTGCCTCCACGTAGAAGCCTGAGGTTAATGTAGGGTATCATTATCAATCCATCTGCTATCTTACTTATTGAGTCATTGTCTTTCTTTCAATCCTAAAACTCATTCACATAGTTCATCTCACTAGTCAGCCTGCTCTGGGATCTCCTATCTCTGTCTTCTGTGGCAGTGTATAAGAGGTGGGCTGTTACACACACTGGGCATGTACTTGAGTTCTGGTGGGCTTAACTCTGGTCTTCAACTTACATGGGAGGCACTTAACCATTGAGCTGTACATCCAACTTTGACCTTATATTTTTGAGGCAGGGTCTCTCATGGTTCTGGAACTCACTTTGTAGGCTAGGTTAGGCTGGCCAGTGACCTCCAGATGTTTTCTGTCTCTAAATCCCCAGTGCCAGGATTATGAGCACATACTTTCAAGTCCAATTTTTTTTCTAGGACTCAAGTCCTCATGATTTCAAGTTAAGCACTTTACCAATGGAGCCATTTCCCCAGTCCCCTCGCAAATATATTTTTTTATGGATCTATTAGAGGCTTCAGCAATAACTTTGAACCAAGGCTCAGAAAGATTCAGAATACTACTGAATGTTCAGGATAACTGAGAAATTGTTAACACAGCTTCAGGATTTACCTAACTGGTTGCTTCAGGTTTTGCTTTATCAGGCATGAAGCCTTGGGAAAGTTGATGAATATTTTTGCATGTTAAAGGAAATACAGCCTGCCACTGTTGTTGAGGACTAAATACCACCAAGTCCACAATTGATCAGAATTGTATGAGTTTGGTAAGCAGCAAGAACTATGCAATGTTTATTAACATATTAACATAGAAACTAAACTTGGGGCTGGAGAGATGGTTCAGTGGTTAAGATACTTGTTATTTGTGGTAGATTGAATGAGAATGTATAGTTGGAAGTTTTCCTGTGTCCTGCCCAGTCCCACAGCCACTCAGACCCAAATAAATGCACAGAGGCTTAATATTAATTATAATCTCTTGGCCATTAGCTCAGGCTTATTACTGACTAGCTCTTACACTTAAATTAACCCATAATTCTTATTTATGTTTAGCCATGTGGCTTGGTACCTTTTCTCAGTTCTGCCTTGTTATCTTGCTTCCTCTGTGTCTGGCTGGTGACTCCTGACTCAGCCTTCTTCTTCCCTGAATTCTCCTCTCTGCTTGTCCAGTATATACTTCCTGCCTGGCTACTGGCCAATCAGCATTATAGTTAATATTAAGCCTCCGTGTATTTATTTGGGTCTGAGTGGCCCACATGGGGCACCAATTACAGATGAAGTTCTAAACAGTCTCAATAAATAAAAAAAAAATACAGAGCCAGAAATTTGGGTTAAAGCCTGAGAGAAAGATCAGAGGCATAGGACAAACCACAAGCTAACCTCACCTCAAGAATGCCTCCCATAGGCTTGTTTCTTTGACTACTTAGTCCCTGGTTGATGGAACTGCTTAGGAAGAATTAGGGGTGTGGCCTTGTTGGAGGAGGTGTTTCCCTGAGGGTAGTCTTTGAGGTTTCAAAAGATTCAGAGGGATCTCTCTGCCTCATGGTTGTAGATCAAGATGTGAACTCTTAGCCATTCCTTTTCTCTGCCATCATGGACTCTAACATTTTAAAAACACAAGCTAAATTATTGCCTTGTTTTACAAGCTGCCCTGGTCATGAAATTTTCTTATAGCAATATAAAAGTAAGTAAAACATTGCTTTTGCAGAAGACCTGAGTTCTGTTTCTAGCACACATCTTGAGTGTCTCACAACTATGTGTTTCGCCAGTTTACAGTCTCTAATGCCCTCTTCTGGCCTTCATGAGACATTAAATCATGTGCAGAAACTCACACAAAGACACAATTCATACACTCATTTAAAAATAAATCTCAAAAAATACTTATCTTGGTAATACACTCACAAACACAGGCATTACTTTAAAATAATATTATAATTTGTTATTTGTAAATTTTATGTGTGTACACTGTGTATGCATTCTCATTGAATCTATCCCAACTATCTCCCCCATCTCCTCTCAAAAATCCCCAACCCCTTTCCCTCCTAACTTGATGTTCTATTTTTTATCATTATTTATTGATAATCTTCTGAGTTAAATTAATGTTGACCAAGTATTTATGTTTGAGGGCACCCACTGGGACATGGGAAAGCTACCAGTAGCCATACCTCAGAAAAAAACAGTGACTCCATCAGCGTCTATCATCTGTCAATAGCTCCTATGCTAGGGATGAGGCCTTTGGAATACCTACTCCACCCATGCTAGTGTCTTAATTGGCTGGTCATGTGCAGATCATGAGGCCATTCTAATATCTACAACCACTATCCAGGATCCAGAGACCACCCTAGAAAAGGAAGTAGGAAGAGTATAAGAGCCAGAGGATCAGGGGAAGTGCTATGAAATGCTGTGTCCTATATACACATGCATTTCAAAAGTAGCTATTTCTAATAGGAGGGGGTTGAATAAATCTCAGAAGAGAGACTTGTTTTGCTTTAAAACTGAAGCTCAGAATAGACATCAGTATGGTGGGAATATTTAATTAACAAAAAATTTACACCTGCGTCATGTGGAAGAATTCAATCCACACTTTCAAAGATCCATAGTATTTTCTTTTAAAAATGGAATTTCCCACTCAAATTTGAAGAAGAGCCAAAACAAATTATATTCATTATCATTTAATATTTATTTCATGGTTACTTTATACTGGTCTTATCTATTGGTCTTTAACTTATTATTAAACATCTATAAAGCTGATGTTCTATTTCTACTATTCATATAAGAACACTCAGAATGGCAAATAGCTAAGGTGACATTTCCAGGTCTCTCATGAGGTGTGAGCAGACAGTTGAAGGACCAGTTTAGGATTACTAATTTGATTCCAATGTCTGTGATCTTTCTTCAGGAATAAGAATTATGTTCCTAAGGACACATGGATTGAAAGAGTAAAATCTGAAACATCAGCTATATCTCGTTACAATAATAGAATATTTGAAAAAAGGGGACTTTGAATGTCAGTTTATCAGTTGTAGAAATCTTTGTGTACTTGTTTATTGTACAAATTTTCAAGTTTTTCAGACATATGTCAGCTGTGACCCTATATTAAAAACACTCATTTTAATATGGTTTTTATGTTATCCTAATTAGGTTGATTGATTAATTAGTAAATTTTGGAGTTTTAGTATAAGGTCTTACTCAGTAGACCAAATATGGCCTGGAACATATTATGTAACTCAAATTGCACTGTGATTTGTGGCAATCCTGCCTCAGTTTCGTGAGGACTCGGTATATAACAGTAACCTATCACATCTGGAATCTACTTTTCTGCTTATATATTCACTTGTAAATAATTTCCTATTCTATTTTATACTAATTAAAATTTTAACTGAAACTGTCATTGAGAGTTTTATGCCATTTATTTAAAAAGATGTTATTCAAAATCTATACAGTATACTGGAATGACCATAGCACAATAAAATTTAAATTAAAGCCTTGAATACTTTCAATTCTTTACAATTATAAGTAATTGAAATAAGTAAATGAAATTACATATTTCTAGAGCTTCTGATTATTTCCCCTACCATAAATTCTTATAACTAAAATGGCTATGTTAAACATAAAATTATTTAAAGACTGGTGATATGTGAGGTTAAATTGTCTTATAGATAACACACAACCATATAAACATTATTTTCACTAATGTCTCTTTTGAAACTAGGAGTATTTATAGTCATCTCACCTTCGTCATCAAATACTTCATTAAATTTTTGCTTATACTTGACACAGACTGAACAATGCAAAAATATCTAGGTCAGCTTGCTTCCAGCCTCACAACTTCTGTTGATGTATAATTCAAGATAAAGCCACTCAACCTGTCATCCTTTCACTCAACAAACACATGTGAAGTTCTACTATTTACAGAAATAAATGTAGTAAGTATGAGTGTTAGAGAAAAAAAATAAGTACTCAGAGTAGTGAGATGGCTCAGTTGGAAAAGTGTTTTCTATTCAAGGGTAAGACCCTGAGTTTGGAGCCCCAGTACCTAATTAAAATCTAAGCAGGAGCAGTGCTTCATATTATAATCTCAGCATGGAGGAAGCAGAGATTGATGGATCCCTGGAACTCACTGACTAGGTAGGCTGGGTGAATCAGTTTGTTCCAGGACAATGAGAAGACCCTACCTCAAAAATAATGAGAAGAATAATTGAAGAAGACACTCAGTGTCACCCTTTGGCCTTCATGTGTATAGGAACATGCACATGCACACAATCACAATAAAATAAACACAACAAATGAACACTCATATATTTGAGTCCTAAAAAGTATTGTGAGTGTGTGTGTGTGCGTGTGTAAGGTGGTATGCTGATACAGAGTGTTCTACAAGTTTTAGTATAAAATCTCTAAGTATGGCAAACATGTATATGTGTACCCTCAATGATGTGATAGGCAATAGAAAAAATTGATAGGCTTAAGAAAAAAATCTACTTCCTAAAATAAGAAAATTATTTAAAAATAGCATATCACATTCTATCCTTGATGATATATATATATATATATATATATATATATATATATATATATATGAAATAGATAACCAATTGTGTACCACATAGTCATGAATTGCTTGTCAGAATTCATGAGATGCATGATGAGCCTAGAGCTTCTGTGACGACAGCTGGAGCAGTCATAAGAACAGACAGAATGAAGAAGATACCAGTTGCTTAGTCATGCTGATGATTCTGTGAGAAGTCTCAACATCCTTAAGACAGAAAGGGTTGAGCACCATGTTGTCCCAGGTCAGTTCTTGAGCTGTGCTGTGTTTTCTGAAAAGCTCATGTATATTTGGGGTTTGATGCCTTTCCTGGAGACATTTGTAACCTTATCTTTGATATTTACACTATGGAGGAACTCTATTACTTAATACAACCAGAGTGTGAGTGTGTCTCTTGTTGCAAAGATAATCTACTAAGGGAATATTATTTCTGAGGGATATGAAATATCAATGCTTACTACATACCATTAGTCATCGGTAAAGAAAAAGACAAAGAGAGAGAGGGAAGAAGAAATTAAAATAATGAAGGTGGTAAAAAAGGAGGGATGACAAGATGAAGGAAAGACGAAAGAGGAATGAAGGAGAAAAGAAGTGTAGAAAAAGTGCAAGTAACAAAGAATGAAGAAAAAGAAACCACTGATTTCATTACATAATGGTAACCACACCCCCCTGTGAAAGATAAAACTCAAATATTCCTTTCATTTAAAAAATCATGAATATTTTAATATACGATAATTATTTCAACCTTTGCCTTTTTGGGCTACCAAAAAAAACATGTAAAATTTTGATCAAAGAAATATTATAGGCTTGTAAATCCTCTGTAATCTTCATGCATGAAACAGGCTTTTTGCCAAGAGACACTGAGACCACTTGAAATTAAGACCATAATTTAGTATCAAAATAAAGGTAACAGTTGAAATAAAAAATGTCCTCTTGTGGAAAATTATCAGTAATTCACTTTATATTGATATAAATAATGTTCTTCAACTTTGTTTTGAATGATGTATAATCACATAATGGCCAGGTTGTCATTGGAAGAAAACTAATGTTTTATTCATTGAAGATGCTCAATAGGGAAGGGTCATCCTTCTTAGCTAAAAAAAAAAATGAAAAAATATTCAATATTGATGTGTTGAAGACTCCTTTTTATATTTTCTTGAAATGACTTCTAATGTCTTATGAAAGACAAATATTTTATTCTGCCAGTGAGAATTTTTAAAACCATGAACTACAAGTAATCTAAAAAAATATGAAAAACTGAGTACCATTGTCGTATACTGAATGTCTCAGTAACAAGAATGTTCATGCTAATAATAAAATTTAAGCTGAGTATTTAAATTATTAAAAAAGATTACTAAATATAAAATCAATATGATGTAACTAATGGTCATTTTTAGCTGGCTTAGTAAATTTTCTCAGTCTAGTACTTAGAAACAAAGCATGGCCACACAGAAGCCTCCTTTCCCGATACACACATAGAAACTGGCTGGTTTGTTTATTAAAGGATGACTAATCATAACTGAATATTCACACATTATTGCAGCTTGAATGTGAAATGTTTCCCCTAGGTGCATGGCCATCGGTACCCTTCCCACAATCACTACAGCTATTGTTAAGTGCGTGGTGAATTTTATATCAAATGGGAAGTTAGTATAGGAAATGTCATCGATGACAAAGCTGGAACTAGAAATAATAGCTCCAAATTTTGAATTCCGTAAACTACTAGTGATTTGTTAACGCTATTCATTTGATTTGCTTGGCCTTTGCAGAGAATCTTAGATGACCATGGTAGTGTTTGGGTAAGATATAGAAGAAGAGATTGTACTGGTTGGTGGACCACTGTTGTGACAAAGTACGTGACAAATGACACCTAAGGAAGGGATTGGAGGAATCTCAGAGAAGCCATGGTGGAAGGAATGTGAGGGAGTTGGTCACAGTGGAGCTGTTACCAAGAAGCAGAGAGATGAACGCTGGTGATCACCTGACTTTCTCCTTTTTCTTCTGCTCCAGACCCCATCCTGTGAAATTGTGCAACCCACATTTAGGATTGACCTTCCTACCTCAGTTAACCAATACAGAAACTCCTTCATAGTTATTGGCTCAAGTTTGTCTCCTAGTTGACTCTAGGTCCTGTTAAATTGAAATCAATGTTAACCTCACAGAGACCATTGTTAGTTTTTCTCGACAGATCTGTATATTTACTTAAGTCTGCTCACAGTTCTGCTAAACAAAACTGGCACAGAAACTTCTCTTCCTCCTTTATTTTTTATTTTTCTGAAGAGCCCCACATTGTCCCAGAATGGATTGTTACATGTGATCTTAAATGGAACCATGCAGTTCCACATGAAGACAGAGGCCAATGATTTTTAAATACTAATTCTTTTTTCATCTTGTATCATTAACTTTTGATTGCTCTTTGTCATTCACATAGTATAATCCTACAGTCCTACTTTATGTGAATCACTATTCACATATGGCTATTTATATGAAATATAAGTATAAAATATAACAATATGAAAAGTAAAAGTTGAGATTCTTGGTTATACTAGTAGATGCATTTTAAGTGTTCAATTGTCGTTCCTGGCTCGAGGCTATTGCTTGAGACAGATATAGACTTTTTATAGAATCCAAGAAACTTCTACTGGGCAATGTGGCAGTCTAGTTCAAAACAATGTCTAGTGAAGGATTCTTGGATGCTATTTAAAATGAACGTTGAAGAAAATGATTTTGCCTCAGGTTGTAATCAGGATATTGGAGACGCTCGTATGCTAAATTTAAAGTGAGAGCTAGTCGTAGAATCTTATAGCTGGAAAGATCCTCCAAGGTAATTTAATTCAACTTCTCTTATTTTACTGCTGTGGAAACTGAGGTCTAGAAAGGCTAAATGTTCTGCATAATGCCACCAAGGATTTTGTGACAAAGTTTTATCATCAGGATTGCCAGTGATACACATATGCAAATTTTGAAGTAAAGGATATAAAATTAATTATTGCACTAAACGCAGACAGAGTTCCCACTAGAACATATCCAACCTGGCTTATGTCTCCCTGAAGACCCAAGTCAAATTTGTAGCCTGAGAGCCATTGATGTACTATTTTCCTTTAGTTACTCTTTACTACTGTTCCATTGTGCTACTAATTCAATTAAGAATAGTCTCTAAAGATTCCATTAAAAACTGGAGCCAGCTTTAAGAAAACATTTTAATTTCTTGGTGTATCTATTGGCTAGATTGGAGGCTGACTGCTGGCTGAGGGTCTACAGAGGCAAAGACAATGGAAAAAGACACAATAAGATTTCTGCTTAAGTATTCCTTAGGCATTATTTTTTTTAGCAGCTTTGTAATGAGGCATCGGACAGTTTCAGATTCAATGCCTCTCTTTACATTTAGTACTTGATGGTCTTGCATGAGAGATGTCAGAATCATACTACGGCCTGCCTGCTCCACTGTCAGGGTCAGCTGTCCTGCCCTTATGACTGCTGAGGAATAGTGTCTGTGTGTGTTTTCTGACTTCTCTTACCAGAACCAACATAATTTCCTTCAGATGGGGGTCAAATAATCCACCAGTGGACCAAGATATCCTACTTATATGGCATTAGTTCACAGCATTGATCCTATATGTGCACGGTGCTTTGAAAGTCACAGCTCGTATGCTCAGAAGTATGGAGAATTAGCCGTCATTGGCAATAGTTGAGGCTTACTGTAGACAGGACTTGTGAAAGATGTTATTATATACAAGTAGAAATTACAAAGGGCAGGGCTGGGGACATGGCTCGGTGAGTAAAGTGCTCTATATAAGCATCTGGTGCTGAATTTGAATACCCAGCATTCATGTGAAAAACCTAGGCACGGCAGGGATTACCTATTGTATTCTATATGCTGGGGAGATGGAGATGGGAGGATCCCCTGGGTCTTGCTAGCCGCTTACTCTAACCAAGTTGGGGAGCTCCAGATTCAACGAGAGAACTTGTCTCAAGAAATCAGGCAGAGAATGATTGAGGATGATACCCAGTGTAGATTTGTGACTTCCACAGTCACATGTACATATGTTCATGTGCAACTGAACAGACACACGCATCCATGCACATGAACACACAGAGATACACACACACACACACACACACACACACACACACACACACACACACACATGCGTATAAAGAACATGCAACTGAAAGCATAAGGATTGGGCTAGGGTCAGGCATGCAGGGCCAGACACTGGACATGTAACAATGTGTGTCTGAGAAGTATGTGGTTAGTTGCTGAAGAGAGGCAGTCTACCTTGAAAGACAAGTTGTCAATCCTGAATGAGACCAACCCTAGTTCCTCAGAATATTGGTTTGCTAATTATTTCTAATTGAATTCCTTTGGGTTTTAAGTGTCTTTAATGTAATTCCTTCTTTTTAATTTGTTAAAATATTTGAGATGATTCCTTAAGTTTTTAATAATTTGTATCTAAAATAGTCCCATGAAAATGGGAGCTAATCTACTAATATCAATAATTTGGGATTACAAGGACAAGCAAGGAGGAGATTGCTTAGAATGGTCACACAACTCTTATAATCAGTTATACTGGGAGACAATGAGGTTTCTTTTTTATTATTTTATTTTAATAAATTTATGTATTTATTTATTTTATATCCCAGCAGCAATTTCCCCTCCCTCCTCTCCTTCCAGTCCCTCCCCCCACCTCCTTTCTGTTCCCACCCCCAATCCACTCTTCCTCTGTTTCTGTTTAGGAAAGGGAAGGTAGGTGTCCCATGAGTATCAAAAAAACATGGCATGTCAAGTTGTAGTAAGACTAAGCACCTCCCCATGTATTAAAGCTGGGCAAGGCTACCCAGTATGAGGAGTAGGGTCCCAAAAGTCAGTAAAAGAGTTGGAGACAGCCACTGTTCTCACTGTTAGGAGTCCCACAAAAGGACCAAGCTACATCCTTGTTTGCTTACTTGACTAAGGAATGGTGCTAGCCACAATGGACTGGATCTTCTAATATCAATTACAAATCAAGGAAATTCCCCAAAGGGATGCCTACAGACCAACCTGATCTAGATAATTCTTCAAGAAGACTCTCTTCCTAAGTGATTCTGGATCATGTCAAATGAATGATTAAAACTAACCAACATAGGGAGGAAGAGAATGTTCTGGATTACAATTTGATGAGGTATAGGCCATCATAGCAGGGAAGGTTTAATTGGGGGTGGTTCTGTGGGAGAAGTACATTGCTGAGACTCTATTCACCCATCTTTGGTGAAACAGAGAACCGACTGGAAGGAGGGCCTGACTACAAGGTCTTAAGGCTTGCCTCCTCCCCCACCTCCTTTAATCCACTTCCTCTAGTGAGGGTCTAGCTCTTAGTGATGCTAGAACTGTCCCAAACAGTGCCACCATCTGGAGAGTGTGTGTTCAGATACATAAGCCTGTGGAGGACAACTCAAAATCACACCAAGCAGGAAGCCTGGGATGTAAGAAGCCAACTTCTGTGGCAGTTGACTGCTGTTCGCTCTTAGCTGCCTTCCTCTGTTTTATGAATATGTGAAATACTAATTGACTAAGATCCTTGCTCAGAATATACCACCATTTGTGTATGGTTTAAGAATAATTAACAGGTGTCATTTTTGAGCAATACCCACGTTGATCCCTGCTAATTTGTCAACAAACTTCCATACACATTGATCTGAAAGGCACTTTTGAGGTGTTAAAGTCACAGGATGGAAACTATGAAAGTCTACAAAGTCCTGTCTGAGAAGTCATCTGCTCTGGAAACTTCTTAGGCTACAACATAGGCACTAAATGCCTGAGCCAAGAAATGTCAAGGCTTATGTGTTATAGAGCATCACTTATTCCGTCCTGACTGAATTATTTGTAAAGCTTTTCCATGCACAACAACTTTCTTGCACATATAAACAAAGAAGTTGTACTCCACTACTTCCAATGACTCTAGCAGGGTGTGTATTCATCCTGTAGTTCCTTCTAATGCCTGCCCTACTTATCTGGCAGCTCTAAGGATCGGATACTTTGAAAAGCAACAGGGGCCCTCCCAATGAGTTCTCATAAACAAAAGATGTGGCTGTCAATGCTGACAACTTCTGAAAGAGATCTTGCTATTTCTGAATTAAGCATTTGGAATGAGGTCAATTTTAATTTCTAATTTGGCTTTGTGCAAGCTTTTATCCTTTTCATTGGGAATGTTTGAATAGACTTTTCCCTTGTTCTGCCAGTATTTGAAAGCATAATTTTGAGAGTGCACAGAACCATAGCTGCCTGAGAAAAATCTGTGAGCTGTGTGCTTGCTCTTCTCGACCTGTTATTCTGTGTCATTCAGTCGTGAATATTACTTCTAATGTCTTCGGCTAAGGGTCTGATTCTATAGACTACCCTCTACCACAGGGCCTGAGACTCACTGTTGTCACCTGCAAAGGCTTCAGTGATCATGCACACACAGCAAGTCTGTTTTTAAAGTAAGTGTTTAATTTTTTTGAGATCATAACACAATTACATCATTTCTGTTTTCCCTTTCCTCCCTCCATTGTATTTCCTCCTTGCTCTTATTTAAATACATGGCCACTTTGTAAATTGTTGTAAACACACACACACACACACACACACACACACACACACACACACACACACATACACACACACACCCCTAAATATATAAATGTAACCTGCTCAGTCCAGATAATGTTACATGTGTATGTCTTCAGGACTCTCCATTTGGTATTTGATAACCAATTGGTACGTTCTTCCCTGGGGAAGAGGATTTCTCTGGCTCTCAGCATTCTTTAGTTGCTGTAGTTGTTTGTCTAGGTTTTATGGCTTTGTGAGTTTGCTCTTCCCCTTTCACATTAACATGCATACTATTGTTGTCCTTGCCCAGCTCATGTTTATGCAACCATGTTAGTGAATCTTCATTGGTGTGGTTTCTCTAGCATTTTTAGGAGACAAACTCTCACAGAAAATTTCCTGTTTCTCTGACTCAATCTTTCCACCCTGCTTTTCCACAGCGATCCCTGAGCCTTATGTGTTAGAATTGTGTCATAGATGTATCAGTTGAGACTGGGTTCCACAACTCTGCATTTAATTGGTGGTGGTTTTCAGTAATGGTCTCTGTTGCAAAGAGAAGTTTAGTGATGAATTCCATAGCCAACACTGTTCAGGTGGTGAAGAACCTGAGACTAGATAGGCTGGGAAAGTAGAGGAAAACCAAATACTACTGTTCTGCTGAAGAAGCATAGCAATAAAACGACTCTTAATGACATTCTGCTCTGTAAGAGGTCAGTGCCTTATTCAGCCATCATCAGAGAAGCTTCCTCCTGTAGTATCATGGAACAAGTAGAGAGAACCACAGCCAGAAATTATGCAGAGAGTGAGAGACCTTGGAGCACTCCGTCTTAAATGGAATGTCTCTATCAAATCCTTCCCATTGAAGCTCAGGGACCTCTGTGGAAGAGGAAGCATAAAAAACATGACAGCCAAAGGGTATGTAGGGCACCAAGGAATCAAGGCCTTCTAAACACAGCACAACCAACACACATATAAACTCACAGATGCCATGGAAGTATGCACAGGGCCTGCGCAGGCATGCACCAGCTGGGGTCCCCAGTGCTGAGAGGTGGACAGAAGACCCCATCTCTAATCCAGAAACTATATCCAATTGATAAGCACTTGCTAATAAAAAAAAATTACATTTCTCCAATGGAATCTCATTGGGGATACAAACTATTCTTTAGGACAGGCCCCATGTCCATCAATAGAGGACCAACAACAACAAAAAAGAATACATTGACATCTTTGGAGGTTCCTTGTTTTATAATGTGGTGTTAGGGCAGTTTTTTATGATTTTATAAGTTCTCTGCATATACATTATAGTTCTTCTGGTTTATGTTTTCATGAGATTTAAATAATCCCCCCAAAATTCAGAGAATGTGTGTGTCTCTGCATCTATATGTGTTTCTTGTGCTTTTTTTTTTTTTTTTTTGGCTCTTCCTCTGTTTGCTATGTCTCATTCTGTTTTGTTTGGTTTTATTTTGTCTTATGTTGTTTTATTGTATTATTTTCTAGATGCCTGTCTGTTTTCTAAGGAGAGACAGAAAGGGTGTGGATCCAGAGGGGAGGGGAGGAGGGGAGGAACTTGAAGGAGTTGGGGGAGGGGAAAGCATAACCAGACTACATTGTATGGAAATAAACCTATTTTAAACAGAATAATAAAGGAAAAAAAGAGAAGTTTCTTTAATGAGGGTGGGAACTACACCTGTCTGTCTGTATGACGACATATATTTAGATTGTAGTTAGGGATCTTGCTAGTAAGACTCCTGAGTTCACTACCACTGAGCAGTTGTCTAGGTTTCCACTACCAGGTGATTTCCCTCTTACTGAAAGGACTTAAGTCCAACTAGAGAGTGTCCCTGAAGTCTTCTCCTCATTAGTTGGTAGTTTTGGGGTAGCAATGAAAAAAGATTAGCAAAAGAGTTCTTCCCCCATACGTGGCTGAAAATCTGATAAGAAAGAAAATCAAAGGGACAGCTAACTTCTGTGCATGAGAAATACCACAATGGTGGCAAGCAAAATTATAGGCTAAGCTACTCAGACGTAGGTTCTTCTGCTAATAAGGGTTGAAGGGTTGGTACACTGAGTCTTGAATAGAGCAAGCCTCAATAGAGATGCCCTTAGCTCTGGCAGAGAGATTTCATGTTAGATGACATCCCACAGGACTTGTACTAAGTTCTTGACCATCAATACCCCTTAACTTCAATCATTTCGAAGTGTGTGATTCAATCATTTTCCTGAGTGTGCACTTTTTAAAACTGCAATATACTCTTCACTGTGTGTGTGTGTGTGTGTGTGTGTGTGTGTGTGTGTGTGTGTGTACATGCTTGTTCATGTGTGTGAGTGTGTCCTCTACTGCAGTGATATGAAGGAAAGATGTGGCACTTTGGACAGATATCCTAAGACAACTAAGTTTGCAAACTTAATTTTTTTGGACCGTGAGAGATTTTGTTTTCAAGAGAATTTTATTAAGCTAAATGGACAGCACCCAAGCCAAACTGCACTGACCCCTCTTTTGGATTGTGGATGGGCAAGGTTTGTGTCAACCGGTTTAATCAACTCCTGGATTAGTTCAACTCAACCTTTCCTAGAAGGAAATTGATAAAAAAGAGTCTGTTCACTCAGAACAGTTGACAGAGAGGGCTCCAGTCTACTTTCTCTCGGTTGGATACAAAGCATTTAGTAGTAGGGTTATAATGAAGATTGCTGATCATCCTCACTTATCAGATAGACTGCAGTAAGTACGTTTCTTAAAACAATCCCTTTCAACAGCCTTCTAGAGTAGACACTATTGTTCCTTTCCATGAGAAACTCACTTCATCTTTGCTTGCTTGGCTATTAAGTGTTAGAGAACAGGTGTGATTCAATCATTTTCCTGGGTGTGCACTTTTTAAAACCGAAATATACTCTTCACCATGTGTGTGTGTGTGTGTGTGTGTGCGTGTGTGTGCGTGTGTGTGTGTGTGTGTGCGTGTGTGTGTGTGTGTGTGTGTGTGTGTGTGTGTGTGTGTCCTCTATTGCAGTGATATGAAGATCAGAGGACATCTCAGATGTGGGTCCTTACTTTCTACCTTGTTTGAGACAGTCTCTCTGTTGTTTGCTGTCACAAGGTCCAGGCTAGCTGGCCCAAGTTTCCAGGGACTTCTTTTGTCTCTACCTGCATCTAGTCACAAAGCACTGAAGTTAAAGGTGTATGCACTACTGGGGCTGGCTTTATGTGAATTTTGGTGGATCTGAACTCAGGTCCTCATGCTTGCATGGCAAGTTCTCTACCCAATCAGCAGCTTCTCTAGTTCCTGCACACCTTTATGATTCAGCTCATTCACCAATATTTTTAATTGTAATGGGAAAAGAAAATTCAGGAATATGTTTGGTCTTATAAATATTTTATGAAGAGTTATGCTCAAAATCAAAGTATGAGTGTGCACTCTGCAATACAAAGCTCTGGTAAAAGAAACCCTTTCATATATTCAAATATAATTTGAATAATACAATCTAGTTTTATTTGTCTTTTCATATGTTTTTATTTGATTTCTCTCTCTCTCTCTCTCTCTCTCTCTCTCTCTCTCTCTCTCTCTCTCTCTGTGTGTGTGTGTATGTGTGGTGTATGTCCATATCCATGTGCCTATATACATGTGGAGGCCAGAGGTCAAAGTCAGGAATCTTCCTGAACTGATCCACACTTTATTTTTTGAGACAGGGTCTATCACTGAACCTGATGCTCTTTGACTTGATGAGGTTGGCTAGCTGATGAGCTCCAGGGACCTCTGCCCAGGACTAGGGTTTTAGACACAGTCATTCTTTGCTCAGTTTTTTTTTTTGCATGAATGCTATATATCCAAAGTAAGTTCCTCATACATGCATGATAGGTACTTTACTGACTGAACTGACTCTTGAGCCTTTTGCAATCTTCTGTTTTATTATTATTATTACTACGTATTCTTCTCTCATATTTTACATCCTGACAGCAGTTTCCACTTCCTCCACCTCTCCCAATCCCTTCTCCCTACCTCTCCTCTCCCCCAGATCCATTCATCCCCCATTTTCCTTCAGAAAAGAGCAGGCTTTCCAGGGGTATCAAATGATCATGGCATTACAATAAGACTAGACATATACAAGATATACATATACATAGACAAGGCAACATAGTAGGAGGAAAAGGGTCCCAAGAGCAGCCAAAAGAGTCAGAGAAAACCCCCACTCCTACTGTTAGGAGTCCCACAAGAACACCAAACTACACAACCATAGTATGTATGCAGAGGACCTAGCTCAGACCCATACAGGCTCCATGATGGTCTTTTCAGCCTCTGTGAGTCACTGTGATCCCTGCTTAGTTGATGTCGGTGAGCCCTGTTCTTGTGGTGTCCTTGATGCCTCTGGCTTCTAAAATCCTTCTCCCCTTTTTCCTTGGGGATCTCCAAGCTCTACCTAACATTTGGCCACCAGTCTCTGCATGTTTCCATCAATTGCTGGATGGAGCCTCTCTGGTGAAAGTGAGCTAGGCTCTGGTTTATGAGTGTAGCAGAGTATCATTAGGAATCATTTCATTGAGTTTTTTTTGTTTGTTTGTTTGTTTGTTTGTTTGTTTTTGGCCAGTTGTGTTTGGATCTATCCTAGGTCTCTGCACTTTCCAGCCTCTGGTTCTTGGCCTTTCAGGCAGTGTCAGGCATGGGCCCCCTCTTGTGGTGTGAGCCTCAAGTTGGACCAGTCACTGGCCACTCTCACAAGTTTTGTGCCACCATTACCCCAGCACATCTTGTAGGCAGGACAAATTGTAGGTTGAAGGCTGTGGCTAGGTTGATGTACCAGTCACACCACTGGAAGCCTTGCCTGGTTACACAAGATGGCCAGTTTAGGCTCTGTATCCCCTGTGCTAGGAGTCTTCCTAGGTCACCCTTGTAGATTCCAGGGAGTTTCCATTGAACTAGGTTTACACATTGCCCCCGGATGACAATTCCAGGCATCTCTTCCAGTACTCTCTCTTGTTTGTTGGTTTTTACAAAGGCATTATTTCTCAAAGCAGAAAGACTTGTATGTCATTCTGTGTTTTTTATATGCAAAAAAATATAATATGTCTGAATCTCATTTTCTAAGCATTATCCTTTTCATTTTTTTGAAACCTCATCCAGAGAAATTTTGGTTTTCATTTGTGTAACAACAGTATGCTATTGGCATGGTATTTGATTTGCTATAAAGCCAGGGGGTAGAGGCCTCTAGGGGGAAGATTGATTTAGCAGGAATTCAGGGAGCAGGTGGGTGGCTGGGAATCTTCTAGAAGCAAGCCTTCAAGGAAAGTAGCAGCGATAAACAGAAGCTAAGCCTGGCTCTGGTGACACAGTCTTCAGAGACTCTTCCTCAAGGCTGGGTTTGCAGCTGGGAGCATCAATCTCCCTCCTGACCAGGGGCTTATTAACATTCAGAGGATCACTTTCAATTAAATTTCTGGAATGCTCATTTAGTTTCTAGTTAATAAGGCAGGATTGGATGTCATATATGATCCAGAAGGCTTTTTTTTTTTTAACTAGGATAAAAATAAAAAGTGCCTTGGGATCAGCTGAGTGGCAGGTCCTCCTTCAGCGCCAACATAGTACCCAAACCACCAGCCACTGCTGGCTTTACAAATAGATCTGGGAGACTTTTAAGATACTTTTTTCTTAATGGATGATTTAGAACTGAGAGTCATTCTTAGGAAAATCAACATATAGTTCCCTTGTGGCTTCACAAATTCAACCAGCTTTTGTAGTCTAAGGTTTCAGGCTTTGTGTACTTTTTAAAAAGTCATACAAATGCAGAATGGAGGTTGTGCTAAGAAGGTCGTATTGATAGGTATGCCTGCCTCTCAGCCAGCACCGAGGTGATGATGCCAATAATATATTGATCACCATGAGAGTCACTATTGATTGAGTGTTATTACCTGTTTGTCACTGTGATCAGTGGATCGCTTAAAACCCATCATTTAACTACCACCATTAATCATAAAAGGGAGGACTAATATTCTATTTCACATGGTGAAATTGAGACACAGAGCTTAGCTTGCACATGAACAAGTTGATGCCCCCAGAGAAGTAGTAAATGTGATCCTAGAAATTAATATTTCTTGTTCAGTTTCTGCCTCTTCCTCTACCCTCCTCTTGAAAGTCTGAGAGTAGAGTGTGAAAAAGTCTTAATTTCAAAAAAGAATAGTGCATAAGCTGGAAAAGATGGTGGTTAGTCATGATTACAACTTGATATGATTTAAGATTACTGAGAGAACACGTGAGAGTGTTTCTAAATGGGTTAACTAAGGTAGAAAAACTCACCCTAAATAAGAGTAGCACCATTCCATGGGCTGAGGTCCATAGCTGAATAATAAAGGAACAAAGCCCCAGCACTCAGCTCTCTGTTTCCTGACTGTGGATTCGAACTGACTACCTGCTTTGCACTCCTGCTGCCATGCCTCCCCCACCATGATGGACTGCATTCCCTTGAACATACACATTTCCTCCTGCTTCTTGTCAGCTGTTTGGTCCCATCAAGGAGAAAAGCAGCTGAAATACTTAACTTCCGTTACCTCTAAAGCCTTGACTTCCCTTCCCTGGGCAGACATCTTGACCCTAGTCACCGAGACTGGCATCTAAACCAGACCTGGTTAATCACAGAGTTCCATTCCACTGGCCACAGAAATGATCCAGAGGTGGACTTTAGATTGCTTCAGGCCACATCTGTCCAGAGAAGTGGACCGGGTTTGAAGAGGGTTCCGGCTATTTCACTTGAACAGGTGAGATTTTGAACCGGATTTCAGCTTTTCTCTAAGGGGTAAAACCATAGGAATGGATGTGATTACCTTCTGGCTACATGCAACAGGCTCTAACAGTGTATTCTTCCATCCAAAGGGAAATGAACATGCATTATGTCATTCAGTAAACTACCAGACCCAGAAGGGGTTTCAGAGGCACAGGGGACAGCTAAAACAAAGAAACTTTCTAAATGAGTTTCACACAAAGACTCTGAGCACTAGGTTTCAGGAGCCTCTTTTGAAATAGCCTTTGAAAACCAACCCACTCACCAGAAAACTTTGCACTCTTAAGCAGTTTTCTTTGGCTCATGGCTCTAGACCCATGAAGAGAGGGCGGTTTAACTGGGACAGAGCTTATAAAATGCTGAGGGCTGTGATTAGAGCACAAGAACTCTGTATAGAAATGTGCTAACAGGAAGCAATAATTGGCATTTGAAAGAGGAGGCCCAAGGGAGGAAGAGAAGTCATGGAGAAAAGAATGCTGAAATAAATACTTACGGAGTACATAATGCATTCTACCCAAAGCGAGGGTTTAAACGCACGTGTTCAGTCTTGAGTCAGTAGGTGGCAGCACCAGTTACTGAATAGAGTCAGGTGAAGACTCCAAGGAAAGCTGCAGAGAATAAGCCATTTTGAAGGTAAGAAGCACCAGTTTGGAGTTTATAGTTAAAAATGAAAACGCCATTGACAGGATGAACCCCTGGAGTCTCTGAGCATCTTGGGAGGCTTAGTGGACACTCACTGTTCAAGGTTTCTGCCTCTAAGCATGCAGCAATTGTAAACAAAAACAGTTGGGGGGGGGGAAACGGACCAGAGATCTGCAGCTATTTTTCTTTTCACTGGTCCACAAACAATAAGCTATGGCACCCATATGCAGAGCATTTATGTTGTATTTGATATCAGGAGTCATCTACAGATTACTTAAAGTGTATAATAGAATAAGCATAGGTTGTATGTCAATTCTAAACTGTTTACACAGGAGACATGAAAATCTGCGGGTTTTGTTGCACATGAGGTTATTATGCCATGTCCCCATGGTATGGTATAGAATGGGTAGGAAGGGTGGACTGGGATAGGATGGACAGGGATAGGGTGGAATTTAATGAGTGGAAGGGAAGGATGGGATTGGTTAGGATCATATGGTATGCTGGTTATCCTTAATTGTCAATTTCACACAGCCTAGAATCATTGGATAGTACAGCTTTAACTGGGGTATCTTCTTCTAGATCAAATTGGCCTGAGGGTATGTCTGTGGATTTTTTTTTTTAAATCATTAACTGGTGTAGAAGGGCTGAGTCTACTGTGGGTTACATCATCCCTTGGGCAGGTGGTCCTGAACTATGGGATAAAAATAGCTAAGGATGAGCCTGTAAAAAAGTAAGCCATAGATGGAGCCAATAGATTATTCTTCCATAGCTTCCACCTTCAGGTTCCTGTCTTGAGTTCCTGACCTGACTTCCATTAATGATAGATTGTGCAAGAAGTATAAGCCAGAAAACTTATTTTGTCCCTCAAATTGTGTTTGGTAAGAGTGTTGTACCACAGCAATAGACAGGAAACTAGACGAGATGGGATGAGTTTGAATGTGTGGGATGAGATGGTGTGGTATGGATGAGAAAGGGTGGGAACAAATGTTAGACATTGGATGGGTGGGACGACATGGGATGAGAGGGGATGAACAGCTTGTATTGACCAAGGCATGGGGCAGTTTTCCTGCCAGCAGGCCAGGGAATCTGGAAACTTACTAGCATGGAACAAGGCTCTTGGCAGTTTCTGGCTTTTTGCCAGATTCCTATCCATCAGAAATGCAAAGTATAAGCCCACAGTTTTATTGCCAAACCTGAAGCATTAAGAATTAAACGGCATTTATAAAAACGTTAATTTCAAAATATCATTACTACCATATTCATATTTACAACTTTTGTAGGCACCAGATTAAAAATGATTAAACTTCGCTAGCAATAGAAAAAGCAGAGAAGAGAAACATCAGTTTTCCAGCCTTACTTCAAACCTACCATACCAGGAAATCTGGAGGTTGAGCCCAGGACTGTGCTTTCTGGGCTTTTCCAACCCTGACTCAGCTTTGAGAACAGTTGTTCTTAGGCAAATATTGCAACTACTACAGTGATTCCCATTTCAAAATGTGGGTTGTCCCCCCAAGCAGTATCTTTCTGTAGGCTTTATCCATTATATTGTATTGTCTGTAGCCTCAAGCATCTTGAAAAGTAAGTTTGGGCACAAAAGAGTGATCTTCCAGAAAGAAATAGCTTAAAAATGGAATACACACACACACACACACACACACACACACACACACACACACACACACACACACACACACACACATGTATGTGTAATCAGAACTTTCCCAAATAGTTTGAATTTGGGTTTTTTGTCAATTGCACATAGATCTTCAGGAAACAATAGCTTCAATTTGAAGTACTTTTAGTCAGAAAGGTTTATAACTTACTTCTTGAATAAGAAAAAAGCTTTACAGATTTTTCTAATTGTTATCAGAATAATTGTATAATAAAAATAAAATTCAAGCTGATTGTCCAAACAGAATCAAAAGAAATGCTGGAGGTGGAAAAGCCAATTGTACTAAAAAGCATGAAGAGTTTTGAAGGAAGTCATTTTATCACTGTGGATAGCTTTGACTAAAGTGTTGTCCAGAAAAATCATTCTTACTTTATTAGTTGTGGGGTCCTGCCCCACGGGGAACTTAGGTCTCCCGAGAAGGGACCACCTAGAACTGAGGAAATGTACGTGCGCCGCTCTCCCATTCCCCAGCCTCCCTTTTCCTGGGAGACAATCAGATGTAGTGGGGAGCCCTCAGTCATGGACTCCTTTATTTAAAAACAGCAAGCTCTTTTAAAGCATAAAAAACAAGGTTTGGGGCGGGGGGTAAATGTCCCATTGGGCTAATCAGCTTGAAGGTTACCCAATATGTGCCAAGTCTACAGTATTTACAGTGTTGCCCATGAGGGAATCATGTACTGACATCATCTTTCTTGACCTGCAGCTCCAATCATACTTTTTTGTAAACAACTTGGGTTCCACCCTCTACATTTTCCCTGGGGGCCATCTTTACTAGCACCTGGCTCCATAGCCCTGCCCCCCCCCAATTAGTTATGTGGTTACACCATACACAGTAGATAATGGGGCCATTATGCCCATTAAGGTGAAGAACAAGGACCACAGAGACAACATTATAAACACAACACACAAAAAGGTAGTCATTCTCAGATGACTTCAAGGAGGTCATTCCCATGGTATGCTCCCAAACAATCAAGGTACTGTCTTAGTGTGGCATACTCTGTGGTATTAATTGTGCCTTGGTATCCTAAACTGATCATCCCTCAGTTATTGCCATCATCCTCATCCCCCTCTTCCTCATCATCATCCCTACTATTGAGCAAACCCACAAAAGACTCATATCTCTGTTATCTACCTTTTTAGACTGTTCTGTTAAATTTGCTCCAAGGATTGACTTCTTGAAAAATCGAAACAAAGAGTCAAATCAAATCGGAAGTGTGTTGGGTGAACATATAACATCAGAAAAATGACCCAGGCCAGGATTTAACATTCCCATGCATCCATCTTCATTGTAGACAAAGCTTAGCTGATAAACCTCTCTGACTTCATAAGTTTGGGCACTATTACTCTTGCATAAAATGTTTTCTGCTTTTCTGAATATTTTGTTACTGCTATTTATTAAACTTTCCCTCTCAGTTGATAGTTTTTAAGATGTATTTCTTCACACCAAGACTGTGTGTGATGTGTGTGTGTGTGTGTGTGTGTGCGTGCGTGCGTGCGTGCGTGTGTGTGTGTGTGTGTGTGCATATGCTCACAGGAACCAGTGAAGGCCAGAAGAAGGTGCCAAATCTCCTGAATCTTCAGTTACAAACAGTTGTGAGCTGCCCTATGTGCGTGTTGGGAAGTGAACTCTGGTGCTCTGAAAGAGCAGTAACTGTTCTTAACACCAAGACATCTTTCTTGCGCCTGTTTCTTTTTTTTTCCCTTAAAAAACAAGCTAATACCATTTATTAATGTTGAGTTGCATATATTCAAATTTCCAATAATTGCTTTGTTCTTTTAAAACATTTTGTCTCTATTGTCATTGATTAACAGTACTGCTCTGCTGCTCTTCCTAACTGTCATGTTCTTTTGATTTGTTCTGATCTTGAAGCCCATCTTTGGACAAAAGGTATGAGCTATAGTCTTCCTCTACTGGGGCTCGAGTTGATATGAATGTAGGTGTTTCTTTACTAAAAAGTACATTTACACCTTTCTGGAATGCCTCTTTTTCTTGGCTGATAAGCGTGATGCCCAAGTATCCAATCCATTACCAAGTGTCCATCTTATAAAGAACTTGCTCATCCCAGTCATTGTCCTTATGGATACTGTCTCACCTGCATCCAGTTACTACCTGCCAGGATGGTTAATCTCTAGAAGAGCCTGTACCTAAATAACTAAACTCAAAATACATCTCTCAGGTGAGACGTAAAGGAGGCAATTCACTGAAACACATCCAAGAATGGGAGCAGTGCATGGCTCGTGCTAAGAGAAGAAGGATACCAAAGGAGATAGCAGGAAGATGGAATGACACAGTGCTCCACCACAGTCAAGAAGTCAGAGAGAAAGGATGAAGAGAGGGGGGAGAGAGCAGTGAGGCAGAGAGCAGGGACCGCAGTGCAAAGTAAGAACATAAAGCCTAAATATAAGAGTGTATTCTGTGTATTATATGTGTTTCTGATCACATAGAAAATTTTCTGGTCTTACTTTGTAGCTGGCAGAACCCTCAGATTTCCTAGCTTTCTTAGTTTCTTAGGCACCTCACTCTCTGGCCAGAAAGATATGGTTTACTTTGGAGAAAATAGCTACATACAGAACACTATACCTTCTATAATTGTTGCAGGTACACAGTATTGACAGGAAGAATATAATGTGAAATAATCAGGAATAAAACAGGCAATTGTAAGGACTCTCTCTCTCTCTCTCTCTCTCTCTCTCTCTCTCTCTCTCTCTGTCTGTGTGTGTGTGTGTGTGTGTATTCATTTGGGAATTGTGGTCATCAGACAAACTTTGATATCTGTCCTTGCCTTCATCTTGTTTGTGACAAGGCTTCCTGCTCCCGTTTGCAGCTGTGCAGGTCAGTCTAGCTACCCTACAAGCTTCCAAGGACTCTCCAGTTTCTTGCCATAGGGTTAATGGGACTAAAGACATGTTACCCTTCCCAACTTCACATGTATTCTGGGGATTTGAACTCACATCCTCTCATTTGTGTGCAAGTACTTTACCCACTGAGCCATCTCCCTAGCCATGGTCAAGATGTGTGAGAATTATCACCAACAAGAAATAGAGCCAAGGTAGTGTTGACATCTCTTCATAGTGATAACTAGGATTTGTGATTAAACTGTATTAAATACTAGTTGTTGCCTGCATTGACTGCTTCAACTTTGTGAAATTCAATCTGACAGAAAAAATACTTAGCATGACTCATCTTCCTTCGTACTGGACAAAAGGTCTGGAGCTGTGGCCTGAATTGTATCTGACTGAAGAAGGAATTTGAAAGCATTGAAAATGGGTATGTCTTCCATCACTGTGGTCCAGACACTTTCAGGTTTACTACACATTTTGAAGAGGAGGCAGTAGCCTGTGAAAAGGCTAACATTTCTCTAGGAGACAGAAATCTGCCTGACAGAGAAGAATCCCTCACCCTTTCCCAAGCCCTGTTTATACAGAAAACTTGATGGAAGGTAGATCTATAAGAATTCAAGGAGACACAGTGGAGAGATAGAATCAATAGGTAGCATCTGTATTCCTGTCTTGGGAAATCCAGAGGTCAGTATTTGCTTATTTCAGGAGGCTGGAATCCAAGTAGATCCCATGGTGACGAGCAGATGCCAATCCCCAGTGGGCAGTATAAAATGTATGGGGCTGGATCTCAAGCCACATGCCTTCTATTCTCAGTCCCATTTAGGAATATGTGTGTGACCTTCACCAAGACACAGAAGCCTATTTCCTAGGCTATACAATGCAGGTTATTTTACCCTCTGACAGTTTTTTCTTCTAGAATTATAATAAAACAAATGTAAGAGGAAAAAATATAGCATCAGCACAGAATACAACTTAAAGCAAAGCTACAGCTGGATGTTGATCTCTTCAGCTACTTTCCAAGAGACAGAGAGCTCTTTACCTTCTCCCTTCACTGTTAGGAGATCCTGCCCAAATCTCTGACTATTTAGCGGATTACTAATAACCCATTTCCCTACCTCTCGTGGACAATCAACACTAAAAACACTGGTTGGCTAGCAGAGGATTAACTGGAAACTGAGACTGGGGCCAGGTGCCTGTGCTTGAATTGATGTTCACTTATTGTATAGGTCTTGTGGATTTTTGGTGTAAGTCAATATTTTGGACCTTGCTTTCATTATGCATAAAATGAGGAGGGTAACATTTTGAAACAGAACATTTGAGTTGGATTAACATGGAAAAGAATAATAGGTTGATCTACTGGTCTGAAGTCTTTTTCAATGGCCAAGAGATCTTGAACTCCACATCCATGACCTTTGGTGGGGAGAGGCATGGGTTCCGGAACACTTAAGGTAACTATCTAGGATTGCTCCACTCTTCCTTTCTCTTTCTGCCTCACAGTGCATTCATCCTTCCTGTGAAGTGCTCTGAGAACCTTATGGAATCCATAGTCTCACCCCTGCTGTTTTCTCTCATCTAAAGCAAAACAGTAGTTTGACACTACACATGACCTCAGAAAAAACTATGTTCCCTCCAGCTCATTCCCAGTTCTCCCTGTTTTTAGGGTATAAATTTGATCAAGCAATGAGAATATCAAAGGGGTTAATTAGATATTTAATGAGTGGTTGATGCTACTAACCAACATAAAGGAATCCCAGCAGAGATTCTTTGAGATTGCCTTCTACAGGACAGCCTAGCACCTATTTCCACCTTATCTAAAAAAGACCAGTCATCATTCACTTGCAACATTTGATTAATTGTATAAACAGCTGAAAGCCCAGGGAAATTGCTAACACAGAATATATGCTCTTACAATGACAACACAGTAGACATATGTCAATTTTACTGCCTGCCATTTATTTGCATTCTGTTGGTGGCAGCCTTTGATTGTCCTTTTGGGGAACTAGTCCTATCGAGAATGTCAAATTCGAGATCTCTCATTTCAAGACAAGGGGTGAGAGGTCACCAAACCTAACTCAATCTCACCGTCTCTTCTTAAATACTTGTTTTCAGCAAAATGGCACAAACCTGCATCAGGTCATCCATTTGCCACAAAGCTTTAAATAGCCACCTGTCCTTGCTCTGTAAGTATTTAGGGAAGCCCTGTTTGTAAATACTTGTTGCTCAGCAGTTCCTCTCTTTCTTAGATGGCCACTTCTCTCCGGCATACTTCTCTGTCTAAGTCAAACTTCACTTCCTGAAATCAAATAACATAAATAATAACACCAGGAAAAGAAGCATATTTTTGAAGATGTAATATTAGGAGCAGGAAAGAAATGTTGAAGTAGTTCTCCTGCAAATGAATCAGAAACTTTGCCAAAGAAATCATTGGGTTGCCTTTTCTATAACTCTATTCTCAAAACAGTTGTCTACGTTTAGGGTCTGACAAACTCAGAAGAAAACAAATCAAACACATGCTGCCCCACATGCAGAACTTAGCCTACAATGTTGGTATGTACATGTGTAAATAGGTGGGCACATGGTAAATGTGGGTATAATATAACATTTAGAAAGGAGACCAAGAGAGGGTAACATTAGGTGATGAAGAGAGCAGAATGCAAGAAAAAGACTCGTGATACAAGACAAGGATACAAAGCTTGTTTGTTTTAGCTTCAATTCCATCATTTTTTTTCTTATTTTACTTGTGTATAAATGATTAAAAATATAATTGAAGGTGTAAAGCCCCAAGCAAAGCTCCAGGGCTTCAGAGTGGCCATTCTAACTGTATAGAAGTTCACTGAGAAAGATGGAGTTTGGGAAAGTATTTGAGTCATTTATTAAACTAGACTTGTGTTACTGGAGTTTTCTCTAGTCTTGCTTGGGCCTGCAGCTGCTCAGACCTAAGTAAACACACAGAGAGTTATATTACTTATAAGTTGTATGGCCATGGCAGGTTTCTTGCTAACTAGTTCTTATATCTTAAATTAACCCATTTCTATTAATCTATAAGTTGCCATGTGGCTTATGGCTTACCAGTGCTTTACATCTTACTTCTCATGGTGGCAGCGACTGGCAGCATCTCTTGACTCAGCCTTCTACTTCTCAGAATTCTCCTCTCTGCTTATTCTGCCCATACTATACTTCCTGCCTGGCTACTGTCCAATCAGCATTTGATTTATCAATCAATCAGAGCAACATATTCACAGCATACAGAAAGACATCCCCAGCAGACTTGTGCCAATTTTACTTGTGAGTTAATTAGAATAATGTGATTTTACTTCAATATAATAAAAATTTTCTTGTTACTAAAAAGTAAATAAATAGATAATATGGGTCTGTTTTTTCACAAGGTAGTTGATGCAGAATACTATAACTGAATCATAGATTTGATGATATATAATTGGGTCATCTTGTATAATATTTATTTGTGAAAATTGTTCAGAGAATTAAGTCTCAGAGAAATGCAAAACATGAATTTTCAAAAATATGCTTAGATACTAGGAGTATGTATATATATATATATATATATATATATATATATACTGATATAGTCATATATATGCACATTTCTGCTAACTACAGGAAGACAGAGACAATGTTTGAGAAAAGAGTGATTAAATTCTAGTTTCAGCTTTTAAAAAACTCAGAACATCCTAGTAGACTGTTGGAGGCATGGGAAGTTACAAAAAGGCAGACCAATTTCAAACAGTTTTCAACAATCAGTGATGAGAGGCAGAATCAGTGATGACCAAATAGTCATTGAATTTGATATGAGAAGGAATAATGATCACAGAAGTAGGAATAACCTGTACTAACATGGAGACATCATGATGAGGATTGGACAATTGTGAATGGGATGGAGACCGGATACTGAGTGAAGTGAGTCGTGCGCCGTGGAAAACAACCTTGAAACAGGGATATCTATACAGGCTGAGAATAATGTTTGGCAACTGTGACATTCTGACCATTTCTTGTCCACTGCCTGCTTTTGGAGTATTGTTTTGTGGCACAGTGACTCATTTTTCTGGGGCTGCTTGTACACAGCAAGAACAGAGCTATGTGCTCATGACAGTTGACCAAATAACTTTAATGCTTAAAACATACCTGGCCTTTTGTGAGAATGACTTGCAGATTCCTAACTAAAAATACCTTTATATGCTGGAGAGATGGTTCAGTCTATAAATTACTTGACAGAGAAGAATGAAAACCTGAATTTAATTCCTAAAACCTATTCAAAAACCCAAATGCTTGACCCAGTGGTATGGCAGTGCTGGCTGGTAGACATAGGCAGATCTCTGGGGCTTCCTGGACAGTCTGCCTAGACTAATTGATGAGTTTCAGACCAATGAGAGAACCTGACTTCAAAAGAAGGTGGGCAATGCTTAATAAAATACAGTAAAAGTTGTTCTTGGCACTCCACAAGCAGGCATGCTCATGTGCTTGCGTGCACATGCACACATACTAATAACAACAACAACAACAATAATAATAGTAATAATAAGTTTGCTACTAATTCCAGTCAGTTCAGAAATGAAATTAGCTACCGTTCCCAATTTACTATTTCCTTTCAAAGTGTGTTGCAAACAGTGTCTGAAACTTCAAAGATTCTAGCTGGCAGCTTTGGAGACAGAAAGTGTCTAAAACTGGATAGATAGAAGATGCATTTCTTCACACCATTATGATAACAAGCTGCACAAACACATGTGATGTGAGGTTTTGTTCTATTCCATTTGGAAGTGGGCAGTGAAGAGAATACATCACCAAATAATTTTGACTTAAGCACACAATTTTTTAATCAAACCGGATTTCTAGTCTATGCCAGTGAATGTTAGCAGCACATGAAGAGATACTCAGCCTGCTATCTGCTCTTCAAGGATTTTTAATTTCCCATAAACAAAGGTCCAGAAATTAAAAATAAGAAAACACCATAAGGCAAAATGAAATATGCTGAAAGAGATTTGATGGGAGAATTAATTTTCATTTCTTCTTTCACTTTTTCTTCAGAGTTAAGGACAAAGACGATTCCATAGTAGCACATTTTGACTCTTGGGATATTTTAAATAAAAATTCAGCAATAAAGTTTTTTTTTTTCAAATACCAGAAGATCTAGTGAGGCTGGGCCTGTTTAAGCTGGAGGGTGGGAGGCTCCAGGAGCTGACAGTGGAGGGCGGTTGTGTGGGGGACATGAGTGCCTGAACAAAAGCAATCATTTCTTCCTTCTTGCTGAGCCAGAATCCTCACTACTTCCATTGGACATTTTTAGAGGTTTATTTTATTATCTTTATTTAATGTATATGTGTACACATGTGTATGTGCACATTTGAATGTGAGTGCCCTCAAAGGGCAGGAAAGGGGATCAGATCCCCCAGAGCTGGAGTTACAGGCAGTTGTGAGCCTCTTGTGTGAGTGCTGAGAACCAAACTCGATGGATGGTCCTGTATAAGGCAGTAAGAACAGTACACACTCTTAACCCCTGAGCCATTTCTCCAGCCACCTCTGCCCCTGAGCCTTTCAAAGAAACTGACTTGCAGTCCTTGATTGAAAATGGCATCTGTGGTTTGCTTGAACTTTTGTTTAGAGATGTGGGGGTGTGCATATTGGTGTGGATGGAGTTGTACATGAATATATGTGCTCATGTGTGTGGAGGCCAGAGGTTAAGCTCAGGTGCTGTTCTTCAGGATACCACCCACCTTGGTTTTTGAGGCTGGGTCTCTCACTGACTGGAAACTAGTCAATTTGGCTAAGCTGGCTGGCCAGCAAGTCCCAGGGATTTGCCTGTCTCCCTGGAGTTGAGCTCCCTAGAGTTGAGAATACAGTTTCATGCCAATCCCTAGGATTTCACATGGAATTGGGTATCAAACTCAGATTCTCATGCTTCTATAGCAAATACTTTTCTGCCTGACTCATCTCCCCATCCTGAATTTTTGTGGCCTTCTTACCAGTTCTTTATAGAGCAACCCTGGGAGGGAAACTTCCTGCACATCTTTTGGCTACTTTTGGATCATCTCCATGTTTATTTTCATGTCCTGCTCTTTCCTTACTTATACCCCTGTTTTCTACTAACAGAAAAATGACCAAGGAGACTTGGGCAAATCAGTCTATTTCACCAACTGCTACTTTCTGTTTCTCTTATCCTGGTTGTCTTGATTTAATTCTTTCCCCAAATACAAAATGCCAATAAAAACATAAGAATGGTGACACTGAGCTCAATAGATGTCCCAGTGGTTCAAAGAGCAGAGCTATCTCTGCCCCCTCCCTACAACAAGGTCCATTTCTGCTGAGCCAAGTACATTTAATTAACTCATTCATTTGCTCTGACCCCATTATCACTCTTAATTTTTCTTGCCTTCCTCTGATCTCAGGGCAGAAAAATCAATGGTTTCAAATCAATTAAAAGAAAAAAAGAATTTAAAAATCAACCAAAGAAATGACGGGTGGAACACCCCTCCTCCCAGTTATTGGCTGAGCGACCTGCCCATGATGCAGAATCCTGCCAGGCAAGATGGCCGTTAGGGAGAGAGATGCTTGGAAGTGTTCTCTCTAGAGCATTTGGTTTCAAGAGGGGA
This sequence comes from Peromyscus californicus insignis, assembly GCF_007827085.1. Lineage (NCBI taxonomy): Eukaryota > Metazoa > Chordata > Mammalia > Rodentia > Cricetidae > Peromyscus > Peromyscus californicus. Next base: position 11,499,093 of record NW_026294436.1, on the reverse strand, counting down.
GCAAAAGCTTCCAGAAGACACTGGAGCAAGACTTGAGAATGGTCCTAGTAAAAACTCCCAAGCTTTTTTCTTCCTTTCATTTAATGAGCCAACTCCAAAGGAACCCACGGAGAACTGTTTAGAACTCTAACTAAAGAAACAAAGCCAACTCCTTTAGGTACCTTCTAGTGAGGAACGGAAATAGAAATTTAACAGAGCAATCCCCCAAACAAGGAGCCTCTGCCTTCCTCCAGCCATCTCACACTCCCTCATTTAAGTATGGAAACAAAAACATCAGGAGGCTGGAGAGAGAGTTTAGCAGTTAAGAGCGCATACTGCACTTGTAAAAGACCTGTGTTTGGTTTCCAGCCCCAGATCACAAAAGATGGACAGGTCACAAACACCTGTACCCCCAGCTTAAGAGGATCTGATCCACTGTTCTGGTCTCCATAAGTATGAGTATGCATATAGATACATGCATGCATGAGTGTGACCAGATACAGAGAGAGAGAGAGAGAGAGAGAGAGAGAGAGAGAGAGAGAGAGAGAGAGAATCAAAATAAATGTTTAAATTTTTTAAAAAGCAAAGCTTGCCATGAATGTCCATCCCTCGCCTGGCATGGCTTGGGCTCTGGGGGATTCTATGAGCAAGGGGCATCAAGATCATGATGGTGAAACCTACAGAGGCAACCAAACCAAACTAGTGGGAACTCATGAAATTTAGATCAACAGATGTGGAGTCTGCATGGGACTAGACTAGGCCTTCTGCATAGCAAGACAGCTGTGTAGCTTGATCTGCTTAAGGGACTCCCTGGTGATAGGATCAGAATCCATCCCTGGTGCATGAGCAGGTTTTTGGAGCCCACTACCTATGATGGGACACCTCACACAGCCTTGAGGCAGGGGGAGGGGGCTTGGACCTGCCTCTACTAAATGTACCTCCCCATGGGAGGTCTTACCTTCTTTAAGGAGGGATTGGGGGGGTAGGTTGGGAGGGGGAAGCTGGAGGGGCAGGAGGAGGGAAGAGGGGGATCTTTGGTGTGTAAAATGAATAAAATTCTTTTTCTTAATAAAAAAAGCAAAACTTGCAGGGAACCATTGTTTTTGAAGTAGGGGCTGCATGTAAATTTCCTGGGTACACATACAGTTGTGCACACATTCTAGTGAGAATTGATTCTATCATTTAGTCCATCGTGAATGGTTTGCTTGCTACCCTAAAACTTAAGTGAAGAAGTGAAGGAGTGTCCTCTCTTCCTCTCATTAGGGATCTATCAATAAGCAGAAGAGAAGGGGAGGGGTGTGAAGGTTTCCAGTTCCCACCCCTGCTTCTTGGCCTGTGGATGTTAATCACACAGTATCAGTCCTTTAGGGTGCCTGCTACCCGACAACTCTCCTTTAAGAATAACAAATTGTGTCCTTCACCAGTGAGAATAAGACTTCGGTCTGCCTTCATTTTTTATCAGTCTTTTACCCTCTGTAAGTGTGATAAGTATGAAAATCTTTATTTAAGGGCTGCTGGAGGGATTTTAGACAGAAATACTGTACTTTCCAATATGAATAGGGCAAAGTCACCTCCAGGGTAGATCTCCTATCGTTCAGCTGAATCCAGTTGTGTTGACAGAGACACACCTGTCGCAGCCTTCACACGTGTTAGTACCCAGACGCGTGGTGTCTTAAAGTTCTGGAGTTGTGGAAACACATAAAACTTTGGAGAATATTTTATTTACTTATTTTTATGCTCTTTAAACACACTGATGCGGTTTACTCTTTGGAAGTTCCAGACATTTATACAATGTACATTAATCATCTCCATCTACCATTAACTTCCTCCAATTCCTCCCAGTACCCCTACCCCATCTGCCTCCCAGCTTCATGTCCTCCTTTTATCTATCTATCTATCTATCTATCTATCTATCTATCTATCTATCTATCTATCTATCTATCTACCTATCTATCTCTTTATATATCTATCTACCTACTTATTTATTTGTTATTAATATCACTGATGCCCATATGCATATGGCTGTGTGGTTGGACATCCACAGGTACATGAGCAACCCACTAACAGCCGAAGGAGAGCGGCTCTTCCTCCTTTGGCAGCTCTCTCTATAGGGTGTGGAGTCTTAGAGGCGCTAGCCATCCATGCTGAAATTTTACTGGCTGTCACAGCTGCTGGGAGTTTTTTCCTGCAACAGTCTTGCCATGTCCGAAAGTCAGTATTGCACAGCTCTCCTCTCCAAGTACTGGCTCTTGCCTTCTTCCCAGCCCCCATCTGTGAGGTTCCCTAAGCCCAGGACGGTAGAAGGTTGATACAGATGGCCCATCCATAACCAAATTCAGTGTTATTTATAATTGGCACTCTGACCAGTTATGAGTTTCTTCATTAACCACCATGCACAGCAGAAACTAAAATAAAACAAAACTCTGTTTCCAGACCAAAGCTGAGAGCAACACAAATCTCCTTGGGTTCCTTGCTTCCGCTGGCATGAGGTTTTGGAATTTGTGTCCTGTGTGCCCTGCTAAGCTTTGACCTGCGTCTGGGTGCACAATCTCTACTTGGGCGAGCACATTTTAATAAATGATTGTAAGAAGAAAAACATTTTTTGACTAGGAATAGTAACTCTTCAGAAAACTTAATGGCTTCATGAGTGTCCGCTTTCTTCTCTACTCCCCCTCCCTGTCTCAGATATCAAGGCTGGCCTTGAACTTGCTCTTAGTACTTCCTAATCCCCCTTCTCCACTTCCTCAGTGCTGGGATTACAGGCATTTAACACCACACCCAGGTTTCTGTGGTGCTGAGGCTGGGATCCAGGGCTTTGTGCACGGTAGACAAGCACTCAGCCAGTCGAGCTGCACCCTCCAATATTTACATTGCTCTCATGCAGTCTGTATTCCTTTCTGTGGATCTTTCCAGCTCTATGCCATTTCCTCTCCAGCTTCCTTTGTCTATAATGATACTCGTTACTACAGACCCACTTGGTTATTTCATTCAATTTTAAAAAATACTCATTATGACTTTTTGCATGTCTGTGGTATTCATGTGTGTGGGGGCATGTTTGTGGGTGTACATGCACATATGTGTGGATGCCAGAAGCTGGCAGGAAGTGTCATTGTTTCCCACCTTACATATTATCTAAGTGTTTCTCAGTGGTCCTTGAGTTGCTGATTCAGTTAGTGTAGATGGCCAGTTTGTTTGAGATGCTCTAGCTCTGCATCCTGAACACTGGGATCACAGGTGGGCTCCCATGCACACCCAGGTCTTACCTGAGCACTGGAGACGAGGGGACTTGGTCTTACTTTCCCAGCAAGTTCTTTCACTGCACCATCTCCCCAGTGCCCTGACTTTTCCCTTCTTCAATGTGTGGTGTGTGGTATGTATGTGATGCATATGTGGTATGCATGCCACTATATTAGCGTGATTGTGTGTGGTATACATTGTGTGTATGATGTGTGCCTGTGGTATTTATATGGTAGCATGGTATGTATATGTGCAGCTGTGAGGTGTTTGTATGGTGTCTGTATTTATGATATTCCTATGTGTGTGTGTGGTATGAATGTGATATGTGTGGAGTGTGTGTGATGTATTTGTGATCTCTGTGTATATGGTATGTGTATAGTGCATACATATATTATCTTGTGTGGTCTTTATGTATGCTAGGAACTTTGTTTCTACCCAAACACTGGATTATCTTCTGTAGCTGCTGCATTTACTTGAGAATAGGCCCTAAAGCAGCGCTGCTCAGATTATGGTCCACCAGCGCTGAGCTGTAAAGTGTTAGTTACTGGCCCATCATGAAAAATTGAGCGGAGAGATTGAGAGCACACTCTTAAAATATTTATAGCAATTTGTCAAAGAAATTTTATGACTCTTGAATCCAGTAATAAAAAACACAGACTTGTATAGTGTATATCATTTTTATTTTATTTTTTCTATGCATTCATTTTTATACTGTTTTACAAAAGTATATATCCATGAAAAATTGGAAGGGCATCAAAATAAAAAAGAGCAAAAATCTGGTCGTTGGCCAGGACAGTGTGAGAAATATTGCTATACAAGAAGAGAAACTGCTTGTGGACTGTATCATACTTAGTGGGTCTAGAGAGAAACAGGCACACTGAGCTTCCAGAATGTTCCATTTTGAACATTATCTTCTTCGGAGTGTCAAGATGGCTCAGTGGGTAAAGGTGACCTAAGTCTGATGCCCAAGAGCCACACAAAGGTGTAAGGAGAGAATGGTTCATAGAGTTGTCCTCTGACTTCCATATGAGCACTGGCATGAATGCCTCTCACATATCATACACAAACACGTTATGCTCACACATACATAAAGACCGCACAAGATAACATATGCACACACCATACACATGCCACATACACAGAGATCACATATACATCACATACACATGTACATGCCATACATATCACATTCACACCACACACACATACAAATATCATAAACACAGACACCATACAAACATCTCACAGCTGCACATACACATACCATACATACTATATAAATGCCACATGTATACATCATATATACAATATATACCACACACAATCATACTCATATAGTGGCATTCATACCACTCATGCATCACATACATACCACACACCACACATAATACATACATCAAATACAACACACAGCCATCATACACACAATATTATATATATATATATATATATATATATATATATATATATACATATATGCATATATATTATACTCCACACATATAACAGACATATACATCTCATACACACATTTGCACACCACAGGCACATCACAGATCTTATACACATACAAATTGAAGATAAAAATACTAGCTTCACAATCATGGTTTTCTAAGGACCTGACTGGCTGCTTTACTTTCATTATTTCTGCAACTTCAACACATTAATACTACCAGGCCAGGGATGTTTAGACCTCTTGTCTTGCCTATTAATATTGAAAGGGTACTAGATTTACAAAGACATATAAACATGGACATTGGTCCTTGATTATTTAAAAATAAATAAATAAACCTACCCCCAAACAGGCAATGGTAAATCAAAGCTACAGTGTAGGCCATGAGGTGCCCTTACATTCACTCCAAATAAGGTTGTAAGGCATCATTTTCTGAGATAGGATGTGGCTTTGTCAAGTAAATGGACTGCTCCATTATCATGGGGACCTAAGTCTCAACCCTTAAAAGGCAGTTCTTAGACAAGGGCTGGGTGTGACAGGGCAGATCTGTAATCCCAGTGCAGGAGAGGACACCGGGGATCTGGGACACTCACCGGTCAGGGGGGTCACTAGCCAGCCAGTTTATCTAAACTGGTGAGCTCCAGGTTCAGTGAGGGACGCTGCCTCAAAAAATAAGGTGGAGGGTCTCATGAGATGGTTCAGAGGTTAGGAGCAGTTTCCACTCCAGCAGACAGTGTCTAGTTCCCACAACTTCCTATAATTCTAGTTCCAGGAGGATCTGACCTCTTTTGGCCACCATGGGTACTGCTTTCATACGGTGCAAATAAACTCACATAGGTGCACACATCCAGATTAAAAAAAAAAATAAATGTTTGGAACATAATAATAAGGTGAAGAATGATAGAGGAAAACACTCAGTGCTGGCCTTTGGCCTTCATATGTATTCATAGACACATGCACATGCGCAGGCACGCATGTATACAAACACATGAAAATGTACACATAGAAACTCACACAATAATCATTGTTTACTGTGGATACTTTACAGGACAATGTCCTCAGGTAAACATTTTGGCAGTCAAAGAGTGTCAATGCATTTGGGTAAAAATAATATGTTTATTCAGATGTATAGAAAGAGACATAAAATATTCTCTGGAATTATTCTTGTGTGCTAAGATTATTTGTAGCTTTTCAGTTTCTTCCCTTTCATGCTTTTTTGTGTATTTTGTATCCAGTTCACGATGCTTTTCTAATTTTAGTCTAAAGTGTTTGAAATAAATTTGAAAGGTAAGGAAGCTTATTAAGAAAGTCAACTTCCAGATTCTAGCTTTATATCATTCAAGAATTAGCTTCTTTGAGGACAGGGAAATGGCTCAGTGGATAAAAATGCCTGTAAACCACTACCAAAAGAGAAACAGACACCGAGACAGCCACAACCTCTTTAATCTACAATAGTGTCCTGTCTGTAGGATACACTAGGCAATGGTGGCACCAACATGTAAGAGTAATCCAGCGGTATCTGATTTGACACAAGGCCCTCTACAGGACATGGAACCCATACATGACACTTCTTGGGTGATCAAGAACCAGAGACTAGATAATTCAGGGACCTAGGATTAAACTAAATATTACTGGTCTAAAAACAAAAATAAAACAAAACAAATAACAACAACAACAACAAAAAACATTGATAAAATGACTCCTAATGATATTGTGCTATACTCATAGACCATTGCCTTGCTCAGCCATCATCAGAGAAGCATCCTCCTGAAGCAGATGGGAACAAAGACAGAGATCCACATCCAGACATTATGTAGAGAATGAGAGGCCTTGGTATACTCACCCTAAATGGGTTGTCTCAATCAAATCCCTTTCCTCAGGACTCTGGGAACCCTGCAGAAGAGGAGGTAGAAAGAGTGTAAGAGCCAGAGAGGATGAAGGACACCAAGATAACAAGGCCCTCTAAATTAGCATGACCAAAGTTCATATGAACTCAAAGAGGCATGCACAGGGCCTGCGCAAGGTCCTCTCTGCATATATTATGACTTCCAGTTTAGCGTTTTTATGGGATTCCTTAGTATGTGAACCAGTGGGTCTCTGATTCTTGTGCCCTCACTTAAGATTTTCTCTTTGATTTGTCTTGTCCAACTCCAATTTGATAGTTTTTGTTTTAATCTTATATTTTATTATTATCTCTCAGAAGCCTGCTCTTTCCTAATGAAAGACAGAAAGGGAGTGGATCCAGATGATAAGGGAGGTAGGGAGGAAGTAGGAGGAGTAGAGGATGGGAAAAAAACAAAACATAATCAGGATATATTATGTAAGAGAAGAATCTATTCTGGATAAGGAGAAAAAAATCTTTAGGTTCAAAAACAAACAAACAAACAAACAAAAACTCCTGCAAACATTAGAACTCTTGAGTCTTGATTCCCAGCCCCCAACATCAGAAGACTGAGGGAGCCTAAGAAATCAAGACGAGAAGACTAGAAGGGACTGAAAAATGATCCATTCAATCACAACAGGATTTTAGAAGCTATTACCTTCAGATCAGATTAACCAGACTGTAGGGAGAAGAGGAGCCAGTGTCCTCCAGCCCTCAGAGGTACTAGAGTGGGAGCAAACCCATTTAAACTGCCAGACTGCTCCCTGTTTCACTGCTGTTTTTGTTTTTTATTCATCTATTTATTTTACATCCCGGCCGCAGCCTCCCCCTACATCCTCCCCTCCCAGACCCCCTCCCCCCAATTGCTCAATCCCCTCCTGCTGTGGGATGGTCTGTATGTCAAATGTGTTGCTGATTGGTCAATAAATAAATCACTGATTGGCCCGTGGCCAGGCAGGAAGTATAGGCGGACAAGGAGGAGAATAGAGCTGGGAAGTGGAAGGCTGAGTCAGAGAGACACTGCCAGCCGCCATGATGACAAGCCGCATGTGAAGATGCCGGTAAGCCATGAGCCATGTGGCAAGGTATAGATTAATGGAAATGGATTAATTTAAGCTGTAAGAACAGTTAGCAAGAAGCCTGCCACGGCCATACAGTTTGTAACCAATATAAGTCTCTGTGTTTACTTGGTTGGGTCTGACGGCTGTGGTACTGGCAGGTGAGAGAGATTTATCCTGACTGTGGACCAGGCAGGAAAACTCTAGCTACACCCTCCTCTCCATCTGCATCTAGGAAAAGAGCAGTTCTCGCATGAGTATCAATAAAACACGGCATATCAAGTTGCAGTAAGACCAAGCACCTCCCCATGTAGTAAGGCTGGGTAAGACAACCCAGTACGAAGAGTAGGGTTCCAAAAGCCTGTAAAAGAGTTGGAGACAGCCCCTGTTCCCATTGTTAGGAGTCCCATAAGAGGGTCAAGATACACAATTGTAACATATATGCAGAAGGCCTAGGTCAGTCCCATACAGGCTCCCTGGTTGTCAGTTCATTCTCTGCGATCCCTTATAATCCCTGGTTCGTTGAGTGTGTGAGCCATCAAGTGCTGTCCTTGGCCCCTCTGGCTCCAACAATCCTTTCTCCTCTTCTTCAGCAGGATTCCCAAACTCTGCCTAATGTTTGGCTGTGGGTCTGCATCTTCCTCCATCAGTTGTTGAATGGCCCCTCTCTGATGACAACTGGGCCAGGCACCCATCTGGTCACAGGAGAAGACTAGCTCAGGCTATGTATTCACTATTGCTAGAAGTCTAAGCTGAGGTCCTCCCTGTAGACTCCTAGGAGATTCCCCGAGCCTTGCTGGTGTTTTTATAATCCATGTTTTCACTTTCTGTGGCTTCAGTCACCCACAGTTCAAGAGAGACTCCAAGAAATGTTGGGGGAAATCCTAAAATAAGTATTGTGTACATTTTCAATTGTACATGGCTCTGAGCAGCATGCTAAAAACCTTGTGTCTGCTCTGCCTGCTCTACCCAGGATGGAAAAATACTCTCTGCCCCACAGTTTTCATGTTGTGGTTACTGCTTGCCTGTTTGCACTTAGCAACTCTTTCGACTATAAGGGTGTTGTGACACTGTGGTTTTTGTGTTCAAGGAATCCTTATTTCACTTAAGCATGGCCCCAAAGCCCATGAATAAGGTGGATGCAATTCATAGATGTGAAGGAGAAACTGTACAGCACTTTCAGTCTTGATTAACATGTGCTAATTATCCATGTTAATGCAATTCCATGTGACATTGTTCTATACGCCTTCAGGCTTTAAATAAAAAGAGTAAAGGTTAAAGTGTGAGGGCAATTTCATAACTTTCCTTAACAATCTGTTATTATAATTATTCTAGTTCAGTATGCCTTGTAGATCTCCTCCTCCAGTGTGGAACTTGTAAGTTTAATCTCATCACAGATATGCTTGCACAGGAAAGAAACTGTACATTTACAGTTTGGTACTATTCCAGGCATCTGTTTGGGACCATGGGACATTCTTTGGTTAGGGGGCATTGCTGCATTTTCAACTGAAGGCAAAGGATCAAATATCAGCCATCACCACTCACAAAGCGTTTTCCTCCTTCAGTGTTTAGGCATAAGGCTAGGGACTACTCATGTATGATTCCAAGTTTGGAAGACACCAGTTGAAACAAACTAAACTGAACATTTGAATTTTTTGAACGTGTGTGTGTGTGTGTGTGTGTGTGTGTGTGTGTGTGTGTGTGTGTGTGTGTGTTGCACAATTGTATGCATGTGGGTGGGCATGCCCATTTGTGTGTGTGGGAAGATGTGAAAAGAGTATTTGGGTCTCTTTATTACTCTCTACTGTATTCTCCTGAGACAAGATCTCTCCGTGAACCAGAAGCTTGCCATTTCTGCTAGATCGGCTGGTCAGCAAGTTCACAGGATCTGCTTGAACACAGGATGTTCAAGTTACAGGTAAATACAGCCATGCCTGGCTTCTTTTATATGGGTTCTAGGGAAATGAATTCAGGTTTTCATGTTTGCATAGTAAGCTCTCATATGTACTGAGCCATCTCTTTAAGCCCAAGATGTGAATTTTTGAATGAGCTAAAATGAGAATCTGGAGGGATTGCACTGGAGTATACAGAACCATATGTAAGTCGCCCCTTTTGAAAATGTTAATTAGCTCTAAATGCAGAACAATGAAAGATGTCTGCTTTCTTCCTTAGAGACCAAGAGTGGGACATGCCACTCTGCATGTGAGCAGAATGCAGAATGACAAAGATATTTAAATAAGGAATTTTAATAGATTTCATCCCACCGGGAGAGACATTTTTGATTATCTATGACCTAAACCAATTACCATGATTCTCCCCACCGGCCCACCACAATTTTCACAACTAATCAAACTAAGCCTGAAGGTTCTGTGAAATGCCAAATATATACAAAGATACCTTGCTGGTTACAGAGCTAGCAGTTGCCACCTGGCCTTTTAACAAATTCTCCAGCTACTTATTCACACTCTGCCACATGTTTAAATGCTCAGCGTTGCCTTGGCCCTTATTGATCCTAGGCTCCTACATGTTTGGACTGAGAAATGACCTTCTGTGGACATCCAGGGAGGCCTGCCCTGCTGTGAGAAGAATTTCAAAAGGAGTTGGGTTACGAATTTCATGTAGATCTCAGTTGCCAATGAAAACTGTGCATAATGGAATGAGATACAATCCGCCCCAGGTGAGAGTCTGGGCCCAGCAAGTGCCTGAACACAGCAGAGTTAACTGGTAAGCTGGAGTGAGGTTAATGAGAGCAGAATGGGTAGGAGCAGGTGCTTCTGGCTCCTAGAGATTTCCACAGAACAACCCCTCTCCAGGCTTCAATATCTGTTCTCACTGCAGCCACACTCCCCAGGCATGTGCTGCTCAGGCTGCACAGCTTTGTCAAACCTTGCCAGCTTCTCTCTGCCCTAGGATTTGACGTTCACATTGCTGTCTCTGAACCAGCACTTTAAAAACTTTGATGTGTTAATTTTTTTTTTTTTCTGTTTAGGTCCCTGGGCAGGTAGCTACTAAAAGACATTTCGTAGGACTCCTCTCCATCCACCAGCTTTTACACTACTTTTGCACCCTTTCCAGGATGTTCACTTGTCTTGGCTTTGGGTGGGGATCCTGATATAGATTTCCCACTGAGAGCTGAGTAATAACCATCCTTTATTCTTGGTGTGTAGACCAGTTAGGACTCTCTGTATTGCCACTGCTCATTGCAAAATATATAAGCAAACAAACCAATAAGCAAACAAATAAATAAAGCTTCTCTAGCCAAGACGGGTAGCAGGGCGAGTCTAAGGGTATAAATACAAATATGTAGGAGGCAAATTGTCTACATATCCACTTCATGAAACTAAGAAGCCAACTACCTGGGAATAAAAAAGAGGTCTGTAGGGGTGAGGGGTATTAAAGAGAGTAACAGACAACACATTCACAATGTATTGTATACATGTATGGGAGTCTCAAAAACCAAATTTAAAAATCTTCACTGTATATACCAATGCCCTATGGATTTTCCTAAAATACAAAGTGGGATTAGGGAGTTAGGTTTGGTGTGGGGCATAAGGTTGGAGTTTTAAATAGGATCCTAGTGATTTGGTTGAGAATGTACCAGATGGGAGTAAGACTCTGGTGGGTTCTGAAATGGCAGCCAATGTCAGAACTACCTGGGACACTTACACAATTGGCATTTCTGAGTCTTGTGGTCAGAATCTGTAATCTGTAGTCTGGGTTGAGACTGGAAATTAGCAGTAGTAATGCTGGCTGAGATATACATTGAAAACCATTGACTAACATTCCAATTGAATTCAGTAACTATCCAATACATAAAGCAGGATAGAAATACAGGTACTTTGGCAGATGAAGCCAATATTGTAGAATGTGACATAGCTGCAATTTGACAGTGACTTTAAAAAATAAGCATTAGTTTTGAAATATATTTTATTTTTATTCATGTGTATATGTCTGCATATGTGTGTGCACATATGTGCTGGTGCCCGCAAAGGCCAGAAAAGGCATCAGATTCCCTGGAGCTGGAGTTACTAGTGATTGTGTGCCCATGAAAATGTTGGGAGTCAGGCTCTGGTCCTCTGCAAAACAGAAATTGCTCCTAACCACTGAGCTATCTCTCTAGTTTGACAATGGCCTTCTTAAGCATGCAGCCCCTAGAATTGATTCACATGCACGTCTGCTTCCAGGAAGTTCTGAACTTTACAAGCATTCCCTGATAGGCACCTCTCCCATTGAAGATAAAGACATGGAAAGCTGGCATGGAATGTATGCTTCTGCCAGCTGCTGGCTTGTCCATTTCTTTCTTCACTCTCTTTGTGAGCCAACAGCTTGCAGAACGTGTATCCCACTTGGCTTCTGCAGCTGTACCTCAAAACAAGGACCCAAGGCTCAAGCCTGACTACTGAACTCACTGCAAAGGCCAGTCCGTCTTTTACCTCTAATGTAAACAAAGAATGGATGATACAATCAGATATGAATTATCTCTCACCTTGGGCTAATTTTGCCCCTATGAGCCTCAAGTTTATTTCAGTTCAATAGGGCCAAGAAGTGAAACCTCTAATGATTGTTTGGGTGGGGAGTAAATACTCCAGATCTAGGAGGACTCTGCTTAGCAATTGTCCCTCCCTCCCATTCTTCCTCATCACATAGTCTTGCAACTTCATATAGTGAAATACATTGTACCTGCTCCTGAAGAATTTGACATCTTAGGCAAACTCGCAAATATGAAAATGTTAAATGAGGTGTAAGGCGATGTTTCCAAAGGCTAAAAAGAGATTAATATAGAGCCTTAAAGGAGGTAATATGTAAAATGCCCAATAAATGCTTAGTATGAGTAATCAGTTTAAGATGAAAAATTATATGTGAGGTGGGAGTAGCAAATGACTCAGGAGAAAGAGTGCTTTCTGCTCAAGGATAAGGGCCTGAGTTCAGATTGCTTCACCTTTACAAAAATCCAAATACGGCTGTGCATATGACTAGCTCCAGCTCTGGAAGACAGGAACAGGGACAGAGGAATCTCTAGGCCTTCCTGGCTGACAGCCTAGCACCAGGTTTGGTGAGAGGCCTATCTCAAGAAAACAGAGGAAGAGTGATAGAGCAGGCCACTGGACTTGCAGATTCCTCCCTTGGCCTCTCCATGGACACAGGCAATTGAATCAACATGCACAAATGTGTATACCGCACACATGCAAAAACAAACCAAAATGACGTGTGATATATGTACTTGGAATTGAAAAATGAGGGATTGTTGTCCTGCTGTGGTCCATCTGAGTGCCGTGGCTTTGTATGGCTCAGAAGAAAGACAAAACATAGATTTTAGGATACAACAGAGAGGAGACATTCACAGATGATGGGCAGATGAAGGGCAGAGGCTCAGCACAGGGGTCTTAGAGTCCACGAGCCAGACAAGGGGCCTTGGCTGGAGCAATCACCTGCTTCCTGCCAGCCAGCACCAGTGTTTGGCCAACACAGAAGACTTAACAGGTGTCCAAACACAAGACTTTGGTGTCTGCTGCTACTTCAGGTGTCTGCGCCAAACACAACAGGAGCAAATTCTCTGCCTTTTATGCATACTGACTCAATTGCTCTGAAAGCTAGTGCCAACCCAAAAGCCAGGGAAGCAAGCAGTCCATCCTCTGGTGGAGAACAGTTACTTTTATTTCTTTTGGTCAATGATTCTCAACCTTGGTTACACATTACAATCACCTGGGAGCATTAAAAATGGTGATGAAGCCATGGCTCTGCCTAAAATCAATAAAATTTAAATTTCTGAAGGTGATGCCTGGCATCAGGTTTGTTTTAAAAATCTCCCAGGATAATTCTTAATGCACAGCTTGGGTCGGGAAGGTCTACTTGAGGCCAAGGTATCTGTTCCTTTGAATGGAAATGACATTCCTCTCATTGATCTTTCTCACAAATGATTATGAAGCAATTAGCAACAATGAACCAGAGCCTGAGTAACCGGTGGCTAAGTGCCAGACCTGCATAGAGTCATGAAATGAGATGATGAAAGAAAACGTGGCTTTCAAAAACGAATGGCCACGTGGGTTCGCTTGAAAAGCACTCTAGCAAAGAGAGTGGCTGAGTTTTAAGTCAGTGGTTACATTTTAGTCACATTACTAAATTATATGAGTTATTTTGCAAAAGGAAGAATACAGTAGTAATAGAGTTACCCAGGGGGTTTCACAGCCCACAAAGGCCAGTGCATAACTCCAAAGAATGAGTAGGAATCAGTGTGGTCAGTCACAACAAATGACTTTGGGTACTAGGAATGAAACAGTGAGCCACTGTCCCCATCCTCACAGGTTTTCAGAATCAATGTGATATGGCGATACCACAATGTCTCCTTTGTCTCGATTCTTTCCTGAATGTAAATCTACTTAAAGAAAGAGTTCAAGTATCTCTTCTCGTTTTGTGAGTGTGTGTGTGTATACATATGGTATACGTTATCCTTGATATAGGTGTATACATAAGTGTATAGGTGTACATGCAAATATGTGTGATGTGTTTGGAATACAAAGGTAGAAATTAGTCAACTGTACTTACTCTATATTTTTGTGTTTTAAGACATAGTATCTCATCTACTAACCCCGAAGCTCGTTGATTGAGCTATACTGACTGGCCTATGAGAGTCGTGGATATCTGTCTGTCTCCCTCTCTTCTGCCCCTTGGGGATGCTCAGGTTTTTATACTTGTAAAGCAAGAACTTTACCACCTGAGCCATCTCCCCAGTCCAGTTCAAATATTTCTAAGAGGATCATTTATTCACATTCCCAGAAAAAAAATATTATTCCTTCTCAAACTTTGAAGAAAGCTTTGTTCCTGTCCCTCCTGTACTAGTTTTTGGGTGCCTTGTTTTTAAACATATGAGATACAAGATATTCAAGAGCTTTTTTGCATTGACATAAAGTACTTGGCTTGATGCCTAAAGCACATGAAACACTGAATACAGGGGGCAGTGATTAAAGAAAAAGACAGGTAAATATAAAGGAAGAAATTCGTTTGTATAATTGGGGTGCGTTTGATGGCTGGAGTGTTCATATACCAGGAATTTCAAAGAGTGTGAGCAAAAATGGAAACAGGTGTGTGACAGAAATATTCAAGAAACCAGTACTCTTGTCATATCAGTCAAAGCACCCAGTACTCTTAACATATCAGTCAAATACCCGGTACTCTTTTTGTTTTGGTTTTGGTTTTTGAGACAGGTTTTCTCTGTGTATTTTTGGTGCCTGTTCTGGATCTTGCTCTGTAGACCAGGCTGGCTGTGAGCTTACAGAGATCTGCCTGGCTCTGCCTCCTCAGTGCTGGGATTAAAGGCATGCACCACTGCCACCTGGCCAGTACTCTTAACATATCAGTCAAGTACCCAGTACTCTTAATGTACCAGTTGATCTTTGCTGCTTTTGAATGCTTCAGAGATACTCTTTCTTCGTGGTTGAAACTGCAGGACTAGGGAGGGAAAGGCCACAAGTCAGGGAAATGCTTGCCAGATGAGAATGAGGATCCAGGTTTGATACTCAACATCCACATAAAAAGCTGAGCATGATGGCACAGAGTTTGTTTGTTTTCTTTTTTCTTTGTATTTATTCTTCTCTCATAGAATACATGCTGATGGCAGACTCCATTCCCTTCATTTTTCCCACTCCCCCCGAGCCTCTCTCCTCCTCCAGATACACTGCTGCTCTGTTTCCTTTCAGAAAAGAGAGGGCCTCTCAGTGATACCAACTGAACACAGGATAACAAAATGCAGTAAGAGTAGACGCAAACCCTCATACCAAGGGTGGATGAACCAACTCAGTAAGAGGAAAAGGGTCCCGAAAGCAGGCAAAAGAGTCAGAGACACCCCCACTCCCACCGTTAGGAATTCCACAAACATCCCAACCTAAACAACCACAGCATTATGTGGAGGACTTAGCACAGACCCATGCAGGCTTCATGACTGCCACTTCAGTCTCTGTGAACCCCTATGTTACCTGCTTAGCTGATTCTGTGGGCCATCTCTTTGTCGTTTTCTCCACCCCTCTGGCTCCTACAATCCTTCCTCCCCCTCTTCTGTAGAGTTTCCTGAGCTCTGCCTAATATTCGGGTGTGGATCTCTGTATCTGCTCCCATAAGCTGCGGAAGGAAGCCTCTCTGATGATGACTAGGCTAGGCACTGATCTATGAGTATAGCAGAATACCATTAGGAATCATTTAATTGACTTTCTCTTTTTCGTTTTTTTTATCCATTGTGTTTGGTTATACCCCAGGTCTCTGAGCTATCCAACTTCCAGTTCCTGGCAATCCTGGCAGTATCAGGCATGGGCTTGTGCCTTGGGCCTCACATTAGACCAGTCATTGGTTGGCCACTCTCACAAGCTCTGAGCCACCATTGCCCCAGAACATCTTGCAGGCAAGACAAATGTGGGTCAAAGGTTGGTGTCCCAGTTGCAACACTGGAAGCCTTGCCTGTTACAGAAACCATCCAGTCTCAGGCCCCACATCCTCTGTTACTGAGAGCCCTCTCTAGGGTCACTCTCATAGACTCCAGGAAGTTTCTGCTGCACTGGGTTTCCACATCACATCCTAAATACCCCCTTATTCCAGTTGTCTCTCCTTGTACTCTCTCCCTCCTCTACCTGATCCCTCTTGTTCCCATCCCCATCTCCCCTGAGCCCACCCATAAAATCCATTCTATTTTCCCATCCCAGGGAGATCCATGTGTCCCCTCTAGAGCCCTCCTTGTTACTTAACCTCTCTGGGTCTATGGATTGTAGTGTGATTACCTTTGCGTAACAGATAACATCCACTTATAAGTGAATACATATGATGTTTGTCTTTCTGGATCTGGATTGCCTTGCTCAGGATGATTTTTCCTAGTTCCATCCATTTGCCTGCACATTTCACGATGTCATTTTTTTAACAGCTGAGTCATACTCCATAGTGTAAATGTACCACATTTTCTTTATCCATTCTTCAGTTGAGGGACATCTAGGTTCTTTCCATTTTCTGGCTATTATGAATAAAGACACTATGTCCTTATGGTAAGACGAATTATCTTTTTTTTTTTGTTTTTAAAAGACATTTTTATTAAGTATTTGAGAATTTCATATAAGTGAACAGTGTATTTTGATTATATTCCCCTATTACCTCCCCCAGCTCCTCCCAGATCCATCCCCTATCTCCTCACCTCTTACCAATTTTGTGTAATTTTTATAACCCACCAAGTTTATTTTGAGCTGCCCCTATACAAATGGGCATGGGGCCATCCATTGGAGCATGATTAACCTACTGGGGCCTCACTTCTAAAAATACCTGGCTGTCCTTCCCCCAGAAGTTATCAACTGTCAGGTCTTGAGGTAGATCGATTCCCAATTTTCTGAGGAAGCAGGTGGCACACACTTTGAATCTTAGTACATGGAAGGTGAGAAAGCAGGATCCTTTGGCTTGCTGGCCAGGTAGATCCGCCTAATAGCTCTCAGTGAGCGACCCTGTCTCAAAAAACAAGCAAACTAAAAATGGATGAATAATTCCTGAAAAATCATATTGAGATCATCTTGTGGCTTCTACACACAAGTACACACATGTTCATGTGTACAGATAGACACATTCCAGAATATGTATACCTATGCAACAGAGCAAAAATTTCATTATGGAATTCAGCATCTCTAGATGTGTCTCTGTCTAGACAGCAGCATCTTAATTTTTTGGCAATGCAAGTTCTCACCGTGTGCTTCAGATCTTTCTTTAAGAGCAACTCTGATTGTGTGCAGTTCGGAGAGATGCTGATACGGATGCAAGTGTGGTTAGGTTGATGAGAGTATGGCCGGCCAGTGACTGACAGTCACTGTTTCTCATCTGAGTTACACACATAAGCAGTTCTGTGACTCGCTTCCAAAGAGTCTCTACATTCCCAGAGAATGAAGTCAAAATAGCTGTCCTAGCAATTCAAATCTGGTCCTTAGTTACCCTACTCCAGAGTCCCCATGTTCTCTCTCTCTCTCTCTCTCTCTCTCTCTCTCTCTCTCTCTCTCTCTCTCTCTCTCACACACACACACACACACACACACACACACACGTGTGTGTGTGTGTGTGTGTGTGTATTTGATTACTCTCCTTATAATTTTTTTTTTTTTTTTTGAGACAGAGTCCATCACTGAACCTGGGCTCACTCTTTCAGCTTCACGGGCTGGGCAGAGAATCGCAGGGACCCACCTGCCTCTTACCTTCCAGAACCAGGATTTCAGGAATTTCAAAAATCCAAGCCTGGATTTTGACATGTACACTAAGGATTCGAACTGAGGTTCTCATGCCTTCAAAGCAAGCGCTTTCCCAATGCAATCATCCCCCATGTCCCTCCATGGGCATTCCTTTTGAGTCATTGTTAATATTTTTTAGATCACTTTTTGCCTATTTTTGCAACTCCATGTCTAACAATTGCCGTATCTTTTGTTTGAAGAAAATAAGGAGTTCCCACGGTGCCTGGTCTGTCATGTGTAGCCATGTACATAGTTTGTTGTTACATACATTCTACTGAACAGTCACTTCCTAACGTTTTCCCTTCCTACCCTATCCCAAAGGCATCGGTTCTTCAGATGACATCAGCACTGCACATATTGAACAGTTCCACGGGCTTTCATGTCAACTAACCACAGTTTAGATCATTGCAATCCTTGCTCTCAGAAGCAGTCTGCTCTGAGGGATCTTTTTCTCTTCTTCTCTACTTAAGAATTCATAGCTGTGTTAATTTGGCATCCCTCCTCATTACACAGCTCCTGAGTAAGTTATATGGACATGATGAATGATAAATCAGATGGCCAGGCCTATATTGCTCATGACATTTTAATAGTATTAATCTGGGGTAGCTTTTAATTGTCCATTCTACAGCATTTAATGCTACGAAGATATAGATGTTTCCATTATTCTAATTGTATTTCAAATAAATGTATGGCTCAAATTCTCCATCTAACCCTCTTAAACAAGGCTAAATTAGAGATGTCTCTACTCATGAAAAATGAATTATTTTACAGGAAAACCTTGATTAATAGCACAAGAGAGCAGCAGAAATCTCAATGAACTGCACATTGCCTGTACTTAGTTTGTCAGAAAATATCATGAAGGAAGGATGGGCATGCCTAGTCTCATCATGAAATTAAAAACAAATTTTAAGAAAGATGCAAAACCAACATTCAAATCACCCCTCCTGCTTTTTATTTCTGTAATCTGCTTAAGGGAAAAATAGATGTTCAGATCACCTTGTGGTCCTGTAAGATTTTTAATTATAAGACAAAATCTCAATAATCTCTAATGTCTCTATTTGCAAGACAAGACATGTATTACTGTCTTTCCAAAGTACCTCCCCACAAGACCACGAAGACAAACTGAGTTAATTTTGAAGTAATCAAATCAATTAATTTCCAAGGACAATCAAACCTTTATTTTTAGTAGTGGCATCTATTATTACATGTAATAGAAAGTGTGAAGATTCCAAGTATTGATATCTTGCATAGTGAACATCAAAATATGAAGATATGCACAATTTTAATGTGGCTCATCACTTTCCAATCTTTTTAAACACAGGACCAAGAGTGTCTTTAGATGTCTCTAGTGGTGTTATCAGATGCCATCAATCATGTGAGCACGGTTCCCACAGCAGTAACCAGGCTATAAAGCATTCTTGTCTTTCTGACAGGAGAACTCACTATGTTTTTCTTTCAGCACTAAATAGTCTCAGAGAAAAGCTTGTAAATCTTCCAAAAAAAATAAACTCTATGAAACTTTTTAGTTTTATCTTCCCATCTGGCTACCTCTTCCTGAGATTTTGGTCTGTATCAAGACTTGGTACCAAATTATTTGGGTCCAAGTTTGAAAGGAGCTCTGCCTCGCCTACGACACAGCCAAAAGCTTGAGGATCCAAGACCAGTATTCTGGTCCAGAAAGGCAGATTACAGAAGATTTACAAGTGTTTAGGCAGCAGGAGGTCAGGGCATGAATTGAAACCAAGAGTTTGAAATGAGAGCTTTGAGGTCTATGGCTCCAGATAAGCACCTGCAAGGAATTGCCAAGTGAACATGAACCCAAATGGAATCAACATGCCAAGCAAGGTAGCTAGCCACTCAGAGATTTCTGAAAACTGAAGCAGATGGGATAATTTGAAAAGAGAGAAAGAGTGTTTGGAATTAGGTGACAGGAAAATACCAAGAAAGGCAATACAGAAAGGCAACTGATAGTTGAGCTTTCACATTTGTGACCTCTGTGAAATCCTGAATCTCCTCACTTCTGGTCATCTGTGCTGTTCTCTCCCCTAATCTGACTTATGGATCATTTCTATAAACTCTGATTGTCCAGAAGTCATAGTAATAGGTCTTTCTATGTAGAAGATTCCCTTGCTGGTCCACCAGATGCCCCTCACAAGGCAGTGTATGTGTTTTTCCTTCATCAGTTTAAAACATTGTGTGGGATAGGGCAGGCCATAGCATCCTCAAACTGTTCAGAGATACCTGGGTGCATAGGAACACTCCTTGAAAGTATCACACCCAGTGTTTGATCGATGCAAACGTGTGGAAAGCCAGATCCCTTATTCTGAAGTGGGAGAAATAGATGTACTCATTGCATACTCCAGAGTTTTGGGTAGGATTGAACTGAGTGAACATGCTGTAAGATTTTTGTCAGCTTGACTCAAGATAGAGTCATCTGGCACAACTGAGGAAATCAGTTGAAAATATTAGTTGAGAAATATTTCTGAAGGCCAGTCTGAGGGGCATTTTCTTAGTAAATGACTGATGGGCAAGGGTCCCGCTTCCTGTGGGTAGTGCCACCCCTGGACAGGTGGTCCTGGATGATAGAAGAAAGCAAGCAGAGTAAGCCATGGAGAGCAAGTTAGTAGGCAGTACTCCTCCATGGCCTCTGCTTCAGCTCCTTCCTCCTTGTTCCTGCTCTGCTTCCTTCAGTGATAGACTGTGATGAGGATATTTAGGTGAATAAACCCTCTCCAAGTTGCGTTTGATCAATGTGCTTATCTCAGCATTAGTGAGCAAGCTAACATAGTAAAGGGGAGTTGCCAGCTAAGCCAGGTCTTTACTGATTCTTTGCCTGTAAGGATGTTTGCTTTCCTAAGTCCTACGAGAGCCTGCTGATCCTCTTCTTCCCCCTCCCTCCCCCTCCCCCCTTCCTTTCCTTACCCTCCTCTCCTTTCCTCTTATTCTTTCCCCTATCTTTTCTCCTCTTTGCTTCTCTTTTCCTTCCATCACTGCACCTTTTTTTCTGAGACCTCACCAATCTCGCAAGCTCCTCTCTTTTGTCTTTTCTTCCCTATGAACTATAAGATATTCTGACTTCATTTGCTGCCCTGAAGGCCAAGTGAATACATAGTCACTTGAGTTAGGAAAATGACACATGATTTGCCAAAGTTATATTTTTAATTTCATTCTAGAATGAAGAAATTTCACATCATTCTAACAAGTGAAATTCATATCAAAGAGAGAAAATGAGCAAGTCAGTTTGAAGTGTTTTAGGGATTGACTGTTACGCTGATTTTTCCAAAAATTCATCTTAGAAAAATGTTTGGGAAACCCTGAAAGTGAATTTATTCAAAAGGACTCTGAGGAAATTAAGATATTTAGAAACAGCGATGATTGCTTATAATCAGGGGCTTGATGTAATCTGGAATCCCATGGGAAAAGAGTCTCAGAAAGGACTGTCTAGAGCAGGCCAGCCTGTGGAAATTCTGTGAGAGACTGTTGATTATGTTAATTGAGGTGGGAAGACCCAGTCTAAAGCGGGGAAGTGTGAGCCCCTGGGCTTGGGTCTTGGACTGCATAGAGAACAGAAAGTGAGTTGAGCACAGTATCCAAGTATTCACTTTCCTTCTGCTCTTGACCATGCATGTCATCTGACTAACTGCTACACTGACTTCTCCTACGAAGGGCTGTCACTGTCAACTGTGAGCTCAAATGAATCCTGTCCTTTCTGCTTTTGTCAGGGTGTTTTATCACAGCAACAGAATTAAAAGTAGGGACCCAAACAAACAAACAAAAATCAAAGGATTGTATTTGGGGGCAAAGAATATACTAGGGGAATTAGCATATCCTTTTGACCACATGGACTTTTCATTAGTGTATCCCTGAGCACTTCAAATTCATACTGACAATCAAGTTCGTGTCGTTTTTTTCTCTGAATTGTGTCTGAAAACAGTGCGGACTCAGATGACTTAACAATTGTTTATACTTTCAAGACTAGTTAATCCGCTGATTTTAACCACACTATCTGACCCCACGCCCTCGTACTTTGCCATGACATTGATGTATTTCTGAGGAATTTTCAAGAAGCTCTAACTAGGTAAAATGTCAGATAAAAAGAAAAACAAAATGTCTTAGTGTGTAAAAAGATTTGGAAAATTATAATATACTTTTCCTTTTAGATCATGACCCTCCACAGGTCCCTCATATTCCCACACAGTCTGATTTGAGAAAAGACACACATAGTCAGTTTTAAGACATTTGTGCAACTTAGTTGGGTGGTGGTGGTGCACTCCTTTGATCCCAGCACTCGGGAAGCAGAGGCACATAGATCTCTGAGTTCCAGGCCAGCCTAGTCTACAGAGTGAGTTCTAGGACAGCCAAGGCTACACAGAAAAACCCTGTCTTGAAAAACTGAAAGAATGAGGTAGAGGAGGAGGAGGAGGAGGAGGAGGAGGAGGAGGAGGAGGAGGAGAAGAAGAAGAAGAAGAAGAAGAAGAAGAAGAAGAAGAAGAAGAAGAAGAAGAAGAAGAAGAAGTAGTCATCCTAGACTGGAGTTTTGCTCTCTTCTGCGGAGATTTGCTTACATTTCTAGGTGATCAAAGAATCTTTCTGTCTGTGGGGATACATAGATGGGTTTGCTTGCTGCACACATATTAGTTTCTTTCTCATTGCTATGACTTATTAGCTGACAAGAAGAGGCTGAAAGGGAGAGACAAGGAGGAATTTATTTTGGTTCAAGCACTGAGGGGATCCAGTGCATCCTTATGGGAAACGCATGGTGGTAGGAAGTAGTGGGGGCTATGTTTTTATAGATTATGAACCCTCAGTGCTGACCTACCAGCAATCCATTTCCTCTGCCCTTATCTCCTTAGAGGAACTGTAGTCTCCCAAAATAATATGGGCAGTTGGGGACGAAATGTTTAAATCCACGAATCTTCCGGGAACATTTTCACTTACAAATCATAACATACTTTTCATAAGACTGTAATTTCCTGAGCTCAGTTTCCCCAATGTGACACAGAATGCTGTGGACACAGCATCTTCCTGGCTTTCTGAGTGTCATCTCTGTGGGATTCAGGAGACAGGAGGACATGTGACCTGCAGTCAGGAGAAGAGTAAACTGTCTCAGGGCACTTGAGCTCACTGGCTCTGTATTAGCCAATAATTTGCAAATACAATAACTTCTGCTTTTTTTTTTTTTTTTTTTTTTTTTTTTTTTTTAAGATAGGTCTCCTGAATCCCAGATTGCTGTTGAACTCCCTATGTAGCCTAGAAAGACCTTTGGACTCCTGGTCTTTCTGCCTCAACTTGCCAGTGCCAAAATCACAGGTGTGTACCACCATGCCAAGCTGATGCAGAGCTGGGGATGTAACTCAGGACTTCAGGCATGCTGGGAAAACACTCCACCAGCTGAGCAACACCATGAGCCTGGAAGTCAATCTAATGGCTATCTACTAAATAAGAACGCATTGTGAATGTCATGGTCTATTCTTAGGAATTCAGAATTCAAAGTCTAGGAAGTCTTTGAACAAGGAATCACACGTTTTCTTTTTCTACTCGAACTCATTTCTTCCTTTTGCATGTTGATTTGGAATTTAGCTCAGAGAGGGGGGCAAAAAAGGCAGCGGAGTTGGCTGAGGGGAGACAAGAAGTCTCAGGAACAAGAATGTGCCAGCTGCTACTTTGCTGGTCTCCTCTGAGGGTTGATTCTCCCCTTTCAAGCTCCAGGAGAAAACAGTCATGAAGTAGATACTTTGCTTTCCGTGAGTCTCTGCTTTTGTTTCCCTGTATCAACCACTTCCCTGGCTCTAATTACGTGGCTTTGCACATCCTTGAAGTAAAGATAAATCTCTTTTCACAGGAGAGATCTTTCTTCTCTTAAACAACAGCTCTGGAGGAAACCTTGAACACTAGATCTAAAGTCCACCTGGCTGTCTTTGCTGGTTTTGTACCCTACTACTGCTCATTCTAATTGCTATGCAGTATTATCTAACCTTGAAAAGAGTCTGTCTTTTCTTTTTTTCTTTTCTCTCCCACTGCATTACATGGAATCGTGGCATGAACAGCCCAGCCAAGTAACTGGGATAATTTGATGTGAAGTCTTAGCTGATCTGAGAATTCTGCAGGAGGAACTTCTCAGTAATAAAAGAAAACTCAGCTGGAAATATACATTGGAGAAATAAATTGGAAGATGACTTTAAATGTTTTTGAGTGGGTCCCAAGGAATAGAAAAGGAAGCAGAACACAGAAAACGATAAACAAAACTTTCAAGGCTGACTCAATAAGTGCCTCTTAAAATAGCTGTGAGTTTCCCTCGTAACACCCAGTGGGCTGCCAATAGCTAGGCAGACAAATCGAGCAATTAGATGCTATGAGGCAGGATCTGAATAGATCTATAACATGGCATTGTGAGTGGAGATTTAACTATTGTCTGAATTAAATGATACTAGACAGAAAATATTATATCTGCCCTGGACAGTAGAGTACCAGGACTCTGTGAAAGGTACTTCCTAACCTGAGCATCTGTGATGTGTCTGATGGATTGATGGGCTCTGAGAATGCCAAGATGAGAGATATAGCTCTTTCCAAAATATAGAAGAGAAAACAAGGGTGTACAATAGCCAACACAGTGTACTTGGGAAAGGATTTTAAAAGTGATATACATGTACTGTGTGGCGGGGGGAACCTAGGGGACAACACTTTTCTAATAACGGGGTGCTGGAGAAGCTGGGTCCTGGGAGTCTTGGGGATTAAGTTGAAACTTCCAAACTTAAAACAAATTTGGTGGTTCAGAAGCACCTGGGAATAAGAGGGCTGCTGTATTTGGAAATAATGAAGGCCAGTCTGGCTGAAATATTAAAAACAAGAGGCCAGGAAGAAAGGAATCCTAAGCTAGTGAGGAGGGATAGATCTTGAAAGACTTTTTGTGTTATGCTGAGGGACTGAGACATTATCCTGAGAGTTAAGATGTGCTATGGATGTGGTTGACACTTAGCTTTCATCCTTCATTTTTCTTCTTATTCTTACTGTCTTCAAGTGACAGGGAGACTGGTTAGCCGTAAAACAAATTCATGGCATCTACTCTGGGCCTTCAATTAATTCAAAATTGGTTACACTTGCATCTATTTATTTAATTTAAAAAGTGATTTATTTTTATTTATTCATGAGTATATGGCATGCCATGTCTATGGTAGTGTCTGCAGAGGCCAGGGGAGAGCATGGGGTCCATTGGAGCAGGAGTTACAGTTAGCTGTGAGTTGCCTCATATGTGTGCTGGGAACTGACCTTGGGTCCTCTGCAAGACCACTATGCATTCTCATGTTGAGCCATCTATGGTTACATTTCATAGATCATCATTTCATTTTGCCTCCTAATTTAAATTATGTTTCTAGACATAAAAATTTTTTCATGTCTTACACAGATTTTTAAATCAAATGATCAGTTATATATATCATGTTTTAACCAGAAAAACTCAGTAACCTTAATAAAAATTTCTTACTATGGAGCTGATAGTGTTGGTCAGCGGCAGAGCACTTCTCCAGCACTGGTGACACCATGGGTTTGAACTCAGCACTGGAAAAAAATTAGTCGTCAAAGTCAAAGATTGTGCTTCCATACTTATAACATTTATAATGCCATGCATCCAACAATTTGACTCCTAAGTATCCTTTATGTTATCTCCACAGATATGGCTCTTTGCAAAAAAAAATTTAATTTAATTTGAGATATT
Organism: Peromyscus californicus insignis; assembly: GCF_007827085.1. Classification (NCBI taxonomy): domain Eukaryota; kingdom Metazoa; phylum Chordata; class Mammalia; order Rodentia; family Cricetidae; genus Peromyscus; species Peromyscus californicus. Next base: position 11,473,538 of record NW_026294436.1, on the reverse strand, counting down.
TCAAAGACCATACCAAATATTGAAAACTAGGTTCCTAGGATCAAAGATTTGCTACTTTATGTGACTACGTGTGATAAATAATTCTTAAATAGTTTTTTTTTTTTTTCTGCCTTTGGTTGTATACCTAAATGGTATTGCAGGAACATCAAAAACAGGAGAATCATTCATTTAGTCTGAAAAGCTGCAGATTTGTGTATTATTTATGCTGAAGTACTCTGATAGATCTCTCTGTTTTTCATTTTCTTGCAATTGCAGCTCTTTTAAATTGCTATTTTAAAAATCATGTTTCTATTACTTTCGGGCTTCTTTTTTAGCACAGTTATTCTGAAGGAGGGAAAAGGACAGAAAACAGTTTTGATCTGAGTTTTACTAGCAGTAAGATCCATTGACTCAATTAAAAATCACAACATGAGGGACCTTCGGAGCTAGCTTGATGGTAAAGAACCACACTGCTCTTGCAGAGGACCCAAGTTTGGTTCACAACCCTCACATTGACAGCAACTCCAGGGAACCCAAGGTCCTCACCTGTCACCCGTGGACTCCTGAGTGCACATTTGCATACCCCACAAACATGCGTGTAAATAAAATTATAATCATATATTTGCAGAAGGGTTAGGATTCTTTCAGACTTAACTATGGCACCAAATTTCCTCAGTGTTCACCAAGACTTACATTTATCACCAGGTCCTATGTGAACTCAGCGTGTGTGTGTGTGTGTGTGTGTGTGTGTGTGTGTGTGTGTGTGCCCGCGTGCACATGCACTCACACTTTCACATGTGAGTGCTTGCATATGTGCATAGAGATTAGCTTGAAGGTTCAAAACCCACATATAAATTATTTTCTTCATCATCCCACGGAGAAGTTGTCAAACCTAAATCAATAACTTCTCAACTCCTACCATGAAAGGAAACCCTAATGAAATTTAGAAGACTGCACGTGAAAGGAAAACAGGAAAATAGGAGGAGCTTTCTGAGAAGAAGGTTGAAAATGACTAAAACTATTTATATGAATATATGAAACTGTCAACAAAATTCGTAAACCCAGGCAAGAAAGCATGTGCTGGTAAACTCAGCACTGGGGAATGGAGACAGGACTGAGGTTTCCTGGTTATCCAGTGTAGCCAAGGCAATAGGCTCTCAGCTCAGTGAGAGGCAGCCATTGAGGAAGACACTTAATGTCAATCTTGGGCCTCTCTATAAATACACACACACACACACACACACACACACACACACACACACACACACACACACTTGCATACAAACCTGCATGCATCTGCATAAACACATACAAAAAGTTAGTTCACTTATTTTGATTTAACAAGTATTGTCTCATGCAAATAACGTTTTCTTCTGAGTTGCAAATGAAAATAACAGTTTGTAAGCCACCAACCTGATAGAATAGGGAAGAATTTTCATTTTATAGCCATATAATCCTTTTTATATTTTGAGACAATTCCATGCATGTGTACAATATATCTTGGCCATATCTGTCCCTGGCAATGTGATTGCTTTAGTTAAATTTCGGATTTATGAATGTGATTCAAGCAATGAAGAGATTTTTATTTGTAGGATTGCAGTAAGAGTGTTAAAAGAAAACAATAGAATGGAATGTGACCTCAAGAAGGTTGAATTTTAGAATGTGACTGAGAAGCGGATGGGAGAGGTCAGACTCCAGCTTTCCAGTGAACATGGCTCCTCCAATTTCTCTGTATTGGGTCAGTTATTTCAATCAGAAGGCACCAACTCTCTCTATGCAGGAGGTTAGTGATTTGTAGAACTGCACATTTTTCTTTTCTTTCTTCTGATTGTTATTATTTCAGAAATAAGCCAACCTCTGACCATCATCAACTTCTAAAGATTGTACTTTACACTTTTGATCTGTGGTAATCATGTTGTCACAGTGGTAAATTGTGTGTATGTGTATGTTAGAAAAAGTAGATAAAAACTTGATGCCGAAAACACCACAGACTCAGTCTTTTGAAGTCAAACTTTCTCAGTCAAGATAGTCCAAATATTTCCTTGATGCACCCAGCAAGCTTATGATTTAAGCAATTTATCTACTAATTTTCTTTAACATATCTGCTCTATTGTTTACTCATTCACTCACTGATGATTTTATGAATTAAGAACTAAAATTATTGGGGGTGGAGAGATTTCTGAGTGGTTAAGAACACTTACTGTTTTGCAGAGGACCAGAGTTTAGTTACCAAAACACATGCGATAGATAAAAGCCATCCCAAATTCTAATTTCTTCTGGCCTCCACAAGAACCAGGAACAGGCACTCCCATGGCACACAGACATACATCAAGCAAAACACTGATACTCATAGAAAAATGTTTTAAGCGCTAAAATTCTGAAACAAGGACTGGATCAGCCATGCTTTGGAATATAGCAGCAGAGTATCTAAGAAGGATCTTTCTATTATAATATAAAGAAAACGTCTCACAGCTGAGTATGGAGGTTCACAATTGTAATCATAGCTACTCAGGAGACTGAGGAAAGAGAATCATGAGTTGTTAGTCACTTTAGGAAGCTCAGTGAGACCACCAACTCAGTAAGTCAATACATTTCAAGATACATCAAAGGCTTTTGGGGTCCTGACCCTCAATAGCTTTCACCCAGAGTTCTAGAAGAGACGCTACTGGTGACGATTTAATCTGAGGGGTTCACTAATAAATCTATACACACGAAACTCTTTAGTCCATACACTTTATTCTTTTGAGTCAGTTCTCTCTCTATGCAGCTTCTTTTCTGCTCTCATGCTTAGCTCCTCTCTGTTCCTTCTCTTCCTATCCTCTCATTGTCCTGGTTGTAACTAAGCTCTTTCCATCTCACCCTCATCTTCATCTTAGTCCGTTCTTCCATCCATCTTCCTCCTTTCCTCGCCTACTCTCATGACCCGACTCAATCCACCTACAATCTGCAAAAGCTCTGACTTGTTGCTTTCTTGTCCCATGGGCAACTCTGCTCAGTGCTAGGAAATCTGCCTCATAGACTCACCCCAACTGGTATGCAAAGATCCCATTTGTTCTGAGTCAATTGCTCTGGAATGCCACTTAGCCTGTGAGAGGAAGGAGGCTCTGAGCTTCATTTGCACAAGAAACAAAACTATGCACCTAGTGTCAACTGTCTCCTAGGGGTCTCAGGAAGGTATTTACTTAAATTCAGGACATCTTTTGGCCTTGGATGCTAGATAGGTATTTCAGATAGAATACATTGTTAGGAGTTCTTGGAAACATACATAGCATACAAGAAAATCATTGCAGGAACCAGCTAATATATATACAAAAGCTAAAATATCACTAAGATTCCTTAAGCCAGAGCTTGACCTCTGGAAAAGTCCTTGACCTTCCAAGTAGTAGCTTTTGTCATAGTAGCTGGATTCCATTACATTTTCCTGCAGCTCACAGCAAAGATATTTTAAAATTTCCTCCAGATCTCTTAAATTAGGAGTGTGATTTCAAACATGGACACTTCAAGATTTTTAGGAGAACAAAACCTCTAACTACCTTTTTCAGAAATAAAACAGTCTAAGGAACAAAGCAGATTAATGGGAACAGGACAGTAAGGGAGGTTCAGGGGAGTAGGCAGTAAGCTCAATGTGCAATGCATACTTGTATGAAAATATCCTTATGCAACACAATGCCATATTAATGGATATATACAGTGGAAAATTCTTAAAAAGAAAAAAAGATTTCAATTTATCTAACCTTTAAGAGATATCAAAGGGATAATATAATGAACACAAGATTACAGAGATGAAGTCTGGTGGCAGTGGCTCACAACGTTAATCCCAGCACTTGGGAGGCAGAGCAAGGCAGATCTCTGTGAGTTCAAGGCCAGCCTGATCTACAGAGTGAGATCCAGGACAGGTACCAAAACTACACGGAGAAACCCTGTCTCGGAAAACAAACAAACAAACAAGATTGCAGAGATGGCTTAACCGTTAAAGACACTTGCTGCTATTTCAGGAGACTGGAGTTGGCATTCCATGACCCATGTTGGGTGGTTCACTACTGCCTCTAACTCCAATTACAGGGAATTGGACTACCTCTTCTTCTAGCTGCCACAGATACCACACCATGTGTACATATACGTACAGATACACACATATGTAATTCAATATATAATAACCCTTTAAACTATAAAAATACATATTGTGCTACTTTCCCCGTGTGCCAAGTATCACTTAAATGGAAATTTCTAGTGGACTTAATGATATGGATTCACAACACACCCCCAGGGTTGGGCATGGTCTTGCATGCCTGGCGGGACCTAGTCACTTCCGCCTAGTCATTTCCGGGTCAAAATGTCTTGCGTGACCAGGACCCAGTGGCTTTGCGTGGTTGTGTAAAGCATGCAGCGCAACCATGTGATCTACACACATGTGTGGAATGGCCACATGGGCCTGTGTGCGCAGGCGCAGGCACGGACCAGCCTTTATAAGCCGGCGTCATGATTCCACTTCACTCACGTGTCTTTCCACAGGCCTGAGCACCTCTGTCTCTTTACCTTATCTTAATAAAATTCTTGTTAGTGGATTCTGTTGTGTTTTGTGTTAAGTTTACATTGGGGCACTCATTGCCATCGATGCAGAAACTGAGAAATCAAGCTGACAGTCTCACTTCATGTGTTGGAAGTGCAGATGGGATTTTTGCATGTGTTTCAGGGCTTCAAAAAGCTCTAACATTGTGTCAGCTTGGTCAGGACTTCCTTCCAGGTTTCAGCATGAGTGATCTGAAATACTGAAGAGTGGAGAGACGGTTCAGTGCTTAAGGATGTGTACTGGGCTTGCAGAGGACTTGAGTTCAGATCATAGTACTCATGTCACACATCTCTCTTGCCTTAACTCCAGCTGCAGGGGATCCGAGGCCCTCCTCTGGCCCCTGCAGGCACTACACTCACATACACACACCCACACAGAAATAGGACATGTAGACCTGAAATAAATTTGTTTTTTTTCTCTTTTTTTAATTGAAAACAGACTCTTTTCTCATATGATATATCCTGATTATCGCTTCCCCTCCTTCCCACCTCCCCCACTAGATATCCACTCCTTTTCCATCTCTCATTAGACAAGAACAAGCTTCTAAGAGATAACAACCAAACACGGCAAAATAAAATATAGTAAGATGAAGCAAAAATTTACATATCAAAGGCAATCCAACAGGAGGAAAAGAGCTCCAAGAGAAGGCAAAAGAGTCAGAGACCCATTTGTTCTCATAGTCAGGAGTCCCGTGAAAATACTAAGCTAATAGCCATAATATGTACACAGAGAACTGGGTACAGACCCATGTCTGCCCTGTGTTTGCTGCTTCTGTCTCTGTGAGCTCATATGAGCCCTGCTTAGTTGATTCAGGGCACTGTGTTCTCCTGGTAGTCTCTATCTCCTCCACTCTTTCCATCTCCTCTTCTGTGGGATTCCCTGACTCTGGGCAGAAAGATTTGATGGAGATCTCCAATTTAAACTCTTTCACAATAATGTTTGGCTGTTGGTCTCTGCATATGATCCCATCTGATGCTGAAGATAGGCTCTCTGATGATGACTGGATAAGGTACTGATCTATATATCAAAATGTCATTAGGAATCATTTTACTGGCTTTTTGTTGTTTGTTTGTTTGGTTGGTTTGATTTGGTTTAGGTCAGCAGTGTTTGGTTGTACTGTAGTTCTTTGGGCTATCTAGTCTCTGGTTATTGGTTACCCAAGCAGTGTCATGTTCCTTCTCATGGAGTGGACCTTAAGCTAAGTTAGTCATTGGTTGGCTATTCCTACAAGGTCTTTCCACAAATACCCTAGCATATTTTTCAGGTAGGACAGATTGTAGGTCAGTGGTTTTGTGGCTGGGTTAGTGTCTATGTTTCTCTTTAAGTAACCTGCAGAGTACCTGCCAGAACCAGAGACTGTAACATAGGGGTGAAGGCTTCATATAGGCACCAGTGAGACTTGTCCATGTTCAATGAATTGTGTGGTTGTTGTCCTCAGCAATGGGCCTCTGCTGTTAGTTTGTGGAGAGCAACCCTTTGTCTTAGCATCATCCTAGGTTGTATTAGGATTTCCTTGGGCCTCCTTGGCTAATAACTCAATTGAATATAACCCAGACCCCCGCAAACAGAAGTCTTGTCTCTCAAACAAGTGATAGCCAGTTGAAATTCTGTATCCCCCATTACTAGGAGTCCTTATTAGGAGCACTGTCATCGATTGCAGGATGTTTCCACTATACTAGGTTTCCACACTAGCCCCAAATGCTCCCCCCAACCATTTTCAGGCATCTCTCTCTAGCTGTCTCCCTCCATCCTGTCTCTCCCCTCACCTGATTCCTCCTGTTCCCATCCCCATCCACCCCCAGTCCACACATAAAATCTATTTTATTTCCTCTTCCTGGGGAGATCCATGCATCCCCCTAGACCCTTACTTTTTACCTGAACTGGTCAATGACTTGTAGCTTGGTTATCATTTAATTACCAGCTAATAAACACTTATAGATAAATACATACCACAGTTGTCTTTCTCAGTCTGGGTTACCTCATTTAGGATGATTTTTTTTCTTAGTTCTTTCCATTTGCTTGCACATTTCATGATGTCATTTTATTCTTTAACAGCTGAATAATACTTCCTTGTGTAAATGTATGACATTTTCTTTATTCATTCTTGAGTTGAGGTTGTTTGCAGTTTCTGGCTGGAGGGAGGTGAGAAGGGGTAGACTGTGGGATCCACAGAGATGTGGACAGGGAGGAGGTGAAGCTGCAGCTGGTGACATGTTGCAGCTCTAGGGTTGAGCATGAGAGATTGGGTCTGGGTCTCAAAGAGATCGAAGAAGGGATGCCTTCAGTAAAATTCTCAAAAACTCAATGAAAATATCAGATATAAGATACTCTGAATGGAAGTCTGCAGAAAGAGTGAAGGTATCTAGACTTTCAAGGACTTAAAACACTGGAATTGTTAGGGAAAGAGTAAATACTTTATATAATAATACATGGAAAATGGCCAAAGAAATAAAAACAGACACAAAAATAAACATAAAACAATAGTTTATGTTGAGTAATTAAATGAATTCGGGAAAATCTCAAGGAACTTTTAAAATCCATTGTCACTGACTTTCACAGACTGTTTTCTGATCTCTGCAAGTGTGTCCCCACCCTCAAAATAAACAAATGTAGTTAAAACTTTTTAAAGTAAAAGATAATTAAAATGTATAGTAATTTCCCTAAAGTAGTGAATGAAATGGATGCTTTGATATGAATGGTAAAAGGATGGTCCCTGTGTAAGCATCAGAAAAGGCACTGAACACCGAATACAGAAACACACAGAAGTTATAGAAAATATACTCATCTCACTTAGACTGTTAGAACAAGCACATGCCTGTGTGTTTGTCAAAGTAGTCCCTGGAAGTCAATGACGAACCATTTTCTTAGCCAGAGAGTAAGCTTTTCCAACACAGATGGGTGCCTTAGTTTTGTTTATGTTGTTGTCCTAAATATCCTGATGAAAATCACCTTAAGAGAAAAAATGGAGTATAATTAAGCTCACAATTTTATATTAATGTCCATCACTGTGGTGAAGTCAAGGCAATAGGTACTTATAGCAGTGAGTAATTTCCACAGTCAGGAGCAGAGAGAAATGAACTTAGGCTTGCTGGCTTTGTTCACTCTCCTCTCTACACCTGTACAGTTTAGAACCCAAGTCCAGGAAATGATGTCACCCATAATGGGTGGAGTTTTCTACCTCAACTAATGTAATCAACACAATTCCTCACAGAAGTGCTCATCGGCCAACCTTATGAAGATAATTCTTCACACAGACTCTCTTCCCATGTAAGTTTAGATTATGTTTATTTGACAAGGAAAAGCAGTCATCATAACAGACAAGTCAGCAGCTGAAAGAATAGCCTCTTTAATATCCTTGGAGTGGGGAAAAAGGAAAATCCAGAATTATAGCCCAAGAAAAATGACATAGAAACAAAGACATTTGCAAGAAGACAAAAGACATTTTAACACAAAAGAGTTACACTAAAGGAATTTCTAAAGGCTATTTTCCTCAAAGTGAAAAGGATTTTCAAAAGGCTTGATAATTAAATAAGAATGAGGAGCAGAAAAAATAGGTGATATGCAAGTAAATATAATGACTATTATCTTTAAAAATAAATGATGCCAACAATGATAATATCTTTTTGATGTTTTATATCCCAAGTTGCTCATGTAAGCAAGTTTAATTAAAATCAACTTGTTGGGAAGAATGGATTCAACAGCAGTGAGTGAGAAAGAAAGAGTAATCGGGGTATAAAGGATCATAATACATTATATACATGAGTGAAACTGTAAAGGAATGAATAAGAATACAATCAAACAAAGGAAAAATTAAATCTATAGACATATGCTGATTAATAGTTCCTGTATGTCAGAAAGAACTGATGAATGTTAACATATCTAAATATAGCTGGAGTCCTCTGAATTTGAGCATAAGTCACTTGTATCTATGACATTAGAGAAATGAACATCCTGGTTGATGGTAGACACAGACAATGCTGAATGACAAATCCTCAGTGCACCCGTTCACTCAAATCACAATAACAAAATATTTGAGTCTGCCTGGAAGAAATGGGAGGAGAGTAGTTTTCTTCTCTCTTCTCTTAGATGCTGTGGAGTCATCTGAGAAGTGGGCACAAGCGTGGCACTCTCTGAAGGGCTCTCTTTGTGCTTTAGATGGCTTCTGGTTGGCTGCCATCTCCCTATGTGCTCTTGTGGCCTCAGTGCACAGATACTGAGAGAAAACAAGCAACCAACCCCATATCTCTTCTCAATAGGGCATTAAGCATGATCCAACACTCACAACCTCATGTAACACTAATCACCTCCTAAGCATCCTCTCTCCATAGACCATGCCACTGGAGGCTAGCTCTTTAACACATGAATACTGACTGATCACAAATATTCAATCGATAATACCTACCAGAGGAGTCAAAATGAATGGAAAATGTCAAAAGGCTAAAACATAATGCAAGACACTGAGAACCCAAGCAATAAAGAAAGCATTAAAAGTGATAATGCAACATTCCTTGCTCTTAGAAACTGCCTGAGGTAATCATGTTCTAATAAGCAGCTAGGTAAATAAATTGCTTGAGTGAGTACTGGAGAATACAGGTTGAGAAAATCAAATTAGTCATCCTTGTGGGATAACAAAAAATAAAATAATGTCTTATGGATATAGAGAGATGGTTCAGGGGATAAGATCTTTTGTTTGCTCTTCCAGAGGACCTATGTTTGGTTCTCAAGGGATGACTTTCAATTCCTTGTTTAGGGAGCTGATATCATCCTTTGGCCTCTGAGGTTACCCACAAATATGTGGCATATGTACACACAGACAAACACATACACACATACATATTTAATAAAGATGCAAATATACCTTAAAAAAGACAATGATCTCTTAGGATGGTGTGGGGGCCCTGAGCCGAAGAATGGACATATTCAAAATCTATAAAGAATCTCTGTGGTTGGGCAGAGCTGATCACAAACATTTGATGGAAGGAACCTGCATTCTTTTTCTGGTATTGCTAAGTTCAATCTTCACACACTTAGCAGCTCAAAGAATGTAAATGTGCTTCTTATAGTTATGCATGGCAGAAAAGCTCTAGTCAGTGAGGGCTGCAGTCAAGCTATCAGCGGTCCTGTATTCTCTTCTAAAAGCTCAGTGGGAAACTTCATTTCCTGCTTATTAGGGTTTGGGGCATAATTTAGTTCCTCACAGGTATGGTTTTAATGTCCATCATCTCATTGTCAGCATACTGAGACACACTTCTTCTTCCGTAAGACTGCACGCACCATCAGATAACCCCTGGGTCCCTTCTACTAACAGGGAAGTCAGTAGCTTTACTTTTTCTCTGTTAACATTAACCAGAAAGTACTGGCTAGTTCTGTTAATTTAAAGCAGCATTAATGAGACCTGTCTAGAGAGTCCAGAGTCTTTCCCCCATCTTAAGGATGAAATCCATCATCATGTCTGCAAGGCCACTTACAAGATACGGAGTACTACTCACATGCTTTAGAGATTGGGATGCAACAAAATTCTTTCCCTGCTGCTATGATAAACTACTATGACAAAAGTTGACAAGATGAACTGAAAAGAGAAAGGGGGTATTTGGGCTCACAGTTCAAGAGTACAGTCATCAGGAAGCAGAGAATGACCAAAGGTTGCTGGTGTTCAACTTGCTTTGTCTGTTTTATATCATCCAGGATCCCAGTCAGGAAATGGTGTGGCTTACAGTGGGTAGGTCTTCCCACTTGTCAACTTGATCCATCCTAGACTCACTTGGGATGAGAGTCTCAATGAGGGATCACCTAGGTTGGTTTGGCCTGTGGGCATGTATGTCAATGGGGAAATTGTCTTAAGTTAATTGATATGGGAATACTCAGTCTACAGTGTCAGGCACTATTCCCTAGGCGTGGGGGGGGGGGGGTGCTTCGGAAATGCCGAACAGTGGAGGAACAAAGCTAAGCACAAGTGAATAAGCTGTACTCACACACGGATTTCTCTCTGCTCATGACTGCGGACGCGACTGCCTGCTGCAAGTTCCTGCCTCTGTCACTTCCTGTTCAGTGACGGACTCAAACCTAAAATTGTAAGCTAAAATAAATCTTCCCTCCCCTACGTTGCCTTTTGTTCAAATATTTTATCACAGCGACAGAAATGAAACTAAGACACTATCTTAACTACAGTCAAGAGAAACTCCAGTGGCATGCCTGGAGCCTAACCAATCCCTAAGATGGATGCTTGGAGGCTAGTCTGTTTTGTGCCTATGGGTCCTGTCAAGGTGATAATTAACACTACCTACCATGTAGTGCTAACTTAAAGGATAAAGCATAATTTAAGCGTTCTTTAAGTTTGTCAGAGGAGAACTCCAAAATGAGCAAGATTGTGATATATGTCAAATTTACATAAAATCTCCAATATTCTACATTTTGATGTTCATATAAATTTCACTCTGACTAGCCAGCTGAGTAGTAATGTGGTGTGATGAGACTGGAGTGAAAAAAAAAAAATCATATTCCAGGTCCTGAGTAGCATCAGGAATCATCTTGGAAGTTTAAATGCATTCCCAGGGAACTGAGAACCCTCTGACTTGATTTGTTTGTTTTTGCAACAAGAGTAAGAGTCACATTAAGGGGCTTGGGAGATGGCTCAGTCAGTAAAGGGCTTGCTGGACAAGCCTAAGGACTTGAGTTTGATCCCCAGAACCCACATTACAAAGATCTGGGCATGGTGCTCTGTGCCTGTAAGACCAGCCCTGAAAGAGTAGAGACAGAAGAATTTCTGGAGCTGGCTGGCTTGAAAGTGGAGATGAACCAGTGAGCTCCAGGTTCAATGAGAGAGTCTGTCTCAAAAACAGGAAAAACAGGAGGTTGAGGAGAATTGAAGAAGTTACCCAACATTAACCTCTGCTCTCTACACACACATGCATACATGCCCTAACACTACCACATTTACACACACACACACACACACACACACACACACACACACACACACACTTCACACAGTCATGCATTAAGACCAACACTGTTTGCCACTGAAAGGGTAGGTTGAGGGTAAATCTAGAAGATAGCGTAATTTAAAAAATGAATTTGAATATGTAACAAAATAAAATAAAAGAGAGCACCACTTAAGGAGGCAGAGCAATATGGCAGAATAAGTCTGTGAATCAGAACTGGGAAGTCAGGAAGTAGTTTGGTAAAGAGGTGATAGTTCTTCAATATTTAGAAACCGTGTGAGAGCTGGTGGCTAATCCATTGGCATCTTGAAATCCACTCTGCTGAGAGTGTTTACCACAGAAAGGCCCCAAATGTGTTCCCCAAGTAGAAGCCTATGATTCTAATGTGACAGGGACAGTGAGTCATAGCAGTCTTCTTTGTAAAAGGGAAAGGAAGTGTCATGGCTACTCAGAGAACTTCAAAGTGAACAAGACCAGAATATATCTCAACATTTCCTGAATTCAGGAATATTTCGTATTTTGATGCTCAAATGAATTTTACTCTCCTAAGCCAGATCTTTGGTAAGGTGGTGGCTAGGGGTAGCATTAGAAATCATTTCAGTGTGGCCGGTCATCTCTGCACATCCTCCCATCATGATCTTCACGTCCCTCGCCTGCAGTATCTCTCCTTTCTCTCATCAGTTGCATTCCCGGAGCTCAGCCTGGTGCCTGGCCATGGATCTCTTTATCTGCCTCCATCAGTCACTGGACAAAGTCTCTATGATGACAGCTAGGTTATTTGCTAGGCTGGTCACTGCCCCGGCCAGCGGGGTGTCAACAGGGGCGACCCACCTGCGGGAGAGAATGAGAGGGATGGGGGAGACACGAGAGAAGATAGCAAGACAGTATGCTCTGATCAAGCTGCAAATTTTATTCTCCTCAGCAAGGCTTATATAGTATGGGAGGGGGAGGGAAGGAGGGAAGGGGTGCACGACGTGCCGTACGTGCAGGTGAAGGGGGACGTGCAGGTGAAGGGCTACATGCAAGTCGTGCAAGTTGTGAGGCTGCTAGGTGGTAAGGTCACTGGTCAGGGCCCATTGTTCTGTTGCTATGCTACCTGACCTGCCTGACCTGTTCTTTATCTTTGGGGGCATCTGGTTTAGGGTAGGGGCTTGTTCTCTGTCCTAGCTAGTACTTTTCCATGGTCCATGTTTGGTCTCTGACAGGTCACTAGAGTAGACTGGTCCAGGCACCCTCTGGACCACTGCCAGCATACCAAGGTGGGGTCAACCTTGAGGATTCCTGAGAGCCTCCCCAGCACCCTGTGTCTTCCTATTCCCATGATGTCCTTATCTATCATGGTATCTTCCTCCCTGCCCTCCCATTCTGTCCCTGTTCCAGCTTGACCCTCCCATTTTCCTATGTTCTCATCCCCGACTCCTCACCCTCTGCCATCCCCCCACACACCCAGTCCACGCATGTAGATCTCATCCACTTCTCCTTCACAGGGTCATCCATGTGTACCTCCTAGGGTCTTTTCCTGTTAGCTAGCATCTCTGGAGTTGTGGGTTGCAGTCTGGCCATCCCTTCCCTCACATTTAGTATCCACTTATGAGTGAGTACGTACTATGTTTGTCCTTCTGAGTCTGGGTTACCTCACTCAAGATGATATTTTCTAGTTCCATCCATTTGCCTGCAAATTTCATGAAGCCCATGAACCGTGGACCGGTGGCTATGGAGCCCTCATGGGACTGGACTAGGCTCTCTGGACATGGAAGACGGTTGTTTGGCTCAAACTCTTTGGGGGCACCCAGGCAGGGGGATCGGGATCTGTCCCTGGTCTATGGGCAGGCTTCTGGAACCCAGTGCCTGTGGTGTGACACCTTGCACAGCCTTGGTGCAGTGGGAAGGGGCTTGGACCTGCCTAGGCTCAGTGTGCTGGGCTCTGCTGACTCCCCATGGGAGACCTCCATTTGGGGGATGTGGGGATGCGGGAAAGAGGGCTTGGGGTGGGAGAAGGGAGGAGGGGGGATCTGTGGATAGTATGTGGAGTGAGTAGAAAATTTCTTAATAAAGAAAAATGAAAGAAAAAAGAGAAAGAAAGAAATTTCTTTTCACAAAAAAAGAAATCGTTTTGGTTGATTTCATTTTTATTTTTTTTTTTTATTTTTATTTTTTTTTTGGTTTTTCGAGACAGGGTTTCTCTGTGTAGCTTTGCGCCTTTCCTGGAACTCACTTGGTAGCCCAGGCTGGCCTCGAACTCACAGAGATCCGCCTATCTCTGCCTCCCAAGTGCTGGGATTAAAGGCGTGCGCCACCACCGCCCGGCTCATTTTTATTTTTTAAGATGTTTTGAATTTAAATGGAATTACATCACTTCACTCTCCCTTTCTGCCCTCTAGTCTCTCTCGGTTACATTTTCTCAATTCCCTTCCATGCCTTCTATGGCCTCCTCAAGCTGGCAATCTCTTTATCTTTGATTATATTTGTTATGTTCGTGTGTGTGTGTGTGTGTGTGTGTGTGTGTGTGTGTGTGTGTGTGTGTTTGTGTGTGTGTGTGTACCTAAAGGTAAGTGTAGCCACCATCTCTCATCAAAGAAGCATCTCTTTACATTTTAGGGGTTTACATAAAGGCTCTCGAAGGTGAGAAATGAACATTGGAGGAAGACACACAAGAGAGCAAGGGCACAGAGCAGACGCTGGGTGAACCTTGTTTGGAAGCTCTTGTAACGAAAGACAGATAACATGGCTACTACGAGGAGGAAGGCTGAAATCAAATTTTACATCCCTAAAAATGTTTAGCACCCCACACCTGTTCTCAGCACTGGCCCAGAAATGTGAGAGTGCTCATGTGCATGTGCATGCTTATTCACTTAGGAAGGGAAGGAGACATGCAGATTATCAATTGAACTTGCTTTTAGATACTTTCACACATGAGGATTCTTACCCTCTACCTCCTTGTCACTGCCTCTCCTCCCCACAAATCTCTCTCCTACATTCATGGCTATTCATCTTGTTTGTGGCTCACTGAGATTAACCAGATCTATTTCTGTGACCATGACTCACTATCTGTTGGAGTCTCATAGGCTCAGTAGTAAGTACACATGTAAAGATAGTAGCTTCCCCTCTTCTTGTAAAAGTCAACATTATCAGAGGTAAAAGGAAGAGTCCTGTGGCATGCCTTCCTTTTCTTGACTTTTTGTTGTTAGAGCTGGTATTGTGTACAACTAGCTCAGATAACTTATATTCCGCTAAGACAGAAAAGAGATGTTCTTAGATATTCTGGTACACTGTTTGGAGAATGAGGTTCTAGATTATTGACCAAAGGGGTTAGCACATTCAGCTACTGAAACCCACCCCATCTCACTTTTGGACAGTGCTGAACAACTTAAGCCTTCCTCACCAGTATGCAGAGCAGGATGGTTCTGAAATGCACCAACTTATGTCTCATAAGTTGTCTAGTCTTGCTCGGGGCCAATGGTCATCTTGCCTCCCTGCCTTGGCATCCCATGTAGCTGGAGTTTCAAGAGTATGCACTGTAGCTAGAGTTTTCCTGCCTGGCCCACAGTCAGGATAAATCTCTGCCACCTGCCAGTCCCACAACCGCTCAGACCTGACCAAGTAAACACAGAGACTTATATTGGTTTCAAACTGTATGGCTGTGGCAGGCTTCTTGCTAACTGTTCTTACAGCTTAAATTAATCCATTTCTATTAATCTATACCTTGCCATGTGGCTTGTGGCTTACCGGCATCTTCACATGCGGCTTGTCATCATGGTGGCTGGCAGTGTCTCTCTCACCCAGCTTCCTGTTCTCTCAATTCTCCTCTCTCTTAGTCCCACCTATACTTCCTGCCTGGCCACTGACCAATCAGTGATTTATTCATTGACCAATCAGCAACACATTTGACATACAGACCATCCCACAGCAATGCACCTTTTCTTTTCTTAAAAAGGAAGGTTTTAACCTTTACACATCTCCAAAGTCAGCTTGGTATATTTGGGAATTTGGGCGTAGCTTCTCTTACTACTTCCTGCTGGAGGGGGGCGTTGTATCTTCTGGGGAAACAAAGAAAATTTTGGGATTATGGAATAGTCCATGAGGCTGTATTGTCTGAGCCAGTTGCCTTCAATCCATTCTGGATGTTGGATCATCTGGGCCATGGTGTCATCGGAGACCTTTCAGGGGGTCTTGGCTGGTCAAACTTGATGTATCTTAATCTGGAACAAATCCATAGCCTCTGGCTTTCTGTGGGAACAAAAGCAGAGTCTCCTTTCCAAAGCAACATATCCTTACATCCAAATTTTGAAGTCAAGATATCTTTAAAATATGCATATTGGTTTAACTCAGTTTCCTTTACAATCAAATATCTCTCTGCAGTTAAGAATCCCAAAGACAACACAATCCAGATTCTCTGTGTCATATTCATCTTTACGTGGCTTATTTTTATATTAATTTTACTGTCTCTTTAAAGACTTTATTTTTTAAAACTATGTATTTGTTTCTATAACTGTATATATCACCTTTTTTGTCTCTTTCAAGCCTACATATATTTTACACACATTGTAAACTATTACATCTGAATCTGTCTTATTGGGAATCTATTGCTTTAAGCTGCAGCAGCTGTGGCTGCTGGCTCCGCCCACCTCAGCTTCCCAACATGGCGGTGGTTTACCACCAGCTCTGGGAGCTATCGTGGGTCTATGCTTTTATCCAAGCAGCGTGTAGCCCAGAAACCTCTTTTTTTGTTTTGTACTAGCAAAGGCTAAATCCACCATGCAGCTTAATGTGCCACTTGCAGAGGCCTCATTCCCGCCATACTGCAGGTCGAGCGCACATGCTAGGAACCCGCCAGTAGCTCAAACCAGCAGGCTGCCGCTAACTTGAAAGAGACAACTAGGAACTGTTTTTAGCTCTGTTTTAGAATCTTTTTTCTCAGGTTTTAGGTGGAAACTCTTGCCCCACGTTGGGCGCTATTTGTAGCTAGAGTTTTCCTGCCTGGCCCACAGTCAGGATAAATCTCTGCCACCTGCCAGTCCCACAACCGCTCAGACCTGACCAAGTAAACACAGAGACTTATATTGGTTTCAAACTGTATGGCTGTGGCAGGCTTCTTGCTAACTGTTCTTACAGCTTAAATTAATCCATTTCTATTAATCTATACCTTGCCATGTGGCTTGTGGCTTACTGGCATCTTCACATGCGGCTTGTCATCATGGTGGCTGGCAGTGTCTCTCTCACCCAGCTTCCTGTTCTCTCAATTCTCCTCTCTCTTAGTCCCACCTATACTTCCTGCCTGGCCACTGACCAATCAGTGATTTATTCATTGACCAATCAGCAACACATTTGACATACAGACCATCCCACAGCAATGCACCTTGACTTAACACCATTCTTTGTGAGCAGCTTTTCTTCCAGATTAAAAAAAATCAGTGTGTGTGTGTGTGTGTGTGTGTGTGTGTGTGTGTGTGTGTGTGTGTGTTCAGGTACCTGTAAAGGCCAGAAGAGGTCACTGGATCTCTTGGAGCTGGAGTTATAGGTAGTTGTGAGCTATTTGGCATAAGTGCTAGGAACTGAACACCAGGTCTCTGGAGGAGCTGTAAAGATACTAAATGTCTTCATATCTCCACATCTGGAATCCCCCTAAATAGCTTTTATCCAAAGACAAAGAGGAAACAAACAGTATCAGAACATTCATGCTAGGCCCTGCCCTCCACTTCACATGGAATGCAATCCTCTTGCTTGGGGAAAAATGAGTGAGGGAGAGATGAGCCATACAGGACTTTGCTGTGATGGCTTGTGGTGATATTTTGTTTTCCAATATATTGTGCACCCTAATAAACTTATCTGGGGTCAGAGAACAGAACAGCTACTAGATATAGAGGCCAGAAAAAGTTGGCATACACACCTTTAATCCTAGCATTCTGGAGGGAGAGCTCTGTCTGGATCACTGTGAGTGCAAAGTCACAGTGGAAACAACCAGGCATGGTGACACACGGCTTTAATCCCAGGAAGTAATGGCAGGGAGCAGAAAGGTATATGTGCGGACCAGGAATTAGAGCCTGCTTAAGCTTTTAGGCCTTTGAGCAGCAGTTCATCTGAGATCCATTTGGATGAGGACACAGAGGCTTCCAGTCTGAGGAAACTAGATCAGCTGAAGAATTGGTGAGGTGAGGAAGCTGTGGCTGATTCTGTCTCTCTGATCTTTCAGCATTCACCCCAGTACCTGGCTCCGGGTTTGTTTTTATTAATAAGACCTTCTAACAATTCATGCTACAATGGCTTACTTCAATTCTCCTTAAGGTGACCTCAGATGCTTAGGAGGCTCCCAGCAACAGGACCCTCCTAATGGGACTCCAAAAATGGGACATTCATATTACATGTACATACATGCACACACACACAAACACACACACACACACACACACAGAGTCTTAAACATTTTTAAAGTTTGATAAAATTCAGCAGTAAATCTATCTGGTCCTTGGAATTTTTTGTGGCAAGACTTTTGATTAGTTTTGACATTATTGCTTGTAATAATATATACCTAAACTACTTATGTCTTCTGGCTTTAATTATTGGTAGGTTACAGGAGTTTAGAAGCACACCCATTTCTTTTAATTTTTCCAGCTTTTTGAGAGTAAGTTGTCAAGTTTTCTGTAATGATAGTCTGAATTACACTGAAATCTGTTGTAATAACAACCTTTACTTCTCCAATTTTGTTAATTTGGAAATTCTTCCTACTCATTTCTGTCAGTTTATCTAACAGTCTGTTAATTTTATTAATATTGTTGGAGGAAGGAGCCTCTATACTTTGTTTGAAAATAATATTATCTTATACCTTGTATGCTCATTTAAACAATAAATAGGTGTTTTAACAATCTAATTATAGGTTGTAGTTGATTTGTTTTGGGAAATGGCATGAATTTTATGTTGGAATAAGGATCCCTCTATGTGCTGGGAAGAGTCACACAACCATGTGAATACATTAGAATAGGTAGAGCAGCTTGCACATTTTTTGTTAATAAAGTGAATTAACCACAATACATGTGAAATGGAAATAATTCACTATAACAGAAAATCTTCCCACACATGCTTTCTCATGGGCTGAGTGACAACTATTAGTGCTCACAAGCATGTGCTTCTGGAAAGGGAGGCAGCACCCTGTGAACGAAGAGAAATCTCCCGTTAAGTTCTGCCTTCAGTCCTGAGAAGTGCGCCACCCCTCCACTCCAGGGTGCCTCCATCCTGTGGCTCTTGCTGAAGACTGTCACAGTTTTGCTGTCATTTTTGGGTCACTTTCATGCATGACTCATCAGGATTTCCAGGAACTACTCACATATTCGAAACTCTTGAAAACATAACAAAACAGAACTTGACCATATCTCCTTAAAGCCTTTAGTAGGAAGTGTATGTTTATAAAATCAAGTGGGGAAATGTGACAGCAATGGCTAACATGTTGTAGTAGCAGATATTCTGAAGGACTTTCAATTGTCTTCTTTTAATTTTTTTGTATTTTTTATTTTTGAGATTAAAATATGATTACATTTCTCCCTTCCCTTTCTTCCCTCCAAATCCTCTCATCTACTCTTCCTTGATCACCTTCAAATTCTTGCCTTTTTTTCACTAATTGTTATTGCATGTTAATGTGTGTGTATACATATATATTCCTAAATATAGCCTGCTCAGTCTGTGTAATATTACTTGAATGTATATATAGCCTGCTCAGTCTGTATAATATTACTTATATGTATGTTTTCAGGGTTGGCCATTTGATACTGGGCAACCAATTGGTGTTCTCTTCCCTGGGGAAGACTACCTCTCCTGCTTCCAGCTTTCCTCAGTTGACTATAATTCTTCATGTATGGTCGAGGCCTTGTGGGCTTGTTCCCATCTAGTTTGGCACATCCATTGGCGTTATCATTGTTCACTTCCCATTTGGGCAATCATATTGGTGAGAGTTTATGGGTGTAACTTCAATGTTGCTAGGAGATACAGTCTCATAGCAAACTCCCTGAGCCTCTGGCTCTTACAATCTTTCAGCCCCACTTCTGCAATATTCCTTGTGACTTTGGTGTGGTAGTGTTTTGTAGATGTATCCACTGGGACTGACTTCTTCCACTCTGTGTTTTGATTTGTTGCAGTTTTTTTTTTTTAATAATGGTCTCTGTTTTTTGCAAAGAGGCATTTTCTTGATGAGGGATGAAGACTGCACTTATTTGTGGATATTAGGACAAACGTTCATAGTTTGTTGTTAGGGTTTCTGCTGGTTTAGTAAATTAGAGGTTGTAGATTTTTCTTATGGGTGTGCTGGGTGCAGGCAAGCATTCATGTTTGCCTATGCATGGGAGTGAACATACATGTGAGATAACGTGTGAAGGTCTGAGGTTGATATTAGCTATCTTCCTTCATCACTTTGTATACACAGAGGCAAGGCCTGACTCTTAAATGTAGTGGCAGACTCATCTATTCTTGCTATTCTCCAATGATTTCCTGTGTCTTCCTCCAGAACTTGGGGATTACAGGTGAGCTGCCACATCCACTCAACTTTTGATTGTGTTTTGAGGACCCGAGGTCCATAATCAGTTACATCTCAAAGGTCAAAGCCAACCTGTGTTATATGAGATATCTATCTATGTATCAATTTATTCTCTATCTCTGTATCTGTTTCCTATCACCTGTCTACCTATATAATCATTTATCTATTTATCATCTATCTATCTATCTATCTATCTATCTATCTATCTATCTATCTATTTATCTATCATCTATCTATCAATCATCTATCTACCTATTGTCTATCTACCTATCTCTGTATCTATCATCTCTCTCTGTAACTGTCATTCATATTTTTATTATCTATCATCTATATCTATTTATTTATCTAAATAAAAAAATCTAGTTCTTCAATAACAACATCCCATCTACATATAAACAGGGGAAGAGCCCACATCTTACAAGGGGGAGAAGAACTCTTCTTCAATACTACTTGGTCTGAGCTGAATGAGGGAAGGGTGTGTGTGATTTTTAAATTCTTGGAGCTTTTCCCTAAATGGTTTGTATCCATAGCCATGCAAATCTTAACCCGAATTTCGGCTAATAAAATATTTAAAAATTCTAACTTTGAAGCACACAACCTGAGCATATAAAAAATGATAAATACTTGTGATTCTTCCCCAAGGAATACCTTTATTCTCAGGTCCATGTGGGAGTCAATAGGGAATATCTAGTAAGATGAACTTTAAGGAAAAGGCTTTGTTTCAGAATCTGATTAAAATTTCACCTGAAATATTCTTCCCCTAAATTCTCACATTATTCCAGGATTACATTAATATTTTTGTTGAAATGTAAAATTATCTCTTAGAATGGAGACCACTAAAATCATTTTTATAATGGCCCCCAAGTCTATGATTTTTTATTTTGTTTCTTTTTTTAAAAACTCAAAGAAAATATCTATTGACTTACACAGAACTGTCTCAAATCTAGAAAGAGATCCACATACTTTGACTTACAAAGACTTATATACTTTCTATTTATGGCATGAAAAGTATTTCCATAAAACACTAAGCTGTTTGAAGCATATATTAGTTATACTTAATAATATATTTCATTATGCCATGCTCATACATACATAGTATATTTATATCATACTCTCATGCGTTACACTCTCTTGTCCCCTTCCACTCCCATTGATCATTTTCTCTTCTCAGTTTGTTCACTTCTTCCCTTTCAATACACTGTTAGCTGTATAGAAACAGGCCCTTAGTCATATTTGGTTAGCATTCTCATGGAAGAATTACCATATTGAGCCTATGAAATCATGGATCTTCTAAGATTAAGAAATGGCTCAGCGTTACTCTCTTAACCTCATATTATCTACTAATAATTTAATTGAAACATTTGAAGAAAGTTTTAGGCAAAATGGATAGGTACTATATCATTTCTGTTGTATAATGCTCCTGAGGAGGAAAATCTGTTGACAAATTGAGGCAATGCAGTCAATGCATGTGATGGACTAGAGAAGACACAAGGACAATTAGAGGTGATGTATTTGTTTATCATCTCAAATGTTCTGGTGTTTATGCAGCTGGATATATTTGAAATCATAGACTATTGCTTCCTATAAATTATACTTCAAAACTTTAAAAAAACAGTTTTATACAGTAGGCTCTTCACAAAATCCATTGTGGAAAAACATTAGGAGTTTTTTCCTACTCTCTTTCTCCCAATAGAGCTGTTGTAGTTTCATTTATATTTCTGTGACAAATATACTGAACAAAAGCAATATATGGGAAGAAATGGTACATTTAGCTTCTGATTCAGTCCATCATTAAGGGAAAGTCAAGGCAGAACTTAAAACATCACCTCCATAATGAAGAGCAGAGGGAGGAAAGCGCCCATTCTGTCTGCTTGCAAGCACTGAGCTAGCTCTCTTCATGACTACACAGTTCAGCATCCTTGCTTAGGTAATGGTGCTGCTCACACTGGGCTGGGCCAGTTAACACTCAAGACAATCCCCTACAGATGTGGCCACAGGCTGACATGACCTAGGCAACCTCTCAGGATGATCTTCCTAATTGATTCTAGCTAGTAACTAGTTGGCAACTTGAAATAGCCAGCACCTTAGCTAAGCACAGTTGGGATTTGAATTAATATTCTTCCTTTGGGTTGTAACATTGGAAACAGAAACCAATATTTCCATTTGTTTCTTCATATTTCTTTTTTTTCTGCAAGCTATTTTTGTGTAATTATAATTTTTTTGTTTTTACCTTTTTTTAAAATTTATTTTGCAATACAATTCAGTTCTACATATCAGCCACGGATTCCCTTGTTCTCCCCCCTCCCGTCCCCCTCACCTTCCCCCCAACCCCCTCCCCCCATTCCCATATCCTCCAGGGCAAAGCCTTCCCCACAGACTGAGGTC
Organism: Peromyscus californicus insignis; assembly: GCF_007827085.1. Lineage (NCBI taxonomy): Eukaryota > Metazoa > Chordata > Mammalia > Rodentia > Cricetidae > Peromyscus > Peromyscus californicus. The sequence continues at coordinate 11,451,145 of NW_026294436.1, read as the reverse complement.
AACCTGGTAGACTCAGTCCAGGTAGTTCTAGTCCCCTCCTCCCAGGCCGAGCCAAACAATCCTGCATAGACCCCAGGTTTCAAACAGCCAACTCAGGCAATGAGCACAGGACCCAGTCCCACTGCCTGGATGCCTCCCAAACAGATCAAGCCAATCAACTGTCTCACCCATTCGGAGGGCCTGATCCAGTGGGGGACCCCTCAGCCATTGGTTCATAGTTCATGTGTTTGCATTCATTTGGCTATTTGTCCCTGTGCTTTATCCAACCTTGGTCTCAACAATTCTCGCTCATATAAACCCTCCTCATTCTCGCTAATTGGACTCCCAGAGCTCCATCCAGGGCCTAGTCATGGATCTCTGCATCCAGATCCCTCAGTAGTTGGATGAGGTTTCTAGCACAACAATTAGGGTGTTTGGCCATCCCATCACCAGAGTAGGTCAGTTCGGGCTGTCTCTCGACTCAGAAAGACAAACATGGTATGTACTCACTCTTAGGAGGATACTAGACATGAAACAAGGATGACTTGTCTGCTACTCACATCACCAGGGAGGCTACCTGGAAAACAGGACCCCAAGAAAGACACAGGGATTGCCCAATGACAGAGAAATGGAATGAGATCTACATGAACAGCCTGGACATGAGTGGGGGTAGTGAAAGGCGAGGGTTGAGGGAAAGAGAGCTTGGGGGAGCGGGAGATCCCAGCTGGATCAACAACAGAGAGGGAGAACAAGGAATAGGAGACCATGGTAAATAAAGACCACATGAGAATAGGAAGAAGCAAAGTGCTAGAGAGGCCCACAGAAATCCACAAAGATACCCCCACAACAGACTGCTGTTTCTTCATATTTCTAAGACTTGCATTTCCATGTAAAATAAAGTAGACTTGTGACCTGAATTTATGAATATATATTTACTAAGTTCCCATAAAAGTAACCACCAACACTTTGATCTAAATCTATGTACAGGCCACCCAAAGTCATACTTGTGATTTCAGTAGATATACTCACTACTGTTTTTTAATTGTTTTTTTTTTTTCAGATATTCATTTATCAGTAAAAAACAAAAACTAAACTTAAGTAAGAAGTGAACACCAGTAATCTAAAGACTGAGAAATATCAAATGTTTCTATGTATTAATTAATTCAAGCCACCTGAGACTGGAAAGGTGGCTCAACACTTAAGAGCACTTGCTTCTCTTATAGAGCACCCCAGTTCTGTTTCCATTACCCACTTCAGGCATCTCACAACCACATGCAACTCCAGCATCCTAGGGATGCACGTCGTGTCCTCCATGGGAACTTGAATACACACACACACACACACACACACACACACACACACACACACACACATACAAATAAAAACAAATAAAACCAGGTGATTGATCATACTCACCATGGATCACACTCTGAACTCAGAGCTATAACTCAGAGTTGAATAAGTTGAATTTCTGTCCCCACAGAGCTTTTTCTTTACAGTAATCAACAGATGAGGGTAGTAAAATCTGTGCTCTACTGTGAGTCTGAACAATTTGTAGGCATAACAAACCTTGCCTAACAGTAAGCAGGCTATTCAGGGACTGACTTTTGTCATTATGATTGAAATAGAACAGCTTGCTTAAACATCTGATGAAACATTAACCTTAAGTCAAGCTTGCTTATTAGAGGAAAAATAGAATAAAGATGCAGGAGGCTACTCAAGACTCTATTATAATCTAATGCATTATTTTCAAGGAAAAGAAATGTGTAACCTGATACTCGCTTAAAGATTTTAGAAGAAAATGTTAGAAATTTGTAGAAAATATTGAATATAAATTTGAAGTTGTGAATGTGTCACTGCTCCAAAGTTAACTACTAATACACACACACACACACACACACACACACACACACACACACACACACACAAACAAACACAGGTCACACTGGAAGGTTCATTGATTGGCTGGTTATGGATGAGCTGAAGAAATGACTGAGTAACATTAAAAGACTAAGACCTTCAAAGAACTAGGGAAAAAGTGTGGTCGGAGCCTAGAGGGTCAAATGTTTTTCTTTCAGTGTTTGTAAGTTTGTGTATGTATGTGTGTGGGTGTGGTGTTGTGTGTGGTATATGTGCATGCATGAGTGTTTGTGAGTTTGTGTGTGTGTGTGTGTGTGTGTGTGTGTGTGTGTGTGTGTGTAATGATATCCATGCACATGCCAGTCCATAGGAAGGAGGTGGGTATTCTATTCTGCCATTCTCTGTGCTATTCTTTTGAAACAGAAACTCCTCTGAGCTACCATCTTTGAGCTCTCCTGGCAGCCAGCAATTGCTGGAGATGCTCCTGTGTCTGCGCCACTCTTTGTTATGTTTATAGGCATGCAGGGGATCATGCCAGTTTGTTATGTAAGTTCTGGTAACTGAACTTGGGTCCTTATGCTGTACAACATGTTCTCTATTGAGACCTCTCTCTAGCCCCAGTATACACAGTTTTCCTGAAATTCTAAAGTTCAATCACTCTTTTGATCAAGTGGTCCATTTTTCTACTTTATCTCTTAGCAACTTTGGAACTGACTCTTTTAGACTTTTCATGGTGTATAATCCAAGTCTCCCCAAAAAAAATTTGTAGTGATTATTATTATTCCCATTTTAGAGATATGGAAATCGAACACTAGCTGGATGAACTGATCTTCATAAAATAACACTACTAGCAAGTGTAAGTGATGGAATTAAATCTCAGGGAATGTGGGCTCACAATCCCATGGGGGACTTACAGATGTGGTTATATAATATAATCATATGCAGAGGTCCAACCAAAGGCTGTGCATTATCCCTGTACCACCTGGCCTAATCTTAACAGTATCCAACATTTCATGAGCATCATTCTTGCTGTTTTGCTAAGGTGTTGGCTAAATAATATAATATGCCCAAGAAAATGTTAGTAGACTGTGGCATATTTCGGGAGAATCTACATTTTGAATCCGAGTCAATACATTGTTCAAGGTGTTTATATCATGCTCATGCAAGTGGCCCTAATTAATCTCAATGGCTAACAGAAGGGTGTGTGTGTGTGAAAAGACTTGTTTGTAAAGGAAGAGGGGTAAGAGAGAGGTTGAATTGTAGCTAGAGTTTTCCTGCCTGGCCCACAGTCAGGACAAATCTCTCTCACCTGCCAGTCCCACAGCCACTCAGACCCAACCAAGTAAACACAGAGACTTATATTGATTACAAACTGTATGGCCGTGGCAGGCTTCTTGCTAACTATTCTTATATCTTAAACTAATCCATTTCTATAAATCTATACCTTGCCTCGTGGCTCGTGACTTACCGGCATCTTCACATGCTGCTTGTCATGGCGGTGGCTGGCAGTGTCTCTCTGCCTCAGCCTTCCACTTCCCAGAATTCTCCTCTCTCCTTGTCCCGCCTATACTTCCTGCCTGGCCATTGGCCAATCAGAGTTTTATTTATACAGAATGACATCCACAGCAGTGAATCACTAAAATTGAAGAACAAAATGAGAGAAAATACCTAAAATTCTTTATATATGCATGTGAAACTTTTAGTGAATGAGAGAGAGAGAAAGAGTCCTTTCTATCTCTGAAATTCACTAATTTCATAATAAAATTTCTAGTTTTTGTGACCGACCAAGTAGACTCACTTTGTCTGCCAAGTTTACAGAGACCCAGAAGCAGTGTACAGTTCAAGGACGAGCCTTTTGGTCACACTTCTGTACATCTTGGAAATCCTTCTAGTCACTACCTAGAGCTGTGCTCAGATGGACCTTACCCTGACTGGAAGCTCCAACAGGTCAAGGGTCAGGTAAGTTCATTTTCTAAACAGTGGCAAATTCAAACAACTAGAATAGCTTTGGTAGTCATCTGTCTTTTGAAGTTAGTCAAGTGATATCTCATTCATTCAATCCAATTCATAAGTACATGTTAAGGATCATCTACACATCACATAGTGTTTCAGGAACCCGCAGTATAAACAGTGAAAGGCAGTCACAGACCTCCTAAAGCTGTCACCTTGGATATCAGCCACATATTTACAGTGGTGGTAAAGGCACAGAAGATCTGGGACTGTCCCTTAAGTATGGTGAGTTCAGTATGGTTGGAAGTTTGAAGCAGGAAAGAACGGCAGCGATTGTGAAGTAACTAGGTATGTTTTCCACAATAAATGAAAAACAAAGGAAGTTCTGAAGTCATGGTATGGAGACACAGTGGTTTTAGAAGCAGCTTTTGATGGAGACAAAGAATTAGATAAAGTTTTAGAAATGAAACAAGGCATTGAGTGCTTTGGTGAGTTTTCACTCTCACTTGTTAAGTCTTAACTTGACAAGCAGACTAGAATCACCAGAGAGGAGGGTCTTAAGATGAAATTTGTAGCAAGCTTCCTTGTCTGACTATCTTTGAACCACCAGCCCACAAATAACCCAGAGATATATTATTAGTTATGAAAGCTTGGGCTTACCTTAGACTTTTTCCCAATTAGCTCTTATAACTTAATTAATCCATATTTTTTTATCTACATTCTCCTCTGTTATCTCTTCTTAGGATATCAATCTGACTTGCTTCAAATCTGCAGTGAAATGACACACCTAGATTCCTCCTCCTCTTCCTCTCTTTCCCCAGAAATCCTGTCTATCTTCTCCTGCCTAGCTATTGGCCACTCAGCTCTTTATTACACCACTCCGCAGTCACCTTAGGCAGAGACACACCTTTACAGTGTCAACAAGTATTCCACAGCAGGAATATTTGTTTTTAAATCAGTTGGCATGTGAGTATGTCTGTGTGTGGTTTTCCTGATAGGTAATGGATGTGGGAAGACCAGTCCATGGTGGGCAGTGCCGTTCCTTGGTTAGAAGCTCCTGAACAGACAGGAGAATAGCAGCTGAAAGCAAGCAACCAAGCAAGCAAGGATACATTTAACTTCCCTTTGCTCTTGACTGATTGTGATGCAACTAGCTCCTTGTGTTCTTCCGCCTTAACTACTAAAAAATTATGGATTGTAACTTGAAATTCTAAGCCACACAAACTCCTTTCTCACAGATGTTACCTTGGTCAGATCATTTTACCACAGGAACAGAAACAAAGCAAAGACACTGAGACACCTAAATTTTGTAAGGTGTGCCCATCTGGGTGAACAAAAGGAATATTAAGAGAACAGTAAATTCACCAAGATCTTCGGCTCCTTACCACTGCCGCTGTGCATCATGGGAAAAGGCCAATGCCATCTGTCACAAACCCATGGCAAATCAACCATTCACTTTGCTTCAGTGGCTTTAATTGTGGAGGCAGAAGTACAAAAGGATGGTACTCAGCCTTATGGTCCCAGAGCTTCATGTACCTTATCAAAGTAAACAACTTGAAGGTTCAGTCACCAGGTAATTGATCATTTCTTCCTTTTGACACTTCTGTTTCTAGAATATTCTTTCACCGTAGAAAATATTTCTTCATACTTTACGATTTTCTTAGGCTGAACATCCTTCATTTAGCAGGCCCACTTTCTATGGGCGCTAGCTCAGGATCTGAATGAATCCCAGCAGTGTGGGATGGAGTTGGCTCAGGCAGACTTAATAAGACTATTGGGATACACAAAGAGACCTTGCATGCCATGCTTTGTCAGCATAAAATCATCTAAGGTAGTAATATCTGCACCATGATAGTAACAAACGCTAAATAGGAAAATTTTGAAGGGGAAACTTTGGAAGATGAAGAATTAAGTAAAATGTCAATGTAGTGATCAAGTTACAGTCATCTAAGTCACACAGAATCAGTGGGGAGTGAAGAAAAATAAGAGGTAGAAGGGGTGAGGAACATCAAGAGATGCCTGTGATAGTGAGAGTACCAGGGAAGAAGCTGAGATTATCAGGAGACAGAGCAGTGACTTCACATGCTGAATAGACACACAGACCTGCTCAGGTTCAATTTTCTCACACTAAAAAGGCATAATAGTTCTTGCCACACAGAATTTTGAAAAATCAACTGTCCCAACACCTGTATTTCTGTGCTCTGGGAATACTGCCATAGGTTTAGATGACTTCCATGCTTTCTGGTACTTTTCACGTGTCTACAGGCAGGTCATGATCCTTGGAAACTTGTGACCCATAGACACATGAATGGGGCTTCCGGAGTGACCACTGAGTATGTCTTACGTATATATGATATAAGGCAGTTCTCTAGGAAAAGTTCTGTGAAGTCGGCATCTTCCATTCCCGCCCCCCCCTGTGTTCCAAAGCACTCGCCAAGCTGTCAACTGCAAGTGAATGAAGGAGGCTGGCCAGTCTGAGCTGCTTGGAAAGAAGTAGCCATCTCAGAAATGCCAGCTGCCTCGTGCTGACACCCTTTACAACAAAGCTCGAGAAATAATATGAAAGGATGGTTACATCCTCATTTCAAAGCCACTATATGTAATAAATATGAGGCCCAAAGCAGTAAATATTTAAATGGCTACTTTACATCTCTTAAATGCAGAAGAATGTCTTAGCTCTATGGAAATGGCATCATTAAATCGAAATTCTCAGAGCAGTAGTGCCATGATGCTTTATGGTACCTTCTATCAAATTACATGCTTAAAGAGCTTCCTTTAAGTAGACTCTTGCTCACCCACAATCTCATGACAGATTCTGTTCAAATAATTGCAGGGTAGTGTTTAATGCATGAACTTCAGGGTCAAACATCTAAAGAGCTGAATACAATTTTTTTTCTATTTCTTTCATTAATTACTTAATATTTTCTGGGTTTCAGTTTCAACAACTTTAAAAAAGGAGTAAGTCTGAGAAGAAGTAAGGTGATTAAGTAAACTAAATACAGTGCATTGATTATGAAGAAAATAAATCCAATAGGGTTTATTAATATAATCATCATCCTTATCAATCATTCCCATTGTCTTAATTGACATAATTTTTAAATATACCTCTTATTTCTTAACACATTTATTCATTGTGTGCCTCTCTTTCTCTCTCTCTCTCTCTCTCTCTCTCTCTCAGTGTGTGTGTGTGTGTGTGTGTGTGTGTGTGTGTGTGTGTGTGTGTGCACGCGTGTGCATGTGTGTGTGCACATGCTACACCTCATTTGTGGAGGACAGAGGAGAAATTGTGGGAGTCAGTTCTTTCCCTCCACCATATAAATTTCAGGTATCAAACTGAGGTCATCAGACTTGGTGGCAAATGTCTTTACCTATGCAAACATCTTACCAATCCTTGAGTGTCATATCTTCATGCAATATTGATTGATGGATTCATAGTAATTGACTAATATTCTTTCTTCTGAATTAAGATGACCATTCATGGATGAGATCTACATGAACAGCCTGGACATGAGTGGGGGTAATGAAGGGCGAGGGTCGAGGTAAAGAGAGCTTGGGGGAGCGGGAGATCCCAGATGGATCAAGACCAGAGAGGGGGAACAAGGAATAGGAGACCATGGTAAATGAAGACCACATGAGAATAGGAAGAAGCAAAGTGCTAGAGAGGCCCACAGAAATCCACAAAGATACCCCCACAATAGACTGCTGGCAGAGGTCGAGAGACAGCCCAAACTGACCTACTTTGGTGATGGGATGGCCAAACACCCTAATTGTCGTGCTAGAAACCCCATCCAATGACTGAGGGATCTGGATGCAGAGATCCACGGCCAGACCCCCAGTGGAGCTCGGGAGTCCAGTTAGCGAGAAAGAGAAGGGTTTATATGAGCAAGAATTGTTGAGACCAAGGTTGGATAAAGCACAGGGACAAATAGCCAAATGAATGCAAACACATGAACTATGAACCAATGGCTGAGGGGTCCCCAACTGGATCAGGCCTTCTGAATGGGTGACATAGTTGATTGGCTTGATCTGTTTGGGAGGCATCCAGGCAGTGGGACCGGGTCCTGTGCTCATTGTATGAGTTGGCTGTTTGAAACCTGGGGCTTATGCAGGGTCGCTTGGCTCGGCCTGGGAGGAGGGGACTGGACCTGCCTGGACTGAGTCTACCAGGTTGATCTCAGTCCTCGGGGGAGGCTTTGCCCTGGAGGAGGTGGGAATGGAGGGTGGGCTGGGGGAAAAGGTGAGGGGGGGGCCAGAGGGGGGGAGAACAAGGGAATCCGTGGCTGATATGTAGATGTATTGTAAAATAAAATAAAATTAAAAAAAAAAAAGAAGACCATTTCAAAATGTGAGCCGGTGAGCTGGTGATACAGCTCAGTTGGTAAACTGCTTGTATCTCATGAAGGAGGCACTGGGTTCCATGCACAGCGCTGCATAAACTGGGTGGCATGCTGTGCACCTACAATCTCAGGACTTGGGAGGTGGAGGCAGGAGGATTAGAGCTCAAGGCCATTCTTGGATACATCATGAGTTTGTGGCCATCCAGCAACACATGAGACCTTTTCTTTAAAAAAAAATGAAAGCTAATAAAACACAATATGTATATGAAATGTTTGTCTCAAAGTCTAAAGTACTGTAGGTCTTGACTTGACCTGCACTTGCATGTCGTATGATTTGCTCCTATGAATCACATTTTTAAAATACTCCATCTAGCCATGAAATGTTAGTCACAGTGGGTAACCTTTATAGTCACAACCCCAGAGTTTTGTTGCTTCCCTCTTATTCTTGTTACAGTAAATTTCCCTTGGCTAGGCTAGAAAATAGTTTGCATCCCCTATAGTCCTTGAGGGTTCAAGGCTTCTGCCTAGTGACTTATGATCTGGCGTATGAGTCTTAGAGTGTTTCATTGAGTTTCTTGAACTAACTGGCAGATGCTAAAGGAGAGAAATCATGGACAATGGACCAGAGCGGTGCATGGTCCAGACTTGGAAGCATCTTATGCCATTTTCCAGGCAAATTCAAATTCTGTTGAATGAAGTTGGTCACAGTTTCACTAATTCCAGAGAGAAGGCAATCAATGCCTTTAAGTGGAGGTTAACATTTTAACAAGATTTTAGGATGTGTGTCCAACATCTGCCACAGATCTAGCACCAAAGTATATCATCAGTTTAATTGATGAATGACAACACAAACTGATTGTGTGTGTTTTTGTATGTATGCAGGTGACTATGTGTGTGCAGTTTCAAATGCATGTGTGTGGATGTGCATGTGGAGGCCAGAGAAGAGCTTCCACAGTCACCCCTTAGACCCCTTCTGTCTTGATTTGTTTGTTTGGTGTGTGCCTGTGTGTTCAATTTGAAATGAGTTTTCTCATTGGCCTGAATTCATCAAACATTTTGGGCAGGATGGACCCATCTGTCTTTCCCTCCCCTGCACTAGTATTACAAGTGTGTACCACACCTGGTGGTTTTTGTTTGTTTGTTTGTTTGTTTTTTGGTTTTTAGGGTTTTTTTTCTTTTTTTTTTGATACAGGGTTTCTCTGTGTAGTTTTGGTGCCTGTCCTGGATCTCACTCTGTAGATCAGGCTCGAACACACAGAGATCCGTATGGCTCTGCTTCCCGAGTGCTGGGATTAAAGGAGTGCACCACCACCACCACGTGGCGCACCTGGTGATTTTCACATGAGTTCTGGAGATCAAATTCAGGTCTTCATGCTTGCAAGGCAAGCACTATACAAACTGAGCTCTGTCCAGCTCAGTCATGAAAAACTCAGTAGTCCCACAACCTCTTTTGATATCTGCCCCCAAATAAAGCGCACATTATTTACCTCTTTCTTAGATTTTTGTCTCAGTTACTTTCCTATTGCAGTGATAAAACAATATGACCCAGGCAACTTAATACAGAAGGAAGGGTTTATTTAAAGCTAAGATTCTAGATGGATAAGTGCCCATCACCACCACCATAGTGAGGAAGTGTGGCAGCAGGCAGGCATGATGAGTAGAGCTGGGAGCAAAGAGCTGAAGGCTCCCTCTCAAACTACACACAGGAAGCTGAGAGAGGGTACTTGAAGTCCCTGAGATGTTTGAAACCTCAGAGCACACTTCCAGTGACATACTTCCTCCAGCAAGGCCTTCAAATCTTCTCCAAATAATCATCAAACAGACACCTAATATTCAAATGACTGGACTATGGGGACATTCTCCTTCAAACCACCACAGGTATGTTACTAAAACTGAAGTGCCCTTTCACTAATTCAGTGCGATGTGGCAACTGGTAGTAGGCTACCAAGTTAAATCCCATGGTCTCTCAGCTCAGGATCTATATTTGTTCCAATAAAGCAGCTACCTCTGGGGCTGGAATCTCCCACTATTGTGGACTACACAGCTTCTGTTGCAGGTAGAGTGACAATGTGCCCATCAGTGGAAAACTTTGACTCTCCATCAAAAGATAAAGTCTGGGCTCGCTCTCTCCTGGAAACAAATTTGGAAATAAAAATGATCTTGATCTTCGTCTGAATGATTAAACTAAATACAAGAGAAAAATAGGAGACTGCAATCTCCTTGAGAGTTCTCTATGTTTACAGATGTGAATGTTCATGTAGATGTATGTACTAGTGTGAACAAGCATTAACTGTGGATTCCTATAAGCAAGCTGGATCCTAAAGCTGTATCTAGGGCAACAGAGGCCTTTCTGGTTTTGTAGAATATCTGCTCAATTCATACCATATTTTAACTCATGACTGAGCCTTCTGTACTCACTCATAATTTTGATGTCATGTAGTTGTGTTGAATTTTTACACTTAAGCCTTCTTCATATCATAATATAACTTGACCACACATCCCATTGCCTCTGCCACTTGATCATACCATGCCATGCTTGGCAATAATCTTCCATATTCTGCCAAAAGATGCTCAAAACTGTGCTGAGTTTATCTTAAAAGACCCACAAATGTTACCAGCACTGCCATCTCACCAGGTGAAATTTGGGTGTTTCTGTTGCTCTGTGACCATGTTCATCACACATTCCAAATCGATTTCTTTTCTGGCTATCCTGGAACTCACTTTGTAGACCAGGCTGGTGTTTCTGAGGTTAGAAATTAGTTTACAGGCTGGCCTCAACCTCGCTGAGATCTGCCTGCCTCTGCCTCTCAAGTGCTGGGATTAAGGGCGTGCACCACCACTGCCTGGCTCAATTTCTTTTTAAATTACATTTTTTTTAATTCTCTCTACACATGTGTATGTGTATTGAAAAGTCTAGAAGACTGAAATTCAGTACTAGCTGAAATTTTACTCCATTTTTAAATTTTGAATTATGTTTTGTTTGTTTGTTTGCTTCTTTGTAGTGCCAAATGGAGGCCTCACCTGTGCCAGACAACCAAGTGTTCTACCAATGAACTGTATTCTAAGATCTGAATCATCTTCTCGTGTCATTGGTGTACAGGCAGAGATTTGGTCAAGACACACTAAAATTGTTTTTATTTAGTTTTTACTATAAAATTTGGTCTTTTAAAAGTTTATATTTATTTTTTAAAGTTCTGTGTCTTGTATGTGTGTCTACATGTCTATATGTGCACCAAGTGTATGCAGTGTCTGAATTACCCAGAAAAGGACATCAGATCATCTGGAGCTTGAATTATAGGAAGCTGTGAGCTTCCGGATGTACATGCTGGAACCAAAACTTGGGTCCTCTGCAAGAGCATCAGGACTCAACATCTGAGCTATCTCCCCAGGCACAAATGTAGTCTTTTCTCATAATTACCTGATGACTAATTTAATTATTAGTGTTGACTACTCTTACAACAACACAGAAAATAATTGGATGTTTAGGGGACTAAAAATAGGCTAAGATAAATTGAAAGTGGGCTCTGGACATGCAACATCCCAACCTCTCTAGCATTATTGAAGGTCTCACCAGCTAATCAGCCTTGCAGAGGGGTCAATGGGGGGGGGTGTAGCTTCCTTCCAGAAACATCTGTTCACAGAAACATGGGCTAGATGTGCTTGCCACCCCTTCATTGACATAATGCATATCTGAGAGACTTAGTTTGCACATGATTTTGATTTTTGAATTCACTGGTTTGGAGGGACCATTCCCTTGTTTGGAGGTCTGTGGCAAGTGAAAGATCTTGGATCGGTGTCTTTCCCAGTTAGCCTCAGGTTCCAAGTTTACCCAGTCTGGAGTCTTCTGGATGCATTTGAGTTGTGAGCATCACACTGGCCTGTGAGAGACTGTCTTAAATCCTTCAGGCTATGGTGGATGATACTACCCTAGTGAAATGGGCTTGGGCTCCATAGTAATCTAGCTAAGCACGACCAGGAGAAGAAGCCAGCAAGCACTGTCCTTCCTTGGCTACTGCTTTGGTTCCTACTTCATGGCGTTCCTGGTCTGACTTCCTTCAGTGGACTGTGGAAAGGTTTCAGGGGATGAAGTACGACCTGAAAGTATAAGATAAATAAATAATCTTCTCTAAATTGCTCTTGGACAGAGTGTTTTATCACAGCAACAGGAAGGAAAATAGAATAAGACACAAGGGACACACTGAGGCAGATTGTCTGTTATGGTAATAAGTTTATTAGACAAACTTACTGAGGTAATGGACAGACAGACAAACAGCAGCATGACAGGGGCTCTGAGAAGGGTTCAGGTGCATGAAGCAGGGTGGTGAGGTTCTTTCTTATAGTACTCAGAGGACAAAGGGTTGTTCCACAGCATGAGTCCCCAGCCAGGCTTTGCTTAAGTCATGTTGAGCACAATGATGGGAGAAAATTCCAGAGAAGGATGTGGTACTATGAAGATGTGTTGCCATGGTAGCCCTCTGATGTCTCTGGGAGCCTAGCAACCTGGGATCTGTGAACTTTCTTGGGAAAGTGAGAAGGAGCTTGTCATCTCCCGGGATCCCAGCACCTGGGATTAAGGAGTCTCAGGCAGGTTGTCTATAGGGCACTTACTATCTACTTATAGACGAAAGGGACTGGTAGGTAGGTGGAGTGGCTGGGGTAGCAGTCTGGTCTGGTTTCTAACAGCAAAGCTGTGAATCTTTGTGGGAATACAGAATCCAGCAAAACCACTCACCCGGTAATCAGGGAGTGGAAAGCAGGAAGAGAAAGAGCCTAGAGCCCTGCTATCCCAGTGCATGGCTCAAACCACTCCCCTTCTACCCCACTGCTCCTCCCCTTTTCAACAGCACGGAGAAGCGGCCAAGCCTTTAACACCCGGGCTTGAGGCACCTTCCAGATGAAAACTGCCAGACACAGCCCAGAGAGATGGTCTTTGTAGGAAGGGCCCCACTTCCTGAGCTCTGTCTCCACACCTGTCTTTTCTTCCCCCACGTCTTCTCAGACTACAGACCTAGCTAAGCTCTCAAATACTTAGAGGGAGAAAGGAAAGATGTCTGGGAAGAGCTAGTTTGCATCTTTTTACTTTCCATATATTCTAGATTTTCCAGCTTATTGCATATTAATAATGTATAATCTTTGTAATTTAGAATCAAATACATTTTGAAAAGAAACTTTTTATTCATTTGGTCCCTTACACAAATGAATCACTTTGTTTTATCCTGAAAACAACTGAGAGTACTGGAGATGCCATTATCCTGATACATAAGTAAGGGAAGCTTAGAATTCTAAGATGCCATTTTGTTCACAGGATCACTGGGCTCTCCAAGGTCAACTGAAGAGGTTGAACTTCAGCCTACTAAATGATAGTTGTGTGAGTGGTGCATTTTCTTTGGCACTTGAATTCTTCATCTGAATGACGATAGTAGTTTTTCATTTCTCTTTTCACTTTATAAATGAGAGAAACGATGAATCATAAGGTAGAATTAGCAAGTTGGTGGAGTTCTTATCAAGGAACAGCTTAGTTTTACTTTGAATAATGACTGTGGGGCAAGCATGTGTATGAATGCAGGTGTGCATGTATGTTGGTATTCATGCATGCACATACATACACACCCTTGTTACTTACGGTTAGGGTTGGGTGTTTCCAGGTTCTTCTCCTCTTTTTCAAGTATCTGGAGTAAAAGCCTATTCAGGAAAAAGCAATAGAGAAGATCAGAATACCCTGAAAGAAGCAGTGGTAACAGGAGTGGAGTGGAAGTACTCTAGGACCCTGGTTATTGTTTGAGGCTCCCTCTTACGCAGTTCAGGAGATGGAAGTATTTGTTAAAGAGAGTAGTGAGGATGCTTCTCCGTTTTGACAGATAGAGTAGATCTTATAATCATATATATATATATATATATATATATATATATATATATATATATATATATATATATATTTTTACTGCACATGTCCCTTTCCATAATGCATCTGATTTTAATCATATGCATGCCCAGTTACACATAGGCATATAATGGTAAATCAGGGATTATCCCTAAAGCGGAAATTAGAGAGCACAGTTTACCTTATAGTGATGCACCCCAAATCAGTTCAGATAGTATTAGTACTTCTATTCTTTAGACCCAGACAGATCGGGAGTGAATTTAAATACTGACTGTCTACATTTGATTGTTCTTTGGGGAGGACAAAGTTATCCCATTGTCTAGCAAGGGCACAAATGTCACCTGATGCAGATAGGGTTGGAGGTTGCTAGGTGCATCATTCAGAGATGGGTGTATGCACACAGTACCTGCAGGTGATGGAGCTAGGCTACCACATGCATTATTGAGTGAGGCAGGAGTGGGGGAGAATTACCCAAACCCTGCAGCCCCAGGTTGTTAATCTAGCCCATATGCTGACCAGACTCATACATGTACTTACCCAGGCAGCCACTCGATGCTCATATTAAAAAGTAAGTAAGAGAGATGGGGGATGGGCAGAAAGGAAGAGGAGAGGACCACAGAGTTAACATGTCGAGTTTATAAAACGTAAAATGGCCCACTTCAGTAGAGGAGAAAAAGAAGAGTTTTATCAACTGCATCAGAGAGAACAAGCAAATCAAATGGTCAATTGAGTAGTTGCTATCAAGACCAGCTTAACTCCTTCTCCAGCTTTATTGTCGCATTTACAGATTTAGAGCGTTCAGTGCTGCGGTAAACAGATTACGCAAAGGAAGGCAATTAAGTGGCTAGCTTCTACAGTAGCATTTTCTGTTAACAGCATCCTTAAAATAAATGTTATCATATCCCAGCTTTGCCAGGGAATAATTGCAGCCCTTGTCAAAAGAGCTTGTTTCAGGAATTTCACACAATGCGATTCACTTTGGAGTAAGTGGGGAGACCACGGGGTGAGGCCCCTCTGACCTCAGCTTCAAAATACAGCTCAGCCTTCAGGATGCAGAGGGAGGGAGGGGGCCAGCATCTTTCCTCCAGGCAGCCCCACCCCCCCCCACCCCCACCCCCCGCCGCCGCCACCCCTGGAGCTGATTCCGTGATCAAGCGAGAAAGCATTGATTACACATACATACACTGATCCAAATTCACATACTGAGTTCTTTACAAGGTAATTAAAATACATCATAGAAATAAACAAAACTCTCTAAGCAAAATCTAGTTTAGGAAGGATTTAAACAAGTCTAGTGATATAATATAAGAGCCACATTAGATCATCTAATATAAGCAAGATTTGGAAGAACCTTACCTCTGTTATTAGAAGTATAAAACCGCATCAAAGAGGAGTCATAATAACAAAGTTAATTGAAAAGTGGGGGGAAGGTGGTTAGAGAGAAGAACATTGATAACCGGAGACAAAATACAATGGCTTATCAGCAATAGTGAGCATTTCAGTATGACATTTTTGTTGTTGTTAGGTTCAATACAGGAGCAGAGGGATGACTCAGCAGTTAAGAGCACTGGCTGGTCTTGCAGAAGATCTAAGTTTGGTTTCCAACACCCACTTACCTGCTTATGTTACATGACTTACAACCACAGGTAACTCCAGTTCCAGGGATCAGATGCCCTCCTCTGGCCTCTATCGGTACTGCATGCATGTGGTACACAGAAACACACGCAGAGGAAAAAAAAAAAACACTGTATACGTAAAATAAGAATAAATAAATCTTAAAATTCAGTTGAAATATAAGTAACTATCTTGTATGTCTTCAATTTATTCAGCAAATATTAACCCTCTGGTATGGCCAAGGACAGGTGTCATGTGTTACTTAAAAGAATTTGCTGTTCATTGATATCATCCTTGTTCCGCTCACAATTGGGCAGTCACATTGGTGAGACTTTATGAGTAGAGCTCTTGAAAACTGGCCAGAAAAAAGTCACAAGGCCTCAACCCTACACAAAGAATGTTGGCAACTGTGTAGATCTGAGAAAAGAATAAGTAACTTCCCCAGAAAAGAACATACCATTTGGCTGCCTGGTGCCAAAATGGTCAACCCTGAAAAATATATACAGGTAGCATTATATGGACTTAACAGATTACACTTAGGAGTGTGTGTGTGTGTGTGTGTGTGTGTGTGTGTGTGTGTGTGTGTGTGTGTGTGTTCATAGGCACACATGTACTGTATCATGTGTGTGGAGGTCACCGGATAACAACAGATGTCCATCGTTTTCTTTCTGCCTTACTGAGGCACTTTTCCTCTCTCTTTTCCTATTCTCTCACTTTTCCTATTCTCCGAGGCACACACCAGGCTAACTGGTCTTTGATCTTCCAGAGATTCTCCGGTTTCTGCCTCCTGCCTTGCCTAGAGCACTGAGTCTAGAAATATAATCTATCACACACAGTTTCACATGGCTTCCGGAGATCCAAACTCAGATCCTTACACTTTTCTCACAGAGCCACTTTCCCAGTCCGTACTTGGTATTTTCTTTTATGCCACTTCAAACCTCCCCACCCCAACTTTTTCTCTTGCCTCCGATGAAGTGGCTGGTTGTTCTGACTTCTACCAGTCACCTTTCAGTGCAACCTGGCAGTGTTTACTTAAATGCCTGCTGTGTGTCGTCCAAGAACTGACCTGCACTTCGACATGGACCACCTAGAGGTACAAGGAGTAACACCTGTGATCTCTCCTAAATCAGCAGGGGTCTGTAGCTGAGAGAAACTCTAAAATGCATTACATTGGGGTTATCAGAAGTCACACTGGGAACAGGAGGCCCCTGCAGTGCTGACTAACCTGATAATGTAGAAGTACTGTGTTTTTATTTTATTTTTTTCCTCCCGTTTCTCTGTGAGTCTTTCTCACTCTGTGGTTGAAATTCAAGTTCCAGGGAGTTGCGTAGTTCACTCAGGGTCTCCCAAAGAACATAGCACTTATCTTTGATGTCCTTGGCAGTTCAAAAAAAAAAAAAACCACTAAAGAATTAGTCTTACCTCATGTGTGTATGTGTGTGTATGTCTGTGTGTGTGCACACATGCATGTATGGGTGTGGAGGCCAGAGGTCAACATCTGGTGTCATCTATCACTCTCCACCACAGTTTTTGAGACAGGGTTGCTCACTGAACTGGATGCTCATTGCTGTAGTGAGGTGAGGTGGGCTGGCCAATGACCTCCAGGTATCCATCCTTCAGTCTCTAGCCTCTAAAAACGGAGATTAGAGATGTGTACTGTCATGCCCGGCCTGTATGTGGGCACTGGAGATTTGAAATCAAGTCCTCACGCTTGCAGAGCTGGCACTATACTGACGGAGGCAACCACCAGCCTTTGCCGTCTCTTAAATTTGCCCTCCAGACCAGTGGTTTCAAAACATCCATACCTCTCTTGATGTGACAGTATGACCATCAATCCTTATGTAATCTCTCCAGTTAATGACTATGACAGAAAAATATTCCCATGGGCACACTACTGATTCAAAGAAGTTTATCTCTAATGCTGGAATTCTAAGCATCTTTATTCCTGAAAGGGGTCAGACCCTTTCTCCCCAAATCAGTAATCACATAGCTTGGCTCCTCAGAGACTTCTACACAACTGTTAGAAAATATCCCTGGTAATAAGTATTAAGAGCAATTTCTCTTCTTGAGTTGGCTTCAAGCATCCTCACAGAACAGCTTATAGAACTGTCATATTTTAGTGGGAAATTGCAAAAGGGAGTGTTTCAGGTTATTTTCTTATTGAGTTAGGAATTACACTGACATGCCAAAGACACTTGAGGAGTTATTCACATTACTATCCTCTGTTTTTGAAACATGGGTGAGTAGAGAAATCTGCTTTTCAGCTGTCGACCCTGTGGGAGTTGGACATCAGCTTTGTTTCTTCTTGGTATCTCTGCACTGTAGCCAGAAGTTTCCCTGGTCTTGCCTGGCCCCACTGTCAGAACAAATCACTCCCACCCATGCCCTGCAGCCGCTTGGTCCCAAGTAAACACACAGAAGGCTTATATTATTTACAAACTGTATGGCCTATGGCTCAAGCTTCTGGCTAGCTAGCTCTTTCATCTTAAATTAACCCATTCCTATTAATCTATATGTTGCTACATGGCTGTGGCATTACCGATCGGCTGACATCTTGTTGCTTTTTTGATGGCAGGCTAGCATCTTCTCTGCCTCTGCCTTTCTTCTTCCTTTCTCTCTCTTCTTTGATTTCCGGCCTGGCTATAACCTGACTCACCATAGGCTAGAGCAGCTTCCTTATTAACCAATCATAGCAACACATATTCACAGAGTACAGTAAGACATTCCACAACACTTCCCCTTTTCTGTCTAATCAAAAAGGAAGGTTTTAACTTTAACGTAGTAAAATTACATATAATAGAACAGTTATCAAGCAAGAATTATAGTAACAATATCTAGCCTATTTGTATTTGGCAAAATTAAAGAAAATAGTCTATCATCTATCCTATATTTGTGAGTCTAGAGTTTCATCTAATTTGTCTTTTATCATAACCAAGAAAAATTCTCAGGGTCATGGGTTCATGCCCCACACTGCGTGCCACTTGTTATGATCAATCCACATGAGTCTATTTAGTGGGTAATAGGGATTTTTTTTCATATATAAATTGAGGAAATACACTGATGAATACAGAACAGAGTAGACAGCTAAAGTTATCCTCTAATCTGACTGAGAGCAATCCACCTTGCAGGCAGGAGCAGGGAAAAGGGGGTATGTGACCCTTCTCCCTCTCCTTTTAAGAGGTCACATATAACAGTAAGAAGCATCACCTCCTTCAGGCCCTATAACCCAAGGTCATGAGCAGAGGAAATACCACTACACTGCATCTTCCAGCTGTGATCATCTGGCAACATCTGGGTACAGTAGAGTTTGATTCCCTTCTGGAATGAAGATTTTTTTTTAAGATTTTCATTCATTTATATACTTGTGCATATGACCCTGGGTGCTGATGAGGTGTCACATCACACACAGCTGCTTATTACAGGCTTTGTGAAACCCCTGACAAGAATGCTGGGAACCGAACTTGGGTCTACTGCATGCGCAGTAAGTTCCCTTAAGTGACGAGCCATCTTCTCAGCTCTGAGTTTGGTTCTTATACTAATAAACATGGCATAGACCTTGCTGCTTGTACCGTTGTGTGCACACTCTAGACATGACCGTATTTAGTTCTGAACAGCTGTGATAGGAGGCAGGCTCTGTGGTGAGTCCTGCTTTATAAGAGAAGAATGTTAGGTGAAGAGGTATTCACCGACTCCCTCAAGGCCACTGCTGGATAAGGGAAAGCTTGAAGGACGAGGCAGGTGGATCTGAAAGCCGCAGTCTCAGTTTCTCAGCTATCCTGAACCTTCAGCTGTGTTCTTTATCTTCTTGAGTCTTGGTTGAAAATCTCACTGATGCCTCTACAGGATTCACGTCTTTCCCAGTGAGGGTTAAGTGACAATTCATCTCTCCAGCCACCCTGGTTATAGGACATTAGGCCACGGAAGAATGAAAGCAAGTGAATTGTTTGCTCACCTTTCCTTCCTCTAAGTATACTTTTGCGTGCTGTGGGATTCACAGGGTTAATGCACAGAGAGAACGCACTGTTCACATGCCAGAGGCTATGCAGTAAGTCAAACCTGGAGTGTTGGGCCCAGTTTTGAGATGTGGCATTGCAGCCCCTGCTCTCATCGTGACAGGCATCCCTCTGTCTGCTTCCACAGAGGCTGATGCTGGCATCCCTGCCCTTGTCTGTCTCTGCACTTCTGAGTTCCAGCATAGGAAGAACCTCTTTCCTGGGGGGGGTCAGAGGATAGCCATGCGAGTTGGAATTTTAGATGCATGCTTCTTGCCGTGGATCACAGAGATGAGATTCCTTAGAGCAGAACATCTAAAACACGGGTCCCAGCGTAAGAGCTTTGGTGCCCCAAATCCCAAACTGTGTTCCCAAATGTGCTCACGGAGGAACAGGGGAGATGGTTCAGTCAGTAAAGGGCATGCTTTGCAAGCTTTCAGAAGCTGGATTAGATCTCCAGAAACTATGTCAAAACAAAACAAAAACAAAAACAACCCAAAATAAAGTAACTAAACCAAACAAACAAACGAACAAACAACAAACAAACAAACAAAAATCCAGAAGCATGGTGACAATGGTTGTAATACTAGCACTTGGGAGGTAAGAGAGGAGGGTCTGAAGGGCTCACTGGTCCCCAGACTAGCTTAGTTGGTATATTCCAGGCCAGTGAGAAGGCCTGCCTCTAATTAATTCATTATAAAACTGTGTCTGAGGAACAATATCCATGTCTATTCTCTGGCCTCCACACATACATATACCTTCACATACATTCCACTGCACACAAACACATATGCATATGTGCTCCTGGGAGCTCAGTGATGAACAGAATGGACCCTTGACAGGTGATATGCAAAATAGAGCTAAAGTATTAATAGGTTGCTTGAAATTCAAGAACGATTTCACTTTATTAATAATATTTTGTTTGAAGTCAAGTTTTTCCATATTGACCTGTAAGTATTGCTTTAAAATATAAAGAAAATATGCTTTTAAGGAATCATCTAAATTCTATATTCTGGCACCAATGGAAAGGCAGAATAGGCTAACCCTGTTTTCTTTGCCTAGTCTGGAGGACAGTAAGTATGCTTTCAAAACAATAGATCTTCCAGCCACAGAGCCCTTCATTTTATTTCACTCGCCTCCTTCCTTCTTTCCCAGGCTCCGGGACCTCACAGCTGCTATCTGCAGAAGGAGATCTTCTGCACACAAGTTGCTCTTTCCTCCTCATTTGCCCCACCCAACACTATATTCTCACAGAGAAACTGCTCAAGTTAGACAGTAAAGAGGAGATAGGCCGATAGAAGCCTTGTTCTAGGGCCCGGGGAGGGAGATCACTCTACACTTAGAAGTACTTGCTACTCTTGCAAAGGATATGGGGTCTGGTTCCTACTAACCATGAGGGATGGATCACCACACCACTTATAACTCCAGCTCCAGGGGATCTGCCACCCTCTGCTGATCTCTATATGAACCACCACTCACACATTGAAACCCACACTCATAGGCCTGATTAAATATAAAATAAATCTTTTGAAAAAAAATAGTGTTCTTGTGTAGATGACAATGTTTGAAAAGTCCTCCTTTATTTATATTTGTACCAGTAAGTCTCAGGCTTGTGTTTGGAGTACCATTCTGGCTTACAAGGGCATATGTTTTCAAGGATTCCTAAAAATATATCCTGTACCTTCTAGGGTAGGAGGATAATGAATTCAGAAATGCTGCTCTGCTCCAGTGAATTTCAGGAGGCAGGAGGAAGGAAGGTGTCTATCCAGATGGGGAAGCATGCTCAACCAAGCCAAGGTGTCTTCTGTAAGGAACAGAGGCAATACTGCTGTGTAGTATCATGTTTAAGAGGTGGCAAATATACACAATTAGCATACACTTTCTATCTTTCAGATCCTCCAAAGGATTGTTTTAAAACATGGATGAGAATTTGTAAAAGAACAAATGTAAAAAATAATGTAATTATTTTTAAGCAGTGAAATGTCCCATTAGAAGTTCATTTCTGCTGTGGGATGTCTTTCTGTACACTGTGAAAATGTATTGCTCTCATTAGTTGATAAATAAAGCTGTTTGGCCAATGGAGAGGCAGAATAAGGTGAGGCAGTACATTCAAAGTGAAGACGGAGATGAAGAGGGGTGGAGTCAGAGCAGACGCCAGCCCGTCACCCAAAGAGCAACATACCAGCAGATGGGTAATGCCACGGCCACGTGGCAATGGATAGATTCATAGAAATGGGTTAATTTAAGATGAAAGAGCTAGCTAGCAAGAAGCCTGAGCCACAGACCAAACAGTTTGTATTTAATAGAAGCCTCTATGTGTTTATTTTTTTAAAAATGGCTGCTGCCTGGCAGGACCAGGTGAGACCAAGAGACTTCACTTACAGATATCTAAAGTGACACATCTCAACCTTGAACTCTGATCTGGGTCCCAGTAACTTAGTGTAACAGAGTCAAGCAGACAACAGACAGTTTCTGCGGATGACAGGTTTTGTTGCATCTTTTTCATACATGTTCAAAATGCACATGAGGACACCCCTCCTCTATTGCCCTTCCTTGTTTTCCCTTAGCCCCTAGCACAGCCCTGGTAGTCTCTTTTCATATATTTTTTTTCTAAATCACATTTTCATTTTTTAAGGTTGTTTGTGCACATACACATGTGAAGATGCGTGTTGAGTGTGTGTGTGTGTGTGTGTGTGTGTGTGTGTGTGTGTGTGTGTAGGCACATGGAGGTCACAGACAACTTGTGGGCATTGGCTCTTTCCTTTCACAATGTGGGTCTCAGGGACTGACCTGAGAGGTTCGGAAATAAACACCTTTGCCTCTTGAGTTGCCTCACCACCCCTAGACCCCCTTGTTCTTCCATGACTTTTCGCCTACGAGAGTCTGCATATGACAGACAACATGCCACACTTACCTTTGTGAGAAAAGGCTACTTCACAGAACCCAGGATGGCTTGGACTCCTCCTATCAGAGCCTGTCTAGGGCTGGTATTGAAGGCATGCACCACCTCACGTGGCTGTCTTGCTGTTCTTGCAGCTGTGGAGACAGTCACCAGCTCATTTGTGACTGTGCACGTGTGTCTGTGAGGCTTTGAGAGAAGGATCACTCCCTACAACTTAACATGCATGCTACACTTTTGCTGGGGTGTCTCTGGGTTTCTGGCTTTGGAGTATTTTAATTGATTTTAGAAGAGTGCTAAAAATCTGCTTTGTAAAGCTTTATTTCTGCACTCAAATTATCTTAATTCATTACCTTCCTTCTATGATAGTTTAATTGAGTGCAGGATATAAAGCTAATTTATTTCACATTTTTGCTCTTAATAGATTTCAGTTTCTTTATTGAAAAAGTAATTACCGAATTCTGATACAATAACTGGAAATGACTTTTTCTAATAACATGTATTATCATGTCATGATCAGCAAAAAATACTATATTGTACCTCAATTTTCGTTTTTTGGAAATGAGTTTAAAATTATTAAAATTGCTCATTGGTTACTTGCACTTTTTATTTATTCATTTTTAAATGCTTCATTTGCTCATGTTTATTGAAGGAAAATTATAAAATTTAGAGAAATAAAAGTAAATATAATTTTAACACAGAAATAGGCATTATTAACATAAGGTGAAAAGTCTTCCTTATGTGTTTCTGATGTTCATAAATACACATTAAAGTACATTTTAGCTATATGCTGATATTATACTGGTTTCTGTTATTTGCTTCTACTATAATTATCAAATTAAACTGTACAAAGGAGACTATTTTTAAATCATAGACAATCAAAATCTTTGGTTATTTCAATATGTTTCAAAGTAATACCATAGAGATTCCCAAATATTTTATTTGCTTTTAACACTTAATATATGTAGAAATCCCATCATCCATCTTCATGTTTATATAAAATAGATTTATTAATTATATTTGTACATTTATCTAATAATTTCCTTATTTAATTTTTACCAAACGGTCATAAATCAATGTTACCTAATAATCTCTTTAGAATAAATACTCGGTAGTTAGGTTAGTGTCCATGGAAAACAGATGGCATGTCTCTTTTGAGTGTGTCGGTTTGTGTATGTTTGTATGTGTTGCTGTATGCATGTGTGTGATTGTATGTGTGTGTATGTGACTATGTGTGAGTGTTTTTGAGAGTGTGTTTGTGTTTGTGAATATGTGTATGTGTGGGTATGTACACAAGTGTGGCATATGGTGTGTGTGTGTGTGTGTGTGTGTGTGTGTGTGTGTGTGTGTGTGTGTGGCCAGAAGCTGGCATTGAGTATTTTCTTCTGTCGTCTCTACCTGAATTTTTGAGAGAGGATCTCTCCCTGAAACTGGAGCTCATTAAAACAGCTGGACTAACGGGCCGAGGAATCCCAGGGTTTCTCTTGTTTCCACCTGTCCTGTCCTGTGTAGAGATGATGAGCATATGCCACCATACCTGGAATTTCAGTTTGTTCTCGGGTCTTTCTTTATCTTCATGCATACACCCCGGGTAGTTCACCAACTTTACCACCATCCTAGTTTCTAGCCATAATGTCTAACGAATACATTTCCAGATTTGTCTTAAACTTATTTATGTATGCGGTTTCTTAGCTCCTCATCAAGACGAAATATCATTTGTTTAGTTTTAAATGCTTTTATAGATAGAAAACTTATTTTCACCTACACATCCTTGACTTGTCAATTAAGAAGACAAAGCACTTTCCATGATGTTCTGTCTCCAGCCCTGCTTTTTAGTATTTCATGTCACAGTTCCTTTGCAGAGACCGCCATGAGCCTAAGCACTGCGTTCCATAAGCGAAGGTCTCTGAACAGCATTGTCCTTGACGCTAAGGAAGTATATTAAGAAGGTGGCACATCAGACAGTGAGATAAACCACTGTTGAGAGAGGGGATTCACCATTTCATCTTTGGAAAATCAGTGCTCAGTTGAGCACGCCTGAGATTAGCTGGTCTACCCAGACCTTTCTCTGAAGGCCCCTGGAAACTTCTTGAGAATAGAATCTTCTGGTAAAGATACACAGGCTTCAGGTTTAAGATCCATTAGATTAGGGGCTGGAGAGATGGCTCAAAGGATAAGAGCACTTCTCCTCTTCCAGAAGACCCCACTTCACTTCCAGCACCTATGATGAGTGGCTCACAGTTGCCTTTAACTCCAGTTCAGAGGACATGGAAGCCTTTTCTGGTCACACCTGATTTGTGCAGTGCTTGGACTAGAACCCAAATCAGAATGTGTACAAAGCAAGTACTGTACCAGTTGAGCTCCCCCGCTCCTCAAAGGATGTCCTTGATGTCGGTAACTGAAACAGTACAGGCCAAGAGCCAAACACAGTGCCTGGTGTGCCTGGTACTTGTGACCTACACAATTGGCTTGAGCTATTATTTACAATGATATAATTGCAGTCAGCTTCATTTTCTGACAAATGATAGGATCAAAATAAATTGAACAAAGACTGGAGATGTCATTCAATGGTTAAGAATGCTTTCTGCTTTTCCAGAGGACTTGAATTCAGGTTCCAGCACCCATGTTAGGTGACTCACAACTGCATGTTCCCCCAACTATGAGGGCATCTGACATGCTCTTGGACCTCTGTACTCATGTACACATGAACAGAAACATACATACTCATGCATACACTTAAATTTAGAAGGTTTAGAAACATTTAAAAAATTAAAATCTGCACATCAGAGAACAGTGATGTGCTGATTAGGGTGTGGTATTGACCATATAAAGCCACCATAATTCTGAAAAAAAAAAAAAACTGAAAAGAAGAAGTTGCCACTTTTTGAAAGCTCAGCAATAGAAGATCCACATCAGCAGTTAGTGGATATGCCTGCAATTAAAGCCATGGAGTGGAATTCCTGATGATTCAGCTTTTGCAAATTGAAGGAATAATAAATACCACAGAAAGGAATGCGGTTACTGCTTCAAAGATGCCTAGAAACAAACATCTAATTTTCATGTTATGCTTGTTTAATTAGGTAATTTACTGTAACATATATTTATCAGACAAAAGTATAGGTCCAATGAGGCTCTTTCCTTCCTCATATCACTTTATGAGTATTAATTTCTACAGCACAAAGGACTTGCTGATTCTCCCCTCACAATAGTAGTGATTGAAAGTTACAGACAAAAGATGGAAAAGTGAGTGTAGAATATAAGAAAGGGGAAAAGGGAATTTTTAAATGAAGGGTGAAGTTTGAAAAGTAGAGGCATGAAAATACTGTTCCTAGGACAGCAGGGCAGCGCGTCCTGACATCAAGGAAATCCGAACTCTTTTGTAGGATCATGCTAAACACCAAAGCCGTTCTGTACATGTGACCCAACTCTCTGGGAGGCCTCCACCTCAGAACAGAGAATGTAGGGTCAGGAATAAATCTCAGAGTCAGTAGAGGAAACCATCAACTCACTACATCTATTGTGTTCTAGGCACAGGCTGTGGAGACAGGCCATCTTGTGTCCATGACCTTGATCAAATTAACTGACTGCATACTCTTATTGTCTGATTTTTCACGGGAAGAAATGGACAAATGTCTAGTCATCCTAGATAAGATACCAATGGCAGACCAAAGGAATGGTTCCACCCACATCTATCTTAATGAAGTAGTATTTTGGGGGTTGCTCACAGGTGTGTGGGCAACACAAAGGCAGCCACATCACAAAAAAGCCCTCCCAGCGAGAGTGACTGCTCCTGAAAGCTGCATGCATCCCTGGAGCTCCCTGCAGGACTTGCGGGCACCTGTGTTGGTCAATTGTTACTACTTACACAAACTTGAGGGCTTTCTGTATTTTCTATGTTTGGAGAATTTTCTAAAACTTGTGAGTTTTGGGTTTGTTTTCTTTTTACTTTATTTTTTAGCTTACTTACTTAATTTGTTTTTATTGAATTTATTTATTTACATCATATCCTCACTGAAGTTTTCCCTCTCTCCTGTCTTCCCATACCCTCTCCCCCCCAAAAAAAAAAACAATCCACCCCTCCTCTGCCTCTCATGGATATCAAAAAAAAACAAAAACCAAAAAACATGGCATATCCAGTTGCAGTAAAACTAAGCACCTCCTCTTGTATTAAGGCTGGAATCCAGTATAAGGAATAGGTTCCCCAAAGTCGGCCAAAGCATTAGGGACAGGCCCTGCTCCCACTGTTAGGAGTCCCACAAGTAGACCAAGCTACACAACTGTCATATTTACATAAAGGGCCTAGATTAGTCCCATGTAGGCTCCCTGGTTGTTGGTTCAGACTCCACGAGTTCCTATGAGCCCAGGCTAGTTGTTACTTTGGGTTTTCTTGTGATGTCCTTGACCCCTCTGGCTCCTACAATCCTTCCTCCATTTCTTCAACAGAATGCCCTGAGCTCATGTTTAGCTGTGGGTCTCTGCATCTGTTTCCATCAGTGACTGGATGATGGCTCTCTGATGGGGTCGTCACCAATCCATCACAGAAGATGGCTAGTTCAGGCTATGTATCCAAACCCCAGTCTTGGTTGGGTTCACCCTTGCAAATTCATGGGAATTTCTCTTGCATGAGGTTTCTATCTGACCTAGCCATGCCCCTGCTCCCTTTCCAGTCATCTCCTCCAGTACTCTTCCACTCCATCCACCCTGCAACCCGATCTCTCAAGAAACTTGTGAGTTTTGTTCTAATGAGATTCCTTCTAGGAAAGAAACTTAGTTCAGTAAAAATAGTTTCCAGACAACTGGACAAAGTAGTGAGTGTGTAAAGGATTGGATTAGTCTTAGTTTCCCAAATGCTGCTCTTGTCACTGGGTGGGGTGGGGGAGGGGGTTGAGAAAATTGCCAAGGGAAAGTAAGCATTGTTTGGTACCTATTAACATTTCATTCTTCAGCAACTCTGAGTTTATTTATTTATTTTTTTTTTGGTTTGGATTTCTAAGTGAAAGTTTGAAGATTATATTACTTATTCTATCAAAGAATTCAGAAGTTAGTCTCCAATTCTCCAGATGTTCTCAGTACTCATCACCTTTGAGGAAAGTAAATGACTTCAGATTACAGAAGAGACA
This sequence comes from Peromyscus californicus insignis, assembly GCF_007827085.1. Lineage (NCBI taxonomy): Eukaryota > Metazoa > Chordata > Mammalia > Rodentia > Cricetidae > Peromyscus > Peromyscus californicus. Next base: position 11,423,513 of record NW_026294436.1, on the reverse strand, counting down.
GGTTAGAGTGTGTCTCTGAGTGTGTGTGTGTGTGTGTGTGTGTGTGTGTGTGTGTGTGTGTGTGTGAGAGAGAGAGAGAGAGAGAGAGAGAGAGAGAGAGAGAGAGAGAGAGAGAGAGAGAGAGAGAAGACGGTGGGTGAGGTTGAGTTGAAGATACATGCATATACGCCACAGTGCATATGTGGAGGTCAAAGGAAAATCTTGGGTAAGTTTCAGTCCTCTCTTTCCAAATTCATTGAAACACAGTCTCTCTTTTCTCACTGTGTACTCTAGACTAGCTAGCCTGTGAACTCATAGACGTTCTCCTGTCTCTGGTCCTTAGTGGGATTATAAACATGTACGACCAAATCTGGCATCTAGATTTGCCTGGATTCTAAGGATTCAAACTCCCATCTTCATGCTTGCTTTGTAAGAACTTTATATACTGATCCATCTCTCCAGCCACACTTGAGGTTCATACCAGTGAAGATTGTTGTGAGTAGAAATGGACAGAGAATGGTTTACTGGATGGTGTTTTACAATACTTACAAAACATTTATATAGATAGTAATGGTGGGTATGTTTAGTGATAAAATACAGAAGGTTAAAAGGTTACAAAGCAATTCTTAGGATAAAATGCTAAACAGCTGAGTATTTTAAAATAGCTATTCATATACTAAACACCAATATCCTGTTTGATAGCATCCTGGTATGTCTTCAGGTTGTCATGTGATACACATGTTAGCAAAAGAAATTGACAGTTTTGAGTTAACATAACCTATTTCCTTGGCCTTTTGCCTTTCTTCTTGGGTTATGGATTTGATCATAAACTATGAAAGAGGAATTATTATTAACAAAAAAATGTCATAAATGAATGTACCTTGATCTGAGCTTTAGAATGTTGCATCAGTAGATGAGTGTACTGTAACTAGGAACTACACAAAGGCCTGGGATAGGTCATGATTGGAGAAAATGAGGTCATTATGATTATTACTTTATTGCATAAATAATGTCTTTCTGAAGTATGCCTGCTTTGAAGAGAAGCAGGGTCCATTTGATTAGTATTCTTCCAGATATTTTTATAGGATTTCTTCTTTGTGCACAGAAGCAGAAGTCCCCCAAAGTAGAAATGGATGGAAATGTTGATTACAAAGGGTTAATATAGTAAGCATGAATCTGTCTGACTAGCATCTAATAAAATACTGGAGTACTTGGTGTCTAATGTGCTTTGGGACATATCATTTCATATAGGGTGTCTCTCGAAAGATTGCTGCAAGAACTACATGCATTCTCAGTCATCACCCTGGGGGAAGGGCTCTTAGAAACCATGTCAAACCATGTGTTTTTTTTTTCTGTTTGTTCTTTTGATTTTGGTATGGTTTGGCTTTTAGTTTGTCTGACAAGTGTCTATCTGTTGGAAGCATCATCCCCAGGTAATGGTAAGAGGGTGGCATGGACCCTGGAAGAGGCACAAGTAAGTTGACTGTCTTTGGGTCACTATTTCAATGTTTCTGAAAGCATTGGAAGGCCTGTAGAGCATGACCAGAGGACCTAGAGTCATGGACATGATTATCAAATATCTACCTGGGAATGGCTCTATGGGATGGTCAGAGGACTTTTTCCTGATATGGGGCAGGCTTTCTCCAGGAGTCTCATGGAAGCTAGCCAGCCAGGCTACTGACATTAACCTTTTCGCCCAGAGCCTGTCTGTATGTTGTTTATCAGGTCTGCCTTGGTGTCTCATGCCCATCTATAAGTATCTTTGTCTCTCATCCTGGTTCCCAACTTCACTGTTTAACCTAGAACTTCCTTTTAAGATTATCATCCATTTCCCTGTAGCAGATGTCAGCACTTCCAGTTCTCACGATGAGCTCCTTTTTTATGACTGCCTATTGTGAGCGAGCTCATGCCTTAGAACCTTGGACTTTCAGCCTCTAAAGTTGCAAGCTGAATATATTTCCTTCATAAAGTAGGCAACCCTGGGTGCTTCATTATAGTAATGAAAATAGATGAATGCTTTCTCTCTGTAAAGAATCACAGCTGTAAGTTCAGCCGTATGCTCAGTCTTGTGAGATGTATTGTATACCACTGCTAAAGCTATAATATGTGTGTGCGTGTGTGTGTGTGTGTGTGTGTGTGTGTGTGTGTGTGTGTGTGTGTGTGTTTACATACTCACTTAAGGAACAACCATGAATCGATTTCCCATTCTGTCTCTAACAATGCTCTGATGACTGCAGATATGCAACCTTCAAAGAGAAAACCTCTCAGCCTAAACAAAAGATCTCAAACATTTGTTTTAGCAATATGCTGAATATCTTGGGCTCCAATTGCCTTTTTGGCACTTTAGAGATTGCAAATCAAATTAGCAACTTTATAAAAACAATCCTAAAATACATTTTCAACAGATTTGAGTCTAGAATGCATTGCTACAGGTTCCCACAGCTAGAGCGTGAGAACAATTCCATCCTTCATTCCTTCGTGCTCATTTACTAGGATTAGAGTCTATATATTTGACTAGATGGTTTGGTTACTGCTTTTTACGGCTTCAGATGTGTATGTTCAGCCTTCTAGTAAGTTGAGAGCAAACACATATTTTGTCTTTTTATTCTGATGCTGCCCATTCTACTACCTTTTAGACAAAACATATTTCAAAATCATTTGATAATTAAGAAATTATGTTGCATGTGTTTGTTGGGGGTTGGTATGTGTGCATGTCACAGTGCATGTGTGGAGGTTAGCAGACAACTCCTTCTACCATGTGGGTCCTGGGGACTGAACTCTGTTGACACTCTCGATGGCAAGCACTTTTTCTCACTTGGCCGTCTTACCTACTCTCAGTTGATAATCTTGTAATATTTGTATTGACCTGAAACCACTGCAGTCTTTCCAACTCTGAGTTTTCATGTGACATCTTACTTTTCAATTTTTCTAAAGATGAAACTTTCACCCAAGGTTTTGTCTAACTTATCTATCACTGGTAATGCTAGTCTCTGTTTGTCTGTGACTTTTGGTCCTGTCCCCGAGCCTTCATCAGTAGATAATGCTCTGGATTTCCCTTGCTTCTACCACAGACATGGCTTTGAACAGGAGCCACCAACATCTGGCTTTAACGAAAGAAGAGGTGAAAGTTCATACTTGTTCTCATACAGATTTCACAGAAAGTCCAGGTTTAGAGAAGGTGAGAGTGTCATGTCCCTTTGTTCATGCTTGTTTATTTCCACCTTGATCCAAAAATAATTTTCTGATATGACAAGGGAGGGCAGTGAGTAAAAGAGACATCTGTGGAGGTCAGGTACAAAGAAGAATATTTAGTTTTTAGACATTTGTCAAAATGATTTAAAAAAGGTCTGGAGCCAAAGGAAAGGGCCAGAGTATCTTTATCAACAAGAGAGTATTCTATCTTCTACAGTATTCATCATTCTCAAACAAAAGTTTGTGATTTAGGGCACTAACTTTTCTTCCTAATAATTCTATGTCACTGTGGGCAGGACCTGGGTAAGCATGTTAGAGGAGGACCCGCAGATCAAACAATGTTTTGCTGGGTTCCATTTATAAATACAATGTTGGTCTCAAGTCAAAATGACAGGTTTTTAAGAAGATTTATTTATGACTTTTATGTACATATTTGTTTGGCTCTGTATGTATTATGTCACATGAGTGCAGTGCCCATTCAAGTAGGAAAAAGGAGTCTGATCCCCAGGAACTGGAGTTACAGGCAGTTGTCAGCCCTCAGACGCAAGTGCTGGGACCAGCAAGTGCTCTTAACAGATAGACCTTTCCTCCAGTCCCCAGTTACAGTTTTTAATTATGTTTGTATTGATACCATTAAACACTGTTTGGCTTGGGAATGATAAGTAGGATTGTTAATAAGTCAAAGAAGGATATACAACCTCTAATTTTGTCACTGTAGACATCTATTACTACTGCTATCACCAACAGAGTCACAGGCAGCATTGGCCTCCAAGGAGGTCAATGACAGACAGAGTCACAGGACTCTGGCTCACTTCAGGAATGAATCATTTTTATTTTTTACCACTGCTGTTTACATATTGTTTGCTAGCTACTAAAGACATCATTGTAAGCCAAGCTTGATCTAACCTATCTTTACGCCCTTATCTGTCTTCCTTTTGCATTTCCCCAGCCTTATAATCTCATTTTGCCCTGAAGGACATTCCTTCTAGGCTTTATCTCATACATGCTTGCAGTTTTCTTCAGTTCAGGGATACATATGGGTCAGGGTTTGTGCCTCATAACTGCAGACCATCTGGACCCTAACAATAATAATCTGGAATTGTGTTTTAGTCTTTTTTTTTTTTTGACCCTGTGGTATTATCAGAGCATGTTATATACCTCTTGGTTACCTGTCTTTTACATGGCAGGTCCTGGTTTGCAAAACTTTACATTTGTTTTGCAGAGCTTGTCCTAATGTTTATAATATTGATACCAAGTGTGGAGCTGTGAAAACGCAGAGCTTCCTGTCCCGAGGAAGAAAGTCTGTATCTAGTAGTCTCAGTGTACCTGTGTGGTATGAAAAAGAACATGTGTTCTTAATTGAGAATGTGCCCCTCTGCGCTAATCACTGTTCTATACTTTTTAATATACCGTCCCATGCTCACAATGAATATTTTGTATGTGTACTGAATTAGTCTGTGCTCTCCAGTGAAGCACAACTGCTGGAATGAGTATATGAAGCAAAGGGGATTGATGAGGTTGAGTTGTACAATTTTGGTTCAAGATCCAACCGTGGCCATCTGCATGCTAGAGATGCTGAGAACCAAGTAGAAGTTCAGGACGCAAGGTTGGATGTCTTGGTATTTTTTTTTTTTTTTTTTTTTTTTTTTTTGAGACAGGGTTTCTCCATGTAGCTTTGCGCCTTTCCTGGAACTCACTCTGTAGTCCAGGCTGGCCTCGAACTCACAGAGATCTGCCTGCCACTGCCTCCCGAGTGCTGGGATTAAAGGCGTGCACCATCACCGCCTGTCTTGTCTTGACATTCTTAAGCTGGTGAGGAAGGCTTGGGAGATTCCTGGAGAGCAACTTCCACATTGGAAGGCTGTTGAAGCTGGTTTCAGATGGTAGCTATGGATAGCAGAGCAGAACAGCAGAAATGCTCACCAATGAAGACAGGAAGGCAGAAAGCAAAAGCTTTTCCCTCAGACTCTTTGTAAAGAGCCATTGATGGGAGATGTTGCTCACTTTGGTGGGATCTGAGGGTCTTCCCCCTCAGTTAATCCCTCCCTGAAACATTTTGGGACACACTCAGAGATGCCATTTAGTTGACTACTGATCCAGTCAAGCTGACAACCAAGGTTAACCATCACAGTACCCTCCTGTGAGCATCTTGCTCCTTGCACTGAGGAGAGATATGTCACCTCATTACCATAAACAACTGTTTCTGGTGTAGAGATTTACTTATGAGTATTTTTATACAGAAATTTGACAAAACTGCCTTGAGTTAGGACACTTAGCCAGATAAAAGCAACACCACTTGAAAAGTTTCAATAATGAGACAGTTTCTCTGTAAAGTCACCTTCTGAAAATTAGTAGCCCCCCTCATCCCCACTCCCTTGGTTAGAAGCCTCAGTGGAGGGAAAGATGCCCAGAGGTTTAACAAGCTGTATCATAGACCTCTATTTAAAGAGCTCCATAACTAAACACTTCATATGTCTGGATTTTTAAAATAATGAGAAACAAAGGCAAGCCAAGGTCAGCTTATAAGCCCAACATTTTCAAAGAATAATAAATTGGCTTTAATGTTTAAAACATTGGAGGGCTTCCTAAGTCTCGTAGGTAATTTTGACTCTCTACATTAGTTAAGACCAGGGTTTCTAAATTTTGCACCATCTTTAATAGAGGCACTAAGGGAAAATCACACACACAAACAAACTGTATATGAATTTGTTTTCCAATGTTTAGTGGCAAGACTCCAATTAGTTCTAATTATTTTGTGAGGGTTTTGGGGCATTGTCAAGAATTTAGGGACTTGTTTTTGTACTTTGGGGTTAACGTGGTTCAATGTTAGCTTTCCCATTTACTTCTAAGTGATTGTTTGTAAGTTACTAAAATATTGTGATCTCTCAGACTATTTTTCTTTAATATCAGTCAACCATACTAAGTAATATTAGAACATTAAAAATTACTTCTGTGCCAAAGAATAAGAAAGCAGCCAATAAATAAAAATGCAATCAGGTAACAGCATTTCATAGGCGAGCATTTGAAAAAGCTCTCAGGTTCATTATCTGAAATATACAGAGCACAAAATAGAAAAACAAAGGAGAAGATTATAATTCAAAGAAGAGACTGAACATATCTGAGGTCATTTACACAATCTACAAAACATGCTTTGGGATAGCTTTAACAGAGAAGATGAAGAAACACTACCACGAGAACTGTATGAATAGAATGCAGAGGATACAAAAACTAGAAAGACATTCCATGTTCAGAGGTTAGAAGAATCAGTGTTGCTTAAATGTCTGTGGCTCCAAAGCAATCAACAGTGTCAACACAATATTCATCAACACATCAATAATTTCCTTCACAGAATTAGAAAAAAAGAAATCAGAAATTTTGTATAGAATCCTAAAAAGAGCCCTGAATAACCAAAATGGTCTTGAATAAAAACAACAAAGCAAGAAACAATATGCTGACTTGAAGGTATACTATAAAACTGCAGTCATGCAGTCTGCATGGTATCCACATTAAAAAAAAAAAAGACCAATAGACTAAGGGAAAAAAATATGTCACCTGGGAGTAAAACTCGACATTAACAGCCCACTGAGTTTTATTATAGTGTTGAGAGCACAGACTAGGGAAAAGACAGTGTGATAATTAATATTATCAAGTTGATAGGATCTAGAATTGCCTAACATAAAAGCCTCTGGGGGTCTGGCATTTCTGGATTGGATTAGTTGGCATAGGAAGATTACCCTAAGCATAGGTAGCATCATTCCATTTCTCAGGGTCCTGGAGTTAATCACAAGGAGAGAGGGAGTTGAAGACCAGCATTCATCTCTCTGCTTCCTGGCTGTGTATGTAATATGCCTCTTGCTGCCACACTTTTCTAATCATGGAGGACTATGCACTACAACTGTGAGCCAATATTAGACCTTCCTTCTTTAAGTTACTCTGTGTCAGGTATTTTGTTATAGTAATGAGCAAAGAAAATAATACAGAAAACAATAAAACTTACTGGGGAAATTAAACATCCAAATGCAGAAGAGTCCAAGTAATTTTCTATCCTTCATCAGTTTTGAATATTAACTCAAAGTTGACTAAAGACTTGACTCTAAGATGAGAAATATTATATTACTGGAAGAAAATTTAAGGAAATGCTTCAATATATTAGAATGGTCAAAATACTACAGATAGAATTCCAAAAGCATAGAAGTCTCAAGTAAAAAAAAATGCAAATAAAATTTCATATAGTTATTTAAAAAAATTTATGCAACCAAGAAAACAATCAGCAGAGTGAGGATGTAACCGACCAGACAGGAGAGGATCTGTGTAAACTGTACATCTAACGGAGAGTTAAAGTCCAGAACATGAATTCAACTTTTAAAAAATATTTATTTATTTATTCATATGGACATTTTGTGTGAATATTATGTCTGTACATTTCTGCCAAGAAAAATGTGTCAGATCCCTTGGAACTGGGGTTACGGACAGTTGTGAACCACCGTGTGGGTGCTGGGAATTGAACCCAAGTCCTCGGGAAGAGCAGCCAGTGCTCTTTGCTGAGCCATTCTTCCAGCTCCTACACATCCAACTCTTTAAAACCCAGAAAGCCGTGAAAGAAAGACGAAGAGTAGGAAAGAGAACAATGAAGGAAAAGACAGGAGAGAGAGAGAAGAAAGACAGGCAGACGTGCATATGACTAAAGTGTCCATCATACAATGTCTCACATGAAAGGAAAAAAGAAACATTTCCATGCCCGTTTCGTACCTGGGCTGTGAATTAGGACTGTCATTTGCCAGATGCCACTTGTAATGTAATTGGATTGACATCAGGGTCAATAACGGATGAAGCTGATGTACCACGTTGGAAGGTGGGGACTTGGTCTCCTTTCATTTGAGATATTTACAACATCATAGAGAATCTGCACAAGAAAACTGCTGAAATGGTCACTAAGTCCTGTCTCTTTTTCTGGGTACTGCCGGCAGGGGTATATTTCTTCTGTGAAATTTTATCTCCCTAACACTTAGGATTTGCTTGTATCCATCTCTATATGCTATACTTGAAATGGTAATGTTTATATTGAGGAATAAATGCCACAAGGACATGAGCAGTTAGGGTCAAAGCTCTCGTCTACTTCGAAAGTCAGATTGTGTCTATAACAACCACATTCTTTCTAAAATCAACCTCTATTCGGACTATGTATAACATATTTACATATCATGTACAGGCCAGTTTCCAAATCTTAATAGAAAACTGAACTGAATGGAGGGGCTGGAGCAATGATTCAGTGGGTAAAATGTTTGCCATGGTAGCCTGAGGACCTGAGTCTGGATTCCTATCAATCACATAAAAACTGAACACAGTGGCATGCATCTGTAACCTCAAAACGGATGAAGTGGAGGTGGGTAGATCTCTGTGGCTTTCTGGCTAGCCAGCCTAAATGAGTAGGTGAGTCTCAGGTTCACTGAGAGATGCTCCTTCAAAAAACGAAGTAGGCAATGATAGGGAAAGGTACCCAATGTCCATCTCTGGCCTCCATGTCTGCATGCATGGGTGCATAAAACCTCTTCACCAGACACACAGAAAGAAAACAAAATTGATAGCAGAGTGACTCTGCTCACTGGCTCATACCATCATGATTCAGGTTCTGAAAGCACATGTTGCTCACCGTAAGGAAATAGCCACTTAAAGGGGTTAGGCCAGATATACCCACAGACAATAAAGACAAAGTTCCTACCACTCCACGCTAAGTCCATTTTCATGAGTCCATAAGACGCTCCTTTGAACTGCAGCCATACTGTCCCTCTTTCTCTTACTCTGAAAGAAATAAGAGAGAAGGCATCACTCCCCTCTGAGCAATTCCATTAGAGATCCGGGGTCCTTACTTTTATAATACAATCTGGTGTTATCTCCGTTTTGTCTATAACCAGTGGCAGGCAAGCAGAAGATATTGCTGTTGTCCAGGGAGAAATCGAGAAGCAGTTTTTGACTCAAAGGCACTACTCACTTAGAATGGTTTCTCTCAAGAGAAATACCTATCAAGTAGCTTTAAAATAAATTGGAAAGGGAAGTGGTGGTGGGGAGGGAGGCGGGCGGGGGGAGGCAGAGGAACGAGTGAGGAGTCAGCAAATGAGCAGGTTTCCATTTGAAATTTAAATTGGCAGCTGGCAATATTTGAATCGTTCTGCATTTAATATAATTTGAATGGGGCAGATGATAGTCGCGCATTTTGAGGAGGAAAAACCCGAACCTTGAATATGAGCCTCTGTCATTTTGCACAGCTCAATTTGACACACTTTCCTCCAGTACGCTTTGAAGGAAATGAGCCCTGGGTGTTTTACTTGTTTATTCCTTGAGAGCACAATGCATAACTAGTGTGAGTACAAGATTCAAGCCATGTGATCACTGGCTATGAACTGTATGGGATTGCTGACAAGAGAGACCCGGACAAAACCTTGAACGTCTGATTAACTGGAAGAGAAAGATCTCTAACGTGGAAATGGAACCCTAAGTCCAGAAGAGAGCCTTTCACAGCACAGTTATCACATTAGTTAAGGACAGTCAGTAACAGTATGTAGGAAAAAAACCGTGCAATTATCAAGAGAAATATGTAAGTTATTTGTGGTAGTTCTGAGAAAATCACTTCTTTGCACCTGAGTGCTGGTTTTGCATATCTATCTCAGTCAGCATCCTGGATGCAGACACACATCAGAGAAAATCATAGAGGTGCCTTACATGATAGGAACATTAAAATTAGGCTAGGAAATAACCAGAAAAAGGATGAGAACAAGAGTCTCATGAGGAAGGCAGAAACAGGCACATGAAGACCCACAGTTCTAGAGATCCCACACAGATATTTTATCCTCACATAGTGGAAGAGACAGTTCATAGATGCTCTGCTTCTAGAGAGAATGAACTTCATGCACCTATTTTCCACATTTTGTCCTCTAAACTTACAGAAGCAGGAAGAGCAGCTCTTCTTATTCCAATTTCTCTCTCTCTCTCTCTCTCTCTCTCTCTCTCTCTCTCTCTCTCTCTCTCTCTCTCTCTCTGTGTGTGTGTGTGTGTGTGTAGGGGTGGTGGTGGAGTGCACACATGTGTGTACATGCATGTGGACACCAGAGAAACCTCAAGTATTAATCTTCAGGTGCCATTCACCTTTATATAATTTTTTTGTGGCAATATCTCTCACTAGATTGGATATAACTCACCAAGTAATCTAGGCTCTGCAGCCAGTGAGTCCTAGGCATCTTCCTGTCTCTACATCCACTGTATCAGGATTACAAAAGTGCACCACTATCCTTCGCTTTTGTTACATGTGTGCTAGAGATCACACTCAGGTTCTCATGATCACAAGGTTTAACCTTTACCCACTGAGCTCTTTCTCCTTATTCCAGTTTTATGAATGAGGGGGAACAACAGGTGGTCACAGCAGACCCAGCTCTCCTTCAGTAGTATCTCTGCGGAGTGAAGAGAAACATAAACTAGTAGTCTTCCTATCTGGGGTGTGGAGTCTGACTTTGCCTACATCCTCTTTGAGTTCTTGATTGTTAATGGATGACGCAATGTTGATAATGCCTGCAATATCAAGATTAGTTGTAAATTGCAAATAAGATGATATAAAGAGGTAGGCTGGAAAATATTCCTGGAATATGCATCCCCAAATCTTTGTCTTCCCTAGAATGAAGGAAAACACAGAGAAGTTTGGGGGTGCTTTGCTCAACTTGCTACAAAGAACAATCTTATAAACAATCCAATTATTTAACAGTTGTGGATTCTCTATTTTTTTGTCATTGTCTCATAATATTAGATGCTTGCAGCATAAGAACAAAAGATTCAACTATCTTGAACAGGAATCCTTGGTCACCAACTTCCTAATTACATTGCTATGTGAACAGAGACCTTTAAAAATGTCTCCAAGTGTCTCCAGCTCACTCAGGGTCTTTACTTCCATGAACTAAGACAATGTTAGGAAAAAAAATTGGTTCAAAGTTTTCTGGATTTTCATTTATGCATACATATGTGAGTGTATGTCACATGTGTACAGGTACCCTCAATGGCCAGAAGAGGGAACTGGATCCATGGCATAAGAATTACAAGCAGCCAGTGTATAGTTGCTGGAGACCAAACTCAGGACCTCTAGTGGAGCAGTAAACACTCTCAAGCACTGAACCATCTCTCCTGCCTCCAGCCTTTCTCATTTCCCATTTCAGGAGTCAATCCGGAAAAGACAGATATTTTAAGTATATTCAGGAAAAAGAGAAAGACTAAATTACTGTGCATCTGATGTATCAAGTACACAAGTTGAAAATATAATCAAGTATGAGGTTACAGAAAACACTATTTTCATAGTTGTGCATAATGTAGGAGGAGAGGTCACACATAAATATAGGTAACTACAAAGGAGGAAGGTATTTAAACTTTTAGAATATTTAACTGTGGCTTGATTGCGTCCCCCAACCCACTTTTTCTTCCCTGTCATCCGTGTCACTAAATATAGCCTTACACCCTGCTCCGTCAGAGCTGTATCTACAAAGTAGGCAATTAGCCTCTTGTAATAAAAATAAAACCTATAAATACCACCTCATTAGTAAGATTGTGTCCTCACTGTTACCTGCTCTCATCATGATCTAGACTAGTCTACAGAACATTTAGAAATCTAATAGCCAGAATAGCAATCCCACAGCTGTGCTCCCTGGCAGGAGTGCTGTGGATCAGAATTAAATGTGACTGGACCTGGATTTTAGATTGATGGGCTCTGAGGAGAAATAAATGAAATGAAGAAAACTTGGAATTGAAGAATTTGAAAGGTTGCTTCATTTTGTGTGTGTGTGTGTGGTGGGGAGAGGACGGGTGTGTGCATACATGTGGGAGTCAGAGGAAAAATGCAGGTTTTGGGACTAATTTTTTTCCTTCTTTGAGACAGTCTCTTGGTGTGTACAGATTGTGTGTGTGTGTGTGTGTGTGTGTGTGTGTGTGTGTGTGTGTGTGTGTGTGTCCTCAGGTTTCCAGAGCTCTCATGTCTCTGCCTCCTATCTCCCAGATGTCTTGTGGGACTTGAACTCAAGTCTTCCATGTGCACGACATGAGCTTGTTCACTGAATCATCTCCACAGCCCTCGTTGCTGACTTGTGTGCATTCTCAGATCTGCATTTCTTTTCTAAATCAAAAAAGGAAAATTTCCCAATTCTGCCAGCACTGCAGACTCCACAGATCAACCATACAGTTCAGTTCTTTTGTCTCCCTGCACATTACCTTGTTGTGTTCTCAGCAAAAGATTCAAGATGGCTACCAAACTCTTAATTTTTTTATTTTGAGTAAGTAGATACTATTATCAAATAAATGATAATAATATCATAATCCAATCACTCTATCCCTGTCCATTAGTTTCAAATATGATTACTTGAACCCGAATGTTCAAACTATGGTAGTTTCTCTCTCTCTCTCTCTGATATATATATATATGAGTATTCCCTGCTATCCTCTCTCTGCCTTATTTTCCAGATATAGTCTATTGGCCGATCAGTGATCTCTAGGCTCCTCATATCCCTGCCTCCCCAGTGCTAGGATCACAGGAGAGTACTATCACACTGGATTTTTTTTTTTAAATGCAGATTCTGGGGATCTGAATTCAGATATACATACCTAAGTAGCGAGCATTTCCCTAGCCAAGCCACCTGTTGAGCCCCCAGCGGATAACTCTTAACACTGAGGAGTTTAACTTTTCCAGGGGTCACTGATATATGAACTCTGCTGGGTGCTCAGAAGCATCACCTCTGAGGCATAGCATGCCACAGCCTTCTCCTCTTACTCCACGTGTTTCTGGTGGGTTGCTCTTTGCTGAGAGGCTCAACAAAGGAACTTTTGCCAGTGTGGACAGTACTCTGCAGCTGCCCTTCTTATCCAGTTGGCTTTTTTATATTTATTTATTTGTTTGTTTGTTTATTTATTTTGTCCCAGAAGCAGACACTTGCTCAGACATATAGGAAATGTACAAGAAGGAGCTCCATTCCTACCCTGAACCTCCTCTCATGGACCATCAATGACTTGATAAGTTATCATACCTAAAATTTCTTTGGTTTGAGCCAGAAATGGTTACATTTTTATCTCCCTGAAGATGTTCGGCAGGGGTATCTGAGAGGGAGGGCCTTCATTTATCGAGTCACTAGCCAAAGTAGGCAGATGATCTCCTTTCTCAAAGTCTGGTGCTTCTTATGCTAAAGGGTCTGTTTAATAGATGATGAAATGAGTGACCTGGGAATGAAACATGTCACTTTTGTTTACAACCTGTTGGCTATTGCTATTACATAACCCTGCTGGAGGCTTGGGAAAAGGTATAGGGAGCACTATCTCACCAGGTGTCCAAAGGGAGAGATAGTGGGAACTGTTGCTGGCCCTAACTACTATTTTGTAAGGGAGCTCAAGTCCAGGCTCAGGGAGCACCATTAAATACCTGTCATCCTACCCAGCTGTAATAGCCCCATGGTTGTAGGTGTAGGTACAGCACAAACTGCAATCCGTATACTATTTTAAAAAATAGAGAAGATACAAAATAAGAAGGAGATGGAGAGTTAAGGGTGAATCTGAGAAGAGTTGAGGAGGTGTGGGATTGAATGCGATCAAAATACATTGTATACATGCGTGAAGTGAAGTTCATTAAAAATAGTTAAACTACATCAAAAAAGAAATGATAATAGCTTCAAGTAATGCATATGCTAATTACTCTGATTAGAACATTACCTGGTGTATTTATGAATCAGAACATCACTCTCTACTTAATAAAAATGCATAATTATCATGTGTCAGTCAAAATAGATTTATTTATTCGATTTAAGAAAGACGAAATTCCTATTGTCAGCATTCTGAGTTTTTTCAACCACTTCCCCAAGCCTACATATGTTCCTAGGTACCACACTTCTTTGGAGCACATCTTCAAGAAATTTTAAATCAATGTTTCTTACTTTAAATATGCATGATTATTGATTCTGACCATCTGCTGTGGAATCGAACTCAAAACTTAATTTTCTTGTCTACATCACAGCTTTTACTGTTGGAACAATGATCCCCCGTTGTTTCCTTTCTGTCCTGAACCGTGAGGCCTCTTCTTCCACAATGCACTTCTCTGAAATCACTCTCTCAGATCACTTACACAAGTAAGAGCATGCTGTGTTTGTGTTTGTGACTGTTATTTCACAAAACACAATGTCCTGAAGACTCATTCATCTTGTTGAAAAGGATACCTTCTTTCCTTTTAAAAGCCAAACATCATCATACTGAATACATGCAATACAGTTTCTTTGTCTCCTCATCTGCCAAAGGACAGTTAGGTCCTTGGCTCTTATGTGTGTTGTCATGATCATCGGAATGAAGCTAACCCTTTAATACACACATAGTGGAGCAGTTTCTGAAACATTTAAAAATCTGGTCAACAATTTTGGTGTGTGTATATTTTTATGTACACGTGTGTGTGTGTGTGTGTGTTTGTGTGTGTGTGTGTGTGTGTGTGTGTGTGTGTGTGTGTGTGTGTGTGTATGCAAGTGTGTGCATATGCATTGGAGGTCAGTGAACAGTCTCTGGTATCATTCCATTGGTGACGTTCACCTATTTCTCCCTTAAGATGGGGCATTCACTAGTCTGGGAGTTCACAACGTAGGGTAAGCTGGCCAGTGAGCAAGTGACCTGTTTTTCTCCACATTACAATCCAGAGGCACCACTCAAGGTATTTTTCAAAATATGTATTCTGTGGATCAAACTCAAGTCCTCAAGCCTGGTAAGCACATTACTAAATGAATTATAATCCATTTCCTGGTCATCAGAATTATGATATTATATATTTACTAACCCAAAGTGCATACCAAGAAACTCGGTGCATGATAATAATGTGGAATGCTGGTTAGTGTTGAAAGGTGTGATAATAACATAATAATCCAAACAATCGCTCAAGTCAAAATGTATCCTTTAAATTGTTCCTGCTTTAGTGAATTCCAAATCATTTCCTTCTTGCAGCCATTTTTTCTCCAAAATCTAGAATGTTCTTTTTTATTATGAAACACAAACTCCACACAGAAAAAACTGCATGAAGCAGATATAGACTAGTTGACAAATTATTTTAAGGTCCTAGGTAATACTTGACCGAGTGTTTGAATTGAAGTTACACATATAACTGAAAATGAGAAAAGAATCAGAGCGTTATAGGCAACAGGAAGTGGAGCACACAGGTAAATACCCCCATCAAAAGCATTTTCCTGTCATTAAATGCATTCTTTACCTCAAATTTTGTGTTAATCAGTATTTTGATTGACTGTATATGTGTCTACGGATAATCTGAATAGTCTAACTTCTCTGTCTAATTTTATGTGTTATGACCATATAGTTTGTACTTAGCAATTTTAGGATGTGTTTAGAGACACTGCTGTATATGTCTGTGATTTTGTTGACATTGTTCTCCCAGGAACCTGTTACCGTATGACATGTCATCCCTGTTGACCCTTTAAAGTAGCATGAAAAGAACAACTATTTAATTATATCATGGAGTCTCCAGGCTGGCCTGGGAATCCAAAATATTATAGCTTGGAGACATGTCTCTGCCACATGATACCTAGGCTCTCCATGGGAGAGGCTCAAGTGTGTGGGATGAGGATTTCTTTCTTTCTTGTGTGTGTGTGTGTGTGTGTGTGTGTGTGTGTGTGTGTGTGTGTGATGTGAGTGTGTGTGTGTATACATGTCTGCATGTGTGCGAGTAAAGAAACTCTGCTCTCACTTGCAGGGTAAGCATTTTAACCACTAGGCCACTTCCCTACCTCCTGGTCCGCTTCTGAGATGCTCTGGCTGTTTATCGCATGGCCCACGGTGAACAGTGCTCCTGTAAACACCCTCTCTGTGCGCTCCAGCAAACATCACTGTGCACTTCAGTATGAAGTGAACAGGAGAGGTTGGACAAATGGCTCAGCCGGTAAGATTTGCTGGTGTTTCAGAGGACTAGAGTTTGTTCCCTAGCACTTCATCAATAGCTCACAACCACCGGTCACTCCAGCCCCAGGGGATCCCACTTCCTCATCTGGCCTCCATGGGCACTGCATCCACGTGGTCATACCCACCCATAGACACATACATAAAAATAAATCTTAACAAATGAGAGAAATTGCCTAAGCACAGATTGGCTAAGTACCCAGCTTTTCTTGGTACTACCAATGTACTTATCAAAGTGAAGGTACTGATCTGCCTAATCAAGACGCATAAAACTGGGAGCATCCTCGCCAACCTAGAGAGCTTGTTTTCACATGCCATCCTTTTTGTTTAATGCCCTCCAGAGCTTCCATCAGCCCTTGAGATAAAAATACACCATTTCCCGTAACCTGTCAGGCCTATCTGACCTGGTGCCTGTACTTCTCTATGGCCTTATGATCACTTTGCTGTAAAGCTCTAGCCCCGCAGGCCTCCTTTCTAGTTTTTAAACAAGACAAATTCATTCTTTACCAGCAACCACTGCACCTGCTGTTTCTTCTGCTAGGAACGCTTGCTTCCCTCATGTTAGAGATCTGTTCCTGAGGGAGGACGTTTTTTGATCAGGAGTCTAAACTGCATCCCACTGCTCACCCCTGGTTCATCCATTTCCCACTGTTCTGTTTCTATTCTTTAGCCAATAGCTTACAGATTCAACTCATAAACTTCCCTCTTTAAAAAGAAAAAAAAAACTAATTTATGTGTATGTGTGTTTCGGTGTGCAGGGATGCACTCAGGTGTGTTTATGTATGTGTATGTGCAGAACAGAGGTTAGTCTTGGGTGTTAGTCCTCAGGTACCATCATCCACCTTCCTACTGTTATGGGAAAGAGTCTCTCACTGTGTTCTAAGTCATAGATGCAGCCAATGAGTCCCAGAGATGTGAGTATCTCTGCTTGTACAGACTAGGATTATAAGTACTTTCCACCACGATAGTTTCTATAAAGTGTGTTCTGAGGACTGAATTCAGATCCTCATACTTACATGACAAGCATATTCAGGCTAGGTTTTTTCTCTATCCCCCTGTTACCTTTCTCAAGTACTTATTTCTTTATATTGTGTCTCAAACTCATAGAACCCAGAGTGACGTGAAATGTGGAAATGACTATTTTTTTTTAATACACACAATTTAAACGTTAATGAGTTGAATGAACTCACTGAGATGTTTGCTCATAGGAGCTATATTCTGTCTTCTTATATATTTCTGTGTCTGGCATGGAGCTTGGGACAAGGGAACAGCCTCTAATGTTAATAGCTTGGCTAACACGGATATTGGAATGGACTAAATAATCAGCCTTGATAAATTTTTAGTAAAATTGATAAGCCACAGTGTTAGTTACTTTCCTTGATGCTACAACACAGTAACTGACAAAGGACAATTAAAGAAGGAAAAGGTTTATTCTGGCTCACAACGTGAGGGTACAGCCTATCATAGCGGGGACGTCATGGCAGCAGGAGTGTAAAGTTGCTGGTCACATGGCATCCACAGCCAGGAACACAAAGGCGTACACTGGTACCTACCTTGCTTTCTCCTTTTTTATTTAGTCCGGTAACCCAGAGCATGGAACGGTGCTCCCACATTTAGTGCAGGTCTTCCCACTTCAATTAACCAATCTGTGACTCCATCATATGCACATGCTCAGCAGTTTATCTCCTAGGTGACTGTAGATCCTGTTAAGCTAACAATATCAGCTATCACTATTATGACCTGAGTTACTGATCAAATTTACACCCATTTAAGAAAAATGGGAAGGGTATAGTTTTTTATTGTCCCCCTTTAATTCTTAGGTTTTTGCTAGTGCCCCCCTTCCTACCAATAGATCATCATCAGGCTTTTTCTGTTAACTATGAAGATACAGATGTTCAGCTCAAATACCTTTGAACTGAGTAAAGCTGCAAGGGCTGGAAAACTCTCAATGTAATGAGGCCTTTCTTGTTTTGCAGTAAGTGAACACATTAAAAGATGGTGATGCTATTGTTTCTTTCTGTGTGACAACCACTGGAAGGACCAGCTTATTATGTGAATTGAGAACTTTTGAGACAAAAGCACTTGGGAAGCCAAGTATGAAGAAACTGAATTGTCCTAGAGAGAGAGAATAAAAAAGGTCCTCTTCATTAGTGGCAGTTCCATTTCATTTCCAAGTGTTTCTTAGTGTGGGAATCCCAAACTTCAGACTGGTTAAGCACGAATTGCTAGGCTTCATGCTCAGGGTTTATTTTGGGGTGGAATATGCACATTTATATTTGTAACAAATACTTGGGTTGGTGGATACTCTCATGCTGGTCCTATTACCACTCTAAGAATCTCTGCTGAAAGAAGTGGGGTGTGTGTGTGTGTGTGTATACACACATGAGTGCATGTATGTGCATTAACCAGAGGCTGCTTTCAAAATGTCCTTCTCAGTTACTCTCCACCTTAATTTTTGAGAAAGGGTCTTTTACTGAACCTCGGTGAAGTTCACTATTTCAGCTGGACAATGTGGGCAATGAGCTAGGGACTCACCTGTCTCTGTCCCCCTAGGTACTAGATTTATCAGCATGCACCGCTGAACCTGATTATTTTATGTGGGATTTTGGGAATTAAACACAGGTCCTCAAGCTTGAACAACAAGCACTTTACACACAGTGCCATCTCCCCAGCCCATGCTGTTCTGTCATCCCTAGTCTCTGAATTCTTGATTGATCTCCCAAAAGCCTTAGACCAAACTTTCAGGCAACTCCTGCCCCCATCCATAAACTTTCTTGAAGTCTACTTCCTTATCTCTAAAGGATAGTATACACTTTTATGTCAGTTCAGTTTTAATAGTTCAGCCTAACTAGCTGTGGGATCATCCCCCAATGTCCAGCTCCGTTCCTTCCTTCCAGATTCCCATAAGGAGTGGGCCCTTTGTCCCTCACTTGTCTCACCTGACTCACTTTCACTTGTTAACTTTTGTTATCAAACTGTGCATAGTGATTGCTAGTTAGTTTGATAACTACTGGTGACAGATATGTTTATAATTGTAGACACACACTTACGTCATTCTTTCTGTATGCTGGTGCTCAGAACACATGCTGATTGTCTCAGGAGCCTGAACAACATCCGGAAAAGTTTAAAAGTGGAATGCAGACTGGGGAAGTGACTCAGTTGGTAAAGTATGTGCAGTGCAAGCATGAGGACCTGAATGTGATCCCTGCAACCCATTCAAGAAAGTGGGATGTGGTGGCACATGCTGGAAATCTCAGTGCCAGGGCAGAAATAAACAAGCAGATCTCAGGTTTGATTGTCAACCAGTTAGCCTAGACTCTGAGTGATGTGCTCAGTGAGACATCTTAGCTCATGCATGCAGGAGTACACACACACACACACACACACACACACACACACACACACACACACACATAGGAGTCACAAGACAAGGACAATGAGCTGAGTGTGGTGACTTGTCTTTTCAGCACTTGGGACACAGAGGCAGGAGAACCTCCACAAGTTTGAGACCTGCCTACTCGACATAGTAGCAAACTAGCAAGGGTATGTAGAGAACCCCATCTCAGAAATAAAATGAAAACCAAACAAGGAAAACAATGAATTCCTGGCCCCACCCCCAAGTTTGAGCCAGAAATTGAAGATGTTGCCTGAGAATCAGCATTTCTAGTCAAAACTTTGGACCAAATTTTGCAAACTGCTGACTTAAATGATGTTATATTTTAATTCCACTTGCTCAAATCTTACAAAAAATGAAGCTTGTTTTTTTTCACATTTATTCATTGTACTTTGACCATATCTACCCCCATTTGTCTCCCTCCTAGACTCCTCCATGCCTCCCCTACCAGCTTCATGTCTTCTTCTTTGTCTTTAAAATTATCCATTAAGTACAATTAGAGCTGCCCAAGTGTGTGCAAGATTAGAGGCAGCCACTGGATCGTAGACAGCCTGCTTGTGGTCAAACTGACCCCCCCCCCCCCCCGAAAAAAAAAGGACTCTAGATTCTTAGTATCCATCAACTGCCTAAGATAGGAGTGAAGTTTCCAAAACCTCTGTCCCTCTGTGCTGGAATGTTGCCTGCCTCGATCTTTTGCAGGTTCTGTGTAGGCTACTACAGGGGCAGTGAGGTCAAGAATGCAAGAATGCAATGATCTTGTCCTATCAGAAGATACATTTTCAGAACAGTCCTAGCCAATCCAGTCTCTGGCTTTTACCACTTTCTCTTTCAGCTCACTCTTCCATGACAATCCCTGTGCTTTCGGGGGTGAGGGCAAGGGTTATTACATTGACATCCCATTTACTTTACTGTATGCATTGAGAACGTTACTGTATGGGTTGAGAACTTACGTCAAAAGTTCCATTCCCCAGCAACATCAACATTTCTCACTTCTTTTTCCAACACAACCTTGGTAGGTGTATCAATAGATGTCTTTTTTCTGCGGCACTGCTGGTGGGATATTCTTCACTCCCTGCTGACACCCACTTTGGGACTCAGTGTGCAAAATGCTTAGATAATGATGTGATTCTGAGAAGGGTCCTCACCTTCTGTTTCCCTCGGCGACTCTTCTGCTAGCATTCTTCAGTCTTGTCAGAGAAGTTTATTCATGTAATTGATCTTATCTTTATTTGTCAATGAAACCAGCCCTGAGGTGTTCCCCAGTAGGTTCTGCAGCCAACATGGAGGCGCAGTGAAAGGGCAGCATGCTAAAAAACAGAGTGGAGAATATTCTCTGGACAAAATGATTGTCACTGCCTGTTACATCATTGATATTCTTTGATCTCTCATGTATGCATTTCTTCCCCTAATATATTTCTTCTGAGGCAGAAATAGTATGCAAAAATAATCAAATGAATTCTTTCACTTTTGTTAAAAATTCCTGGAGTGGGAGAAGCTGAGAAGAGATCCTCTGTTCCTTGTCCCCAAACAACAACAACAAACACACATGACCGTCATATATGCAAATTTGAAAATTTAAAAAAAAAAACAGAAATTCTGAAGTTGGGGTACCAAGAAGATATCTCAATGCAAAACGCTCACTTCATAAGCATGGGAATAGAGAGAATACAAAATTCAATTCCAAGAATCCACCTAAAAAGCCATACATGCACGTACATGTAATACCAGTGTTGAAGAAAAAGAGACAGAAGGAGCCCGGTGATTTGCAGGGCCAGCCAATACAGCCAAACTGATAAGCTCTAGTTTCCATAAGATATCCTGCTCCAAAATATGAGGTGGAAAGTAACAGAGGAAGACACTCAGCATCAAACTCTGGCCTCCACACCTATATCCATGTGTGCACATGGACCCTTCACACATAAATCACACACACACACACACACACACACACACACACACACACACCACACACACACACACACAGAGAGAGAGAGAGAGAGAGAGAGAGGAGAGAGAGAGAGAGAGAGAGAGAGAGAGAGAGAGAGGGACAGAGAGAGAGAGAGAGAGAGAGAGAGAGAGAGAGAGAGAGAGAGAGAGAGGAGAGAGAGAAGAGAGAGAGAAGAAATTCTGTGGATGATACAACTTAGTGAAAATATTTGAGAATATGTTAATATTTAGGGTATTGATATAACGATGGAGAATTAAGTATGGCAATGAAAGACTGAGGAAGAGTATACAAGTTCATTTAGTATCCTCGTCCAATTTCAGCACACATTTTCCTTATTGCATGCCTGTGTATTACCAATACTCCTAACACAACCCCCATTACTAATCTACCACCATTTTCCCTACTTCTCCACAGCTACCAGCAGACCATCATCATCACCACCACCCCTTCCACCACAACAATGATATCTGTGTCTCATGTATCACTAGTGCTCTCACAAACACAGTTCCCATTACCAATTTACCGTAATTATCTCTATGTTTCCACAACCATCAGAAAACCATCATCATCCCTTTCAGTGGCAATAGCATCCAGTTCTTTATTCACCACTGTCTTTATCCCCAGTGCTATCTACACCAAAACCCTTCACCCAGAACCCTCTATGGTTTCTCATCTGAGCCCTTACCAACAATGTCTACTAAGTAAAGGGTCTTGTTATTGATGGACTGTGAATGATTCATGAGCTTTGATCTATACAGTTGCTGCAGACGAACAGAAGAGATCTATTTTTTCCCTAAGCCAATGTGAGTCATAGTCCTCATTTCTTTCTAGTCAGGTCTTCAAGAACAAACGTTTTCAATAGGAGAGGATGTCCAGTGACTTCTTCTCTCTCCTCTGTGTTTCCATGCCCTGTGGGAACAGTTCAGGGCACCAGCCAGTGGTGTCCTGGGTTGCCTTTTTCTCTATGCAGGTTTCCAACCTGAAAATCGGGACTATTGAAAATAAAAATCAAAGCCTCAGTATAGAAGCAACATCAAAGGAGGTTTCTTTTGCCTGCAGGTAGCACCCACTTGTAAGTTTCAAGTCTTTCATAGAAAAAAAAATGTGTAAAAGCTACATGATCACCAGGATTGATTTTTTGCAGGACAGATGGAAATGGAACACAGAGAGATGCTTGGTATACTCGATTCTGAAAACTCCAATTATTTTTTTTCTAAAAACTTCTGCTTAATATGTATGAATTTCTTCCTTAAAAATTTTATCTAAAATCTAAGACAGTATTAAGATCTTCATTCTTCAACTTCACAACCTCGACATTGCCCACTTTAATAGTGTGTGTGTGTGTGTGTTGTATATCTGTACATGTATGTGAGTGTGCCTACCCAGAGGTCAACATTAGATGTCTTCCTCTACCACTCTCTGCCTTATTCATTGAGTTGGAGTCTCACTGAACATGGGGCTTGGTAGTTCAGCTTAACTGGCTGGACAGCAACCTCCAGAGATCTGTCTACTTGTCTCCCTCTCCAGCCCCAGGAGAATGCTGGGGATTGAACTCAGGTCCTCATCCTGGGTGGTAACACCACTTACCAATCTCCCTAGTCCTGTTAATATTATTTTTGTGTGTTCTATAAACATTCAAGCTGAAAGGCAAAATTACTGTTACAGAAATGAAATGGAAAAGTTCACAGCCCTCCCCTCACAGATATGTGGTTTGGAAATCAGAGGTAGGATCTCTAATTTACAGAGGGAGAAGCATGCTTGGCTGATACCTGTGGGAAGAATGAGGGAAGAGAACAGCCAGGACTACACAGAGAAATCCTGTCTTGAGAAACCAGGAAAAAAAATGATCCATGTTTCTGCAGTTCATTTACTTAATATTATTATTATTTTTGTGTGTATAGATGTGTGTGTGTGTGTGTGTGTGTGTGTGTGTCTGTGTGTGTCTGTGTGTGTGTGTGTCTGTGTGCTTGTGAGTGTGATGCTCAGGGAGATTATGCAAGGACATCAGATCCCCTGGAGCTGGAGTTACAGCAGATTATCAGTATACAGTGCGAGTGGTTGGAACTTAATTCAGGTCTTCTGTAAAAGCAGGACATGCTCTTACCTGATGAGCCATCTCACCAGCCTTTCCTTAACATTTTGAATGGGGGTAAATAAGTAAATCATGAAGTGTCCGACTAGATATGAGCAAACCTCAACTGAACTGTCTCTTCATGCCTTAGGTTCTCTGAGTCTTTGCTTGCTTCCTACCCACCTGTACCTAAGACATTCTTAGAGCTGCACTGCTAGGTAGGGGTTACGGACCTTCCTTGATGTATACTGCTTATTTTTGTTTCTAAGCCCCTCTACTGTGTGTGTGTGTGTGTGTGTGTGTGTGTGTGTGTGTGTGTGTGTGTGTGTGTCTGTGTGTCTGTGTCTGTGTGTATATGCATGTCCATACGTGGATGGGAGCATGCATGTGTGTGTATATGCTTGTGGAGACCAGAGGTTGATGCTGAGAATCCTTGTCTTCCATTGCTCTCCACCTTTTCCTTTGAGGTAATCTCTTAGTCTAACTCTGAATTGACCAGTAGTCTCACCAGCCAGTCTCAGTAGATCCCAGACAGTGTCCCACTGTCTCTCATTTCCACAGCTTGAATTATAGCCAAGCTGCTGTGCACACCTGAACAATTAATTAGACAGGTGCTCAACTCTGATCCTCTTGCTGGTCTGGCAATCACTTTGTCTGTTGAGCTAACCCTCCCAGAACATACACGAGGACTTCTTGCTCCTTGCCTACTCACATCCCAGTTCTTCCCCTCTCTGGATATCCAGTTATATTTCTTTCCTCTGGAACAGCAAACACATGCAAGAGCAATAAATGACTTGAATTCTTTGAATAGCTTTGATTTTTTAAAAATCAGTTCAAATAATGGATTTTAATGATGTATTTTATGTAATATTCAGATTGTTTTCCAGGTGGCATCAGCACCTTGTAGATGTTCCATAGCCACAGACAACTAATGAGCATGTGCTGGACAAGCCTCCCTCCCAGTGGTTGCAGGACCATCTGGGCATCCCCAGACACTTTTCCTTGTTTTTAAACACTGATTGACTTGGTGAGAGTTTGGCTGTATGTCATGGAATTTCCTCCTTCATTCTTCTTCAGTTTGTCCCCAGAGTAGGACCCTGTCATATCTCCCAACTGTCCCTTACTTCTTACAAATGCTGATGTTGCTTCATTGTCCTCATAAGGATGGTGCTGGCAGGTGGTAGGTTCAGAGAGCAATCTAAGAGAAAAGTATCCTATTTTGCCATTTGATCATATATGTTCCTTACATTTTAAAGGCAAGTCATATTAGAGGAATATACTGGTTTGGGTATATGAGCTGGAATTATTGTATATAAGACAGAGATTATCACCACAGTATCTAAATCTTGACAGGAATAAACCAAGGTTTTCTTACAGTAATAGAGAGGAAATAACCTGTGTTTTCTCAAGTCCCTGTCATAGCCTGGCTAGGAGGTTTGGGATACCATAAAAAAAAAAAACAAAAAACAAAAAAAAAACAAAAAATACTTTCCAAACTTATCTCTGTCTGTGTTGAGGGTTTCTTCAAGGCAGAGAGGCTGTAATTATTCTCACCTTGATTTAACTCAAATGTCCACTTCTTTAATTGCTACTCAGAAGCATTAGTTCTCAGATGAACAAAATGAATAGGGCAATTATTTCATAAGCTGGGTGGAACTGCCCAATGGCTGACCTGCTAATAGTGGAGTTTCAGACATCATTGAACTTACAGAAGAAGCATTCAAAGGCATAGCCTGTCTTTATATTTCATCAATTATATCACCACGCTGAGAGCAATCAAGGCATGCAAGCTGACACACAGAAAACCAAGAATTGGAACTAAATTATTGTCTGTCATTTCTCATGGTGGTCGCTGGCTTCCTGGATTTGGAGACATCATAGTTCACTTTATTTTGTTTCTTCTTCAGGGCAGTCAAACTCTGAAATTTTTGTTATTGTCATTGCTAAAGATAGAACAATAATTGTGTTTAGCTAGATGTGTGTTGGGGAAAAGTTAATAAAATCTGTTTATGAAAACATAATTTCTCAAAAAAATGTAGCATTTTAAAAATAAACAGGGAAACTTGAGATGGCTTGGTGGGTAAGGATGCTGGCTGCAAAGTTACACAGTCTGAATTCGAGTCTCATTCCTACATGGTAGAAAGAGAAGGTTTATTGCAACACACACACACACACACACACACACACACACACACACACACACACACACGCACAAGCGCAGACAGATAAATAAAAGTGAAAAATTTCAGTAAAATAGAATAAAAATTCTCAAAATAAATTCCAAAGCATTTCTTCTCTCTCCCTGTAGAATGAAATCCAGCCTGCTTATCGCACTAAATCATGCACATCAAGTACCTCCCCTTCAATCAACCTTTACCCCATGTAGTGTATTTCAGGTGCACTATTTACTGATGTTGTTGCTGTGAGAAAATGAGCGACATGAACAACTTGAGGAAGGAGGAGTTTATTTTGGCTCCAAAAGTGCGTGCAATCCATCAAGAAATGCGAAGCAGCAACACGGGGCAATGAAAGCTGGTTTTTCAGTCTGCTTTTTCATTCTGATTCAATCTGGGACCCCAGCCCATGCAAGGAAGTCACACACAAATGGGATGAGTCTTCCCACCCCAAGTAACCCAGTCTAGAAATTCCATTTCTTACATATGCTCAAAGGTTTGTCTCCTATATGATTCTAGATCCTGAAAAATTGATGAGCAACGTTAAGAGCACACTAGTAGTGCTTGCTTCCAGATCTGTTCTCCCCTTTAAAGAACTGACATTAATCTTTTATCTTTGGAACTTTTTTTTCCCTCAAAGGTCAAAGGTCAACAACTTTTTATAAAAGGCTACATAGTAAATGTCTTCAGTTTCATAGGCTGAATGCTCTTCTCAACAGGTTACCTCTCACAGCCACAGAACAATAGCCACAGACAACACACTAACTAAAGAGTAGGACCTTGTTCCTTCCTTCCAACACAATTTTATTTAAACTAATCTGACAGGGGGCTAGATCTGGTCTGTGAGTCATCATCACTGTCTGATCAGACACCTTTTCATAATGGATTTTTCTCATCGCTTTTGTTCCAGGTCAAGGAAATTTGAAGCTTTCCATGGCAAGTCTGTTGAAGGTCTTCCTGTACTATCTCTTGATGCACTGTCCTGCTCTGTCTTAGTGTTTATTTATATCTAAGTTATTCATTTGTGTATTGATTCAGGACATAGATGCATTTTTGCTGCAAACTTAATCCCAGATCATGGAGCGGGATAAGTGGTAGGCACTCAATAATTTATTTTGAACTTAGATAAATAATTCACCCAAAGGAATAAATTTCTAAATGGAATATTCCACATTTCATCAGTGGGAAGTGGCATTCCTTTAGAAGCAGTCAGGGCTCATGACAATCAAGAACTCCTACAAAGTATGAATTGTTTCTAGTAATTTTATTCATTTTCTCACAAATTTCTAAAAAAGCAAAATTTTATAGAGCAAAATTTTACATGTTTATTTTCATTTTTACATTTTTAAATTACTACACAATATGATATGTTTTATTATGTCTTATTTTGTTTGATCTCCTCCTACCCACATCTCTCTGCATCTCCCTTACATTTTTGCTCCCAAAGTCACCTGTGATAGTTAGAGCTAACTGTCAAATTGACAGAATCTAGAATCATCTGGGACATGGGCCTCTGAGGATGCCTGTAGGGGATTATCTTGATTACATTAATCAGTATCAATGTGGGAGGATGGATTTTAACCGTGGGTGTGACCATTCCCTATGCAAGGGATCCTGGACTGTATAAAAAGGAGAGCTGAGTACAACACCAACATGAATCTCTTCTTCTGGCTGTGACTGCAATGTGACCAGTTGCTTCGGCCTCCTGCCGCCTTGAATCCCCCATCGTGGTGGATTATACCATGAACTATTAGTTAAAATAAACCCTGTAGCTCTCAAGTTTAGCTCTCTTAGTATCATATTTTTATCACAGCAACAGGAAAAGAACTAAGTCAGCTTGCTTACTGTTTTCACATTAGTGTATCCTGATGCCTTCCCCACACCGCTTCCTTAAAGCTCCCATTTCCTCTTTCTAGCTTTTTGATCTATGCCCACAGGCAGTCCCACTAACTACATATATACAAAAATGAGAAGCTGGAATCCACATACTTTAAAAACAATGCCTTATTACAATATGAACTGTGGATTGTTGTTTTCTGATTGTAAGTAAACACGCTAGTCAATACAGAACAAATTCTTCACTGCATCAGTAATTTTAGCTCATTAGCAGTTTTTATGCTTTAAATTTGTTTTGATGGAAAGGTTTAAAGGCAGATTTCCATAACACTAGCTATTCCAAGGACTATGTGATCAATTAGCACTCTCAGTCAAATGCCCATTGCTTGCCTTTTAAATGGACATGGCAGATGTAAGCATCAAACACCATCAAGCATCCATTGCTTTCTCTGTCAATCAGAGCAATTGTTTAATGGCAAAGACAGTGTGGATGCAGAAGGTGATAGGGGTTTATCAACCAGTGTCCTGCAAAGATAACACACAGGTGGTTTGTAACCTGTGATTGTAAAAAAAAAAAAATTCTAAAGCAGCTGTGACATTGCTGAGAATGGGAATGAAAGTGAGGCACTCTACATCATAAAAGCTGAAGGTCATTCCATCCCTTATGGATGAGGGGAGGGAGTCCAGGTAGAAGTCAGAGGTGCCACTCAATGTGAGCTCTGATCGTAGAGGAAGGTGACTGTCACCAGAGCCCAGCAAGGCAATTCTTCCAGCCTTCCACACTCCCTACCATAGAGGAAGTCAGAGGTTACAGAGTTTTATGTAGCTTGTATTACTTAGGCTTTCTGAAGCTAAATAGAATTGAGAAATATATGTGGTATAATTTGCTGGGCACAACCAAAGAAAAGATATGTATCAGAGTAAGGGAGAGTCAATGAGGTGGGTGCGAAGAGCTTCCCCTGGAAACTATACTTCTGCGCTGATTTTATTTGTTTTCAATTATGGGGATGCAACAGACAATAAGAGATCAAAGAAGTGTGGGGGAACATTTTCAGTACTTAAGGAAGCAGGTGAAGAAAGTTGCCAAATTTCTCATGGAGTTGGTCTGACTGAAGGATGTACATGTGATACCATTCAGAGTCTTGGGAGATTAGAAAATTCATTTATTAATTCCATTGCCTAGGGAAGAAATACTCAGAATTAAAGATAATCTTTTGCCTGAGATGGATTAACAAATAAAATAAAAATATCCCATTACCAGGAGTACTGAATACATAGTCTACATAGACTAAAACAGGAAAAGAGAAATATGATACATTCTTAGCAATGAAGATTAATCCACTTGTAAGCAAAGTTTCTTTGATATTTTTTTGTTATCTATCAAAAGTAAATCTCTTCTTGGTACACACATCCACACACAGACACATATGTATGTGTATATATACATATGTATGAAAGCATAGACATATATACAGGATGTGAAGCAGGGACTCTGCTTTAAAACAAAATATTGGTTTGCTTTAACATCCCTTGGAATGAATGGAATGGGTAGATACTGCCCTGCCCCCTGCTCTTTCAGGACACATGCTATCTTATTGCTACAAGACTTTTCTTCTCATCATGTATTGCTGTCACAACTGACATTCCTCAGTAAGTGAAAATATTGTATCTTGTACAAAATTTATTCAAGGGACTATATTTTAAATGCTTCTTATCAAATGATCCTCCCAAGCACCTAGTTACTTTTCTTAACTACCTTATATGACATGTTGTCAAACCATGTTGAAGAGACAGTCCCCAAAGAGCTGCTGGAGAAAGGAACATTTCCTTAGGTGACTGCAGGAATGTAATGGATAACTCTAATGCTTCCTTTTTGGTTTTTGTATTTGTCTTCAAGTGGTCCAAGTACTTTTAAAATGATTGTTTCATTATAAACCTTACAAAGTCTTTCCGGGAGAGAACTTTGGGAATATAATGGACCCTGTATGAAATAATGTCAACTGGTATCTCTTTTGTTCCAGTGTTCTTCTGATTTGTCACTAACAGCTTGATTTCTATGTTATTCTGGTTTAACCATGAGCAACCTTTGAGACCTCAGACAACCCCCTGTGGTCCTCAGTATCCTCAATGATAAAATGAGAGGGATGGGCTAAGCACTCCCCCACGCTCTTTATAATTCCACAGGTGCTGATTATGAGTGTATTGTATCTCTTGAAATGCCATGAAAAATAAAACTAAAACTGATTAAGTTGAAAATGGTCCAACAGCCACAAAGAAATATTTGACATTCTAATCATGAACTTTTCCTGCTTCAGCTTTTGGCCTTTTTAATTTTGGAAACAGATGTTTGATGGCCCTGTTTAAAGCCTTTTTTTTTTAAGCCCTAACCCAGCCTTGTAAAAGCTCAAAATATTCTTAAGCAGTAATGCCATTGGTATAATGCTGGTTGGGTGGGAACTCACTGGTAGCCTGTTTGAAGCTGTTCGCTTTGTGGGCATCTCACATATTTTCCACTGCTTCCCCCCTGGGTACTCCTTTGTGATCAAAACCAGCAGCACAGTGTGGTGTCCAAATTGAAGTTCTTTGTCAGTAGAGGTTACCATTTGTACATTTCCCAGAAAAGAAAAAAAAAAGCTATTGTCATAGGAAGGATTAATGTGTGGCCATTTGGGCTCTTTATTATAATCTTTTCTTTAAGAATGAGGGATTCGAATGTTAATGCATTCCATAATCTATGAATTATAAAGATATGCTATACTGCTCTGACCTTTTCAACATTTGGTAATTTTGATTGAGTGGCCATTCTGAGCCTGTTCCTTTGAACAGCTCTATTACCCTGTGAGAAAGAGGAAGTCTAGCCAAATTTTGAAAATATATTCATCTTGAAGCAAGAATAGAGTAGTTAGTTACAATGTGCCAGGGAGAGGAGGGATTGCTTTACTCAAATTCTCTCCTGTAATTCTCAATACATCAGCTATTATGGTCACTCTCTACAGACAAACAAATTAAGGCTGAGAGAATCAGTCGTAATGCTTCATAAGTGAAATAGAGAAGTATCCATAATCCCAAGAGTGTAGGAGCCCAACCTCTAAGCACTTTCTAGCATACCATAGCTTTAGCATTTACAGTGTTTTAAATATATTTAAACCTGTACTAAATGCCTACAGACATCCTAGCAGTTTATACATTCCAGCTTGTATTCTCAACACTCATACATTTTAAGCACCTATTAGTACCTATTATGCAAAGGCTCATAGAGACAGAACGATGAACAAGACTAAAATCAAAATCCCCACGGCCAAAGAGATGAAAACTGTGGAGTATATTGACTCAGGGTTACAGAATACAGACAGAAAAGCATCTACTTAGAGAATAGTGATTTGAGAAAACAGGTACCCAGTCTTCTCTGTTCAAAATTAAGGAACAATGGAAGAAAAGAATATTACTGTTGCTCATGAAACATGGAACAGTTGATGTAGGTCTTACCCACTAGGAAGAACATCATTGTGAGGCTCAGCTGCACAAAATGTAATGCTCTGGGTGAAAGACTGGGAAGAATATCCTCTTCTCCAATCTTCTGTTCAGGTTAATTTTACTAATTCTTATAGAATGTAGTATGATATTTCTTTTTAATATGTTTTAATTGAAATAGAATTCTATCCATTTCTCTCCTCTCTTTCTTCCCTCCAGTACCTCCCAGCTATCCTGTGAAACCCTCCTATACTCCTCTATTCTCAAGTCAATGGCTTCTTTTTCTGTGATTATTATCAAATAATATGTATCAAATAGTATGTATACATATGCACAAATACATAGGAACACAATTTGTTAAGTCCAATTTTGATGTTTGTGTACATACAGTTTCTGGGCTGACCACTCTGCATTGCGAGGAGGTAATTCTTATTCTTCCTCCAGTCACCAGTTCTCTCATTAGCATATCTTGATCATATTCATCCCTCACTTCTCCCCCAGCTCATCCCAGTTCTACCTTGTTGTAGCCTATCCTTTCCTGTCTTTTGTTTGTTTCTGTTACTGTTATTTTGCTTTTTGTTGTTGTTTTGTTTTGTTTTCTTAATAAGGGATTATCTCACAATAGCTGTCCCGGTCTTACAATCTTTCTGTCCTTCTGTCTGCTCTTCTATGATGTTCCTGAGCCTTAAGTGGTGTCCTTGTATTGTAAATGTATTAATTGGGGGCCAACACACTCTGGTCAATTGATCTCTGCAGTTTAACAAATCATGGCCTCTGTGTTATTCTCTTTCTAACACAAAAAGATTATTTGATGAAGGGTGAGAGCTGCATTTACCTATGTTTGCATGAATAAGTATTTAGAGTATGGTTTGGGATTATGCTGGTTTAGGAAACTGGCAGCAGTAGATTCTCGTCAATATTCCAGGGCCTCACCAGCCAAGGTAGTTGGCTCAGTTGACAGTGCCAAGCATGTGTCTTCTTCTATTGATCAGACTTAAATACAATTAGGTGAGTGTTGGTTGTCCCCAAGATATGTGTGCCACTATTGCACCTTTGACAATGCCTTTCAAGGCTAGTCATTGTTGTGGTCAATTGATGTTGCAGCTAGATAGGACTACTGATTGCTTTTCTCCATTGGCAGCTTGCATGGCTCCTTCTGAAAATAAGAGAGCTGACCCTCAGTGAGGAAATCAGATCCAGGATATACCTCTGAAGTCTGAAGTGTATGATATCTTCAATAATAGGATCCTGCCTTCTTTTCTGGAAGGCATCAAGGACAATTGCAGCAACATGTATGGTTTGGGGGCCTTTTGCACTTCCCTGACCAACAACTCAAAAGGAGGCTTCCTATGCCTGATATCGGGGTTTTGTTAGGCCGTCTATGGCTTCAGGGTATTGCCACACCAAGTGGCTGGCATAATTTTAGTTTTAAAAGATTATATATATATATTTTTATATATATATATATATATATATATAAGATGGTATTTCATATATATGTACACACACACACACACATATATATATTATATATATATATATGACTTTTGCAAACATCCTTAGTGTTATTTGTCCTTCGTCCTTTCCGATCCCTCTGTACTACACTCCTTTTACTCACCCCAGTAGAGCAAATTCTCCATCACCATTTCCCCCTTTTCCCTTATCCTAAAACATGTTCTACTACTTCTCTTTCTAGTGCTCTTGCCCTCACCCCCAATGGTACCTTTTATTTTCGTAGTATCTGTGGCTACTCCAAATTGTATACTCATATCTAAGTTTCAGAGGCAGCATCCACAAATAAGAGACAACATGTTATTGGCAACAGTGCTTCCTCTGGAATGAATGAAGCCATACATCATTCATAAGAAAATGCTCTTTCTAATGGTGAGCATCTGGGGACTCAGCACAGAGAACACAAGGGTAGAAAGCAGGTTGTAGAGAGGGTTGAATCACCAGCAGGCTGAATTGCCAAAACTAGGGAATAGTAGAGTTGTGTCACCGTTTCCATCAAAACTCATTACCTACCTGTAGATTTGTTAAAAACAGATTTCTTTTCTAACTTCTACACATTAAAAGCTTGAGTTGTAGGGCTAGGGCAATATTTCATGTAGATGAGAGATTGATCTTCAGAATACACAACAATTCCAGGCATATAGGTGCAGATCAATATTGCAAAGACTAGGAAGACTGAGACAAGAAGATCCCTGGCCAGTCAGTCTAACCTACTTAGTAAGCACCAGGTTCAGTGAGAGATCATGTCTCATAAAACAAGGGTGATGTCTGAGGAATGACATTGTATCCTCTAGTTTCCAATATGAGCCTTAGAATGCGTGCGCACACACACACACACAGAGAGAGAGAGAGAGAGAGAGAGAGAGAGAGAGAGAGAGAGAGAGAGAGAAAGAGAGAGAGAGTGAATAGTGTTTGAAAACAAATGATTCTATGTTTACAACCTACATGCTAAGAGTGAGATGTGAAACAGATATTTATCCTCATCTTTGTGTGAAATTTTTAATTCTATACCCATTTCCATTACAGAGATATTAGCATGTGACTGATTATGAATTTCTAGGTAAGACTGGGAGTTGTGTAACTCTGAAAGATTACAGAAAAGAGCCATGTGATATCAATAGTCCATCAGACTCAGAGATGAGGTTACAAAATGAACAATATAACCAGGAACTTTTATTGGCTCCAAACTTAATTTGATTCTATAAAAGGCAAGGGAATAAATGCCTGAGTCTCTGAATGATATTTGAGAAAAAAATTTGCTCCTATACCATTTTTAGATAATTTTCTGCCAATGCATCCTGTAAATTTTCAGATATTTGGTAAACTATAGATTTATGTTAGTTTCCTTAAGAATTAATTTGTATACATAAACATACTTAAAATATTGGCCAGTATAAAGAGTAATAGGAAGTTAATCTCACTCTTGCTTAGAAAACTCAGTGGCACTCATTAGTAGGTTAGAAAGTAGATGTTTATTAAAAATCTTCTCTTTTAGAATTCATAAACTCAAATGTCAGAGAAATGTGTGAAAATGTTTATTTAATAAGGTTGCAGAAGGGTAGGGAAACATGGCATTGTGAGAGAACTTTATGTCTTCTGTAATAGAGACTCTTTGTTGAGTAAGAAAAGATATGCTCCAAAAATAACACAATGGAACCATAGTGGCCTAGAGAGATTTCATGTAGCACAGTGATCTGAGACATGGGTTTGCTTTGATTCACTAGGTCACCATTCACTGGAGATCTTCTTTGTGCATCTGATGCTTTGGAAGCCAAGAAGCTACCACAGTATCAACTGTAGACACATGAAGAAGAGTGCGTTTGTCTAGAACACTAGAGAAGTTTGCTTGCTGGTGGACACTTTGGAAAGTGTTTTTGTTCACATAAAAACTAGAGTTTTCCCAATAGGCTCCATGAATGACTATATACCTCTCTCCAAATTGTTTTATCCAGGAATGCCTGGGACTTCCCTTGCAAATAGAAATGTGCTATGAATAATGGAGTAGTACTCAGCTGTTAAAAATAATGACATCAGGAAATATGAAGGCAAATAGATGGAACTAGAAAAAATAATCATCCAGAGTGAGGTAATCCAGACCCAGAAAGACAACTATGGTATGTTCTCACTCAAAAGTGGATATTAGCTGTAAAGTAAAGGATAACCAGACTACAATCCACAGACCCAGAGAGACTAGGTAAAAAGGAGTGCCCAATGGGTGATGCATGGATCTCCCTGGAAAGGGAAAATAGAAGAGATCTCCTGGGTGGACTGGGGGGTGGGTGGGGATGGGAACTTAAGGGATTGGGTTGCAAGAGTTGGTTGGATGGAGGGGGAGAATACTGAAAGAGATGACTGGAAAGGGGGCATTGCAGGGTCATGTAGAAAGCTGATGCAAGGGGAAACCCCGTGAATCTACACGAATGATTCCAGCTGAGACTCCTAGTAATAGTGGATACATAGCCTAAACTGGCCATCTCCTGTAAACAGATGGGTTACTACCCCAATTGTCATCAGAGAGCCTTCATCCAGTAACTGATGGAAACAGATGCAGAGACCCATAGCCAAACATTATGCTGAGCTCAGGGAATCCTGCTGAAGAGAAAAAGGAAGGATTATAGGAGCCAGAGGGGTCAAGGACATCACAAGAAAACTCACAGAAAAAACTAACCTGACTCATCTGAATTCACAGAGTCTGAACTAACAACAGGGAGCCTACATGGGACTGACCGGGCCCTCTACATGTATATGACAGTTGTGTAGCTTAGTCTACTTGTGAGAGTCCTAACAATGGGAGCAGGGGCTGCCCCTAATGCTTTGACTGGATCTTGGGAACCTATTTCTCATACTGGATTGTCTTGTCCAGCCTTAATGCAAGAGGAGGTGCTTAGCCTTACTGCAACTTGATATGCCATGCTTGATGATACCTATGGCAGGCCTGCCCCTTTCAGAACAGAAATAGAGGAGGACTGGATTGAGGGGGGCTTGCAAAAGAAGCGGGAGAGGGAATAGCAGAAGAGGAAGAAAGGGAAACTGCAGTCAGGATGTAAAATAAACTTCTTTAAAAAGAGAAAAAAGTGCTGTGAGAAAAGGAAGCATTAAGAAGTAGGGGCAGCCGGGCGGTGGTGGCGCACGCCTTTAATCCCAGCACTCGGGAGGCAGAGCCAGGCGGATCTCTGTGGGTTCGAGGCCAGCCTGGGCTACCAAGTGAGTTCCAGGAAAGGCACAAAGCTACACAGAGAAACCCTGTCTCGAAAAACCAAAAAAAAAAAAAAAAAAAAAAAAAAAAAGAAGTAGGGGCAAATGTATCTTCGTATCTGTATGTATATTCTAGTACTATATATGCATGTATATCATCATCATATTATTTGCCTGCTTTGCAGATTGAAGTCTTGGTGAAATAGATACTCAGTTCTGTGATCTTGTGGTATTAAGTAGCTAGTTTGAACCTTTTACATCTGACTTTGCATAACCTAAGCTGTAGAGGATACAAAACGTCAAAATTTGCACAACTGTGATCTTCTCCAGATGATGAAGGGACATACTTAATGTTGTGACAAATCATCATGGTACAGACTGGAGGGATGGCTAGGTGGTTAAGTATATGTACTGTTCTTGCAGAGACGCAAGCTTGGCTCCCAGCATCCATGTCAGGCAACACAACACCTCTAACTCCAGCTCCAGGAGATCATATGCCCTCTTCTGTCCTCTGCAAACACCCACTCACATGTGCACAGACCCCCATATGTTTATACATACATTTATATGCATACACACACACACACACACACACACACACACACACACACACACACACACATATATATATCTTAAAGAATATGGTGCTTTATTTTCTTCTCCATAACACTGTTTTCAGCTTCAAATTAGTTGTTACTCTTTTGTTGTTAAAATGGTTAGAGTATGTACCACATTTTTACTGCTACAGTTATCTAGGCAAACTTAAATGCAGACAACATGGCATGCTGGAAAAGAACAGATCAAAATTCTACCTTGAAAAATAGTTTCCTATTTTGCAACCTTTCCAATGAGTAATTATCTGCTGTCTAGCATCTCACAGTGTGTGTAAAGTATAGAGCGAAATTTATGCCCTGAGTGACTAAAGAGAGATGTTGAAAAGGCCATAGAAATGGATCTTACAAAAGTGGTTAAAGTCTGAACTTTGGGAAACTGCTGCCAGGGGAATGAGAACTCTTCCCAAGTACCAGGACGTTGAGTCAAATAAAGATACAAGTGTTTCAGAAAAACAAGTTTGGAGAATATCTGCAACATATTTTTATATAAAACAAACATATAGATATATAATCATATTTACTTACTGCTTGATGATTGATGTTTCAGTAATTTTGATTGACACAAGAAATTGTAAAATAGAGATAAATATAGAAGAATGTCGTGGAGAAGAATAATATCTTATCATAAGGAACATGATTGCAATCTCTATAATGAAAGACAGATGAACAAGAGAAAACAAGGTATCTATATTTCAGTTTTAGGTTGTGTAAGTGCCCTCAGAATTGAAGACCCAAAGATTGGAAGAGAGCTGCAGTTTTACTCTGTTGTGGAAAGACATAACTGGACAAAGGTTGTATGATCTGATGGCCATAAACAGAAGAATTTAACAAGGCATGCTAATTTCTATTCTCTATTTTTTTGTAAGTCATCTACACACCCAGGGGCAAGCAAGTCACTCGTTCCATGACAAGATCTGGGTAGTAGGTGTAGAAGAGATCAGAGTATAAACATTAAAAAATTTACTATTTGCTTTGAGAAAGGTAATTCTAATTCCTGTGAATTGCTTGGAGAAATAAAGGAAAGATGTAGCATATAAGTCATGAGATGAGACTGTAGCTCATCAAGGCTGTAGAGCACTTGTCTATCCTGTGAGAAAAAAAAAAAAGAAGAGTGATCTCAAAGAAGCCTTGCTTTTGAGATCGTTTTTTTTACCCTCCCATCAAGTTTTCAGCATGCCATCACATCATAGCAAGGTGTTGTGATCTGAGCCTGACGGTATCCACGTTTAATGAATGACAAGTTTTCCTCCTCAAAGCCTCAAGGAATACATACTTGTCATATATGAATACATGTGTCCTGGGAAATATGATACTTACAATCTATTCACTCATAAAAAGAAACAAGGACAAAAGTATTAATTGCACCAACATCCAACTTGGTGTGCCAGTATTAAAGTACTTACAGGAATATAGGCAAAGGATTACTAACAGGGGCAGGGATGCCTTAAGGCCAACTGCATCTTTGAAAATCTCATACCAACATGAGTGACCACTCATGAAAGCTGCAACCTTGGAGAGTCTCCTTCCAGGATTGTTTATTGGTTCAGCAATTGTAAGGAGGGACCCTGGTAAATCTTGAATGTTAAGAAATTACTGAAAACATGAAGTTTATTTCTTGGATCTCATGAGCTGTTCCACCCCTCCCTTGAGGGAATGTTTCAATTATGAGGAAATTGCTATACAACAGCACTTTTGCATATACACTTCTAGAAATAATTTTACAAATGAATATCAGTCTGAGGTAGATTTTAAGTGCTTTGACTCCTGGAAGGGGCAGCTAGATCACAGGCATCCCTTCTAGAAATTTGTCTTAATATGTTTGATTGGCATGATGAAAAGATTTAATTGAGCTGAGTGTTCTCTAAAAGCACTAACTTGATTTTCCTTGAATTGATTTCAACAAGATGTAAAAATAAATAAGTCATCAAAACTGGAACCGTAGAGAGGTTGTGGAGACCATAGGAGATTAAGTTGTCTTGTGGGAATTTATAGACTTTGTTTCAGCTCTGAGTATGGAGAATTTAGAGCTAAGGAACACTCCTCAAGCACTATGTGACTAGACTGGAGGGATCTCAAGATGTGTTTACTAACTACTGCTGTGGAACTGGGTCACCTTAACCATGACTTTAATCAGTGCCCATCGAGTGACAGAAGATGTCCTATGGGAAATGATTCAGTATGTTTTAACAGTTAACACACACTGGAGATACCGGCTTATATATGGAAGTATTAACGACAATGGGACAATAGCTTATTTGGCATGGGGTAGAACAAGGTCACAATTTCTGCTGGATGTGCAGTCATGGCTGATAGATGTATATTGTCAAATAATTATGTCCATCAAGTAATTGAGTATATATGTGTGATGTATAAGTATGGATATTACTATTATCTATTATTCTATTCTGACTACTGTTTTGTCAACTTGCTAACTTAATTAATTTATTCATTGGTAAGTTTTATTTTTAATTATGTGTAAATGTGTGTCTGTGTGTGGGTGTTCACATATGTGTACAGATGCCCAGAAGAGGATGGAAATCCTCTGGAGCTAGGCTTATAGGAGGTTTTGATGGGTGCTGGGAACTGAGCATCAGTCCTCTGCAATATCAGCAAGTACTCTTAACTTCAGAAACAACTCTTCATCCTCTGTTAGTGTTTTCCCCTCTGTGTGTATTTGTAAGTGTTTAATGCCCATATGTCTCTCAATGCAGCAAAGTTTACATCCTAGTACCTCTGGCCCATCTCCCTATGCCTCAGCTTTTGTATTAGCAAATGTGATCAACATCATCGGTATTTATGAAGATTGCATGAAAAAATATCCCATACCTGACACACTTATCTAGATATACACTTATTTTACTATCCCTCTGCCTAACTTTTTCCGAGTACTCATTGGCTTTTCTAAGGAGAGGGTAATCACTTTCTCTATGAACCCACCTAAATCAATCTGGCTTGGCAAGATTGAAACATGTTCTCAGTAAAGGTCAAGATCTTGTTTCCTGTCATCTTGTCAAAGGAATGGCTTCAATAGACTATTAAACTGTAGGAAGAAAAAATGTAGCTCATATCATTGAGTCTATAATCCTGTGGGGTGTGTGTATGTGTGTGTTTGCTTGTGTTATTTATGGGTGTGCACATGTGTGCATGTAGATGCAAGAAGTGAATTGGGAGTTCCTTACAAATAAGACAAGTTTGGATATTTCTACTAATTCCTATCAATACTTTGAATGCTGTTAGTATCTATTTTCTGATAAGGGGATACAGACCTTGAAAAGTAAGTGGACAAATTTGAAGCATTTAAGCAGCTATGTGTTCTTCAGTTTAGATTTGTCTGTAATGTGGGAACAAATTAGCTTTTTTTTTTTTTTTTGGTTTTTTTTTTTTTTTGGTTTTTCGAGACAGGGTTTCTCTGTGTAGCTTTGCGCCTTTCCTGGAACTCGCTTTGGAGACCAGGCTGGCCTCGAACTCACAGAGATCCGCCTGGCT
Source organism: Peromyscus californicus insignis (assembly GCF_007827085.1). Classification (NCBI taxonomy): domain Eukaryota; kingdom Metazoa; phylum Chordata; class Mammalia; order Rodentia; family Cricetidae; genus Peromyscus; species Peromyscus californicus. Next base: position 11,383,690 of record NW_026294436.1, on the reverse strand, counting down.
CTGCCTCCCGAGTGCTGGGATTAAAGGCGTGCGCCACCACCGCCCGGCAACAAATTAGCTTTTTAATCCTGATGATATTTAATGTCTCATGTGATGTATTGCATAAGTTGCTACTGGCATCAATTCACTAATGTATCAGTGTTTCTCCCCTGCACAAAATACTCCTTGTTTTCAATCCCTGATATCGGATCCCTCTTTCCCAACTACACAGCACTGAGATCACTCAAGTTATTGTTGGATAGGATAAAAAAAATATTACTTATGCTATGAATTCATCGATTTTTTAAAAATTAATTTATGTGCTTGGGTGCTTTATTGCATGCATCTCTGCATAGCTGGTCCCCTCAGAGGCAAAAAGAGGGCATTGGATTCCCTGCAACTGGAGTTGCCTATGGGTGTGAGCTTCCATAGGAGTGCTGGGAATCAAACTCGGGTCCTGTGGTAGAGCAGCCAGTGCTTTTCATCATCGAGTCACCTGTGCAGCCCCACAATGTATGTTTTAGACCTACTAGGGAAAGCATGCTAAAATCACACTGTTGTCAAATGAGAAGCTGACATGTCCTCATGCAAATCCAGTATGTGTGTGTGGGGGGGAGGAGGGCATTGACTCTCTTCAATCTTGGAGTGTGACATTTGAAAAATGTGACTTTACAGTCACTAGAGATGAGAAAAGAGAATTGAAAAGATTCCGGGAGTCCTTTTAAGGGATAACCCAGTAGGTGACTGTCACATGTAGTCTAATCTCAAGGAACATTGGAGATACATATGGATTCTGTTTTTAAATCTGTCTCTGTGTGCATTTGTTTGCATGTACATGTATGTGTGTGTATATGACAGATGTCTGAGTGTGTGTGCATGTATGTCTATGCATCACTGTGTGTGTGTATGTATGTTTGTGTGTATGTGTGTGATTGTGAGTGCATGTGTGCTGTCACATATATGTGGTGATTAGAGAACAACCTCAGGGGTACCTTTCACCTTTGTTTGGGACAGGGTCTCTTATTTACTGCTGCATATTCCAGGATATCAGGTTTCTGGGGATTCTTCTGTCTATGTCTATCTCACAGTCAGAAAGCTTGGATCGCAGGTGCACTCTATCATACCAACCCAGTTGTACATGTGATTTGAGCTCCAGTCTCAGGTCCTCATGCCTGCACACCAAGGACTTTACGTGATGAGCATCTACCCAGATCCACCCATGGATCTTCATAACAATGGTGCACTGACTGGAGAAGCTTAACTAGTGAAGCCTAGTTTCGAAATAACTGAAAGTATTATTTCTAGTTTCCCCATGTGGAGCTTAATCTTGACTGCCCAGATTACTCGGGTGGGCAATGCCTAAGACATGAGGAAAGCACAAGTCTGCTTTTATTGGTGAGAGTGCTTCCAGAGACAGGTGAAGAGAGCTTTTACCTGATAAATGATTTAGTTTGTAGATGGACTGAAAGTTTGACTATATGACTTGAGGTAGGAATTGGGGAAGATGGAGACTAATTAGAAGGCACAGGTCAGTGAAGCTGTGTCTAACTGTAACTTTCTCCATCACTTCCTGCTACCACCCCTTTCTGTTTCCTGTCCACCATGCCGAGAGCTGCTCCACTGTGCTTCCCCATCACAACATAGTGAACCCTCTGAAACCATGAACTAAGATGTTTTGTGTAAGGTACTTGGTCAAAGCAACAATAAAATTAACAGAGAAAGTCTCCAGGACTCTGTCCTGTGTCCATCTCACACAGACACAGCTTTGTATTTTAACATCATCTTGGGAAACGTATTTGTTATTGCCAATAATCTTTAAAATCACACTGTGACTGTTAGTATGATGGTAGATATTGTAATACCTCTCACATAGTCTCTATTCTAACAACAGGATTTTGAAAGCTAAAGCTATACTATTGAAAACCAGCTACATAATTAGCAAGGATATTACTTTATTTCAATGCAATTTAATCATTGCTTGCTTTATCTTAGCAATTATTTCTGGGATGACTGAATTGGATAATCTGTGTTGGCACATGGGGAATATCTAAATAAGTAGCAATTAAATGCATCCTATTAAAATATGATGTGGGGAAGATAGAAAAATATGTTTCTTGTGACCTCATGGAGCTTCTGGAGAAACAATAAGTCCACAAAGTTGTCATAATATGTGCAATTCATTTAAGATACTTCATTCTGCAACACATGTATTTTTCCGCGATTTTCTCTATACTAAACTCTATTAGCATTCATTAACAAAATTCATTAAGGTAAAGGTAATAAGTTCACTTGAAGAATAAGTATTACCCATTGGAGTGGAAACAGATCCATATAATCTTGAACTTTAACAAGTTAGAGATTTTTGTTAATTAACTGGAGGTTGTTTTTTCCCATGTCTTCCAAGGAAATTACAAGATTCATCAACTGTCATACAGTTTCTTTGTTCTTATTCTGCCTTATTCTGTTCCCATTCTCCACAGTTGGCCCTTCTACTTATAGTTGTTCTCTTCTCTTTATATTTAGACTGACAGAAAGTCAATTTTAGGAGTGGAAAGAAAGAGGGTTGTGATTTGAAAGTGGCAAAGTCTTTGCTTATACAACATATTTCAGAAGAAAGGCTATAAAATTCTAATCAATTTAGAAAGAAATGAAAATTTAGGAATCACTTTTAATAAACAATTGAGTAGCATTTCACACTGAAGGTCCATGAAAAAAGTTTCTGCATAACTTTATGCACAGGGGGTTAAGAGCAGATAGTTCACTGGGAACGTGATTGCTTTGCAAGAATGTAAAGCTGGGTTAGAGAACAAGAACTCACATATAAAACATGAATATCTTGACTTGTGCTTCTAATCTAAGTTCTGCGAGGGCAGAGATGAGTGGCTTCGTGGGGAGCACTGACTCTTCAGTATAGCCTACTTGGTGATTTCCAGGTTAGTGGGAGACCCTTGTCTCCAAAAATGCGGACAACGCTAGAGGAATAGCTTCTTAATTTATCATTTGGCCTCCAAATGCATATATGGACATACAAAAACACACTACATATACACATGCATCTCTAATTAAGTTTACAAACACAGAGATGCACCCACAGAAACATATACGCATGCACATTCCTGCCTACTGGGGTGTCATCCCCACCGTGATGGACTATATCCACCTAGAACTGTAAGCTGAAATAATCTCTTTCTTCATTATGTAGATTCTGTCATAGCAGATTAGAAAAGAAACTCTCTGTTCTTCCCTCTCCCCCAACCCAAGCGTGTGTGTGTGTGTGTGTGTGTGTGTGGTTGTGTATGTGTTGGCCAAAGGTCAACATTGTGTAAGCATAAGGGGTGGGGGCATGCAGGTTGGTTAAAAGCCTATTAATTCATTTTCACCTCAGTTGACTGTGGATAAGTCTGAAGTGAATTTTCTTGATTGATGGTTGATTGATTGATGTGGGACAGTACAGCTCACTGTGAGTGGTTCCATCCTTGGGTTGATGATTCTGGGTGCTAGAAGTAGGCTAAACAAGCTGTGAAGAACCCTACCTCCATGGAGGTAAAGATGTTGGAAGTAGGAAAGATTGAAACAGTTTTGAGCATGGTTATAGTTTATTTCATGTGACTATTATTTGCACCTCTGTTATAATCATAACAATATTGACTATTCCCCCACAAACTCGTGTGTTTGAACACTTGATCCTCAGCTGATAGCACTCTTTGGGAAGGCTGTGAAACCTTTAGGAAATGGAGCCTTGATGGAGGAAGTGGAGTCCTTGAGGTTTTACAGCCCCCTTTCCTTCCATTTTCTATTCATCTTCTGCTTCCTGATTGTGGATATAATGTGACCAGTCAGTTTCTAGCTCCTGCTGCTTTGTCCTTCCCACAGTGATGGACTGTGTTCTCTCAAATTCTGAGCTTCTCTTCCCTTCTTCTTAGTTCCTTCTTATCAAATATTCAGCCACAACAAGAAAAATAAACAACACTCTTTCCTCATCTCAAAACACAAATGATATTAACATCTGATTGTTTTCCTATAAGTCTCTTTCCATAGGATGAAAGATGTAAGAAAATTCTCTGTGACTATGTTCTTTGAGATTCATGAATCAGTCATGAATTAGAAAGTTAGAAAATGAGAGACCAATCTTACAGGGCAAGAACAGAGGAGTCAGTGAAGATGTAATTTCTCATGATGAGACACATGGATAAGTGGATAAAGATCAGGAGAATAACAATCTTTCCACTAAACACCCTGCAGTGAGCTTCCAGTATACATTTATATTTTAATCATAAGGATCCATATTCAAACTCAAGTCATGTATCATTTCTGTATTTCTAACCAACCCATGCAGCTGATGAATCCACCTATTTTACATTATTATTTACTTTATTCACTCAAGGAGCCACAGTAAAGCTCAATAACTAGCATTCCTAGGAAATATGAAAGACCTCTAAGTGATATAAAGAAAAGATGAGTAAAACACCATATTCATAAGAACCTAACCTATAAGAAATTAAAAGTCTCAGAGGTAGAAAGAGAGCAGTGAATCCTGGGAGATACAGAGACAGCTGTTGTGCACGTAGAAACAATCAGTTGTGGATGGAAGCTCCTTAGGACACAAAGAATTTCTTAAAGGGGTCCACTGACAGAAGTAAGGAGTTTCAGGAAGACCTGAAATGTGAGAGGCATTCTGTTCCCTGCCCAACTGCCTGGAAGTCATGCAGATAGTTTTGGGTTGAAGGTTTCCTGACTTTGTTACCCATGCTGGGGTAGCCCTTAGTGACAGAGCTGTCTCTGAATCATCCATGTCCCGTGAGCCACCCGCCCCACCTACTTCAGTAAGTAACCTCATTGACCCACCAATTTGGACTTTGGTGGTAGCTTTGTATTAGTCTTTTGTCTGTTTCATATCTAGGCTGAGTAGACTCTTTTTTTTTTTTTTTTTTTTTTTACGTCTCCCCAGGAATAGTGTCACACAACAGCAAATATGGCCCTTAACAAAAGAAATGGAAGTTGTTGAGAATGATGTTATGTTAGGAAAAGAAATCCCATAAAATGACATGCTCAAAGGACAGGCTTGAACAAATATGTTCACTACTGTGGGATCATATAGATGTCCAGACAGCATAGAGAACAAATAAATAAGCAATGCAAAATTTATTTGAGGATCATTCCACAAATATGTTATCAAAGTATTGATAGTTTTATATTGTGCTGATCTTTTGCATGAGGCTGAACTCCTAAGATGATAAATAAACATAAAGTAAAAAAAAAGAGCTGGGAAGATGGCTTCATTGCTTGACTCATAAGCATGAAGATCTGAGTTCAGTTCCACAGCACCTCCGTAAAAAGCCAGATATGGTGGAAGGTGATTGAAACGTCAGTGTTGGGAAGCAGAGACTCAGTGGTTACCCAGTATAGGTGAACTGATAAGTTCCAGGTTCAGAGAGAGATGCTTTGTCAAAAAATGAGGTGGAGAATGATTAAGGAAAGCACCCAGTGTTTGCTTCTGTTCTCTATTATCTTGAGGCACACACAGAGACACACAGACAGACAGACAGACACACACACACACAAAGAAATCGACAGAGCCAACAAAGAACCTCATCAGAGAACCAAAGTCCTTGGGACTTCTCAACAAATTCCGTTTATCTACATTTCCACAATGGGTTTTTAGAAGTCCAAGAAGTGTTTTAATAAGTTACTATTTTAACTCTGTTTTGAATCCAATCTTCCTTGTAATGACTCACAGTGTTTTTGGCTGCACACTTTCCTGTGATAAGATTGCTGAAGGAAACTCAGATAATTTAGAAATGTCCAAAGTTTGCAGAGGTTTATGGAACAACAGAAGAAAAAAAAGTAATCTTGTATCCACTGCTTATTTTTAGAATGTGTCCTTAAATTTCAGGATTTGTCATTATCTTTCCAAAAGCTTATCTATATTGACCTTTCCTATCCCTTTTTAACATCTTAAAAGCTTCAATCATATCTCAACTCTTCAATGTCTTTTCTCCAACTATTCTATTTTCAGTTTTTCTGGCTCTCAGAAGTAATATAACCTGCTTTCCCATCTATCATTCTGGTCCCGTCAATCCCTTCTGCCTCCTCAATGTCTTTTCGGCGACATTATTCCTCTCCCTACTGAGGGAGATTGTCTCAAATGGTAAGTCACCGAGTGTATTTAATCAGCTACCATTACAGTGCCTGGCTTCCCGCGACATGTTTGTAGCCCATTTCATAAATTTATTGTTCTTAAAAGCAAACCCAATTTTACAATGAAACTACCCAATCCCCTTTTCATCAAAAACCAAGGTAAAATATGTCTTTGGTGTAAACAGTCCTGTGCAGCTGCTTTGATCTAATTGGAATTAGTTCCCACTGTCTTCTCTGAAACCGTTCCTTTCGGACTTCTTATTACAGTGAGCATTGTTTGATCCCTTCCAGGTCCTCTTGTGTCCCTTATTTCTTTCTTATTTTGTTCTCTTTCCTCCTACAGTCACCAAAGCAGGTAATCGCCTACTGCCCATGTTGTACTTTGCACACAATAATCCACATCTAGCATGTGCCTTTTATACACTCCATCCTTAAAAAAGCCCTGTGATAGCTGCTAATGTCCAGCAGATAACGTTTCCACAGAGACCAACAGGCTTGTTCAAGATCATGTGTTGCAGTCTCTTTGACCTTAGTTTTTCATTAAGCCAAGAGTCTGAACTAGCACTATGAAGAGCTGAGTCTGCATGGGAGTGTTACCAGGTTCATGCTAAGATTGGGAGAGTCTCATTTTGTGAATACCAGGAATACCAGGATATTTGTGTGATGTTTGCACTTATTTTCATGATTTCAAAGGGTCAGTATTGAGGTATACAAGTTGAAATGTGTTAAAGCTACTGAATTCTACATGATATTTTAAGATCTGTTTTTTTTTTTGGGGGGGGGGTTCGAGACAGGGTTTCTCTGTGTAGTTTTGGTGCCTGTCCTGGATCTTGCTCTGAAGATAGACCAGGCTGGCCTCAAACTCACAGAGATCCGCCTGACTCTGCCTCCCAAGTGCTGGAATTAAAGGCATGCATCACCACTGCCCAGCAAGATCTTTTTTTTTTAATAGCTAAGGGAGCATTTATTATCATCTGAATCTGAATGTTTAATGTCTGCTATCCATTTTCTGTTTCCACCAGCTCTATGACCTCTCTGAATCAATTTTCCTTCTACCTTCATTTGTACATGAATACTAGCAATTTATATTTATATATTTAAATTGAATACTTAAACAGGATATAAATACCATAGTGTTCACTTAACTCTGATTTTATAACTTCAGTGTCCTATAGTCAACCACAGTCCAAAACTATTGAATAGAAAACTTCAATTAATCTATTCCTAAGCAATAAATCTCATATTATACTGAATATCATGGTGGAATGTCAGTCTATTCTTTTTTTTTGCCAAATTCTGCTCAAGACTTGCATCATCCCTTTGTCTAGCTGACTCATGCTATACACACAACCTGCCTGTTCAGTTACTTAGTGACCATCTTGCTGATTCCATGGACTGTCATATCATATCATTGCATTGCATTGCTGGTATACACTGCTTGACTCTTAAGCAGTAAAATAACGTGATTTCATATGGTTAAACATGATTGACCTCATCAGTAGGTATTGTCTCATCTCACACTATAAACTAGAGGAAGGCTAATATTAACAGTTTTGGAAAGACCATGTTCCCACATTTTTTAATATGGTATATTTTTATAATGGACATATTTTATTATCCATTCTTATCATTAGTCTGCCATTGTGCCTAATTTGTAATTTAAGCATGAATCTCAGTTGTGTATCCAAAGGAAGAAACAGCTAATGTTGTGTTTGATGCTCTTTTCGCTTTGGGCATACACTGGAAAGAAAGTCTCCCAAATGCCTCCAGATTTGACTTCTACACATGAATTCCAGTAAAAAGTTGATGTAAAACTAATCTTACACAGACTGAGGGGTAGAGGGGGGAATAGTAAGAACCTGATGTTCACCTGCCAAAATCTCTAGTAGGTAACCCTGTAAAAATCTTGGGACACACAGCTTCTTTTAAAGCTAATGCATAGTAGTAATATCCTGCTTATTTAAAAAGAAGCAGAAGACATTTCTGAAGAATAAGTGAATTAAAAGGATGATATCCAGACTTAGGTATGTCTATCTTCAAAGTCAGTAGCATTCCCACTGGATTTTAGCTACTCATCCACAATGATGCTGTCTTGATAAGCTACCAGGATCTTAACCATCCCATCAACATAAATTTATTGCTTCTTGTGTGTGAGATACTGAAAAGACAAAACACGATCTTCCAGATCAGAAACCTGTGAGCTAGGGTGATGACTCGGTTGGTAAAGTACTTGGGATACAAGCATCAGGTAGATCTGAGTTTGCCCATGTGAACAACCCAGGCTCCAGTGGGGTGCACCTGCATTCCTACCTGTGCGCTAGGGAGGTGGAGACAGAGGTTCCCCGGGGCTTGCTGGCCAAATAAACAATTTCCAAATTCAGTGAGGAACTGTGTCCCAAAACCAATGTGGGTGGCAATTGAGAAGGACACTTGACTTTGATTTCTGGCCTCCACATACATCACATATGCACAGAACTAACTGACTAACTAAATAATACTGAATGAACATTTTAATCACTTTAGGAAAGAGAGAATAGAAGATAGGAAATAATTAGAGTCCAACATATAAAAATCTGTCTATGGGTAACAGAAAGCATGTAGAAGCTACTTAGACTTTCACTCAAGTTTACTGTGCCCCTAAAATTGCTCTAAAAATAAAGTATAAAAGAAAATTGGGCTGATCTGAGTATTCCTTGGGATTCTCAGGACCTTAGAATAAGCACCTTGTCTCCTGGCTCTGATTCTTCCAAGAGCAGAGCAAGCTGCTGTGTCTGGCTGGCAGGACCACTGAGAATAGGCCTGGGATCACACCATTTTAAGCATTTTATTTATTTCTTTGCAACTTCCTTGCTATGTGTTCCCCTGAGTTTACTTCACTTGGCCAGAGAGTGTGTGAACCATAAAATGAAGTGCCAGGGTTTGGCAGGTTGAGTTCTCCAGAAGGTGTGAAGAAATATCTGTGGATTGATGAGATGTGTGAAGAATCCAGCAACTGAAATATTGGCCATCACTTGTAAATGGACATTCTTCCGGGGAGGGTATTTCTTCTCTGGTTTCTCACCCTCTCCTGTGACAGACAGGGGCAACATAAAATAGTTTAAGGTGTTAGAAGACAAAATAATCTGAGCCTGTTTACTTCTGCTAGCTGGGGCCTTGCAAAAAGGGCTTGTGAAGAACCTGAGTGGGTAACTGCTTGCTTGTGTGTGAGTGTGTGTGTGTGTGTGTGTGTGTGTGTGTGTGTGTGTGTGTGTGTGTGTGTTTATACACATGAGCCATGGTTGGAAGATAACCTCCTTTTCCACTTTGTTTGAGGCAGGGTATGCAGTTGATTAGCAATGAATAGTAAGGCCTGTGAGCTTTCTGGGAATTTTCCTGTCTCCTTCTCCCACCTCCACTTAAGAGGGCTGGGATTCCAGACTTTCACTACAGTTTCCAGCTTTTAATTAGGTTCAGGAAATCCAAACTCAAGTCTCCACACTTGACAGCAAACACTTTTATTCACTCAGGTGACTTCAAAGCCCAACTGCTTTGCTTTTAATCATGTATTATTCCCTGTAACTGTGGATATTTTTTCTCATGCAAATATAGGTTTGTATATTGTAACTCACAGATGATAAACCTAAAGAAATACCCATCTGAGCATGACTAACCCAGGCTCAACTGAAGCTCAGTGACCTACTAATAATTTTAGCATAATATATCCTATTAATAAAGTACTTTTAATTGTGTCTATATAACCACTTTTTACTTTATCTTAATATTATATGTGTATCTTATATTGAGGGTAAGAACATAGTGTCACTAATCATTTTGCATTCCATTTGTATATTATATACAAAAAAATAGAAATACCAAGCCATAACATTTAAGTTGTTTTCATGAATTTAAATCAGCTCCTTTTAAAAAGGAAACCAGAGAAAAGCTATAGGAACCTGATCAGTGATAAAGTATGGGAATTATAACTGTTTATAAAACAGCAGTAATTCACCAATTGTAAAATATAATCTGAAAGTTCATATTTCATTATGCCCCAAATCTTACTTCTTCTATGCTCAGGGACTTGATTATGTAAAGTGTTTCTTTGCTGTTCCCTAAATATGAGTATTATCTTCATGTGTTGTGGGATATTTGGACACCATGTGAAAATGTATTGCTGTGATCGATGCAACAAAAAACTGAATGGCCAATAGCTAGGAAGATGTTAGGCAGGACTTCTGGGGACAGAGAGGATTCTGTGAAGAAGAAAGATGCCAAGAAATTTGGAGAGGAAACAGGAGGTGTAAGATAGAAGAGAGATAATGTCATGTGATAGAACATAGATTAATATAATGGGTTGATTTAAGTTATAAGAGCTAGTTAGGAACAAGCCTAAGCTATAGGCCAAGCTTCCAAATTAATAAGAAGTCTCTGTTTTGTTTTTTGGGAGCTGGCTGGTGGGGCAGAAAAAGACAAATTACATTCATGTTCTGACTTTATATTTTAGGTTTAGGACTCAAAGTTCACCCAAGGCATTGATTTAAATAATTAAAATATACAAAATAAAATGAAAAGCCAGTGTTGGAAATAATAAAGACTGCAGAATGATGATGGTTTGTGCAACAGAGAAAGAGACCTTATGTATACACACTATCATAATTTCATTTCCTTTTTTCTCCTTTTTATTTATTCTTTGTGTGCTATCAGATGGTGGATTTAGCCTTTGCTAGTATAAAACAAAAAAAGAGGTTTCTGGGCTACACACTGCTTGGATAAAAGCATAGACTCATGATAGCTCCCAGAGCTGGTGGTAAACTACCACAGCCATGTTGGGAAGCTGAGGTGGGCAGAGCCAGCAGCCACAGCTGCTGCAGTTTAAAGCAATAGATTCATAATAAGACAGATTCAGATGTAATAGTTTACAATGTGTGTAAAATATATGTAGGCTTAAAAGAGACAAAAAGGTGATATATACAGTTATATAAACAAATACATAGTTTTAAAAAATAAAGTCTTTAAAGACACAATAAAATTCATATAAAAAATAAGCCACGTAAAGATGAATATTACATAGAGAATCTGGATTGTGTTGTCTTTGGGATTTTTAACTGCAGAAAAACATTTGATTGTAAAAGATGTTGAGTTAAACCAATATGTATATTTTAAAGATACCTTGACTTCAAAATTTGGATGTAAGGATGTGTTGCTTTGGAAAGGAGACTCTGCTTTTGTTCCCACAGAAAGCCAGAGGCTATGGATTTGTTCCAGATTAAGATACATCAGGTTTGACCAGCCAAGATCCCCTGAAAGGTCTCTGATGACACCATGGCCCAGATGATCCAACATCCAGAACAGTTTGAAGGCAACTGGCTCAGACAATACAGCCTCATGGACTATTCCATAATCCTAAAATTTTCTTTGTGTCCCCATAAGATACAGCACCCTCCTCCAGCAGGAAGTAGTTAGAGAAGCTATGCCCAAATTCCCAAATTATATGTAATTTTACTTTGTTAAAATTTTGAAAAAAAAAAAGGAAAAGGGGAAGTGCTGTGGAATGGTCTGTATGTCAAATGTGTTGCTGATTGGTCAATAAATAAATCACTGATTGGCCAGTGGCCAGGCAGGAAGTATAGGCGGGACAAGGAAGAGAATAAAGCTGGGAAGTGGAAGGCTGAGTCAGAGAGACACTGCCAGCCTCCATGATGACAAACAGCATGAGAAGATGCCGGTAAGCCACGAGCCACGTGGCAAGATATAGATTAATGGAAATGGATTAATTTAAGCTGTAAGAACAGTTAGCAAGAAGCCTGCCATGGCCATATAGTTTGTAACCAATATAAATCTCTGTGTTTACTTGGTCGGGTCTGAGTGGCTGTGGTACTGGCAGGTGAGAGAGATTTGTCCTTACTGTGGGCCAGGCAGGAAAACTCTAGCTTTCACATAATGTATCTCCATCTCATCAATTTTACAGTCATTTCATATCTACCCTCTGCCCTTGCAACCTCCTCCCCAAAATAAAATAAAATAAAATTTAAGAGAAAAAGGCAAGAAAAAAAAAGAAAGAAGGCAAAAAAAATAATCAGTCTCATCATGGAAGCTGTAGTGTGACACAGTGAGTCATGAAGTAAACACTTCTGTCCATACATCTTTACTTGCAAGTGTTCATTGCAAAGAGTTATTGGTCTTGTTTGAGGCCTCTGGTTTCTGCTATGCTATTGATGCTGGGCCCTCATAGATCCTCTTGATCATCCTGTACCTTTGGGTCTGCAGGATGGGTCCCTTTATATGCTCCAGTAGATCATAGATGGGGTGGATGTTGGGGTGGGCCAACTCATAACCCTGGTTCTAGGTCTGGGTTGTTGCAGGGTTGGTCAGCCTGCCAGCTCTCCCTTGTCCTCACCACCAGGGTGAGCTCTCCTACACTGTCCTGGTGAATTCATTCTTCGCAGCAGTGAGCAAGGGGCAGGGCCAGTTTTATTACTGTCCTCAGGGTCAGATCTCCCACACCTACACCTTCAGGGTCAGCACTACTGTGCTGCTCAGGTATGATGTAGAGGCCATTCTCCCAAGTGCTGCAGCTGATGAGGGGCAGAACCAGCTCTCCTGTTCTTATGATCTCAGGGCCAGCTCTACTACCTGCTTCAGACATTGATGGGCAGGGAGGAGGGTATTTCTCCTGAACTCGTTCTGCCAAATAACAGATGGGTAATAGGGAGAGCTTTTTCATGCTCACAACTTCTGGGCTGGCTCACCCATACCTCTGCCAATGGGGTTGGCTCTATTGAGGTATCCATTTGAGGTGCAGGGCCTTTTCTCCCAAGGGTTGCAGCTGGTGGGAGACAGAGGCAGCTCTACCAAACTTATGACCTCCAGTCTAGCTCTCTCGCTTGCCCCAAGCATTGATGGGCAGTGGGAGGAAGGGCATCTCTCCCCCTCCCATGCTGCCACATGACAGATGAGTAATGGAGACAGCTTTCCCATGCTCACAACTTCAGGGCTGGTTCATCCACACCTCCACCAACAGGCCAACAGGATTGGCTCTATTGCGCTGCTCAGGTGAGGTTCAGGGCCTGTTTTCCTGAGTGTTGCACCTGGTGGCAGGCAGGGACAGCTCTCCCACCATTATGACCCCAGGACCAGCTCTCCTACCTGTCTCGGGCATTGATGGGGGGAGGGGTAATTTCATTCCTTATCCTATGACAAAATTCCCTGACAAAAGAAACTCTAAGGGAGAAAGGATTCATTTAGATTACAATGACTGATTATAGTCCATCCATCATTGCATTAAACTCAAGGCAAGAAATTAAAGCTACTAGTCACATTCATAGTCAGGGGCAGAGAATGAGTGCATGTGTGCCCATTAGTGCTTAGTTTACTCTCTACACATATAGTCCAGAATCAATTGCCTAGGGAAGGTGCCACACACATGGACTTGGGTTTCTTATATCACTTAATATAATGAATAAATACATAGAAGTGCCTGAAAGTCAACCTGATATAGACATCTCATTGAGATTCTCTTCCCATGTAATTCTACATTGTGTCAAGTTAAAATTAAAAGTAACCATCACACCCACTTACAATGAATCAAAAGTATAGAAGACTGATAATAACAACAATAATAATAACTACAACATCTAAAACAATTGAAAGCCAATGAAAGGAAAATCATCTGCATTTGATAGAGTCAACATCAAAGTAGTTAACTTCACTATTATTTTCAAAGGTGTCAGAGCTGAGAAATCATATTATATTTCTGTAACATTGAACTATAGGGGAGTCAAGATAAATGTCATTACTTCCAGGGGAGATAAGAAGTTGGAACTAATTCAGAAAATTCAAAGAATATCTTAAATTTATTTATTTTTTGAAAGATTTATTCTTTTTTGTGGGTATGAGTGTTTTGCTTACACATATTTATATATGTGCACCATGTGTGTGCCTGAGGACCACCAAGGTCAGAAAAAACATTAGACTCCGAAACTGGAGTTATTGATGGTTGTGAGCCACCACATGAGCGCTAGGAACTGAAACATGGTCCTCTGCAACAGCGAAAGTTACTTTTACTCTATGAGCTGTCTCTCCAACCCTAGTAGGACAAGTTTATAAGGCAAACTTGAACTTTATCAATCAAAAAGGACAAAGTTACTATCTACCTCTGAATTTGTAAAGAATACATTTTCTCACAAGAGACTCTAAGTTCTTGTTTGCTGCTGTGCTTAGAAATGGAATCCAGATTCATTCAACCCTAGCAAAATTCTGGAATATATTATAGCTGTGGGTCTAAGATTCAGGAAACCTGTGGGCCTTAGTGCAGGAAGTATAAAACAACCCCCTGTGGACACGTTCTTAGTGTAGGGTGTGTTGTGCTTAAATTCTAACCAAGTGCAAGGCAAGCAAGAGCGAGTGCTAATGAAAATTAGAGTCCCCTTGGAAAGAAAAAGAGTCATAAGGGAGAGTCAGCTGATGGACAAGATGACAGCAAAGAAGCCTTGGGGACTCTAGATAATGGAACATTATTTGATATTATAGATTTAACATTGGAATGCACAAGGTCTCCCAGGTACTACTGGGATATTTGTCGAAGAAGAATTTGCTGTGGAGTTGAAGATGAAGTTGCTGTGATCAATGCCTAGCCACAGTGACTTCACAAGCTAGGCCTCAGCAGTGCTCTGTCGAATGAGGAACACTGGGGTGGGCCGTGTTTAATGGAAACAAGACTGATACTCCGTAAGTTTAGAGCCAAATGTCTATTAATGAAGTTCATCTGCTTTTGTTCATTTAGGGTGCCATAACAAAGTATCTTAGAATAATCGTGTTGTACAAAAAAAAAAATAGCAAGTTCCTTACAGTTTTAGAGTCCAGAAACTAAGGCATGTACACACTCAGTGTCTGGTGAGAGCAGGCTGTGCATGCCTACTACCTCAAGCCTCATTCATGAGGGGTCTACACTAGCCTGAGAATGGTTAGTTTTTAGTGGTCCTCCCCAAAAGACACAAGTGATTTTAACCACTGAGCCATCTCTCTAGCTTCGAATTCCTTTCCTCCTTAAGTTGCCTTTAGTCGGGGTGTTTTATGACTGCAATAGAAATGAAAATAGAACACCCCTGAAGATTATTTGATTTTAATTTTCAAAATTTACTTTATTTTAGTGTGTGTGTGTGTGTGTGTGTGTGTGTGTGTGTGTGTGTGTGTGTGTTCATGTGTGTACAGAGACACACATGGATGTACATGTGCATGTGGAGACTAGAAGACAACTTTAAGCCGGGCGGTGGTGGCGCACGCCTTTAATCCCAGCACTCGGGAGGCAGAGCCAGGCGGATCTCTGTGAGTTCGAGGCCAGCCTGGGCTACCAAGTGAGTTCCAGGAAAGGCGCAAAGCTACACAGAGAAACCCTGTCTCGAAAAATCAAAAAAAAAAAAAAAAAATAGAAGACAACTTTAACTGTCATTCTTCTGGCATAATGCTGAGTGCCCTTTTTGTTGAGATAGACACTATATTATCCTGGAGCTCTCTGAGTAGATTATATTGCCTAGTCAGTCAACAAGCTGGGGATGCTTCCTGTCTCCACCTCCAGCACTGGACTGGGATAAACTGAGTGCTAGTGTGCCATCCTTTTTATAAAAGTTTTGGGGATCAGACTCAGGTCCTCATACTTACAATGAAAGCAATTTTACCATATGAGCTGTCCCTCTATTCTCTCTAATGAGGTTGAAAAACTGGTTACAGGATCCTGGATCCAGTGAAAAGTTCCTGGTATCCATAGCTGCTGTTGCTCATGCAGTCCAGGATTAGCTGTTTCCAGCTGTAGAGTCTCTCTCTATATTTTCTCAGGCTACCAAGCTTTTATTAAATGACTTCATTGGGACTGAGTGAGTTAGACCTTAGCCTCACTAAAACAATCACTCCATTTCCTTACTATCCTTGCTTCACTATCTCCTGCCAGGTTTTATGAATATAGAACAAGATAGAAGGATTTATAAACACCCTTTGCCCAATGTGGATTCTACAAATAGGTCCATGCTTCTACAATAGTAGGCATCAAAACATAGGTGAATAGTATTGCCTGGTATGGATATTCAAGCTGTAAGTAGCTCAAAAGCATCATTCTGCATGATCACATCCTGCTTTTGAGGATCTCAGTCCTATGATGACCTTTATCCTAGTGTCCTTGGTCTTGGCCTCTGAAGCTTTTATTTTTTTCAGGATTCTTATCCTATTTTTTTAAATTTCAATTTCAGTTTTAATTATTGGCTTATTTGTTTGTATATATGATTATGTGTGAGACTATATGTGTGCCTATATGTGCATGAGGGCACACACATGTCAGAGCACACAGAGGCCCAGGATAATTTGTGGAAGTCAAAACTCTTCTTCAGCCATGTAAAACCCAGGGATCAAATTCAGGTCATCAGTTTTGGGTGGTCCCAGGATTTTTATCCACTGAGCCATCTCTCTGCTGCTCCAATCATTTCTGGAGAAAACTACTTAATATATTCCTGGAAATAAGAGGTGAACTGGGAGGCTATTAAAGTAACCTGTTTGTGGCAAAGAATAGCTGGAATGTGAATTACAAGCAGGATGAATCTAATGAAAGTTGGCTGGTCTTTCTTTTAATAACTGTGAAGAGTGTGGAACAAATACTTTCTAAAGTTATTGTCAGCAGGGTACTGGGATGTCTCTCACTTGGTAGAGTGCTTGCCTGGCATGCATAAAGCCCTAGGTTTCATCCACAGAATTACATAAACCATGTTGGTGGCCCAGGGCTGTAATCCCAGCATTGAGGAGGTGGACGGAGGAAGACTAGCAAGTTTAAGGCCTTTGTTGGCTACACAGAGAATTCAAAGCCAGCCTGGCACACATGTGATGCTGTCTCAAAAACATCTTACAATACCTGATAAAGAGATAATTTTACATTCCACAGCCATCAAAACTCCTTGTTTCTAAGCTGGTCAGAGTCACAGTGCAATCCCAGCAATTAGATCTGAGAGGATAGAAATGACCAACAACTTTGTTGGAGGTGCTCAAGTTGCCTCTTCCCAGATTCTGTTTCCAGACTGGAGGCAGAGGTGTGCATCCTCTCTGTTGGCATCTTTACAAGGCTGATGAAGGCCACGGTAGTGAAGAACTTTCTCTCCCTGAGATAAAAAGGTCAGCCCTAAACACACACACACACACACACACACACACACACACACACACACACACACACACCTGTTACACCAAAGGGAATCAGCAGACTCTCTCTCTCTCTCTCTCTCTCTCTCTGTGTGTGTGTGTGTGTGTGTGTGTGAGAGTTGTGAGTGTGTGTGTGAGTGTGTAAAACAGGGACAAAGAGTGAGGTAATGAGTTTGAAAAGAAGTGGAAAGAGGACACAGGAGGAGTTGAAGTATGGAGGAGGAATGATGTAAATACAGTATTCCTATAGAATCCTCAAAGACATTTTAAAATTATTTGTTAAAAATAATTCTTGAAAAAATGTCTACTCCTGGTACTTCACACTACTAACTAGCATATTTTTTTGGTTCTACAAGAAGTATTATTTCTGCTCTGTAATCAACAGGGTTATGTTAATGTCTTTCTCCTGTATGTTCTTTTTATTATTATTATTAAGAAATTTTCTGCTCATTTTACATACCAACCATAGATATCCCACTCCTCCCTCCTCCAATCCCCCATCATTCCCCCCAAACACACCCCCTGTTCCCACCTTATCCAAGGCAAGGCCTCCCGTGGGGAATCAGCAGAGACTGGTACATTCAGTTGAGGCAGGTCCAAGCCCTCCCCCTGCACCAAGGCTGTGTAACCCTGTGTGTTCTTGAGTCTCCTTGGAAAGCTCATCTGTTTCCTCCAGAATATTCTGTAAGAAAGGGGCTGCCACCCTTTGTAACACTAAGAGCCAGAAACATTCATAGGATGTGGACAAATTCTCCAGACAGTATCTTTTTAACTGTTGCATTTGATTTAGTACCTGGACTCATTTTTTCCCTCATTATTTTTTTATTACAGAGAGGATAAAAGGCAAGGGAAGGAAAGATCAAAAGCTAATTAAAAGTAATCAAATATTTTTTCTAACTTTTATTCCTGACAGCAATTTTGGCTCACATCACTTGTAACATTTTAAAATCAATGTTTGGCAAATGGTTCCTCTGATCTTTATTTATGTTTTAATGATTTCCTTATAGATAATGTGAGAGGGGAGTTTATGTGTGCTCTTGACAGCAGGCATAATACAACTAACAATTAACATGCACAGAATATTTATTTTGTATCATGAAATATCAAATACATTAAAACTGTAAGTAAATGCTCAATGCATTACATTGAAATAAGAATTTATATCTCATTCTACAGGAGCTGTTTGTGTTTTACAAATGACTGAATTTATTCACTCAACAAGACATAGACCACATTATATACCCACTACACAGTGTAGACTTTAAGAATTTAAATAATGAGAAAATAGGATACATATCCTTAAGGATCCCAGCAACACCATATCCTTTAAACATTATAAAAATAACTAAATTATTTTCCACAGTGTTGGTTTTGTTACAAAATAATTTGGGTGTACATGTGTGTGTACATGTGTTGTGTGTGCAATATGGACATTGTATGTGTGTCCATATGTGTGTGTTGCTTGTGTGTGTATGTGTACACATATGCCCAGGTATGAATTTGTGGAGGACAGAGGAGGACATCTGGCTTCCTTCTGTATCCCTTCCCAGCTACTCTTTGGAGGCAGAGGCTCTCCCTGAACCTGACTCTAGGCTAGTAATCAGCCTAAGCAATCCTCTTGTCACTACTGCCTCCTAGCACTGAAGTTATAGATGTGTGTGAGCACACCCAGCTCCTCAGGTGAATTCAGAGCATCCAAGTCTTCAGCACTGCATGATCTCCACAGCCTTGCTACACAGTATTTTTTTATAATCATGCATTTCACTCACTGATCACATTTACTGATCTTTGAAATGCCTGCTAACATTGGTATCTTTATCGCACATGGCCCTGAGTTGTATGAGGATGTGTTCATACCAGTGTACTGTGGGTGTACTTTCCTGCTCACATCCCCTACTCTGCTCTTTCTTCCTCTTCCTTCTTGTCAGTGTCTCCAGGCAGTTTTGCTTCCACATTTATGTCATAGGTACATACATGATTTCATGTGTCTATTTAAATTTCAGGGCCTCCAAATAAGAGTAAAATACATTTATCTTTCCAAGATGGACTTGACACAATCCTGTCCAGTTGTATGTTTTCCTGTGTACAGTATTCTTCTTTTCTCTTTATCACTAAAAAAAGATGCATTGTGCATGTCCGTAGCTCTCCATCCATTTCTCTGCTGGTGGACACCTAGGTTGATTCTGTAACTTAGCTATTTTGAATGCCACTAAAGTACACACCGAAGTGTAAATATCTCTGTGACATGTTTTTGGCCCTGTGGACTGTGGACCTGAACAAAGAGCCCAGGCTAGTTTCCACAGGGCGCATGCCTGTGTGCCAAAATGGCATGCACAACCTTGGAGACTTGGAGACGTCTAGATGACCACCTGCAATGCACCCTCATGCTCCCAAACCCATTTTCTCCCCTTGTAGTTCATTTTTCCTTGTTTCTGGAATTACTCCTGTTCAAATTTCATCATGTCAGTTCTTCTCTTTCACCCTTTCAAGGGCTCCTTGATGGCTCACATGGTAAAATATAACCTCATGATCAAAGTGTGTCTTGGGATTCATAATCTGGACATACTCTTTCCTTCACATACTCGCCCCTCATCCTCCGCCCAGCTATGTGCCTTTCAAGTGTGTTCAAGCCCTGGCTTCCTTCTATTGATCCCTCAGGGCTTAGTTGAAGCATCACCTCCTTGACCCTTCTACACAGTTAGGACTTACATGCCTTTGGTCAGTGTGACCCCATTATAGTGTTGAAACATGGTCTTATGGCCATT
Organism: Peromyscus californicus insignis; assembly: GCF_007827085.1. Taxonomy (NCBI): domain Eukaryota; kingdom Metazoa; phylum Chordata; class Mammalia; order Rodentia; family Cricetidae; genus Peromyscus; species Peromyscus californicus. Next base: position 11,363,654 of record NW_026294436.1, on the reverse strand, counting down.
CTTGAACTGGAAGTCTGGAACGCCTCTGGACAGGAAACTTTAGCCTTGGATGTTAATGTTCTAAACATATATTCCTGGCACCCAAGTGCCACTCAAAGCATATTTACTTAGTGAAGTCACATGAGAAAAGTTTCCTTAATGTAAACAAAAACCAAAAAGCCCCCCCCCCAAAAAAAATCTAAGGTTTTACTTGCCCTCCTAATTATATTCCTCTTCCTGATGTTTCTAGGAATTGATAGCTGATGTGTCAGGAAGTGGATTTTTGTTATCAGAATTCCAAACAATTACACTTCATTCAGATCATCCATTCAGCTTCAGGAAAACTGTTTATCCACTTACATATGGGTGTTATGAACTCAAGAAGACAAGAGACTTGCCTTGTATGACTCTGTAAATGAACCAGAAAACCATGAAGCACATCCTGAAGCCCAGCACCACGGTGTCAAAGCATGTTCCCTAAAGGCACCAACTCACTGCCTGTGTGTCTCAAGAGCAAGAACTGTGTTCACTGCTTAGCTCATTATTACTGTTTGCATGCATTGCTAAATAAAATGGACTTTAAATATATTATTCATCTTTGGTGACCATCTCAGCTTTCCATCATTATAAAAAAATGAAAAAAAAAACCTGAGATAAGCCAACTGTCTATGGCTAGTTAGTTAGATCATAATGGGGAGAGCATGTAGTAAGCTGAGCTGTCCACCTTAGTGTGAGGTGACAAGGAGAAGAAACGACCAAAACCCCAATGTCTCCTTCAAGGACACGACTTCCCATGGCATCTCCCACTACCTCCATTCTCTCGTCTTTTTTTCCCTGTTTCTGTTTGTGTGTGTTTGCATGGTGTGTACGATGAATATGAATGCTTGCATGTGTGGGGGCCTACATGTGTACGGCAATTTATGTGGTGGTCCAGTGTTCATGTTAAGAATTATACTGGCAGTTCTGTCTCCTCATTCATTGATGTAGAGTCGCTCAATCTATCCCAGAGGTCAAGGATATGGTCATTTGTGCTATTCAGGCTGTCTTCTAAGGCTGCAGTTATAGACTGGCCATCATGCCCATCAAACATATACATAGCTTCTGGGGACCTGAACTTGGGTCCTCATGACCTGCACACAGCCTTCCCCCTATCCCTAGGCTTCCATTCTTATGATTTCCACCACCTCCAAACATCATCACAGACTAGGACCAAAACAAAGTTTTAAACATGGCTTTTTAGGAACATTCTCCCATCTGTAATAGTACTTAAAATATTGGTTATTTTTAGGGGATATTGATGTCTCATAAGGGACCTCACAGGAGCCTTCTGAGGAACTGGGAGTGTTACATAACTTATTGTAGTTACATGGATGTAAACATAGTTATAGAGCTAGAGAGACAGAGTCATGGATAGAGACAGAGGTAGAGAGATGATAGAGGTAAGTAGATGATCGATGATAAGTAGATGGATAATTTATGGTAGGTAGGTGACAAGTAGATACATACATACCTAGATGATTAACGATAGACACACACAGAGAAGTAAAAAGAGATAGACTAGCTCCTAGAGTTCCGAAATCACTTTTGCACGGACTGCTTCAGTAGTCTAAGAATCTCCCAGGAGGCCTTACCAGCCCAAAGTCTCCCTCTGCCCTCAATCCTCAACCTTTTGACACATGGACATTTGGAGAAACTCACCTACATCTGAACTCATAGCAAGCTCCCAATTCTTAATGACCTATGATTCTTGAGAGATTTCTGTAAATCACATAAAAACAATTTTGACAGATAATAAGCTGTCAATGATGTTAGCTTTTAAAATATGGTTATTCTTCACAACTGACCTTTCCCCATTAGAATTCAGCATGAAGTAAATGCTGCAATTTATGAATTCCCTTTTATTCTCAATTGTCATTGAGTGTTTTGCATATAATGGATGAATAGAAGGATCTTTGTCTGTTCCACAGTATTCAGAAACCTGACTATTGACTCTAAATGAGAACTGATTGAAACTCAAGAACTTCTTGCAGAGAAAGTCAGCACCTTGGTGCAGACTGATGGTCCAAAGCTACGGGATTAAGTCCCTCTCTCAGAGGAAAGAGAGCAAGTGTCTAAGTAAGACACAAATATGACCTTGAAAGGTAAAGAAATCAGTCTTGAAAGCTCTCCAAGGAGGAAAAATGGTCCTCTCTTTGCTATGGAAATTTGAGTACTTGCAAGACTGGGCTCTTAACTTTTGTTGAGTACCCAAAAAGGAGAACTCAGTATCAGCTAACCCCTAGGGCATCAGACACATAGAATTTTCATTTCTTTTATGTTTTCCACATGTCACTGAAAGAGCTTAAAACCTTGTCTTACATAACTTCTTTTCTCAAAGGAAAGCTTAGGAAGTTTCACAGTTTGAAAGTGTGGACACAGTTACATGTGAATTTGCATAAACCTCAGCTCAATCCATGAACAACTTCACATACAATGATGACCATATGTGGGGGATGGCCTCTCTGCTTCAGCTGCCTAGCCTCGGGCACATCTACAGGGAGAAAGAAACAGGCATGGAGTATCCATTGATAGGCTTCTCAACTCACATCTTTTCTCTTCCAGGGAGATTAAGTTTGAAATTTGCCTAAAGAGGTAATGGAAATGCAAGGTAGTTTTGACTTCTATTTCTCTGTTGATTGGCGAGTTTGAACATATGCCTACAGGTTATTTGTATTCCATCTTTTTTTTTTTAAAAAAAAAAATTAGACTTCCCTTTTCAAACACAGGACTCTTTGTTTTTATCATTTGACAGTTGCATCCATCTACGTTGTGAACATTAGTCCATCACCTTTCATTCCCTTTCTCTAAAACTCTTCTTTCCAAGTCTCCTTATTGCTTCATGTTTTCTTTGCATGTGTGTCCTGCTGAGTTTAATTAGCATGTCGTGCCAGCACATGGGTGGGAAGTTATGTACTGGAGCAAAGGCAACTTAGTAGCCTTACCATTAGGAAAATGGCATTCCCTGGAACAAGTGCCCCAGGGATGGCGAGAGCCTCATGAATCTTTCCCCACCGTGATGGAATGTGGACCAGCTCAATCATGTGCAGGGCTTGTGCAAACACCCACAGCTATGGTGAGTTCATCTTTTGAGAACTGGGTTGTTTTCATTAGCTCTTTCATTGATCTGGTTGTTTGGCTTCTTATTGTTTGGTTTGTATGAGTTCTTTGTATGTTGGTGATATTATTTCATCAAATGTATAGGTAGTAAAAATTTCTCTCCCTTCCCATAGGCCATCTCTTCACTTACCTAGCTGTTCCTTTGCTATGAAGCATCTTTTCTAATCTCTTGAGGTTTCATCTCATCCAGTCAAACTGTCAATCATTTAGAAAAAAAAAGTGTTGGTGAGATGTGAACAAGGAATTCTTTATATACTGTTGAATCAAACATAAACTAGTCCAGCCATCCAGAAAGTTAGTGAAGGTTTCTCAAAAAACAATGATGTATCATGTGACCTGGCTAAATTGCTACAAATATTGACCCGGAGGATTCTGCATCAACATATACTAGAAATACTTGCACACTGACGTTTACTGCAGCACCATTCACAACAGCTAAGGAGTACTGTTGATGAAATTCTAAACAGTCTTATTAAATAAGAAACACAGAGCCAAATAAAGAGTTAAAAGCCTGGAGATCAGAGCAGTAGCCAAGAGCTAAGACCACCTTATCTTACCATTCGCTGCTGTCCTTCCCCTGAGAGAGAGACCTTCTTCCTGTGTCCTGTCTTTTTATTGCCTTTCTGTTCTACTTTCTCATTGGCTCTAAACTCAACCACATGATTTCCTCATCACTGCCTGTCTATACAGACCTTCAGGTCTCTATGGTTCGTACTGAGATTAAAGGTTCCAGTTACCACTTGGCTGTGTCCTTGAACACACAGAGACTCTGCGTGCCATGTGATCAGATTAAGGGCATGTGCCACCACTGCCGGACTTCTGCTAAATGGCTTGCTTTTAGCTCTAATCCCCAGGCAACTTTATTTATTAACATACAAATAAAATCACATTTCAGCACAAATAAAATATCACCATAGAGTAAAGTCAATCGACATGTCCAAGATTAGAGGAAAGGATGTAGGAAATGTGGTTTTATATACAATGAAATTTTGTCAGTCATAAAAAATAATAAAATTATGTCATTTTCAGGAAAATGGATACAATTAGGTGTAATTATATTAAATGAACTAAAAGAGATTTAGAAAGACAAACACCATGTTTTCTCTCATTTGAGGTTCCTAGACATAATATAGACAGAAGAAAGTATTTATATGTATGTTCTGGTTAGTTTTTGTCAACGTAACGCAAACTAGAAAAAAGGAACTGCACCTGAGGACTTGCCTCCATCAGACTGGCTTGTGGGCATGCCTGTGGGTACACAGTCAACTGCTAATTAAGATAGGAGGGCTCAGCCTATTGGGTACTTCTATCTCTGAGCATGTGGGCTTGGGCTACATAAAAAGGGTGACTGAACAAACCAGAGGAAGTAAACAAGGAAGTAGTATTTCTCGGGGGTTTCTTCTTCAGTTCCTGCCTCCAGGTTCCTGCCTTGAGTGCCTGTCTTGGCATCCCTTGAGGATGAGCTATGACATGTGAGACAAATAAATCCTTTCTTCCCTTTTGCCAGTGTGTTTTCATAGCAGCAGAAAAGGAAAGTAGGTCAATATGTGTAAGTATACAGCAAGAAAGTAGGATGCAGAAGTGGGGGAAGATGTTCAAATTTGACCTGTGTATATGAGTGTGTGTGTGTGTGTGTGTGTGTGTGTGTGTGTGTGTGTGTGTGTGTGTGTGTCTACAAAAAAAAGCAGGCGTGGCCACCAAGTCTGATAGTCTGATGACCTGAGTTCGATCCCAGGAGCCCACATGGTAGAAGAAACACAAGAACCGACTCCCACACATTCTCCTCCCACTGCCACACAGAGGCCACGGCATGGGTGTGCTCACCTACAGACACAAAGACGATTGAGCATTGAAAAGAGAGGGAGTGATGGAGTCAGGAAGGAAGGGAAAAGAGGGACATGGAGAAAGGGACAATGGAAAGAACAGCACCCCAGCCCCAGTGATTATCAGTGCACATGTGAAACTGGAGGTTTAATTAATATTCTCATGCCAGGCTTGATGACCTTTAAATCATATTTAAAATATGGGAGCAAATCCAAATACAAACTCCAATTTAATTTTTTTTGTGTGTGTATGTAAGTGTGCTGGTATGTGCAAGGGAGTTCAGGTAACCTCAGTCCAGAAGAACATCTTGGTTCCCTATGGAGTTACAGGTGGTTGGAATCATACAACATGTGTGCCGAGAACTGAATTCTGTTCCTCTGCAAGACTGTACTCATTCTTAACCCCTGCACCATCACTTCTGTCCCTTAAGTGCCCAATTTTATTACTTATTTTAAAATTCTACTTTTCCATACATCATTATTTTGAGGAATACTGCCAGACAAAACGCAGAGAGTCCCAGAGAACAAAGAGAAAACAAAATAGGATTGAAGCTGTGTATACAGCTCTATCTGTGACAATATCACACACAACAGCCCAAGTGGGAAGAAGTAATGTAGATCCTAGGACCTCCTCACTGCCCATGCAACATCAAAGGAATTGCTTTCTCCACCCTCAGAATCCGGAATCCCATTTTGCAGTTTTCTCCAGGGTTAAAGCAGCATGATATCGCATTGGTTGCATGTGTGGTAGTGAAATTTGGGGGGGAAAAGCCTCTCATCTCACACTCGGGAAGTGAACTCTGATTATCTTTTGACAAATGGACTGTCGTTCTCCCACCTGCGAAATGAAACATCTCAATTAAAACAGTGGGGTATTTGGGGGCTAGAATAAAAGGGAGGGAAAGAGCCACGGACAAGCAGAACACAGTCAGAAAACAGAAGAGGGCAAAGAGGAGAGAGATAGAGACAGAAGAGGGAAGGCATGGGTCATATATGTGCAGGTATAAGGCTCGCAGATAAGAAGAAAAAGGCTCCGGAGAGAGTGTGCAGTAGCAGCTCAGAGGAGACACAAAGCATGGAGCTCTTTCTCCTCCGGAATACGCGAATCTCTCTCTCTCTCTCTCTCTCTCTCTCTCTCTCTCTCTCTCTCTCTCTCTCTCTCTCTCTCTCTCTCTCTCTCTCGTGTGTGTGTGTGTGTGTGGTGTGGTGTGCTTTGTGTGTATATGTGGGTGTCCACAGGTGTGAACACCTGTGAATGCCATCTGTTCTTCCTCAGGTGCCATCACCATGAGTTTTTGGGAAAATGCTTTTCACTGGCTCTCAAATCCACCAAGTACTAACAGCACTGTGTCTCCAGCCCAGAAAAGTTTCTCTTTTACTTGTCACTTCAAACCTAGTTTTTTGGATGGGTGTGCTGATATTGATCACTTTTAATTGATTAAAAAAAAAAACTTCATACCTTTTCTATTCTATAAATTCATTATGCAGTTATGGCTGCCTCAACTTTTTGTTTGGGTGCGGGGATTTGAACTCACATCTTCATGCTTGTATAACAAGAACTCCTACCCACTGAGCCATCACTCCAACCTCTTATCTCCAATTTTTTATCTTTACTTCCAGAGGTCTGCCCATCATTTTAAAGAATCAAATTATTAAAATAAACTAATAATTTAATAGAAATTCCACTTCCTAGAATGGACTCGAATGAATAGACATGTGATGGTCTATACTGCTATGTGAATTAAAAGAATTAAATTGAAGCCAGGCAGTGGTGATGCATGCATTTAATTCCAGCAGTCTGGAGGGAGAGGCAGGCAGATCTCTGAGGGTCTGAGGTAAGTCTGATCTACAGAGGGAGCTGCAGGACAGTCAGTACTGTTAAACAGAAAAACCCTGTCTTGAAAACCCAAAATAACAGCAATAACAACAGTAATAATAATAATATAATAAATTGAGTCTAAGGACAAATACTGTTTTTTGTTTTGTTTTTCCTTTTGGGTAGTGATATTTAAACCCAGGTTCTCAAAAATACCAATCCAGCAGTCTACATCTGAGCTACACTGCTGCCCTCCATTGCCTCTTTAAGTGCTGAAAAATTTGGGCATTGCTGGAGGATAGCACATCTCTATGACCATTTGTCCACCATTAAAAAGGGGAAATAGCCGGGCGGTGGTGGCGCACGCCTTTAATCCCAGCACTCGGGAGGCAGAGGCAGGCGGATCTCTGTGAGTTCGAGGCCAGCCTGGGCTACAGCGCGAGATCCAGGAAAGGCGCAAAGCTACACAGAGAAACCCTGTCTTGAAAAACCAAAAAAAAAAAAAAAAAGGGGAAATAATCGAGCCAGTGAGTCGGCTCAGCAGGTGAAAGTGCGTGCGTGCGTGCGTGCGTGCCACCAAATCAGATGACCTGAGTCTGACTCTTGGAGCTCACTCACGTGGTGGAAGGAGAGAACAGACTCCCTAAGTTGTACTCTGACTTTCACATGTGCACTGCTGCATGTCTGTGTGTGCATGCATACACACACACACACACACACACACACACACACACACACACACACACACGCAATAAGTAAGCATAAAGACTTTTAAAACTAAAACAATGAAACTTCCTTTCCTAGCAATAGAATGCCCCTTTCGTACCTAGCCCTGCCTCCTCATTCCTTCTTCTTGCATGCCAAGGGAAAGATGTAGATGGATAGTGTGCGAACTGCCTGGGACTGGGTCCAGCCTCAGGTTTCCTCACGCAGCTAGGATAGAGTGTTAACCATCATCACTACACCACCCCACCCCACCCCTGCCCTCGGGCTTGCTAAAGGAGCTAACTTAAGAACTTTTACTTTGCTCAGGGAGTGTGCCCTGTGACCTCACAGCTAAAATACTAAAACACTAGGAGATTTTAGAAATGCATCTCCAGAAAAATGGAATCAAAATAAGGAAGCAGGAGACTAGGAAAAATCGTAGAGGAAGAGAAATATGGAGCAGAGATTTTTAGGAGCTGTTTGCGGTACACTTTGAGAAACAAATGATCATTTTATTCTGGAAGTCAGTGAAATCTACATTTCTCCCTCTTTTGTTCTCACTACTTTATGCTATGCACATTTACTTCATCAGCATGGCATCTTCAGTGACCACCGCAGCTGATAAACCAGTCCTAAGTGCTCATTCAGGGACTGTTTTAGCTCTGGGAACATGACATGACGCTGACCAGAGGGACTTCACATCCTCTCCCAGAGACAGTGCTACAGCCATCCATGTGGGAGTAAAGGCAGCCTCATTAGCATCTCATGGTGTAGACAGAAGACAAGAGTTAACATAGGAAACAGGGAAGGAGGATGCACAGTCTCAGAAGCTCTCAGCACCCCGCAGGCTAATTAAAGACAGTCAGGCAACTCCTTGCATTGGGGTTGTACCCTGAAAGGGATGTCACTTGTGTTCAGCTTTGAGTGTCAACTTGAAGTGTGATGTCAATACACCATGTAATAGCTGGAGGTGCCACTGGAGAAACCTACATTCAGGGCTTGGGACTGAGTCCTAACGGCAGTGCTCTGGAGCTCACTGCATACCCTGGGGAGCCTGGAGTGTTTCCTGATGATCCAGCTGCTGCCAAGGTGGAGCTTGAGTAGCCGCAGCACGTAACACAGAGTTCACTGTCCAGGGAAGGACTCCTGCTTTCGCTTTTGTTTTTCACTCAAACCAGTTCTTTACCTGCATATTTAGGCTAAGGAGGTGCTGGAAGGCCAGCTGTGGTGGTTCATGCTTGTGCGTCCAACAGCTGGGGGGCTTAGACAGGATTCTGTGTCCAAGAGTGCTCTTGGCTACACTGTGAGAATCTGTGAAAAGGCAAAACCAAACAAAAGAAGAAGAAAGGTGAAGGAAGGGAGGGCAAAGAGGAAAAGCGGAGAGGAAGAGTTTAAAGAAGAAGAGGAGGAAAAATTATGTCCAGCATTCAGCTAACCCAGTTTATCCTGAGGGACCTACGTGTACATTTCTAATCTGCTTTCAGAGTCTCAAATTCAAAATTCTGAAGTTTAGAATAAGGATGGTAACACTAAAAAGAAATGGTAGAAAAGAAAAAGTCAAAGAAATCCAAAGAATTTAAATTTGCGGACATATGATGTGATGCTGTCCAGCAGTGGAGGAAAAAGTAGAGGGAGAAAGAGAGAAACGAAGAAGCCAGTTGGCAGAGAAACACTGGAAACTCTTCCCCACCAGGCTACCTGAAACTTGAGCAGTCCTGATGTCTTGGTTTCCTTTCCTGTTGCTGTAATAAAATGCTCTGTCAAAGGCAATTGAAGGAGTGGTGGGCTCAGTTGACTCTCAATTCCAAGCTACAGCCCATCACTTTAGGGAAGTAAAGGCAGCAGGCGCTTGAACACTGACAGAAGCAGGTCGTTTACTAAGAAAACAAGCATTCCTGAGGTGGAAGTTGACTAGTGAGCCGCAAAGACAGATACAGGGAAAACTGCCCTGGGGCATGAGTTCGGAATGCAGAGCAGCTGGTCACAGGGCATCCAGATCAAAGAGCTAAGAGGAGCAGCAGGTATGTGGATGTTCACCGTTGCTCAGCTCACTCTCCCTGCTCTCACACTAGCTAGGAACAAACCCAGGGTATGGCGCCACTTACAGTGGGCTGGCTCTTCCTGTCTTAATGTAGTCAAGAAAGTCTCCCACTGATATGCCAGCAGGCCAGTGCAATCTAAGCATCTCTCATGGATTGTCCCTTCCCTGGTGAGTCTAGATTACGTCAAGGTGACGATAAAAACTGTCACTAGTGAGATAGATACAGGAAAGTGAGAAAAGCCCAAAATATATACAAATAACATATATTTGTGAATTAAAATGAGGACATGATTGCTCCAAGGTATGGTTGAGGAGAAAGAATTTATTGTAGATATGAGGGAGAGTACAACCAGAGGCATCTGGAAGAGTCCATATTGAACTGGGCCAGGAGAGGAGAGGGGAAGAGCGAACAAGGAAGAGAGAGAAGGAAGTCAAAAGGGCAAAGAGGCCAAGAGAGGAGCCGAGAGAGAGAACCAAGAGATCAAGTTGCCAAAATGGCAGCTTTACATAGGAATGAGAAACTTTATATAGGAAGCAAAGCCAATGGGCTGGAGAGGTTTAGGGGAGGGGGAGGGATAAGAAGTGCTGGGAGGAGCCACAGGTACTGGATGAACCTAGAGGCCAAGCATGCACTTTGCTATACTAATGGACACCACAGTCAGCCATTTGTTTGAAGGGCTTATCTAATTATTCATCATCAACAAAAACTCCAGAGTCAGATATCAGGGTAAGAACCTGAATGATCAGAGAAGTGGTGGGAAAGCAACTGGTAACCTCCTCTCTCTGTGTCCCTGTGTCTCTGCATCTCTGTCTCTGTGTCTCTGTCTGTCTGTCTCTGTCTCTGTCTCTCTCTCTCTCATTTTTTATCCAAAAAGGTCAAGACCCTCTCTAAGCCTCACCCTACTACTTCCTGTGTCTCTGTTGGTCCTCAATCCTCCAAAGACTCTATGGTTAATTTTGGTCAGCTAGTAGCTAGCTCCAACCTCTGATTCAAAGCAAACTTTGTTGTGAGTCTCAGGAGCATCAGAATATGATCAAAATATCACACATTTGTCCCATGTTGCTTTGGGACCTGACATTTTGAAAAGCCCAAATACAGACAAATAACAACCTATAATGTACCTGAACTCACGGGGTGATGCAGCTTTGAGCATCCATCTGTCCTAGCTCACTAGCCAACTTCTCTCTTGGGAGTACCTTTTTTCTTTCTTTTTTAATAGACAGTCTGTTTCTATCCTTACTCATGTGTTCCTGGCCTACTTCACTGTTTCAGGAAACATAAACTTGGAAATCTGAGCAAGTGTGTGACAGATTCTGATGTGCACCTATAGCATGCTTTTGAGAATCCATCTGTTAGGTTGTCATGGATATCCTGTATCAGCACAGGGATTGCCTTGCCAACTAGACAATTGGTGTCAGAGTACATTTAAACTAACATTCTCTATTGCTTCTTAAGTTAGAAAAAGTAGTGGTTATAGCAATAACAATTTGTGTGAAAATATATAATATCTGCAACATAAGTAAATAAATGATTCAATTAGATTAAAAAAAACTTATTTTTTCCCATTTACTTATTTTAATAATAAGATAGAGGGAGCAGTGTATATTACTGCAAAATTTAATTCAAAATATATTATCTGGAATGCTGGGGGTGGGTAAGTGGACAAAGTATTTGCTGTGGAAGCCTGATGACCTGAATTTGGATTCCCAAAATCCTAAGCAAAATTAGCAAACGCATCTGCAATCCCTATGTTCCTATGGGGACCTGGGAGCCAGAGACAGGAGAATCTCCAGGAAAGGGGAGGTCTAGTCTGCCCAGCATATGCAGAAACAAGCAAGAAATGTTGCCTCGGGAAAGGTGGAAGGGATAGACAGACCTTGAGGTTATCTTCTGACTTCCACACATGTGTTGTAGCATGATTGTGCTTGTATTCCTACCCGTGAACAGGGACACACACCCATACCCAAAGAGAAAAGCATTAAATATTTTGTAAGGAGAGGAATCTTATGATTCTTCACAATGAGATTATAAATGTAGTGTGTGCTCTGCACTCCACTCTTTATCCCCCTTTCTTTCTAATAAACACACACACACACACACACACACACACACACACACAAAATCCACTCAGAAACCAGAAACACATGGCCACTCTATTAGCTTAATTAATGAACCTTATTTATCAACAAATTGCTTCCTATATACTGAGCAGTATCAAACACATATAGTACATATTGATATCATGGGATTCAAAATCAATGTATATTAAAAACTAGTGGCAAGCTTCTATATTGACTTATGTATGAATAATGTCTTTCCCTTGTCCTCACAATAATTCCAATAGTATTCTCTTGTGTGTCACCTGGCCATCCGTAGGATATATAATTCAGGAGACTGCTCTTCTATGAAGAAGGTAGATTCCAAAATCAGGAATCAGTCTAAGAGATTACCAACTTTGAAGAAATAGTGTGAAGGACTAGAATTTACTCAGTGTTTGGAAAGAGAAGGGGAACATCTTTTACCTCTTATTGTAAGCAAAAGTTTCTCCGTCTCTGATACTATGGAAATCATGCTAGGTGATATTAAAGCCACCCTCTGTTTATCAATTATATTTTCATATTGAGGACCTCTGGGATCACACACGCTCAGAGACTGCTGTTTCACTGTGAGAGTTTTAGAATCAGAGTGACACATTATATCCTGCATCTGTGACTTACCCAGTTACGCAGAAATCTCAGGTCAGAGAGCTGCTTTATTTACTAATGCATCAAGCTTTTAATTCTTTAAGCAGAATGAAAATAATAATCATTTGCTGTTGGACTTCCCTGCTGAAAAGGTGAGACAAATTCATAAATAAATCGGTAACAAAACCTGACTGTACACTAATGGTCTCTCTGTACATTAGGGCTTAAAATGCAGCACTCCATAATGGGAAAGGCATCTTAATACCTTCATTGTTATTTAATTCCACATGTTGTAAAACTAGGCTCATTTATCATTTATATTAATATTCTAGTGAGGGAGATAATGCTGAGAAGAGCCAGGTAGTGATTCCATTAGGTCTAGCCACAACAGGGAGGGAACTGGAAGGAGGATTAAGTTCCTGATGCACTGGGTCTGTGCTCCATTATCTTGCAAGTCTCTTCCAATCCATGAGTGAATGGTAAAGAGACTTAGGTCAACCTTGATGTCATGAATGTGATATAGACATTCTATTCAAAACTTTGTTCAGTTGAAACAGAATCACATTTATAGAGAATGATGTAGGAAGAATAATTACTAATTTTATCTCATCTTTTATTAATCTTTGGAGTATGTGGGAAAGACTTGGAAAAGAAGGGGAAACAGTATGGGTTGAGAACCTGTGATTGGTCTTGCACTGACCCTTTCTTATATTGTCAACTAATGCATGTGTTCTATTGCCATGCAGAGTGGACTAAATGTGAAAAATGTTAAGAAAGCAGTATGTAATTTGTGACAGCTTAGGTGACTTTTGAAAGATTAGGTAGATAAAGGGACATCAGTTTCCATCCTCTCTCCCCAAGTCTATGGGAATGCTCCTGAAGAGGACAGTGGAAAGATGGTGAGCTCCAGTGGTCAGGGAGAATTCCAGAAAAACAGCAACTTCTGATATGACAGTACAGTTTTGCTGAGGAACTCTCAGAAGCCGACTGCCCGCATAAGACCTGAACAAGAGCAAACAGTTACATTCCAGCGTGGAAGGCAAAGTTACTGACAGGTGATATGCTCTAAAGCATGAGGAGTCAGCGTTATTTAGGGGTGTGCCTCCTGGTAGGTTGATCATGCTTTGATGGATTGCCCCACACTTATTCATTTGAGGGCAGCAGCGACTAGACAGACTGAGGCAGCATGCATAGGGCCTGCATGGTTCTACGTCGGATGGAGTCCTAGAGCTTAAAGAAGTACACATATGTCCCCCTGCCTAACCCAGAAGCAATCTCCATTGATAACCACTTGCAAATGAAAATTTAGTTTTCTTCAAGGGAGTCTCACTGGGAAAACAAACTACTTTTAAGGGTGGCTGCATGCCTAGCAGTAGACGGGCAACAGAAAACAAACTCAATTATGTCTTTGGAGGTTCCTTGTCCCTTAATGCCACCCCAGGCCTTTTTGTTTTCTCTTTTCTTTCTAAATTTCATCTTCTTTATTAATTTTACATTTTTATTAATTTTTTCTCCTTTTCACTCCATAGATTCTGTCTGTATATACCATCACTTTTAGTTTTGTGTTTTTATGGGATTCCTGGGTGTGCAAATGAATAGGTCTGTGCATCTATATCTGTTTTGTGTGCCTTTTCTTGGGCTCTTTTCCTTTTGTGTGTTTATTTTGTCCTACTCTGTTGTGTTTATTTTTGCCTTATCTTATTAAATTTTATTTTATGATTATCCCTTAGAAGCCCGTTTGTTTTCTAATGGAAGACAGAAATGGGGTAGATCATATGGGAGGGGAGGTGTGGAGGAACTGGGAGGAGTAGAGGGAGGAAAAACCACCATGATGATATATTAGATGGAAAAATATCTATTTTCAATAAAATAAAAAATTCAAAGTAAAAAATTAAGAAAACAACAAAAACGAAACAAATAACCAAACACACACACATGAAGTTGGGAGAAGAACATAGATGATATGAGGAGTTGGAGGGTATGTGTGGAGGAGGTGAATATAACAGAAATACAATGCATACACACATGAACATCACAAAGAATAAATTTAAAAATGTATTTTAAAGAAAGACCAGGTAGATTGTGACTCATAAAAGTATAGTTTATGCAATATTGACACTCAGGTGCTGACGAGGTTGTTTAATTCTCAGGATGACTCTGTGAGGTAGACACTCTCACTCCTCTCTAGGAGTCCAGGCAGCTGATGTTCAGAGATGTGTAGCAACTTTCACAAGATCACACCCGTAATTAATGGGACATTGAAAGTCAACATTTCAATCTGTGGTCTTAGTCCCTTATGTAAGAGGTACAATGAGCAAATAATTAATATTAATAAATTTAGTCCTTAGCGTTTATTAGCCTATGACCCAAACAAGGATAAAAATAATCCCCACAAAAGAGTATTAGTTTCCTGGGGCCTTTTTGTTATAAGTGAAAAAAGGAGATCCTTCACAAATGCTCAAGCACAGAGGTTCAATAGCTGTAACCTATCATAGATGTAGAATCCTGGTGTCATCTTTTATTGGAATGTTTAAACTCAGTTTAAGCAGATCTCTAGGCTTGGAGGCTTCTTGCCTCTTGCCTTGACCAAACATGTAGCTATTTTTCATTTCGCCTCTTTTGTTTAAGAAAACGTTTTCTGTGTTGTTAAAGAAATTTCATTCTTTCTTGCTTCATGATTATTGTTTCCTTCTGGTCTCCATCTGAGGAAAGTATTCTCGCTAGTCTTGGTGCCCCTTATGAAATGAACCAGTTCTTAGGACAGCACAGTGTCCTGGTTAGGAACCAGAATTGAATTGCTTCATTTCAGCTCATTTCTTTTTCTCATATCCATCCCAGAAGATCCTCACCTTTCGGATGATCTCATTCAATTCAGTTGGAGTGGTGGAAACATTATAATTCCCCTTTCTAGAACTTTCTTTTAGAAAATCTTCGTTCTAGCACTCAGAAGATAAGGCAGGAGAAAGCTTCAGTGGATTTGAGTCATCTTCCCGGGTTCCTTCTTTCAGGAGCAAAAACACTAGTCACATTTCTTTTTCAACTTCTTTTGCCCTCCAGGAAGAAGGTGTCACACAATTATGTTGCTGTGCGTTTTCTCCTGCCTCTTCCCTCATAGGTTAGAATCTCATTAAATTTTATGAAAAGTTTTAGTAATAGGCAGTGTATTGCAATTATGTGCTTTGACATCTGTCTTCATACGATCTTGCACCAAGTTTGAGAGTATTTATTTATGACTGTATGTCTCATTATGCAACAAGCTGGAGCTTGTGGAAGTGAAAATGATTCATGCCTCCCCCACAAGAGAAAGGAAATGAGGCCTTCCTGGATGGCTCCTCCTTGCTCTAGTGAAGAAGCCCAGGGACACAGGAAAATGTAGCTGGATGGCTCCTCCTTGCTCTAGTGAAGAAGCCCAGGGACACAGGAAAATGTAGCTGATGGTACCTAAGGAAAATGAGGTCATTGTGTCACCAGTAAAAGTTGCTGGGCTGACATTTTGGAGGAGGCTTCACATGTGACACTCAGCTCCCCAAGCTGAGAAACTCAATCTTGTCAGAGGTGTCCCAGGCTTGATTAGGTCAGAATGTGGAGTCAGATTAGCACAGTTCCCATGAAATGACATTCACAGCAAGGATGTCTAGGTATTAATTTATGGTCAGATATATAACTGATAAAGGAATCATAAGCCTATCTAGTTAATATTATCGCCCTGAACCTCCTCTTACAAAAGCCACGTTATAGTCAAAAGTTCCTAGGCATTAAAGTGGGTGTATTATTAATATTTAAGACTTCAGGCATTTACACTGAAAACTACTTGGAGAGCTTGGAGCACAGTTAAGTGCTTGCCTCAAAAGAATGAGGAATATTTTTTCTCCAATACTTATAAAAAGAGGCGGCCATGGTGGCATGTGCTTATAATGCCAGTGCTGGGGAAGTTGAATCAGGTGGATATCTGGGGATCGCTGGCCAGCCAGCCTAGCCTAATTGGCAACTTCCATGTCCCAGTGAGAGACTCTGTCTCAAAAAATTAAGTGGCTGCTGCCTGGAGAATAACACTGAGGTTGACCTCTGGCCTTAATACATACATGTACACACACGCACTCACATAAATATGGAATAAATAAGTAGGTACTTGCTGGGCAAACTTGAGCTTAAATCTTTGGTTTAATCCTTCTTCTGGACTACTATTGTAGTGGACAGAAGGAGAATTCCTATGACTTACTACTGACCAATTCATTTTTCTGATAGCCACTCTTTTAAAAACCAGAGCTTTAGGGGCTGGAGAGATGGCTCATCAGTTACCAGCGCATACTGCTCTTGCAGAGGATCTACGTTTGGTTTCTATCACTCATATAATTCAGCTCAAAACTCCTTGTGACTCCAGCTCCAGTGGAATCCAGGACAACTTGCATTCATGTGCTTATAACATACACACACACACACACACACACAGACACACACAGACACACACACACACACACACACACACACACACACCACAATTTAAAAAAATATTTTAAAATTAAATATTTTTAAATAAGATTTTTTAAATATAGCTATAGAAACCTGGATCCTCTGCAGGACCAGCAAGTACTATTAACTGCAAGCTCTCTCTCCAACCCCAGGACCAGCAGGTTTTAAGGGTTTTTACACAAAAATACAATACTATATAAAGATGTTGACTTGTGGTTTGGTCCTCCAAAGCCAGTCTTACATTCCTCACATGTTCATCATTGATGCATTGTTGGAAATGGTCAACTGGACCCACAGAAGTCATGAGGTCGCGTCTAAAACAAGGAATGAGACAAACACATACTTGGTCTGGTTAGGACATCTGCCCTCTTATCAGATTGAATGAGGAAAATCCCCAGAAACACTTAGAAATAACAGAAGCACACACTGTTATTGGGCAGAAATTTCAAGGCACTTGATCTAGGACTCTAGATAAGGTCTAAGTTGGATACAAATAGGTAAGAGTTGTTAAATGTTCTCAATGGATGGAACTAGAACATACTATACTAAGTGAGGTAAGTCAGGCTAAAAATACTAACTCACAAACTCACTCTCATATGCACATTGTAGCTTTTAGTTTTCACGTAGGTGTATGTATGTGAGTGTTAACGTTGGTGGAAGCTAGGACACTCAAGAGGGGTATAAGGGAGATTAAAACTAGAGGCTTTAAGAAAGAGAGTAGAAGATATCAGAACACAAATGTTATGAAAGCAGAAAGGGGATACTGGGTACCAAAGGGGCACGTTGGGTGGGGAGGCAGAAAGATATGGGAAAGAAATGGATGGAAGATTTCAACCAAAAGTGTAGGAAAATACCATAAGGAAATTGTTATTCTGTATTCTAATTTAAAAAAAAATCAAGTACAACCTATTTTTAATTAAATAAATGAACAACTCCTGAGACATGAGAGTATGCTATTTTGATCATGAGTTTTGAGGTGAGACATGTTGATTGCCACTTTTTAGTTGCATGATTCTGTGTAACTTAACCTCTCAAAGGGATCTTGGTCTTTTCACCTACAAAGCTGGGAAAATAACAAGGATTCCTTCTCAATGCTCAGAGGATTAAAGATGGAAGCCCCAGAGAGATTAAGTTTAATATTTGCCCCATAGACGGTGCTCACTAAACGAAAACTGTTGCTGTATTTATAGGATTAAAGTGCTAGTTTTATTTTCTCAAGAAGGATTATCAACTGATAGCTTTAAGAGACGCACAGTGTTTTATTTGAAAAATAAGTACCTGGGGCTGAAGATGCAACTCAAGGGTTAAGAACACCTGCTGCTTTTACAGAGGAAGTGAATTCAGCTGCCAGCAGCCACATAAGGCAGTTCACAACTGCCTGTAACTCTAGCTCTAGGGAAACAAGAGCTATATAAGGATGGCACCAACATACATGGTAGTGGGGATGGGAGAATGCTCATGAGGCTTCAGCACTATGCAAAGAACTACAGATAACTAAAAATTTTAAAGTGGAAGAAATAATCTTTCCCAAGGAAGAGCATATCCATTGGTTATCCATTAACAAATAGTCAGCCCTTAAAGCATACAAGTAAGATTATAAAATTAAAAGGCTGCACTTACTTATTTGTATGTATTTGTGCATGCATGCCAATCATATATGGGGTAAAAGCCATAAATTTGAAAGAAGGAGTATATAAGAGTGTTTGGAGAAATGAAATGGAAGGGAGAAATGATGTAATTATAATCTCAAAATTTTTAAATTAAAAATATGGCAAAAAATAAAGGAAGTGTATGAATGAAGACTGAAGCATAGGTCTTTGGCAAACTATGGGATATGTATATACTATGATCCATATTGAATCATGGAGTACAAGTATATTTTGCTCAAGAGATAGATAGTACCCAATGCAATAGTCATGTATTTCATAAGCATCAAGCTGACCAGGATTCTTATCTGTTGCCTGGATTTATGTTTTGAAGCTGCCTTCTCTTGTTAACTCTATGCACTTGGGCAAGCTGGCCATCTCCTTATAATAATAAAATAAGAATTGTCAACTGATGCTGTCAGTCAGTGGGAGAGCACTTACCTTCTTTGCCCAAGGTGTTTAATCTCAATACTGAAAACCAAAGGAATTGTTATCTTCCAAGCGTGGTGAGAATTAAATCAGTTAACACATTAAAAATGTATTTTTAAAATACATTTAAAAAATTAAAGCATAACTCATTAAAAATAGCCCCCGGTGAGCACTAGATCCGGGCCTTAGGATTCATCATAGGATTAGTGTTGGGGCTTTCTAAATGATACCGGAGTTAAAAGGGTTTTTCGTTCTTACAGAGCACTTGAGTTCACTTCCCAGCACCCACATCACATGACTCACAATGACCTGTAGTCCTTTAGGATAACTGACACTCTCATCTGAGCTCCATGGATATGCACATGCATGCACGCACGCATACACACACACACATGCACATAAATAACCAATAGCTTCTGTTAATCATGGCAATAAACATCGTTTTTATCACAATTCTGATATCTCATTATAACTCCTACTCTAAGATCTCATTTCTACTTTTATCCAAGCAAATAGTTGTTCTTATTTAATTTCAAGTTTTCCTTATGAAAAATGGAACTTTCTGAGATGCTTCTGAAACACCGCAGTCACAGTCAATGGCAACCAATGATGGACTCGGAAATTGTTTTGTCTCCATGACCCAGCCCCACCTCATCTTTGCCACAGTGGGAACTAATTTTCATGTCTAAAGATAGTGTCTTAGCTTCATTTACTGTTGCTGTGGCAAAATGCTCTGGCAAAAAGTGACTTACGGAAGAGAGGGCTTATTTCAGCTCCCAGCTCTAGATCACAGTCTGTCATTGAAGGGAAGTAAAGGACGGATGGACAAAAACAGCAAGCCATGCCTACAGCCAAGGTCAGAGAGAGAATGAGTGCATGCTTACAGCTCGCTTTGCTTTCTCCTCTTAGATAATTTGGGAAACAAACCCAAGATGTGGCGCTACTTATATTTAAGTTGGGTCTTTCCACATCAATCAATAAAATTAAGATAACATGCCAATAGATCAATGTGATCTAGACAATCCCTCTTTGAGACACTTTCCAGGTCACTCTACATTGTGTTTGGTTTATGATTAAAACTAACCATTATGCAGGGGAGAGAAGAAACAAAGGAAGTGGGAAGGAGCAAGGAAGTAAGCAGATGTTTATGAGCTATGGTCAATAGCTAGCTACTGCTCTGAGGTGGCAGTAGGTTGGTGGCAGGACACAGGCTGTAGTTACATTGGTGATAGCTACTTCCCTCATTATTAATACATAAGTAGTTGTCAATGATTTTCTAGAACCTGTACTTGTTGACTGGAAATGGTTAAAGAAAAAAAAAAAGTAACAGTTTTCTTCCTGGAGTTCTCCAGTCCAGTGAGACTCATAAGTTCTCAGATGTTAAGAAACAACAATCTATTCCATCTATTTCTCACACATCTAGGGACTAGCATCTGAGTCCATGATGCCAGAAGAACAGTTTTCCTCTAAAACCCCCTTTCTTGCCCATCCTGTGTCTTCCCATAACCTCTCCTCATCACATGTTCTTACAATGCCACCAGTCATAACTCACTCAGCCGCCCCAGTCACCCAGCTTTAACTGGAGTATTTAAAAGCTCTAGTTTCAAGTGTAGTTACGTTTTGACATTAAGATATGTGAATCTGGGGGAGACATAAGTCAGTCCACACCACTGAACCACAAGTGATATTATGATTAAACTATGTGAAAAGAATGAAATGAAATGAGCACATTAGGAGCTAAGGAGAATCCCCAGTGTGCAATGTGCTTTCTGAACAAACAGAAACACCTGAGTTTAGATTCCCAGCACCCCAGTAATGGTTGAGCAAGGCATCATGCATCCGGAATGCTAACGCTTGAGCTACAGAAAGAGACGGATCCTGGAGGCTTACGTGTGAGTTCCAGGTTCAGCGAGAGACCCTCTCTCAAAAAATTAGGTAGAGAGTGATCAAGAAGGACACTTGATATCACACTCAAGCCTCTGCACATACACGTGCAGGTGAGCACATTCATCCAAATATACACGTGCACACAAAAATGTTCAATACACACTTGAGAGAGAGAGAGAGAGAGAGAGAGAGAGAGAGAGAGAGAGAGAGAGAGAGAGAGAGAAGCAGAAACTCAATGACTACCAGGTCTTCACATCTCTGAAGTATCAGGCAATCCTAAGTCACTGCAATAGATGCTCTCCTTTTTCCATGGCTTTCTTCTATAGATTTCAGAAAGTGAACGATCTGGCTTCATTCTTTGTACTTCAACTCTTCTTTAAAATAATATTTTTATTATTTTTAACTGTGTGTGTATCTGCATATGAGTATGTGCACATGAATGCAGACACCTGTGGAGACCAGAGATTTCCGACTCCCTGTATTTGGAGTCAAACACAGATTATAAACTGACCCATATGGAAACTGGGAACTAAAACTGGGCTTTGGCAAGAGCAGAAAGTTCTCTTGCCTGATGATCCATCTCCCTCACCCCTCAACTCTTGGTTTGAATAGTGATTCCTGGGAGTTGGAACAGAATAGCAATGTGCTCCGAATTCATTTGAAGACAAGTCGACAATCCAACAAGGGAGACCTAGAAATGGAATGTTTCCTGGGTGTGTGTGTGTGTGTGTGTGTGTGTGTGTGTGTGTGTGTGTGTGTGTTGGAGTGAGGAGAGAAGTCTACTGATTTTCAGTAGCAGGTAGAGAATGAAGTGCCTATGGCAAACTCTTGACTGGATAAAGTAAATAAGAGGCTAATGAGATGGATGTTCAGAGGTAGAGGTTTTACTCAGAGATCTCTGTTACAGGATCTCAGGTATATGTTGAATTTTGATAAGGATCAAAACAGGTTTTATTTTGATTATTGATGAATGTGAACATAAGTGATCTGGTAAAATGGCACTTAGGAATATTGGCACATTGTTTGACTAAGTTTTTACATTAATCTACATATATGACAATGGGTTTCATTTTGACATTTTCATATATATTTATCTTATTCACCCCCATGTCCTAGTTTGCTTTCTGTAGCTGTGATAAAAACACCATGACCAAAAACAACTTGGGGCAAAAAATAGTCTATTTTATTATTTTATCTTATACTTCTACCTCATATTTCATCACTGAGGAATGTGGAATATTTTCTACAAGAGTACTATATCCATCAGTAATAGGATAAAGTGGATGGAAGATTACCAGAGGCAAAGTAGCAAGGACATAGAGTTTAGCTTGAACCTTGAGCAATTTAAAAGCTAGATATTTGGGCTGGAGATATGGCTCCATGGTTAAGACAACTTACTGCTCATGTGGACAACCTGAAATTGGTTCTCAGTACCCTTATCAGTTGGGTCATTGTTGACTATAACTCCAGCTCTAGGGGATCCAACATCCCCTTCTGTCTTCTGTAGGAACCTGCACACATGTGATACCTGTAAAGACAAGCAGGCAACCACTCATACACATAAATGAAAATAAGTAAAATGATATTTAAAAATCCAAACTCCTCTCTTCTGATGTTTCTTGGGCAATAAGTTGTTCTCCACATCCTGCTTAGTTTTCTAGTTCGGAAATAACGCTTCTGGGCTATGCACTCTGGCACTATCTATATTTTGTAAGGGATTTAAAGCTTAGTATTATTGTTAATTTGCCAATGCTGGTAAAGGGAAGCAAAGGCTTTTGATCTCAGACACATGTTCAGACTCCTCACCTGGTCCTTACTCTAACTGTTCCCTGAATTTCCTCCACCAGAAACAACAATAGCATAAAAGCAAACACATCACACTAAAGATTATCTACCAGTATGTCAAGTCTTTCTTCCTGGCAATACAGCTAAGAAGGCTGGATTGGGGCTATGAGCTGCAATTTTGCTGTTTCCCTTCAATTCATAGTAATCTTAAAGATCCTGAGCCCAAGTAGAATAAAAATCAAAGGTCTGTAGGATATCTGAGCTTGTAATATACTTTCTTCACTACTTCATTCTTCAGAACCATTTTCTAAACATGAGTTTATATTTTAATAATATTTTTATGCTTGAGAATTTAATACATCTATACAATGAAGTATCATCATCTCCATCTCTTATCTTTCCCTTTCAACTCTTCCCTATATTCCTAACACATCCTCTCTAAATTTTTCTTCTTTTTTTTTCTCTTCTTCTCCTCCTTCTCTTCCTTTTCTTCATTAAAACTTGTTAAGTACTATTAGAACTGCCCTTATGTGTATGGCTGTGGGGCTTCCACTGGGTTATGGGAAATCTACCAGTGTCCACACCCTCCAAAATGAGTGACTCTCCCTACCTCAGAAGCCATCACCTGCTCTCCAGTTCAGAGCAGGGCTTCATCTCCTACCCAGTACACAGGCAATTTTGTTTAATTTGATCTTGTACACAATTTAGGGCAGGAAACCAGAGCTACTCAGGTAATGAGCACAAGGGCTCTGTCAGGTCCAGAAGATCGTATTTCACAGTATCTTCCCCATCCACTGGCTCTTACGTTCTTTCTACCTCCTCTTCTGTGAAGTTTTCTCAGCCTGAGTGGTGGGGGATGGAAACAATGTCTCACTGAGCTCTGAGCTTTCAGTCTCTTATTCTCACCACTGTGATCAGGGATGCATCTCTGCATCCACTGCTGCCCATGGCAAAGGTTCCCTGGCCAAGGTTGAGAGTAACCTAGGTCGAGACCCCTTTTGAATCCAGAGGAGAGGAGTATTATAAAGGAGAG
Source organism: Peromyscus californicus insignis (assembly GCF_007827085.1). Lineage (NCBI taxonomy): Eukaryota > Metazoa > Chordata > Mammalia > Rodentia > Cricetidae > Peromyscus > Peromyscus californicus. Next base: position 11,340,199 of record NW_026294436.1, on the reverse strand, counting down.
GAGGCATCAAGGGAGGGGCTCCCCCAGTTCCCATTCACAAAGACCTCACCACCAACTGGGAGAGTAGACAGACACAAAAATGAGGAAGCAACAACAAAAGGCTGACTGTTGTACTGCAAGCAGGGAGGTGTGTTTGTGTTATTTCTTATTTCAGCTTATTACGGAACTAAAACCAATAACTTCATCTTGGCTCTGACTTGGAATAAATCTTACTTTGCCTCCTGGGACAGAGAAAGCTCTGTAGAGAAACTAATAAGTTCAGGCCAAATTCTCAGCCATTTTGTAGAAGGAGAAATGGAATGAGGCAGTTCAGTGTATGAGAGAACACAATCCAAATATTCAGAGAAAAATCCACGCTCTGGTTATCTAAAGGAGCAGGTGGAGCAGGTTAAGAAATTAGCATAAGTTGAATAATGAAACATTCATTATTTCACAATCGAATTACGGAAATCCTTGGCGTAAACACACTTCTGTGTCATATGCTGTTTTATTGTTGTTTGTAGAAAGGAGTCATGTATAATTTAGAAGCTGCTTTAATTAGAGTATCAATCATTTTCAAATATTTAGATAAATTATAAAAAATAGGCAAAGCATGTTCAGCATCGTAAAATTCAGCACTTTTTATGTTTAGTGGAAAACAGCATTTTAGAACTAATTTTTAGATACCTATGTATATAGTATGAATACTTTAGATTTATAAATGTATATATTTGTATGCTTTGGATTTTTATATGCTAGAATGCCCTGGTCATTTTTTCCTTGATTTGATAGTATGTTCAGGATGCTTGAAAACCACAGATGAAGCAAATGACTGTTCAAAATATTTGACAAGAAGTTTATAAAGAAAAATAAGAATGATATAACATGTAGAATATAGTAAAATGAAAAGGCACAGCCAATACTGCCTGTTTTATGTACTCATATTTCTCAATTTCCAAATCCTCCTTGGAATGTATTATGCAATATCAGGAGACAGATGAATTGAGGAGACAAGGTGAAAAGGATATTTGTTAGGGCATCAGAAGCCAACCAAGGCAATCATAGGGTAGGGCAGAGGGCCGATTAAGGCCTGTGCTTTGCTAAACAGTAATGGCCTAATTTGTAACCTGAAGGTGAGCCTCACTCACCCTGCAGCATCCTTCATACCATGGGAGGCAGTATAGACCATAGGACAAGCTTTCTAAGAACAAAGGGCTTTGCATTTGAACTTGTTTCTGCCTTTGAAAAGCTTTGGCATTTGGGGCTGAGGAAATGGCTCAGTGGGTAAATTGCTTGCTGCATAATTGTGAAGTTCAAAGTTAAGGTTGGCAGAACTTCCAACTGGATACAGTAGCACAAATGTGTAATGCCAAAGCTCCTGTAGAGAGATGAAATGCAGAGACAGGAGAACTCCCAGAAACTCACAGGTCAGCAAGCACAGTAGTGAACAATAAGAATTAATTTGCTGTTTAATGTCATTCTAAGTAAAAAAGAAATTTGGGGCTGGAGAGATGATTTGGTGGTTAAGAAACTGAACTGCTCTTACAGCATTTCATTCCCAACGCCCATGTTGGACCAGTTACAACCATTTGTAACTCCAGCTGAAAAGATGGGTCAATCTCTTCTGGCCTCCATGGGCACAGCACTCATATCTGTACATGCCCACCCACAGACACATATATGCACACAACTATAAACAAATAGATAAATTTTAGATATATTTCATTGTTTATCTTTATACTATATAATAGTTGTTTCAAAAGCAAATGTGTGTAAGATCACCCTAGTTACATAATTAGTTCACATACCTTGTGCATGTTAAAAAATGTTGTTTCTTACTAGACAGTAGAAATATTGCTCATATTGAATGAATCTTTAAAAAAAAATACCATGCCTTGATGTACGCATTAGGTGAATTCATTCTGGATGAGGAGGAGAGAAAAAAAACAAAGTGAATCTGGTGGTGTCTCATCTTCCTCTCTCTTGAGGTATCTTCAGTCTCAAATGAAGCAGTTGTCTGATACAGAGGAGACCATAAGCAAGGACATTTCTGTCCCCTTGATATAGCTGTGTGGTGGTTGAATTTAATTGTCTGTTTGACACAATCTAGAATCATCTGCAAAGGGAACCTCAGTGAGGAATTGTCTAGGTCAATTGGCTGGTGGCCATGTCTGTGGGGGCTGTCTTGGTTATGCTAACTGAGGTAGGAAGACTCCATGTGTGGCACCATTCCTTAGGCTGGGATCTTGAATAAGACCAGAGAAAGGAAGCCAAACTCTGGAATGTGTTCATGTATGGCTATGTGCTCTTGACTGTGGATGAGACCTGATGGGACACTGAAGTTCTTCCTATCTTGACTTCCCTACAAGGGTGGACTATAATTTGAAACTGTGATCTAAAGTAAATCCTTTCTTCTCTAAGGTTGATTTTCTCAGAATACTTTATCACAGCCACGAGAAATGAAACAAGTCAATAGCATCATTAGGCATCCTTTTCCTTCCTTCTGTCTCAGATTAGGGTTCTGACAGGAAGTACATATTCACTTAATGCTCAGGGTTTACATGAGACAATAAGAGCTGTTAGAGTCATCTTGCTACCTAGTCTTCACTAAAGCTTCCAGACCTTCTTTCCAAACGGTTCTGTGCTCACAGGGCATAGGAAATATGGTATGTCAATAGAATAGCAAGGAAGAGGAGCACAGGTGATCTACCTAGTCCCATGTTTTATTGTCTCCGGGAGTTTACTTACAAAGTTACAACCACTGGGGATTTCAAGATGACAACTGCAGAGCCTTAAATCCAATGAGTTCTGTTCTGATTTTGGATGGTGACTGAAACGATGCCAAATAATGAAATTCACAAAGGATAATCACTTTCTGTCTATGCATTATGGGATTTTACCAGCACCCTCTGCTTCTGTCTAAAAGGTGATATGAAGCACCTGCCACACACACAACAACTAGTACTTACAAAAATGTCCTCATGCATTGCTAAATTTACAGGTGGGAAATTCCCCCAATTAAGAACCACTGCTCTAAATAAAAACCAGTGTTGTTTCTTCCAGTGTGTATAGCTTGCCCAACCCACTGGCCAGCTTTCTCAGTTCCCATTTATACCTCAGTGTTTTATTCCCTACTGGTGTATAACTATCACCTAAGCACAACTGTTAGCATCTTCATCAGAGCAGCTGAGACCACTCAAAGGCAATCTTAAAGATCAGGCCTGTTGGCATTCTTCCATAGAAGGAGAGGGTGGGGAGATATCAGACTCTCACATGAGACTCTAACACTCTTTCCTAAACATCTCTTGAAGTCATATAGAACTCTGATCCAGCTGCACATGGTCCTATGATCTTGGGGGGTACTAGCAGATGTGCAGTGTGGAATGCTAAGTGAAAGAGGACTCCTATCTATACTGCTGTGGAGAAGTCATTATCCATGCAGGTGTGAGAATTTTCAGTGGGATGGCTGCACATGAGTTACCCAAACATCTGTAAATATGCATTCATTCATTTGCCAAGTTGGACTTCAGTGGAATTTTGCTTTGGTCTATGTATTAATCAGAGTTCTCTAGAATAATAGAACTTACAGAATGAGTCTCTCTCTCAATATATAGATACATAATTTGTATATATCTATATACAGATATAGTTTGTATTTATATATATTATTTGTTTGAATCATATTTGATTTATTGGAATAATTTATAGTCCAGCTAATCTAATGGCTGGCTGTGAGCAGTAAGTCCAAGCTTCTAATCGAGCCTGAGGTCATGAGGCTGGATGTCTCAGCTGGTCTTTAGTATATGCTGGATCCCAGAGAAGTAGGTCCTAGTGCCAGTAAAGAACTGGATGTCTTAACAAGGGTAGGGCAAGCAGGCAAAGAGCAAAAGCTTCCTTCTTCTATAGCCTTACATAGACTTCCAGCAGAAGGTGTGGCCCAGATTAAAGGTCTTCCCCCCATCAAGATCTGGATCAAAGGTATGTGTCTTCCCACTTCAAAGATGTGGATTCACCCACTTCAAACCAAGTAAAAATAATCTCTCACAGGTATGTGGCCTCCATTTCTGGATTGCAGTTCATTCCAGATGTTGTCAAGTTGGCCACCAAGAATAGCCATTGCAATCTATCATTGACATCCTTTCTGAGGGGAGTAGACATCTGCTTTATTCTAGAAAAAAAAAAAGAGTCACACAACACCTATATACCAGGGTGCTATTTTAAAACACTGTTATTTAAATACTTCAGTTGCTTACCCTTTCACAATTTGAAACGTTCAAACCTCATCATACATACTTTTGGGGGTAAAAATAAATCTCTTTGTATGTCTGTCTGTCTCTCTTTATGTGTGTATGTGTGTGTGAGTACTCACACATGTATGTGCATGCACATGTAGGCACATGCCACAGCATGCATGTGAAAGTCTGAGGACAATTGTGAGAATTTTTTCTTTCTTTCTATTTTTTTTTTATTCCTTTCACCATGAGGGTTCCTGAACTGAATTCATGTTGTCATGTTTAGAAGCAAGTACTTGTGACTGCCAAGCCATCTTGCTAGGTCACCCTAGAATCTTTATAAATGTTTCCCCACCTCATTTTCTTTATAAACTTCCTATCCTCTTACCTCCTATATTTGGTCCCAGGAAACTTCAAAATAGTCATCAGAACAGATATCCCAGTTATCTGGTACAGATAAAGACTTTGTAGTAGTGTTTTCACATAATGGAATGTTCCTTCTTCATGTCTGTATATCTGACTCAAGTGTTCCCAAATTTTAAATTGGTCATAAAATGAGTTTTCTGGAACATTTAGACTGTAACCCTGAAGTTGTTTACATTTTTGGAAAATTCATAGCTTTATCACTTTTTTTCTTAATTGTTTTGTTTATTGTCCACCTTCATCCCTAGATAAGATAAAATCTCATGAGAATAGAGACCTCTCTTTCCTACCATTCTCCATGCTCCAATACATGGAACAATAAGTATCTGGGACAGAGTAAATGCTCTTGAAATAGTTGGTAGATGTTTATGAATTGAAAGTACATAGCGCCCATTGCATACTTTCTAAACATAGAATTTCAATTCCTTTATTCTTCCATAACATGGTTTATGCTCAATGATGAAGTCCATGTTATATAAACTCGTAAAAATTCAAATGATACTTGTGTCATCAGAGATATGTTGGTTTGTTTCATGTAGAAAGGGCACTAGAATATAACCAGAAATATTTAAAGATTAATATAATTTTAATTATGTGTGTATTTGTGTATCTGTGAGTGGGCATATGAACATGACTGCAAATGCCTTAGGAATGCAGCAAAGGACATTGGCTTCCAGGGAGTTAAATGAAGTTACAGGTGACTGTGAACCATCTGATGTGGGTGCTGGGCCCAAATCCAGGTCCTCTAAGAGAGTAGTATGAGCCATCTATGTGGTTCCAAGAAACAAAAAACTTAGCATTTAGGTCTTGATTTCACCATACCTGCCTTCATAGTTAGGAAAAATTCCTACAGTTTTTGTTTTCATTTTTAAACCTTGGATTAATCTTCAAAATTCTACAGATACTAAAAGCCTGTGGCATTTAGAAAAGTCATAGTGTTGTTTTAGAGTATAAGCTTTGCAAACACAGGAAGATGTCCATGTTAATTAAATCACAGAAAATGTTCTTTAATAACTTTAAAAAAAAACAAAGTCCACCAGAGTTAAAATATTTATCATCTCTTTTAAAAATTAAGCCTTTGGAAGAATCAAGAAACATGTACCCCAAATTGAAATGTTACTTAAAATAAGTCAGAAATATCAGAGTAAAAGCAAAATGATTAACTTGAAGTATCATCCTTTTTTATGGGCTGTTTGTAAAAGAATGGTCTTGCATGCTTTGAAAATTAGACAAATAAAGTCTTATCTGTAACATACTTCTCAATTCCTGCATTTGTAAAGGAGAATGTGCACTTGAATGGATTCCTTCAAGCCTTAATGAAGACAAGATACAGGGCTTGTCCTTGGCAAAATTGTGGTTGACCATTCATCTTGGTGGCAGTCTATCAATTCTCCATCACCCCAATCTACCTTCCATTCTCCAACCATCAATTTCCACTTGCGGGGAAGATTTATAATTGTCAGAGTCAAGCAGTCTCTCTAAGGCACTGTGGGACAGAGTTATCATTCAAGTTGGAGCTAACGAAAAGGGCAAGAGGAAGCAGTTGACATTATTTTCCAGGTTGCCCTTCTGGTTATCTCTGTTCTCCTCTCACCTGCTTCTGACAACAGCATCCTCCTGGAGCAATGGGTAACAAAACCCTTAGTGGACTCTCCATAAACATGGCTGCTAGTCATGGCTCCCCTCTGCCTCTCTTACTGTGAATGTCACTGACAACTGCTGTGAGCTATTGACAAGGGCTAGGAATGCCCTCCAGTTGCTCTGATTTCTATTTTCCAAGGTGCTCAGTTGTATGTCACACCAGATTCATCACTTTAGACTTGGGCAGCTTGGTAGAGTTCATTTTTCCAAAGTCATACTCACTGCAGAAATTCTCTTTATTATAGTCCCAAAGATAATCTATCTTACAGTTTCTACTTGAACCACATTTAATGTCAGGTAACTTGGTGGCTTTTATGGAGGAAGTTCATTGTAGCTGAAATACAAAGAATGGGTAGAGAGGAATTCTAACTTCCACTCATTGATCTCAGCCCTATCCCTTCTGCAGCAAGACACACAATATGCTTTTAACTCTCTTTCTAGAAAGTCATCTTAAGACTTCATGTACCTCTGAACCACATATTCAAAATTAACGTGTGGCTCGGATGAAAATTCACAATTGTACTTCACTTGATTTGCACAATCATGCTCCTACTCTATGTTTTAGACCATGGCCGGTATGTGTATATGTGCATTTGTATATTGGTGTGTTTGTGTATATTTGTGTCTGTGTATGTTTTTCTCTTTGTTTGTGCTCATCTGTGTCTGTGTTTGTGTGTGTAGCGTCGTTTACAGTCCTTACTATATGTCAGCAATCTTTAGAACATTCTATAAATACTGTTTTATTTCCCACTCACAGATAAGTGAGAAGGTAGAATTCCATTGTTGTATTAGGAGCAGTATTGCCTTCACATTGACAAGTGAGCAAACTGAGCCACAGACTGCAAGTCATTTATGGAGCTGAGATTCATCAAGGAAACCTGGCCATTGTCATCTTAATCCTGTATCTATGCTGTGACTTGAGTAACAGTAACATTATGTAAGGAGATATGGATTTCTGTTTTCTTATAAAATAAATGATGTTTTCCTTACATGGGGTTTACAGACCCACAAAGCAAGACGTGTAAGAAGAGGTGACTGGTACCCACATTTGGCTGGAAAACTAAGCTGTCTTGTTTCTCCCAATTCATCCATTCAACACCCCATTCTCACTCACTGACTGATGAGTCTGTCAGTAATGTTTATGTGTTTTCCTTCACAGTATTTGAATCAAAACGTAAGTAGTGACATGCAGAGGCCAGAGTGCTATTCCTCGCACCCAAGCTGGCTGGCTCACAACTACATGCAACTCCAGATCCAGAGGATCCTGCATCTCTGGTCTCCTTGGGAACAGCTCTCACATGCACTTAATCCGACACAGATACCCACGTATTCACATGATTAAAAATAATAAAATAAATATTTTTAAAATTGTATTTTATTTGTTAGGTATATTTTCCTTCATGACTTTTTCATAGGTTCACAGTTCAAAGTTTTGTGATTAGCAAAGATAGTAGAAAACTTAAAATAGACTATTTGTGGTTTGTTTTGTTTTGTTTTGTTTTTTGAAACAGGGTTTCTCATTGCAGCTTTGTGCCTTTTCTGGAACTCACTCTGTAGCCCAGACTGGCCTCAAACTCACAAAGATCCGTGTGGCTCTGCCTCCTGAGTGCTGGGATTAAAGGCATGCACCACCACCACCTGACTGTCAATTTATGTTTTTAAGCTTGATTTTATGTATTATTTATTTATATGTGTGTCTCTGTATGCTTGTCTGCCTGTGTGGGTATGTATACATGAATACAGTGCCCATGGAGGCCAGAAGCACGTAACAGATCCCATGGGAGCTGGAATTACAAGCAATTGTGAGCCACCTAATGAGGGTACTGGGAGCTGACCTCAGATCCTCTGCAAGAACAGCAAGTATTATTACCCACTGAGTCATCTCTCCAGATCCCCACAAATCTATTGAAAGAGACTGACTTGTGCCTTCTTAGTCTGTGGCTATGAGGAACATTTTCAGTAGAAGGAATTTATGAACCTCATACCACAATGTACAAAAGTGAAGATATGTAGAGACTGAAAAGGCAAATATGAAAACATCTGAGAACATTTTAATGACACCAGTGCTTTGAGATGCCATAGGTAACCCAGCACTGTTGATGTAATGAAGAGTGCAGGTTAGATTTCCTATCCTGGAAAAGGTTGAGCTGAATTTGTTGTTTAGTGAAAGCTTTTGGCATCATGAGTGAGGGAGGAGAAGCTGGCACGATGGCTCAGAGGGTAAAAGTCTTGCCCTCAAGCCTGGTGATTTGAATTCAAACCCCTGGTTCCCCTCCCCATGGTGGAAGAAGAAGAGGGAAAAAGTGACTCCTGCAAATTGTTTTCTGCCCTCCATCCATTCACAACGTCACGTGTACCTACATACTTACATCACTTACATACAAACACAGACAGGCATACACAAAACAAATGTAAAAACATTCTTTTGATAAAGAATGAGCATCTGGGGGTGGCTCAGGTGTGCTACACTGAGCATCTGGCAGGATAGTTCAGCTGTGCTGCAGTAAGTATCTGGGAGCTGCTCAGCTGTGTTGCAGTGAACATCTGGGGGCGGCTCAGCTGTGCTATGGTGAACATCTGAAGGGTGGCTCAGGTGTGCTGTAGTGAACATCTGGAGATGGCTCAGCTGTGTTAGAATGGTCATCTTGGGTGGCTCAGGTGTGCTCCACTGAGCATCTGGAGGGATAGTTCAGCTGTGCTACAGTGAGCATCTCGAAGTGTCTCAGGTGTGCTACAGTGAGTATCTAGGGGTGGCTTAGGTGTGTTACACTGAGCATTTGGGGGTGTCTCAGCTATTCTACAGTGAACATCTGGAGGAATAGTTCAACTGTGCTACAGTGAGCATCTGCAGGGATGGCTCAGCTGTGCTATAGTAAGCATCTGGATGGCAGCTCAGCTGTGCTGTAGCGAACATCTGGGGGCGGGGGCTGTACCTCAGCTGAGCTGCTTTTTCAGAGTACCCCAGTTAGATTCACAGCACCCATGTTGGGCCACTTACAACCACTTGTAACTCCAGCTGCAGGAGATCTGTCACACTCTTCTGGTCTCTGTGGGCACTAAGCTCAAAATGCATATACCCTACCCACACATAGATATATATACACACATAGACAATTAAAATTAAAACAAATATTTGAAGGGCAGAATAGACTTAAATGAGAAATTTTTCTTTTCATTTGTAGCACATATCCATGTTGTTTTTTATATTAAGAGGATAAGATTTATCACTAAACAGTCTGATCCTCTTTCCTGAAAGTCAGAAGAAGTTTTAAAAATACTTTCCTCAGGTAGAGAGCAATTTACTTACACCTTGGATGTAAAACATGACACAAATGTAGATGACTTCATAAGTAAGTTGTTTTTTATCAGTTTTAACTGTATTTGGCCCACTCTCTTTCTCATTCCTTGACTATGAAATTCAAATTAACATGCATTTGTCAAACACTTAGCACAGGTACATGAAGGTTCTGTGTACTGAAGACCATAAGATACATTCCCTGCCTGCAGGTCCTTTGTGCAAGGAATTTGATATGAAGAAATGATTAGTATTTTTGTAATTTCACTCATTTTCTGCTCCATAAACTGCCTTTGTTATTACTATTATTCTTATCGTCTCATGAATACCTCCATCTCTCTTTAGCACTGTATTATAAGCCTACACAACCAATTTATCTAAACTCCTCTAAAACTATTAACTTAGAAGTCTCCAAGGGAATTCAGGAGATGAAAGGAATGAAAATTAGTATCTTTCAATTTGCAATGTACCTTTCCTCTCACTAAAAATGCAAGCAGGTTCCAGTTTGCATGTTTTTCAAATGACTTCAAAGTGCAAATACCAAGGATTGACTTGCGGTGAGGACAAAGAAATGAAGCCTCGGATTACAAAGAACTTTGCATAAGGAGCTCCTGGGAGGGAGGGTTTGTATTGAATCAATGCTTCCAAGGTTTAATCCATGGCCAGTTGGTTTCATTGTTTTAGGACTGTAGTGATACAGAAGCATCATGGCAGATGTACATTGTGGAAGAAAGATGCTCCCCTCAAGGCAGCAGGGATATAGAAAGAAATGTGAAGGAAGGGTCCACAGACAAGATAAAACACATATAAACATACAACCAATGACTGAATTCCCTCAACTCAATATTGACTCCTCACAGCTCACTCATCCATCTATTAAGCCTTGTTTGGGGTTAGTCTATTTTGACCCAACTACCTCTCAATATTGCCACTGTCTGTGATCAAGTCTTCCACATCTGAGCTCTGGGACAGTGCTATGTTTAATCCATAATGAGAACAACTCAAATGCTATAGTAAGAGTCTTTGTCACCAAAAGGTAAATTGAGTCTTTGTGAACATTGAAATATTTGACAAAAAAGAGAAAATCTAATTTATAATTGGTTTAATATGATGATAAACTGAAGATGTTGAAATAAGTTAACATATAATGATATAGATATGTGACTGTCTAACTATGACATTAACAGGTACCACTACAGGCTATTAGACAGAGGGGTCCTTTGAATTAGCTAAGAAAAGTTGTGCCTGGAGAGGTGGCTCAGCAGTTTAAAAAAATATACAGCTGTTTCAAAGGACCAGAGTTTAATTTCCAGCATCCACGTTGGGTTGCTCACAATATCCTGTAACTCAAGCTCCAAGTGATTCCTGCTGCAAGTGATCTCTGCTAGATTCCATGGGGACTACACTCAGTAGTCTCAGTCTCTCTCTCTCTCTCTCTCTCTCTCTCTCTCTCTCTCTCTCTCTCTCTCTCTCTCTCTCTCTCCCTCCTCCATCCCCTCACACACACACTTAAAAATAAAAAATCTTTTGGAAAAAGAGCTTATGCTCAGTAATTTAGAGAATTTAGCATTAGTAAAGACTAAGATGATATTATATCATGGATTTTAAGATTTTAGAAACCCTGCTCAAAGACAGATGCCACCACACAAAGGATTTTGGGAGAGCATAAGCATGCAGTGTAAGTGATCATATAGCCCGTCCATGAAGCTTATTCACCTATGTTTTACCTACTCTGAGAATCTGTACTAAATAAGTGAAATAGTTGAAACTGTAAAATTTGATTTCTCTCAAACACTAGGGAAAAAACTTTGCATAAATCTGCATAAAAGGCAACCACAACATAAAGTTGAGCTTAGTTTATGTGTTAATCATTACTGTGTACTGTTTGCAAAACAACCCTGAAATTTAGCCCAAAACAAAATAAAGAATATTGCCTCATTAACAAATTTGGCAGGGCTATAGTGACGGTAATCACATTTTTATTCTATTTTCATATTCAGGACTTCAAAGAAGCTTAAAAATATTCATTCACCATGCAGGTTGTAGCACGCCAACAAGGAGCTACATCAGTCCTGTCATATATAATTTTGTGAGCATTATCAAAGGGCAGAGTTTAGCTTTAACTGCAGGAAATAAACACACACACACAAAGAGAAATGCTAGATGAGATCAATGAAAGAGCTCTCTTAAAAATAAATGAGTTTTTCAATAAAATGGGAAAAAAAAAAAAAAAACTCCCACCAACCTTGCAGTGTAATTTGTTGTTTGGAGTCGAAGTGCTTTGGTCAATTGTTAATGAATAACATTACTTAAGGAACTTTCCAGAGGCTAAACTTTCTCCAAGCACAATTATGTCAAATAGCAGGAATGTATTCAAATGTAGCAGTTTTGTGTCCCTAACTTATTTACAAATGAGATGAGTGTTTACCTGCATAGGTAAAAAACACTTTCATGAAACTCACTAGGTCAAAAACAACAACAAAAAGAGATGTGGCAGCTTTAGAGTACTAGCTGGAAAGAAGATGAATCCTAAGAGTGGGAGGGGACCAACGGAGGGTAATCTGTAAGAGTGGGAGGGGACCAACGGAGGGTAATCTGTAAGAGTGGGAGGGACCAACGGAGGGTAATCTGTAAGAGTGGGAGGGGGACCAACGGAGGGTAATCTGTAAGAGTGGGAGGGGACCAACGGAGGGTAATCTGTAAGAGTGGGAGGGGACCAACGGAGGGTAATCTGTAAGAGTGGGAGGGGACCAACGGAGGGTAATCTGTAAGAGTGGGAGGGGACCAACGGAGGGTAATCTGTAAGAGTGGGAGGGGACCAACGGAGGGTAATCTGTAAGAGTGGGAGGGGACCAACGGAGGGTAATCTGTAAGAGTGGGAGGGGACCAACGGAGGGTAATCTGTGACTCTAACCTAATACTTCATGTCAAGAATGAAGACATCGTATTAGGGCTGGCACAGCAGCCCAGGGTAAGGAGTGCTTGCCATTCTTACAGAATACCAGAGTTCTCCTCCAGATCCCTCTTCAAGTGGCTCTCAACCATCTGTAAATTCAACTGCATGATACCTGATGCCCTTTTACACAGCCACACACACAGAGACATAAATAGCATGAATAAAAAATTGTTTAAAAAATATCATAATAAAACCACTTAATATATGCAATTAATATATGCTAATAAAATATCCATTGACATTAATTGCATAGGAAAAAATCAAATTCAAAACCATGTACAAAGATATTGTAGAACTACATCATTCTCTGGAAGAATGTCGTGATAGGAAATGTCAAGCAGCATGTTGTCCCAAGGGAGATACAAACAAAGGGCCCCACTGGAACAGGAGCATGGCCAGGTAACTATCTAAAAGTCAGCCTGTTTGTGGCTGTCATGCTGGGTATTGCATTTTGAGGAGAGTTTTATTGAATTACGTCTTTAAATTAGATCACTGAGGTTTGCGATGGAGCTAATCTCACCTACACAGTCATTAGAGAGACTATTCATGTCCATTTGTATTAATAGATGTGGAAGTCCTTGGAAGTAATTTACTTTTAATATATTTTTACTTCAAAATTAAGTCAGAAATATCAGTACAGCCTATGGTGTTCAGCTGGGACCACAGATCCCTAATATTCTGTAAGTGTTTCAGGATTCTTCACAAGCTGTTTGAATGTGAGAGATACAACACAGAATAAAAATGTAAAAAGAATGCACTGAGGATATTCCAGTCAGTAAAGTACTTGCCTTACAAGCATGAGGACTTGAGTTTGATCCTCAGAACTCTAGTAAAAATGCCAGACATGGCGGTACACATGTAAATTCCCGGCACTGATGTAGATCATTGGCACTAACTGGACAGCAAGCCTAGACTACTCAGTGGTTTCCAAGCAAATGAGAGATCTCGTCTTAAAAGAAAAGTAGGGAATAGCTTCTGAGGAAAACCTGCAGGTATTGTCTTCTGACTCACAAGTGCGTGCATGTAAAGATGTATGTCTATCTTCGCCTGTACACAAATGGACATGTACATATATTGCTTTAGTTTGCTTTCTGTTGGTGTTATAAAACAACGAGCAAAAGCAACTTAGGGAGAGGAAGGGGTTATTTGGGTTATGGTTATAGTCCATCATGGACAGAAGCCAAGGCAGGAAGCCAAGGGACCTTGAGGCAAGGACTGAAGCCGACCGCTGAGGAATTCTCTTCACTTCCTTACTTTCTATGGCTTACTCAGCTATTTATCTTGTTCAGTCCAGGTCCACCTGCCCATGGATGGCATGTCTCCAAGTGGACTGGACCCTTTACATAAATCAGCAATTAAGAGAATGCCCTACAGACATGCCCATAGGCCAATCCAATGGGGGCAATTTCTGATTTGAGGTTCTCCTCTTCCCAGGTGTGTCAACTTGACAACTGAAGCTAACTAAGATACAAATAAATATCCACATCTACAAACATACACAGGAAATAAAAGCTAAAACAAAATCTATTACTTTTTATAGGTTTTAAGCCTTTGTGTGTATAATGGTTCCCAGTGGGAGGAATTAGAATTACTGGGGATATTTATTTTTCTTTTTACAGCTTTTATAACCCTAGCATCATTTCAGTTTTTTCTAATTGCGTTATAAAATACAAATGAGTTATTCAAATTGCCTTGACTCTTTTTCCTGTAAAGATATTAAAGTTATCCTACAAGTCCAATGAATAAGAATGTTTAGAGGAGCTGTTATACATAGCCCAGTGACCTGCTCGGGGGAAAAAAAAAAAGAGATTAGAAGTGTTTGCTGATGCTTCAATTAGTTTATCATACAACCTGGTCCCCTTGACCAGATCCTGAAATTGTTGTCAGTGTTTTAGATTTTGTTCCAAAATGTGCAAATTTCATAAAAGAGAAACTACTGCTGCAAGTTCTCCTTTTAGATGCGGTGACCAATGGTCCTGGAAGGGCAAAGTGAAAGAACGCTGACAAATAACTGTGAACCCATTACTGCTTCAAGAGTTCAGGCCAAGGCTAGAATCAAAAGAATAAATATTTCCTGCACATGGCTGCCTCTTCAACCTTGTATTTTCTACATGCTCACTGAACAGCCAGTAGCAATAAGAAGAAACTTGACTTTTCGTCAGAAAATCTCTCTACAAATGAGGGATTTATCACACATCCTAAATGTAACATAGTCGTTAAAGAGTTTTCCTTCATTTTTCTCTTTTTCTTTCATACATAAATTGATGATGTTTATCACTTATCTTTTAAATGATCTGCTGACACCTAAGTCCTCTATTAAAAAGCAAAGGAAGGGGCTGAAGAGATGGATCCGTGATTAAAAGTACTTGCTGCTCTTTGACCTCAGTTTGGTGCCCAGGACCCAGGAGAGCAGTATACAACCACCTGTAACTCCAGCTTCAGGGAATTCAAAGCCCTCTTTTAGCTTCCGTAGGGACCCACACTCATGTGGCATACGTCCACACAGATGCATACACATACAGGCAAGTAAAAACGATTCTTTAAAAGTTCGTTTTTTAAATTACATTTTAAAACCTGTGTATACAAGAGTTGGTATGTCAAAACACATATATAGAGGTCATAAAACAATCTGTGGGAGTCAGTTCTTTTCACTATGTGAGTCCCAGGTATTGCACTCAGAGCATCAGGCTTGTCAGCAAACACCTTTATTTGCTGCCATGTTTTGAATACTTGGTCTCCAGTTGGTGGAACTATTTGGGAAGGATCAGGGGTGTGACCTTGTTGATGAACGTATATCACTGTAGGTGGGCTTTCTCTCTGCCTCCTATTTGTGGATAAGGATGTAAACTCTCAACCACTGCTCCAGTGCTCTGCCTTCCTGCTTGATGCCAAGTCACCCACCATGATGGTCATAACTCACCCACTAAAACTGTAAGACCCCAATAAACTGTCCTATAAGTTGCCTTGGTCGTTGTATTTTGTCACAGCAATAGAAAAGTAAATAAAACCTTCACTGAACTATCTCATTGGTTCCTAATTCTCCCTTAAAAGGTATATTTTAAATGAACATCTATATAATTATAGTAAGTAGATTGTTTTGAAGCCCATCTGAAACTGGTGACAGTGTTCTACTTCCAGCTTTAACTGTACCCCGTAAGGAAAAGTTAATCATCTTGAGTATTATTTTTTTATTTTATTTTTTTTTTTTTTGGTTTTTTTGAGACAGGGTTTCTCTGTGTAGCTTTGCGCCTTTCCTGGAACTCACTTGGTAGCCCAGGCTGGCCTCGAACTCACAGAGATCCGCCTGACTCTGCCTCCCGAGTGCTGGGATTAAAGGCGTGCGCCACCACCGCCCGGCTGAGTATTATTTTTTTAATTGAAACATAAATAACACTAGTGGCAATTCCCTCATTTATGAGTTCCATCTAATACTTTATTATATAAAGGTTTGAATCTCAAGTAGTCATTGAACTTCACATATTTTTATGAATACCATGGTACAGAAAATTCCATAATAATGCCTAGAGGATAGATTAATGCAATGTATAATCTGTGTACATAGCAGTTTATATTTGGAAAACTATCATAATCTATGGGTTTGAATTTCTTTGGTGTCTGACAGGGATTACAAAGTATCTACCTATTGAAAATATTGGCTTGATATATGCATTATATTGGGTTGTCAACTGTCATTTCAATAATTTTTCAAAGATTTTATTTATATAAATCATCAAAAGTCTATTATGCATTGTATATTCATTTATAAAATATATAGCTTCTTCATATATTGTACATAAAATATGTATTTGAATATAAATATCTGATTTTAAATGTTTGTTTTATTTTTATTTATGTATGCCAGTCTTTCTGTCTGAGTGCAGGTTCTATGGAAACCAGAAGAGGGCATCAGATTCTGTGTAGAAAGGGTTGCAGGTGATTGTGAGCTGTCCAACAGGAGTGCTGGGAACTGAACCCAGGTCTTCTGCAAGTGCAGTGAGCATTCTTAACTGCCAAGGCATATCTATAACCAAATAAGGAACTATTTTATAGATGCATTTTATCTGTATGTGTAAGATATCTATGCTATAGATGTCAAGCTTCTACTTCTTGTGAATCTTTGTGCATAGTTTTCTCTCTTTTTCTGGACAATGCTAATTCTGTCATTGTGATCAGATACTTTGCCAAGCAAAGGGAAACAAACAAAGCCTCCAGGGCTGTTCAGCTGCATGAAACACTGAGCCATTTTAATGAATGCTTATCATTAGCTTACTGCTCTGTGTCTGTTCTCCTCATTTGCTTTCCTCCCCGTGATAGTTGGTATTAATGGTACACTTGTTGACAGACTCTAGAATAACCATGGAGACGGGCCTTTGGGCAAGCCTCTGGAGATTATCTTGTTAATATTAATTGACACGGAAAGATACATCTTAAATGTGAATGGGAATACTTCCTGAGGCAGAGATCCTGGGCTGTATAAACTGGGGAAAGTGGGATGAGCACTAGCATGTCTTTGTTCTTCTCTGTTTCCTGAACATGGATGAGATGTGACCAGCTGTTTCAAGCTCCCTCTCCTTTGATTTCCACATGACCATGGACCATATTTTGAACTGTAAGCTCAAGTAAGCCTTTCCTCACTTGAGTTGCATTTGTCAAGAATGTTTTATCACAGCAACATGAAAAGAAACTAAGATGCCCTCCCCCCACTTGGATATTCCCAGGTTTGATTAACTCCCTGTCATATTATTTCCTTGGTGTGGATTATTTGATTGTGCTGTACTTATCCACACTAGTCCTTTCTGCTCTTCTCTTACCTACTTGTTTTCATCTACTCTATCTTTAATATCTTCCACCTTTCCCCAAATCCCTCATATAGTGATTCTGCAGATTCTCCTTTCCGTAGGCAGAAATTTTGAATAGTTTCCTTTAGGCTTTTAATTTCCTCAGTAATGCCTGTTACCTCTGAAAACTTTGGGTACTATGGTTTCAGGTTTAAGGGGAATTGTTTTATAAATTACAACAAAAAGAATTAGTTAAAAGTGATTAGATTAGTGTCTTGGTGAAATTAAAAATTAAAATTATTCAAGATAGATTTATGAGGGGAAAATAAAGATGTTGATATAAAAATATTGCCCTTGTAATTATGTCCTCCTAAAATAGAATCACCATTTTCTAGCACACTTTTTGGGTATAAATATGCATATTTATTGCCTCATAATTTTATAACCATTAGATTAGTTGTTAAGTGTTTATGAGCAAAGTTAATTTATTCTTTTCTTTTTTTAATTTTTACTACACTGATTGATTGACTTTGTGAGTCATTGCATTATGTATGTCTGTGGGTGTGTGTACTAAAGTGTGTACATGAAGGTCAGAGGACAACTTGTAGGAACCGGTTCTCTTCTTCGTGCGTGTGCCAGAGATCAGATTTGGGTGGTCAGACTCGGCAGCAAATGCTTCTGCTTGATGACCTATCTCGGACCGAGGCTGGTTCTTTTTTTTTTTTATTAAGAAATTTTCTACTCATTCCACATACACATACCATCCACAGATCCACCCTCCTCCTTCCTCCCACCCCCCAGCCCTTTTTCCCAAGCCACCTCGCATCCCCACATCTCCACATCCCCCAAATTGAGGTCTCCCATGGGGAGTCAGCAGAGCCCAGCACACTGAGTCTAGGCAGATCCAAGCCCCTTCCCACAGCACCAAGGCTGTGCAAGGCATCACACCACAGGCACCAGATTGCCAGAAGCCTGCCCATGAACTGTGGACTGGTGGCTGTGGAGCCCCTGAGGCTAGTTCTTAAGTTGAAGAAAACCACTAGAGTTTTTAAGGTTTTGATTTCTTTCAGTGCCTTTTCTGTTGTGGTACCTGTTGCTCATCTTCTGTTCAGATGCTTCATTTGTCAGTTCTTTTCAGTTGTCAACTTGGTAAGATGTAGTTTAGAATCATCTAGAGAACAAGTTTAAGGGAAGACTTGTGTGGGCTTATGTTGATTAGGTTAGTTGAGATAGAAAGACCTACCCACTGTAGGTGACACCATTCCCTTGGCTGTTACCCTGCATTATGCAAAAACATACCATTCATGGTTGTTCTCTTCTATAAAGTGTATGTGATATGATTAGCTTCTTCAAGATCCCACTGTCTTGACTTTCCATGATAGATGTTATCCTTGAACTATTGTCTAATGAAGTAAATTGTTTACCTCTGAGTTGTGTTTGTCATGGTATTTTATCACAGTCACAGGAAAAGAAAATCTGGAAAGGGTGATAACAGTATCTGCCTTAGACTTGGGGAATCCCAGCAGAAGGAGCAAGGAGCAACTATAAAGGCTACCTATTTTCCTGTCCCCCCAGTTGTAGGACAACACACTCTGGTGTGCATGCAAGCCCGAGACATGGTGACAGTGAACTCTAGGTTTATCATCAGCCTTGAGCCTACATGTTATCTTAGCTCATATTTGTCATTTACAATAGTTATGACCAAGATTTTTCATGTAGAAAATGAGTACCATAATGGTCACCTGTGTGTTAAAGGTCAACAGTGGCCATTCTCTTGATCATCAGTGACATTCTTTTTTTTTTCTCTTTTCAAACAGAGCTTTCCAACACCAAATAGAACCCACCAAATATGTTGACTGATCCAATCCTAAAACTTCCAAGGAGTCATTAACAAACACAGATGAAGTAGGTCATTAGCCTGTGGAAGATAAAAGAAAAGAAGATGCATTTAATGGAGATATTGACACAAAGTGACAGATTGCAAAAGAAATGTTCTTAAGTCTGTTTAATGATTAACATGAAAGGAAATTTTGCTTTGAAAACCCAGTCTAGTAACTATAGTTAACAGCAAAAAAATTAAAAAAAAATGATGATCAAAGCATTTCTAGTTAGTACAAAGGATTTAAAGTTTAAATTAGTTTGTAGACAGAACTTGGATTTTATTTTGAGACTGATTGAAGTTTAGACGAAGGCCTTCATGGTGGAATTCTAAGTACATCCAATTTCTGACTGGAAAAGTTACTGTTGCTTTTTAATGTTAAAGCATTTCCCGGTGTAGTGGCTGGCTTCCTCTTCTTAATTCACAAGGGATCTCCATGCATCTCTGCTTAAGTCTCTAGCACAGAAGCCATCATAGGATGATTGTCCCAGATAACTTTACCTGGGTCTCTTCTTTCCTATATACATTGTATAGCTCACTCTACCTCAAGAAGACCAACTTCTGGGGGTGTATCATGTCCTCTGTTGATTCCTGAATCATGTCTCCCTGTAACTCATATGTTGAAGCCTTTGTGATCAGTAGCTCAACATATGACTATCTTTGCAGATGCAGACTTTAAAAAGATAGAATGAAGCTGTAGAGTGGCACCTAACGGTGTGTGATTGGTGACCATTTCAGATGAAGAAATGAAGATCCCAGACACATACAAGGAAGAAAGGACACATAGACACCATAAAAAGATGTCCACCTACACAGACTACAGCTCAAATCAGAGGCCTTAGGAGAAATGAATACCTCAGTCTTGAGCATCTAACTTCCATACTTGTGAGAAAATACACTTCTGTTTTATAAAGCAGCCAGTTAGTGGTATTTGCTGGCATAATCTTAGTGAAACATTAGCACTTATATGGATGCTAGAGGTGTTTAGAGACATCTCCTATGTTATCTTTCAATCTATTAATTGTCTAAAGGAGAGTCTCTACACATGGGTCTATAGGACTCTAAGCAATTTTTGGAAACATACATATAATTTTTATAGATATTGCTAATATCATGAAACTGTGATTTGAATACAGTAAAGTTTTGCCATGAATGTCTCATTGTCATCTTTACTCATAATAATGGAGTTTTGGCTTGAACTTGTAAAACAAAATCTTTTGAAAACTCTCTGTATGATAATGTAAGCAGTTAATTTTGTAAGACAATTTTATAGAATCATTCGTTTATCCTCCAGTGTAACGTTTGATTTTTTTGAGATGAGCACAAAGAGAATCACTGTCTTAGGGGAAAGGAAACATTTTGAATCTGTCTTTAACTCTTCAACACGACTTTTAAATTGATGAATAAATTTAGCAGACTGACTCATCTGGAAATTTCAAAACCATTGTCAGCATTTGTTGTGCATTTTTTTTTCTAAAATAATACTTTAACTGAAATGTATGTTGTGAAATGGGAGATGGACACTATGTGTGTGTTTGATTGATTTACTCCAAATTTCTCAAATTTCCTATCCATTCTCAAAGACCAAGTTGCCTTCCTTGAGAACGCTTTGGATACACATTTCAATACCTGCTGCATGGACATCTGTAGCAGTTGCTGTGGTATTAGGTGTGAATTTAGAGATTACTAAGGCATGTTTCTGTTGCTTAGAGAATTTCACTGTGATGGAGAGATAAGTATATTTTAATGCCATTTGTCATATGTCTCTTTAAACAAAAAGAGTGCATAAAACTGGTTTCAATGACACATTAAAATGGAGTGATTTGGACTTGGGGCACAAGCCATTTTTTTTTTTTTTTTTTTTTTTTGGTTTTTCGAGACAGGGTTTCTCTGTGTAGCTTTGCGCCTTTCCTGGAACTCGCTTTGGAGACCAGGCTGGCCTCGAACTCACAGAGATCCGCCTGGCTCTGCCTCCCGAGTGCTGGGATTAAAGGCGTGCGCCACCACCGCCCGGCTACAAGCCAATTTTTGTAAAGAGTTTTGGGTGTGACAAAGCAAAAAGAGAATATTCCACTCATGAAAGAGGAGGTGTCAAAAATGGAAACGTGAACTTGAAAGAGATGAGACACAATATTGAAAAGAATGTTGACAGGAACTATTACACAGAATGAACAACTCCTAATGACTCTACCCCCAAATTAAATAACAGAAAAGGGGGCTGGGAAGATAACTCTTTGGGTAAAATGCCTACTGTACAAATGTGAGGACTTACATTTGCATCCCCAGAACTCATGTAAAACCAGGTGAGGTGATGCATGTATCAGTAATGCCAGCACGCCTATGGTAAGATGGATGGTGGGCACAGGAGAATCCATAGAATCTCATGGGCCAGCTAGCCTAGTGTACTCAGTGGTGATCATGAAGAAACACTGTCTAAAACAGGCAGGAGGTGATGACTGACACCTGGGGTTGTACTCTGAAATCCATATGTACTTCATGGTATGTATGCAATCACATTCACACACACACAGTCACATGCATACGTGAGTGCATACATATCATGCACAAATATCAAAATGAATGCATGAATGAGTAAGTAAATAAGCAGACAGTCCCGTAAAAAGAGAACAGTTTGAAATAGATTACACAAAAAGGGTTAAAAACGTTTGAATTGTATCCACAAATACAGAACATCCTCTCAGATACTCAAGCCAGCATCTCAAAAGTTTTATAAAAATAGACTACAATTACTGCAATTTAAATTATCATCCATTTTTTTGTTGCAGCTATGATTTGGATATTTATCAGCCTCATTCATTCCCAAAGCATTTATTTATGGCTTAAAATGTTTGCTTTAACTAAGTGACAAATGAAATCAACTTCAAAACCAAATGAGGTTCTGCCCCGGATATTAACTTGGAAGTAATAGTATCTTCATTTCCTCTGTTTATTGAGCATATTCCATGAGCAGGATGCTGTAGCAGGGTTCACTATGGACAAACACTTTGGAAAACACTGCTTGTGCAGAGAAATCACGAGTTCTGAGAAATCTTGTCTTGAGGACATTTGCTAATAACAAAATCAAAGTGGAATATTTAAAGAGACAGAGTGTAAAATAAATCTTAGAGACACCCCTGGGCATGAGAAAATGCTCACCCCAGTTGTTTCAGAGGGAAATATCTACAAAGTGCACAGTGGCCAAAGGTTGTATTCACTATAATAGCAAGCTGAGCCAGCAATGGGTCAGGCAGTGACTGTTTGAGACGATTCAGAAACATGTTAAAGTGAGAATTCCAGACAGAAGTCCCACAGGGCCATAGGGTAAGTCTTATAACAGAGCGTGTGACATACACTTTTTTGTCACATACACTTAACATGTGATACGAAGAACTGGTAACTTCTACCCTTTAGGGATATTGTCAGCTTTATGTGTTTTCCTAAGATGCTAAAGCTCCTTACTAATTTGAAACACCAGAACAACTATGAAGGCTTATTTTTGGAAGCTAAGCCTAACTGTATTGAGAGGTTGCCTTCATTATTGTAAACAGAGAGTGAACTGAAGATGAAATATTCCTGGTCTCCATGCCAACATATAAAACAATCACCACCAATAGTACTTTTTTTTTTTATCAAAAATGTGCTCATCAGGGACTTTGGAGATGGCTCAGTCAGTAAAGTCTTGTCACACAAACACAAGGACTTTGCTCAATCTTCAGTGTCTAAACACTCCAGGTATGGAGGAATGAGCTGGGAATCCCTATTCTGGGCAAGCAAAGACAAGAGGATTTCTCGGCTTGCTTGTCAACCAGCCTTGCCTATTTAGCAAGCTACAGGCCAATGAAGACCCTGTCTCAAACACGCAAGATGGGTGTTGCCTGAAGAACAACACACAAGAAGGACATCTGGTTTTCACACAGACAGGAAAACATTGTATACACAAATGTTTTACTATGTAAAGACGCTGCTGCCTAGGTGCCTTCATTGGGTTTGGTTTTTCTTTTAACTGTAGAATTAAAAGGCAAGAAAAAAAAGCCCAAATGCAACAGGTAGTAGCAAGGAAAATCTTAAACACAGAAGACAGAATTGGCTGGTAAAGAAAGGCTTTTATTAGAGGTGAGGAAACACACACACACACACACACACACACACACACACACACACACACACACACACAGCAAGGTACACTGGAGAGAGAGATCATCTTCAGAGCAGGTTAAGGAGCAGAGCATGAAATCTGATCTTCCACAAGGACTGGGGTTTTAATGATCTTTGAAGGGTTTTCCTCAACTAATTTAGGATTGATCAGTTTTCAAAATGGTAGGGAAGCTGATAGACCCACAGTTTTGGCATAAACGTATCCTAATCCAGCCTTGGACTTGTCTGGCTGTTCTATCAGTACTGGGGCCCTACTGCCTAGAGAGAAGGTCCACCAGACCTTTGATTTAGTTACCAGGTTTATGTCTCAGTTAATGAGGATGAGAAATAAGCTCCTATTTTGAACCTTTACCATATTTATCACCTGTCTATGGTATCTCTATATATCTGCCTATAAGGGATCTGTCTAACTACTTGTTCCTTTTTAGGCATTGCAAGGATATCACACAACATAGCTAAGAAGTGATTTTACTGTATCTTTCGTCTCCTTCACTCTGTGTGTGCATGCATGCGTGTGTGTGTGTGTGTGTGTGTGTGTGTGTGTGTGTGTGTGTGTGTGTGTGTGATGGTGTGAACAACACTTCATATGTGGAGGTCAGAGGACAACTTATAGAAGTCAGTTCTCTCCTTGCATTGTGTGGGTCCTGGGAATTGAACTCGTATCTTTAGACCTGGTGGCAAGCACTTTTACCTACTAAACTATATCTCTGGCTCCTTACTAGACCTTATAATTTATCTTTGTCCTGACTGGTAATGAAGAGTTCTTATTTATTAGTTCTTTGTGAGTTTCATACAATGTGTTTTAATCATATTCATATCTTCTTTAACTCTTCCCAGGTCCACTCAACTATATGCCCTTAAAAAAAAAACAAAGCAAAAATCAAACGTATCAAGATCAATTTGTGCTACTTAAATATTGGCTGTGTGATATTCCACTGAATCAGGGGTGACTTGTCAGAATGACAGTCTTAGAAAAAATGGTCTTTCCTGCTCCTAGCATCTAACATAGCTAAATCATGCCTCAGCTAGGGGGGAAAATTTGTACTCAAACCCCTCTCCATGATGAAATTTTGTCTCACTTGGGCTTGCACGGGTCTTGTGCATACTGTTGCAAATGATGTGGGTTCACATGTGCATTCTTCCTGCTGAGTCCAGAAAATGCTCTTTCTTTGTAGTGACCCCACTATGTCTGGCTATTAACACTCTTTCTGCTTCCTCTTCTGAAATGATTGCCAAGCCTTCATAATACAGGTATGTGATATGGGTGACCATTCCAGGACTGAACATTCTGCAGTCTCTTTTTCTCTGTATCTTGGCCAGGTGTAGTTCTCTGTGACAATTCACATCTGTTACAAATAGGAGCTTCCGAGATGAAGACTGAGTGATGCATTTACCTATGGATATAATGAGTATTCAACAGGAGTTGGTTTATTACAGTGTCTACCTAGTAACAAAATAGTAGTAGGTTTCCCCTTAGAGTCTATGATCTCTCTAGCCATAGATTCTACATCTGACAATGGTACTAGATATGAGTTTCATCTTATGCAGTGACATTTAAGTCTAATTTAAAAGTGCTTGCCTATTCCTGTGATGTTTGTGCCACTATTTCATCACTAGACATGTCTTTCCAGGTCAGTCATTACTGTAGCGTGGGGTTTTCACAGCTTGGTATTACTGATGAAGATTTTTATCTTCTGGTAACATGCGTTGCACCTTCTGGCACTGTGAAAGCTGGCCAGTAGGGATGAAACTATGAAATAGGTTCTTAATATTCTTTTGTTTTGAATGAATGAAAAAGATTGTGTCAGGATTACAATCGCAACAAGGAAATGAGTAATATTGTTTCAATATCACATCAGATGTGAAATGATGGAGTCCACTTCAGACACTATTGGTAGCCTGTGTTACCTGCCTTAAGGGCCTGCCTGCCTGTGTGTCTGCATGCCTGAAGAAATAACACACACATTGTAGTTGGAAGCTCTACAAGCTCTCCATGAGATAGGACACCTAACTTCATTCAATCCTAGAAATGCTTCACTGACCTCCAATATCTCTATGGACCGGAAGATTTAGATCAAAGTTTTCTTCAGACCTTTGTTATAATTAATATCTTTAAAGTGGTGTACTTACTCAAAGATATTCTGCAGACACTACCACTGTTATCTAAGTACTGTGTAGCACAGTTTGTACAAAGATAAACTTCTAAGAATTTTTCAGCTGCTGAGGGAGATAACTCATGCATATCAGTGTAATAAGGTAAAATCTAGTATTGCACATCTGCCCACCACTCCTCTTTGCTGAAATAACATCCTTATTTGTTAATAACCTACTTAATGGTGGAGTTATATCTGAAAAACCTCTTGGGAATTGAGAATTTTGTAAGCAAAAAAAATATGTATTTTTAGAGTCTGGAGAGATTGCTCAGTGATTAAGAGCATTTGTTGCTCTTCTAGACAGCCCAAGTTCTGTTCCCAGCACTTGTGATTGGTGGCCAACAATCACCCATAATTCTAGCTCCAGAATATTTGGCATCTTTTTCTGGCTTCTGTGAGCACTGAACACACACGAAGGCACACATATACAGTAACAGTAGCTTAAAATTACATTTTATACACCTAATCTACTGACCACCTCAGCTTAGTATAGCCTCACTCAAATGTGTACAGAACACTTATATTAGCCTACAGTTGGGTAAAATAATCTATCATAAAGCTTATATTATAAAGAGATATGGAAATGTTTGTGCAATTGACTTAGTACCTGTTTCTATAAAGCTACTGACAACTAGTAGCACATTAGTTGCTTAGCATTGGGATCATGTGGCGGATGAGAAGCTCTGAGGCCTCATGTCAGCATTAATGAAGGGTAATATGCTACATATCTCTAGGTCTGCGGAAAAAAACACAACAAGGAAAGCATAGTTACTACTAAGTGCACATTTGACTATATGTAAGTTAAAAAAATGATCATATATTGTCTTCATTATTACCTTGAGGGAATTTCTTCAAGTAGAATCAAGGGACCAAACAGTGAAACTCTTGGCTTTTAAGTTTGAATTAGGGCTGTAGTGGTAGTTTAGTGGTTAAAATATTTACATTGCTATCACAGAGATCTAATCTCAATCCTAGAGCCCATGTAAAAGAGATGGGAGTGTAAATAACCTCTGTGCTGAGGCTGGGGTAGAGAGAGGGAGAATCAGGCAGATCCCTGGCCTTGTGGAACTAGGAGCCACATTAGTAAGTTCTAGGCTGGTGAGAGAGCCTGCCACAAAACACAAGGCACTGGGTAGTGTCCCGAGGAACTAGATCTGAGACTGGCTTCTGCTTTCCAACTGGACACACATGTGCACCCATGCACCCATGCAATAGTGTGTGTGCATACACAAACACACACACACACACACACACACACACACACACACACACACACACACACAGAGTTTTAGTCTACTGAGATGCTAAACCAAATCAGCTAAACAAAATAAATGTAATTCATTCTGTTCTCAGGTAAACAAACCTAGATAAAAGAGCCACTGAGCAGGCAAGAGAAAGAAAGAAAAGTCACCAGGCCAATAACTTGGCTGGGGCCAGTGAGCACAGAAACATCTGATCACAACCTAGGGGTCTGCAGGGCTCTCCAGTGGCTGCAACAAGTCCTCCAGAAGGACTCCGTGACAAGGAGTCTGATTAGCTGCTCTCTGTCATTTGTTAATAAGCACCAGCAAGATGCCTTCTGATCACTCTAAATTCTGGTCCTGCCTCAGTATCTTTCTTATTTGAGAAAGTGTCCTTTCACAAACCCAGACACGGGATGAATGTGTGGGCATAGAGGTACAGGAAAATCCCTACAAATGAGAGTATCAGATTAATAGATTCAGCTGAAATCCTCACATCCAGGGAGTTACGAGGTTAACAGATCCAACTGAAATTCTACAATCAGGGAGCATGGGGTTAACCAAAATTTAAGATTTTTTGTTTGTTTTTCTTTTTTTTTTAATTTTGCAATACAATTCAGTTCTACATATCAGCCACGGATTCCCTTGTTCTCCCCCCTCCTGCCCCCCTCACATTCCCCCCAGCCCACCCCCCATTCCTACCTCCTCCAGGGCAAATCCTCCTCCTCGGACTGAGATCCACCTGGTAGACTCAGTCCAGGCAGGTCCAGTCCCCTCCTCGCAGGCCGAGCAAAGCGACCCTGCATAGGCCTCAGGTTTCAAACAGCCAACTCATGCAATGAGCACATGACCTGCTCCCACTGCCTGGAGGCCTCCCAAACAGATCAAGCCAATCAACTGTCTCACCCATTCAGAGGGCCTGATCCAGTTGGGGACCCCTCAGCCATTGGTTTGTAGTTCATGTGTTTCCATTCATTTGGCTATTTGTTCCTGTGCTTTATCCAACCTTGGTCTCAACAATTCTTGCTCATATCAACCCTCCTCTTTCTCGCTAATTGGACTCCCAGAGCTCCACCCGGGGCCTAGCCATGGATCTCTGCATCCAGATCCCTCAGTCGTTGGATGGGGTTTCTAGCACGACAATTAGGGTGTTTGGCCATCCCATCACCAGAGTAGGGATAGCTCAGCTGTTAAAGACTAGGCTTACAACCAAAAATTTAAGATCTTTACACTGAAATGAGTGAATGATTAAACCAGCATCCACTGGAATGAGCGTTTTCTGCAGTGGATTCCAAGAATATCAATATATCATGGGGTGAAATGGTATATTATTAAAAAATTAATAATCTCATAGTTAAACAAGCTTTAAATAGTTTATATTTTCAGTTCCTCTTTGGATATCATAGGGTTCTGAGAAAAAGGGGCTAGGGAACTATTACAATTCCCCAAATGTCCGTGTTCACACAAATCTTTTCCTAGAAATATCATCTTAGTATGCTAAATGTTCCATGGAATGGAGTTTATAAAATGCATACTTATCGTCACATTTATTGTACATGTATTATTAGTTAATCATGAATCCAAAAGGATAAATCAGAAAACAATATAGAACTTCAAAGGAGAGACAAATACCATTTCGACTACAGGCTGGTTTGAAAACACGATTAGGCGTGGCCTTGAAAGACAGACAGATTTTGGACATTTGTGGATGGAGGGAATGAAGTTAAGCAAGGGAAAGTAACTAACACAATAGTCAGAGCACTGAGAAAGAATGTGACAAGGCAGAGAGGGTAGTTTAGCTGTGCTGTAGAAGAGAAAATGTCAGTAGATGAATAGGGACATCGAAGCAAATTACTGCTTGGACTAAGTGAGGACAGTCATGACTTCCAGACGTTTGGTCTCCATTCCATAAACAACACTAACCTGCTCCAGGTACATCGATGAAGTAGTAAAATGTGCACCTTCAGGTATAAGCTGTGGATGCCAGAGGACATTCTTGAGTACGCTCCTCATACGCTATCTCTCAGGTGCTGTCCTCCTTGATTTTGAGACAGGTTTCTCACTGGCCTGAGATTCACCACGTAGGCTGGCTGACTTAAGTAGCGAGGCCCAGGGATTCTGTGTCCCAGCACTCAGATTACAAGAATGCACAGTCATGACTGAATTGATTTAAAACATACTTCCTGGGGATTGAATTCAGCTCCTTGTGCTTATTAGGTAAGCATTTTCACTACTTGGTCATCATTTCAACTGAGTGATAACATCAAGCTTCAATTTTATGTTATCGAATTACCGTGTTCAGGATTAAAATGTTCCTGCATTGTACTCATAAGGAATGTATAGTTGACTTTCCAGTTTAAATTATAAAAACAGAAACCACTTGTGTTTGGGCACCCTCCTTTTCTTTTGTTCTCATCATTTGCAGGACTAACTGGTCCTACTCTCCCACTCAATATTAAGAATTCCTGCTGCCCATGAATACTTGCTGCTTTCTCTTGCATTCCTCAGTGATACCTCCAATTTTCCTCTATATCTTCTGTTTTCTGTCTACCACGAACTATTCAGTCACTGCACATTTTTAATAAATTTCTATGAGAGAAGCATGTCCAACGAAGTCCCTTATTTAGCAATGGCTGTTACATAAACAGTAAACACTGCTGTGTGACATCTTATGCATCCATTTGTTTTGTCCTTAGAAGCACTACATGAAGTAAACATCAGTACTTCCATTGTTCCAGGAAGAAATTGAAAGGTCACATACTTTTAACCAAATGACCAAGGAACCCCCTGCCATATCATAAAAGCTGGGCACATTATTAACTTTCTGCTTGCAATTCATTTCTGAGATGCCAGAAACTGTTGCTTAATCCTTACATGTTTATTTAAAGAAATAACAGAAAAGTTTAAAATAGATTGAGGATGTGACTTAGTTTAATGAAAATTCACACAGCATTGAATGTTGCTTTTCCTTTCCAACAGTAGGCCACTGTCCTCTTTACTTTTTATTGTTAGTTTGACACAACCTAGAGTTGCTGGGAAAAGAGACACCTCATTTGAAACATTGTCTCAACAAAATGGCCTGTAGCTAGGTCCTGATTGTCTCCATTGATGATTTATGTGGGAAAAGCCAGCCCACTGTAGGTGGCACCGTACCTAGGTTTGTGAACCTAGACTATCTAAGAAAGCTAACTGGGCATGAACCAATGAGCAAGCCAGAGGCATATTTCCTCCATGTTTCCTGCTTCCAGGTTCCTGCCTTGAGCTTCTGCCCTTACTCCCCTCAATGATGAATTACAAGCTGGAAGTGTAAGTCTTTCCTTACAAGTTGTTTCTGGTCAGAAAGTTTTATCACAGCAACAAAAAGCAAAGTAGAACAATCCCCCCACCTTTTTTTTTTTTTTAGCATTTTAGGAATTAGCTAAATATCATCTCAATCTTTTGATCAATATTCATTGAGAAGTATTAAATATTCATTATTTGTCTAAAGGATGTTTGAGAAAGACATTTTATTAAAGGAACAGAACATTCACTAAAACCTACTGTTCCTTTCAGAATGATTCTCAGTACACATAATTTCCCATAACAACTATCGAACCAAAAACTGATATGTGGCTTACAAGGTTAGTGAAATGTACTTAATAAGAAAGGAAACAAGCCCACAATTTAATAAGAGAAAAAGTAAAAATAAACGTGCTATTTCATATCTTCAACAAATTTTAACAGTATGCATTAGATTTCCATTAAAATGTTAAAAAATGCAAGGTTAATTAAGTAAGCAATAATATACAACAGATGGAAAGTACATAATTCTGACAGTCAGGCATCATATTTTGAAAAAGAATAATTATATACTAATAATGTGTAAGCATTCTATTGTTTATACTTCTACTTACTAGAAATTTGAAAATGGGCAACAAACTTAAACTATATCTTAACTTTAGAATCTTGAAGGAGAAAAGATAACAGTCCCTATTGCATGTATAGTTGATGATAGGTTTTAAGTAGTCATAATCATAAAGGATGGAGTAGGTATTTAGGGTGTAGTATGAGCCCTATCAATATTGCCTAATTAGGTCACTATTACTACTGAAGGACCTGAAAATAAGGACTATGATATTTTATGTTGCTTCACAAAGAAAGTGCTTGTACTGGTTAGTTTTAACAGTCATCTTAACACAATCTAGAATAACCTGGGAAGGGATTCTTAATGAGAAATTATCTAGGTTAGATTGGCCGGTGGGCTTGTCTATAGGGGATTGTCTTGAAGTTAATTGATGTAGGAAGACTCAGCCCATTTTGGGTATCACAATTCCCTAGGCAAGAGGTCCTGAATAGAGTAGAAAGCTAATTGAGAGCAAGCAAGCAATGATGATTTTATTCTCTTTGTTCTTGACTGTGGATGTGATGTGATTTATCCTCAATGAAGAATGCAATCTGGAGTTATAAGCCCAATCAGCCCTCTCTCCCCATGTCAATTTTTGGATATTTTAATCTTAACATCAGAAAGGAAACTAGAACAGAGATTCACTTCAGATGCAGAAATAATCACAGTTTAGTAAAGAATCACATTGATGTGTGTTAGACCTCAGTGCTGAGAAACTGAGATGATACACCCTGCCCTCCTCTCCATGAATCCTCGGGATGATTTAATCTATAAGGCTTACCACACTTAATGGAGACCACATGGCTGAGTTCTGACTGGTGTTTGTGAACAAGAGACATGGAAGACATCCAGACTTTTCCATAGGATACTCTATGCTCTCTGTCTTTCTCATCTCTCATCTCCTAAAAGATCCTACGATAAAGAATATAGTGAATTACTTCACCATCTCCAGGAGAACCAGAGGATAGAGAGTTTGGGTTCTTTAAAGATCATGAAGTCTGTTGCCTTATCCCCAACAGAAAATTCAAAATGTTGATACACTATTAATTATGAACATATATTGCAATGTCACTTAGGTCTTAAGATGAGCACAGGTGTTGGCTTAGTGAAACAATATAGCAAGGAAAGAATTATTTAAACAGGAGTTGACTGGCTAGAGAGGTGTCTCAGAGATTTAAAAACACTTGCTGCTTTTGCAGAGAACCAGAGTTCAGTTCCCAGCACCTACAAGGGGCAGCACACAATTTTCTGTAAATTCACCTCCAGGGGATCTGACCTCTTCTGGCCTCTAAGAGTACCTGCATTCACATGTATCTAGACACACACACACACACACACACACACACACACACACACACACACACACACACAGAGAGAGAGAGAGAGAGAGAGAGAGAGAGAGAGAGAGAGAGAGAGAGAGAAACACTTGGATTCAAATTATATTTTCTCATGTAAGTAATAGCTGTGTAACTTTAGGCACATTTATTTAATCTCACTGAATTTCCTATTCTTTACTGGGACACGCCTATCATAAACGTTGTAAAAATTAAATTCTATAATTACTGTGCTGGATCTGTAGCAGGAACCCTGTAAAGCAAGATGAATCTATACTTAATCATATCTTAGCCCTTACAGAGCACTGAGATTTCTGAGCACAGAAAAGCTGGTTAAACCACAGTTTTGCAATCATGCAACCATTTAGTCGGCAGTATTTGACTTCTCAATGGTGTGTGATGATTTCACAGCGGCTCAGATCTTAAAACATCATGTTCCTTTTAATGGCTTTATTCGGAGACATGGTGTTGACTTGCTAAATAAAAGGATAAGGTTTTATTTTCTTCCTTATGTCCCAGCGCCAATTCATTCCATCTCTTTTCTGACAGAGTAGCCTGTGTTTAATATGCACAACTGCAGGCCATTAATTCTTAAAGTCTCTCTTAAATCAATCCTTTGGATGTGGAGTGGAATCCTAATGCAGTTTTGGTAGTTTAGACTCTCACCTAATTTATTACATGGGGCCAGAACCGACACAGAAAGAAGTGTAAATTAGCTATTTCAATGAGTATATATATATATATATATATATATATATATATATATATATATATATATATATATATACTTTTCTTTTCAGAAATTTGTTTTCTTTTAAAATCAGTTACAAACAGAAAGCTATCCAAAAACAGTTGTACGTACAAGCTTAATTAGGACACAGAATCTATGACTCGAAACACTTTGGGGGGATGCTTATATTTCATAGCTATAGCTATCTATTTTTCTAGCATCGTCTACACCGTGGCAGAGAATGAGCTACACAGTTTGTTTTTGAATATCTTATGGGAAATAAAATACGTTGCAAGCAAAAAGGAGGATGTCTGAGCCATTTAAAATAGTTTAAGGGGTAGCTCATGGGGCCCCACCCCTGTGTGAGGATCTCCAGACAGTTCACTGTTGCTAGGGGAAGGACAGACATTTTCATCAGTGGTGTAGCTACTCGTAAGGACTCCATTTTCCTATGAATTATCACTCACCAATGTCCTGTACTGATCCTCATAAAACTCACTGGAGCATAAACAATAAAATCCACAAAGTAGGACACAGACTAAGTAGGGAAAAGTGTGGATCAGCAGAGGTTGGGAGAAGACAGGGAGAAATGTGGAGGTGAATATAAAATTTCACTACACGTGTGCATGAAAACTCAGGGATGAAACCCATCATCTTGCATAATTCACATAGTCTAATAAACAAAAATTTAAATTGAATTAAGCCTTAATGTAAAGTTTAACATTTGTGCTGAATCAAATTGTGCAACAGCCAAATGCTACTGAAAATGGCCAGCTCTTGCCCAGTTAAAAGCTACATAATCTTGAGACAAAGATGCTCTAACTTCCCATAGTAATGGATTTCTTGCTTTCACTTCACTTTTACCATTGTACTGTCCATCTGTAAAAACCAATAACTCAGGGCTGGTGACATGGCTCAGCAGGTAAGAGCACTTCTTGCTTTTCCAGATGACTAGAGTTCAGTTCCCAGCACACATACCTGACAGCTCAAAACTGTGTATCACTCCAGGCTATATAATGCCCTCTTCTGGCCTCCATTAGCACTGCACTCATATGCACATACCCTGCCCCCTCTATGCACACACACACACACACACACACACACACAAAGAAAAATGATACAATTTTAAAGTCTTTTTAAACATATAATGGAATCATCAGCATTATTTTTTTTCTGATTTTCTTTCACTCAACAACACATTTTTAAGATTTATCAATCTTTAATAACAAGGTTGTAGTTTGTCCACTTATAGTGCTGATCATAACTACATAAAGATATTAATGATTTTATTTTATGTTTATCAATATTCAAGTTAATTTTCAATTTATGGTTATTAGAATTATGGTGATTTCAGCATCTCTGTGACAGTCAATATTAATGTATTGACCCTAAAATCATGCTAACAACGTATGTCACATGTAACATAAAATAAAATAATTATAACAATAACAACAAAATAATAAAAAGATTGGACATGTGATTTACTTGATAAGGGATTTGTTTTGCATGAACAAAGCCTTGGACTCTACCCCCAGATCTCTATAAAACCAGGAATGGAAGTATAGATCCATAATACCAGCAATCAGGAGAAGAAAGCAGGAAAATCAGAAGTTCAAGGTCAGTCTCAGTTACACCCTGAGTTCGAAAATTAGTATGGGATACATGAGACTCTGTCTCAAAATAATAATAATAACAGCAATATTAATAGTAACATCACAAAATGACTGTTGTGCATGTGTCTCTTGCTGGGCCTAGTGGCCACATAGGTACACTTCCTGGTTTGTAACTATCCAGCTTCATTGTCAGTAGCAAATCACAAATGGCCCAGTAGCTCATTTTTCTTGTAAACATCTTTTATTATAAATATTAAGATTCAGCAATCTGTTAATGGTGATCTTTTAATACAGTTTTTGTTTCACTTGTCCAGTGACTAATCCATCTGACAGCATTTCACATTTATAAGAATGTAGAGTTTCCCCGTTGTTGAAGCACCTACTCAAATCTTTGTTCTTGAACGTTTATTCCACTCTCTTACAGATTGGGACAACGGCCACATATCCCCTGGGTAAAACTTTTTGCTAATTTATGTTTTATAAATTTTTCTCTTTGCTACAGCTTATATTCCATTCTCTTCATTTCATTTTATTGTAATAATTTCTTAGCATTTAAACCTTTTTCTTTATTTATTTTAAGTTTTGGCATTGGATACCTGTATTTCCTCTCCCCTGAACACTGGAAGCCTTTGGATTTTTTTTTTACTGCCCCCATAGTTCTGCTGTTTTGAAATGTCACATGTGTGTAAGCACACAGAATTGAGGCTTTTCAGTGAGTAATATATTTATGTTTTCTTCATGTCTTGCAATAACTTTGTATCTCATCTCTTTTCAGTCCTGAATAATAGCCATTGTCTAAATGTTACTGGTTTATTTATCTATCCACCTACTACAGAATATATCAGTTGTTTCCAAAGTTGGGCTGTTATAAATGAGGCTGCTATAAGTGCCTGTGAGCAGGGATTTGTTGAACATAAATTTCCATTTCCTTTGGATCAGTATAAAGGAACACAGAGGATATTGTATTAAATTTATATTCACACACATGGGGAATGACCAAATTGTCTCCTCTTTTAGATTTTGTTTATTTTTATTTATGTGTCTGTGTATGTATATGCCATGTGTGAGTGTCCATGGATGGCAGAAGACATTAGATTACTTAGACTTGGAGTTTCTAAGCAATTGTGAGCCACTGGACAAGGAAGCTGGGAATCAAACTCATATCTTAAGTAAGAACAGTAAAGCTCTTAATATCCAGGCATCTCTCCAGCTACTGACAAATTGTTGGTTGAATTTGTTAACCGTTTTGCTGTTCCTCCAATAATACAGAAGGGTTTCTATCACTATACATACTTGCTGCCAGTGCTCTGGCCATTGGACATCCAAATAGGAGAACAGTGATACTTGATGTTCTAATGTTCATTTTTCTGAGGATAGACAGCATGGAGCAACTTTTCTAAAGCCATTCAACATCTATGTATCATCTTAGGTGATGGGTATGATAATACCTTAAACTGCACTGCATGTAGTCACTGTAGGAAATGCAACCCATGAGCCATTGAGTCATCTAGTCAGTGAGCCTGTGTTATGGACTGGTTCCGTTCCCTCTATCAAATGAAACTTTATTTCCGATGTGCTGGGTGTTTTTATGTCAACTTGACACAAACTAAAGTCAGCTAGGAAGAAGAAACCTCAATTAAGAAAATGCATCCATAGCCGGGCGGTGGTGGCGCACGCCTTTAATCCCAGCACTCGGGAGGCAGAGCCAGGCGGATCTCTGTGAGTTCGAGGCCAGCCTGGTCTCCAAAGCGAGTTCCAGGAAAGGCGCAAAGCTACACAGAGAAACCCTGTCTCGAAAAACCAAAAAAAAAAAAAAAAGAAAATGCATCCATAAGATCAGACTTTGGGCAATCCTGAAGGTTATTTTCTTAATTAGTGATTGATGGGGGAGGGCCCAGCACATTGTGAGTGGTACCATCCCTGGGCTGGTAGTCCTGGGTTCTATAAGAAAGCAGGCTGAGAAAGCCATGAGGAGTAAGCCAGTATGCAGCATCCCTCCATGGCCTCTGCATCAGCTCTTACCTCCAGGTTCCTGCCCTGCTTGAGTTCCTGCCTCACTACTTTATATAATGAACTATTACAGGGAAGTGTAAGTGAAATAAACCCTTTCCTCCCCAAATTGCTTAGGTTATGGTATTTTGCCACAGCAGTAGAAACACAAACTAAGAAATCCAGCATGACTCTATTTGGAGACAAGATATGAAGAATGCAATTAAGATTCAATGAATTTGATTAAGTAGATCTACAACCTGGGTAGGATGATAGGATTTGTAAGAAGATGATAATGGCTACATCAGCTTTATGTTTTGTAATAAACATATATCAATACTGATATATTATTCTTTTTATGTATTATCAGAAATAATCAAGTCATATTTTCTTGGAACTTTGTATGTCCATTTTGAAATGAATTTGAGTGAATGCTTCATGATATAATTGTGTACTGGATATATATTTCTGCCAAAGTGAAGTTTATTCTATTCTTTTTTAAAAGAAATTTTTTATTCATTTTACATACCAATCACAGATCCCCCTCTCTTCCCTCCTCCTGCTCCACCAATGGCCAGCCTTCCCCAGTTTATTCTATTCTTACAGTGTTTAGAATTTATCCACAAAATGGGAGAGCTTCTCAATTTCCTGTTTGGGAGAAGTATCTGGAGTATTTATATTGGTCTGGAAATTTCTTCAAATAAATATTTAAAGCAATATATTAAGTATTTGTTAATAATTTGCTAGTCTATGCTCTGTCTCAGGGATGTATATTTTATAATATATTATTTATAACTAAATTTACTGGTTTCAATTTTAAATGTTTCATATTTGAGAGCATGAAGCCTTTTAACTTGATAAACTTTAACAGAATCCAGCAAATTTTGTTGTGAGTCAGTCTGAGTCAGGTGTGAGTCAGGCCGTGAGAGCTAAGAAAATTAGTCTGTCACCTGCAGCTTCCCAATAGCAAACATGTGGACAATTCATCATAAGTACTGAGTTTCTGATGACAAATTTTCCATACAGAAGACAGCTGATAGTGTAGGTTACCTAATTTCTAGATAATAAATGGGAGAGCAAGAGAGAAGTGACAGATGATACATGGATAGATGTATAGACAGATCAACAGATAGAGGATAGAAAACAGGTCAGATAGGTGATAGATAAATAGATAGAGGGGGCAGAAGTTGATAAACAAACAGGTAATTCTTGAACTAGCAAGAAAATGTTCATGCAGGTGAAAACATCCAAAACACAGAGTTAGCTTTGAATTTGAATCATGTTGGAATTCCTAGTGGTGTACAAACTAAACAAAGCCTACACTCTAGCCTGAGTCTCTCGAAATCCAGATTTCCTAAACTTCTGTGGTCTCAGTGGAATACTGGGAAAGTCATCACCATGTGAAAGATGTGTGGAAAGACACACCTGCCAGTCTAGACCTGGGCAGAAGAGAGAAACAGAAAGTCCTCAAACAACTCTTTACTACAAGGCAGCAACCTCCGGGCTTGGGTTAGAATACACAATGTTCGTTTCTAGGAGAAAGCAAATGACTCCCGTCCTAATTTCTGTTTCCAGTTGTTCCCAGCTGCACATGCTGATAATGGGCAAGAGCAATAAAAAATGCTCCTTTTAGGAAACACTTTCAGTCCTGCCTGAGTGAGTTAATGCAGAGAAAGTTCAAAGGATTTAAGTTTATGCTACTGTGTATGCATGTCTAGCAACTCATAAAGGAATGAGCTACTATGAGCAAGAGCCAGCTCATGGTAGACCTCAGAATCTGAGCCACAGACTGGAGATGATGCAGATGTCAGAGCCTAGAGTCATGCAGTACATGTGTCCTTAAATTATTACAAACCCAAATGCCACATGTTCTTCCTCACATGTAGATCTTAGCTTTAATGTAGATATTCCCACATTTGTACACTTGCAAACACAAATGTACATACACACATGTGAAGCAACACACCATGTATGAACATAATACAATTAAAATAAAATAAAAGCGCATGTGCACACGTGCATACACACACACACACACACACACACACACACACACACACACACACACAAAACCATTGTAGGAAGTTCACAACAGTAATTCAACTTCAGCTGCTTTTAAATATGGATGTATGCATGCATGTGTGTGTATCTGGGTGTGAGTATAGGTATAGGCCATGAAACTGGAAAGAGAACCACAGGAGCAAAGAATCATGGAAGAGGGGTGAACAAGAGGTCACATGGGACTTGAAAGAAGAGAGAATACCAGAGGTGAGAGAGCACAAGGCTATCAGAAGGATGGGGACAAAGTGGAAGGAGGATCAACCAAAACAAATGGTTTGAAAATGCTATAATGAAGCCGAATACTTCTCTTAACGCTAATCAATAATGAAGATAGGAGAGGACTCAAGAGACAAACGAGCCTGCGGCCAAGCCTGCCAAACTGAGAGTTCAATCCCCAGGACTCAAGTGGAGATAACCGATTCCCTCAAAGTGTCCTCTGGTTTTCCACATGGACACTTTGGCAGGAGCCCCTCCCTCACAAGTAAATAATTTTTTTCAAATGAACATAAATATTAAAAACCAAGAGATGACGCCAGTGCCACTGTTGAGATTATGGTGTGCTCTACATAGGTCTGTTTTCCTCTATAACATGTGCACTGGGACTTAGGTAAAAGTGTCATGAGTGTCCTGGGCCCACTGTCCATAGTACCTGATTTTGCCTTAGGGGAAGCAGCAGGATTCTTTCAAATCGTGGATTCTACAAGATCCACTTATGAAAGCTAACACCGTAACAGATGATTCAATAGCAAAGTAATCACACCTGAAGATGGAATTACTGTTGCAAACCAAGAGATTCTTACAACAGTTACCATGGAGTAGCAAAAAAAAAAAAAAAAAAAAAAGAAGAAAAGATAGAAGTCAGAAAATATAAGATGCAGCAAGGTTGAGAGGGAAACTTAGGAGTTCGAGGGCTTGCTAAGCAAGCATGAAGATCTGAGTTATAGCCCCAGAATTAACAGAGAGGAATGAGGAAAAAGAAAAAGCCCAAATTGGAAAGGAAGCAAAGAAAGAAAAGCTAGTTGTGAGACTGGGGAAAACTGATGGGGAGACCCATGGGTAAGTCAGTCTAGCAGAATAGGTGAATTCCAGGCACATTGAAGTGGAGGATCCAAGTTTGATTCTGACCACCTGTAACTCCACCTCTAAGGGATCTGACATCTTTTTCTGATCTCTGAGGGCACTGGCACCCATGTATACACACACACACACACACACACACACACACACACACACACACACACACACACACACACACAGAGACACACACAATTAAAAAATAAAACAAGTCTTTAAACAACAGCAAAAAGCAAGGTGGAAGGAAAATGAGAAACAAATAAAACACCTGTGATTGAACTCTGATCTCCACACACATGCACACCCTTCCCCTGGCACAAATAAAATAAAAAGTAAAAATACAGGAAAGAAATTATGAGTCACAGGTAGGTCTACTCAAAGTTCCAAAGTAATACAATAAAGAAAACAGCCCAAATGATGAAGCAGGATTATCTAGAATTAGTTAATGAAGTGAATGTTCATCTGGGAGAGTGTCAGTGAACCATTGGAGAGATTACTCAGTGGTTAAGGGTGTCTGTTGCTCTTCCAGAAGACTGGTGTTCTGTTCCCAGCAGCCATGTCTGGCAGCCCACTATTGCATCTAATATAGCTTCAGGGAATCTGATGTCTTCTGCTGACTTTCGAAGGCACCTGCACATGTTTGCAAACACATACTACATACACATAAATAAAACAAAATGAAACTTTAAAAAGTATTTATAAAAATAAAAGGAAAGCTGAGGATATACTTAAAATTCTCAGAAACACTAGTTTTAGTCCTGATTGGTCAGAAATAATTAACAGAGTCTGTCCCACTAACTGTTGCTTCCCTAAGTGAGTGATCCATGTGACTCAAAGGTTTTAACATGACACAATAATAAAGAAAAGGAGAATGTAATACAAAACCAAACATCACTAGTTGAGTTTAAACCAATACTGTATAACTATTAAGCTACATTTTTGTTTATGTAAATTGATGCATTTTATTTTGCCAGATTTCGCTAATATCTTCTCTATGCCTGTTAGAGCTATGGTATTTAGTGTGGGCCTGGGTCACATTGTTTCCCTTGGTAGGGGAGGTTTCAATATATTTTCATTTGCAGCCTCTTTTCGACAGTGCAAAGCTCTGTTTTTGCTTACAGCGTCTCTTCAGATTCACCAAAAGCCTCTGAGTAACATGTCTGCCCTTTATTCTGGAATTAATCCTTTGTTGTTATTCTTAGCAGAGAACATCTGCCTCGCACCCTGGCATCCTTTATCCTTCTGGCAATTACTGGAGCTCCGAGGAGGCACATTCTCTTTCCTTGAAAATTGATCATTTGTTTAAGAGTGTGCACGGAATCCCTTACCTTTCACAATCCTCTTACTTATTTGCAGAACTGTAGATCTCAAAGAGTCCTTGGAGATAATTTAGTTTAGCCTTCTCATTTTACATCTGATAAGTCTGAATGATGAGGCTGTTAGTTCAAGGTCACCTCCTGTTTCAGAGACGAATCTAAATTCAAAACACATGTTCTCATTTCAAATCTAATAACTCTCTTACTACATTTTATTTTTTAAACTAGGAGTTTTGTAGGTATGCGACACTGATCTGAAGCTTAGAATTCTGTCCAGTGGGATGTGAAAATGAAAGAAAATCACTACATATACTGTCCATCTACTTTGGCAGTTTCCCAAAAGCTGCATGTAGGAAAACAGCCTCCTGGTCTCTGTCTTGCACACGACAATGTTTAGAAATGGTCCTTAAAAAGCTGTCATTCAAAATACATTCATTTATAGTAACAACATTGTCTAAGCCTATTCAGAATATTGGACTTAAGCATTAATGCCTTTTTTAAAATTTGCACTGGGCATTTATTTCTGGAAAAAAAATCACTGTTTATGGCTTGTTCTTCCTTCACAGAGAAAGTAAGACTTACAGAACCAGACTGCTGTGTCTGTTCTTTATAAACATGACCCCTCTAAAGTTGTTTTTTTTTTCTTTGTATGTGTGTGTGTGTGTGTGTGTGTGTGTGTGTGTGTGTGTATGTGCATGCGTGTGTGTCTCCATGTGGTTATGTGCATGTGGGTACAGTGCTCATAAAGGCCAGAAGAGGGCACTAGATCCTCTGTCTCAGTGGGGAAAGGTATTTCACCCAAGCCTGATGACCTGAGTTTGATCCCTGAAGCACATGGTGGAAGTAGATTATTGACTTCTGAAAGTTGTCCTCCATGCAGAAGCTGTGGCATGCATGTTTGCACACAGACACACAGATATGCGCGCAAGCGCGCGCACGCACACACACACACTACCCACACAATAATAATAAAAAATACTTTTTTAAATGAATAAATTATAGAAAGAAAAAATTTGTGTCTTTCCAGATTATATTAGGTAGCTGAATAATAAATAGGTAACCATAGAGCTGTGAACTGAGTATCTGTTTCAAACATGCAAAGACTGTGAACCGGCCATCATAACAGAAGCCTAGGAGACTGTAGCTCCTTTCTATAGGGTGCTCAGAAAAAGCCATTCTGGATACTAACATTAGTATGGGTCCTGAGGATTTGAAGTAAATAGATGTACCAGAGCTGAGGGAAGAGCAGTCCCAGCAGAGGGAGAACAATGGCCAAAGCATGGTGTAAAGTCAAGTTGTTGACGACAGAATCAAGACAAAGCTTCACGGAAGTGACTTTCTATAGTAAAGGACTGAAGGGCTTTGATCCGATGAACAGCTGTGAAAGTTGCATTCATATCATTAGAGTTTCCTTGTAGAGGAGAGCACTGGATTTCCCAAGGGTTCCAACTAAGGAGTCACCCAAAATTGACTGCTTATGCTGAGGAGAGGAAATGGAATTACTTTCTCTAACCTCAGCAGTCATGTAGACTTATATTTTCATGATTTCTTATGTGCCATCTAGATCCTATGGTGAGCAATGACATCACTATCCGAGTGACAGAGCAAAGAGAAGCCGAAGCAGTTACAACTGTGAAGAAGTAACTATTCCATTTGCTCAGAACTCTTATGCTACATTAATGAAACATTATTAAATATAGGTGCAGAAGGCATAAAATTAGTTCCTAGAACATTACAAAGAAAAATAGACCCAATTGAAACATGTGTTTGTGAAATGTCTAAAGAAAACTTTTCTGGCAATTTGGGTGATGCTTGAAAGATGAAATAGAGGAGTCCACGATGAAATCAAGGTCTCTTTAAGTAAATTGATGAGGAATGACGTATTTATTAAGATGAAGAAACATTAAAACAAATTGTGGCTAGAGCAAGGGCATTTTGTTCTGATCAACCCCAAAGCAAAACTCCCAAAAGTTAAGTGTAAAATACCTCTGATGGACATTACAGGCACATCCATGAGAAGTTAAATATATTCTAGACTAATAGGGATTTAAAATCAGGCTGGGAAGTGGTTTGGAACTTATTTACCAAACACAAATAAAGTAAAACAAATAAACAAAACTAAATAAAGTGGGACTGGAGAGATGGCTCAGCTGTTAAGTGCATACATCACCCTTGCAGAGGATCTGAGTTCAATTCCAGGAACTCAACCACCTGAAAGCTCAGAACTACCTGCAATTCCAGGCACCCAACCACTTGATGTTTCAGAACTACCTGTAGTGCCAGGTATCAAACCACCTGAAGGCTCAGAACTACCTGAATTCCAGCTCCAGAGGAGTCTGATACTTCTGGCCCTTGCAAGCATCCATAGGTACATGTACATACCCACAAAGAGACACTTGTGCATACACATAATAATTTTTAAAAAACTTAAAAAATAAATAAAATATTCCTTACTATACCAAATGCTAACAAAAAATGTAATATTCTCCGTGGGTTAGAAAAATCTACCAAGGCACAACTTAAAAGAGGAATTGAATTTTGGACTAAGGAACATGTGTTGTAGTATCTAATTTTGGTAACAAAGTCCATAATTTCCAGTGTTCTTCTGCTTTGATCTACATGCTGAGGTGGAGAGGAAGCTTGCAGATGGAGAAGTATTTTGGCCTCCTTGGAGAAGCTTTGAAGTTATAAAGCTAGGGTTCCACGGGTTAGTGATTCTTTGAAAAGTGGGTGGAACGCCTTGAAGGAACCCAATAGTCTCTGAAAAACACTATTTGAAATATATGTGCAAAGCTTTTACAGAGTGTACTTCAGATACCATGTGTTTTGTACATGGGCTTCAATACAAAGCTGAAATTCCTTTCAAAGCATACCATGGAGTTCTATTCCTCCACTGTAGTCATTTCTATTGTTTCATTTTATTATAGAATTTTGCCTGTGCATAAAGTGTATTAATTTGCCCTCATAATGAAATATTTTGATGTAAATTGCTTGGTGACAATAGTGTCTTATCACATTTGTGTTAAGAATTATGTGAATGAATTGAGCTGGGAAACATTGGCTCTGTCCCCTACCATTGTGTTGATTTGAATTTATCAAATTGTTATTAGTCGGTTTCACCCTTGAGGGACTTCTGCCGCTTTGCTGCAGAGGTACCTCCTGTCCAACATGTCTGTGTCTCTGGTGCTCATCATAGTGCCTCACATTGTGTCAGCATGTGTACAACATGTGACTTAACAGTATGCTTGCATGAATGAAAATGCACGTGAACATGGAAAGAGACGTAAGGTGAAATCATCTCTGTCTAAACTGTTTTTGCTGATTTGTATGAATGTCACACTAGACCTCATTGAGGGTCAACCACAATGCCATGCTATCCAGTTTTCACAGTTGTGAGGACATCCTAGCAGAAGAGTATACATCTTACATGTTATATAATTTACTATTTGAGTTTTGGAATAACTCTGTTAAGTGGGGCTGGAGATGGCTCAGTGGGTCAAGGTGTTTGCTGCCAAGCCTGATGACCTGTATCCTATCCCTAAGACTCATATGATAGAAAGTAGAGAACTAACTCAGTGAGTTGTCTTCTGAACCATATATATATGCAACCATGGTAGATTCAGTCTCTCTCTCTCTCTCTCTCTCTCTCTCTCTCTCTCTCTCTCTCTATATATATATATATATATATATATATATATATATTCTTTGGAGTATGCCTAAGAAGAGAACTGTGTATATATATATATATATATATATATATATATATATATATATATATATGAGAAAATATCTGTTTTACTTGCAGTGTGAAACTTGGGGGAGTTTAGTATACTCTAAGAACTCTGTATAATCTCTACTACTCAATACTGCATTTTCAGCATCTGGAAAAAACCTTGTACTAGCTACCATACACAGCTCCTCTCATCGTGGACAAGCACTCACTTCTGACTATCTCTGCAGATGTCTCTAGATTCTGGATAATTTTATAGTAATGGATTACGTTATGTGTGGTCTTCCTATCTGGCCTTTAGGTAGCATATTTTGCAAGTAAAGCCCCATATGTATGTATACATCACACACACACAAAAAATGGCTGTTTAGGAGAGGAGGTGCAACTCAGTTTTTTATACACCATTTAAAGGATGTTTAGGTTATTTCTAATT
The DNA here is from genome assembly GCF_007827085.1 of Peromyscus californicus insignis. Taxonomy (NCBI): domain Eukaryota; kingdom Metazoa; phylum Chordata; class Mammalia; order Rodentia; family Cricetidae; genus Peromyscus; species Peromyscus californicus. The sequence goes on along the minus strand of NW_026294436.1, from coordinate 11,295,304 downwards.
TTTTTTATTATATGACTAATGCTGTGAGACCTGTGCACAGCTCTTGTGTGGATTTGTACTTTCATATTCTTTGGAGTATGCCTAAGAAAAGAACTATTGAGCCCTGTGACGACCCTAACTTTAGTGTAGTTAGTAAATGGCATCTATTTCTTGAGGGGCTGCACCATCCTTACAATTCACCAGCAATGTAGGAGGCTTCAGTGTTCCCTCTAATCTCACTATACATTATAGTTTTTCTGTTTGATCACAGTTATGCCATTGGCTAGGGACTTTGGACTTCCATTCTCTAGTGACAAGTGATGTTGAAAATATTTTTATGAACTTGCAATTAGATGGCACTTCCATTGAGAAATAGCAACCTGAAACTTGGCCCATTTTACAATTAGATTATCTTTTTTTATTTTAAAAGATTTGGTGTGTGTGTGTGTGTGTGTGTGTGTGTGTGTGTGTGTGTGTGTGTGTGTGTGTTTATGTGGATACTTGCAGAGGCCAGAGAAGGAGTTGGATCCCCTGGATTTGTAGTTACAGGTGATTATGAGACACCTACCTTAGGGTTTGGAAATGAACTCAGGTCCTCTGGAAAAGCAGCAAGTGCTCTTAACCACTGGGCAGTCTTTCCATACCCAGTTTATATCTTATAAAGATACATTGTATTCTTGTAGCTTGTTATAATTCTCTCACTGATTATATGATTTACATTGTTTTTCCAAACTATGTAGTGCCCCCCCCCCCTGTTTCTTGACTGTTGTTTTGAGCGCGATATGGTTTATATGTTTTCTTCAGTTGTTCCTTGTGTCTTAGGACTAATATCTAAAAACTCTATTTAATTTCTAATTAACCTTGTTGAAAATAAGTGCCAATCACTGCCCTCCTAAGTCTCTTGGTTTGGGGGCTCTTCTCACAATGAGAAACTCCACAGCCATCTCCAATCAATAAGGGGAAACTGTCCCATGTTTCTTTAACACCAATCAATAAGAGGAAACTGTCCCATGTTTCTTTAACACAAGCCCATTTTAGCACTGAGTCTACTCGATGCTCTGTTTCCAAATTCCAGCTGATGCTTACACCCACTTTTTGCTTTAAGGGGGGCAGGCATCATAAAGAAACATGCTGATGCTCAGAGAAGAAAGTAGAGATACAGGAAAAATTAAGTGCTGAGAGCCTTACAAACAAGGATTAATATTTTAACAGGGGCAGGGGCACCCTGTGGTTCACATAGGAAATCAAGCCTGTTCTGAGGGCATAGCATCCACCCTTCACTTTCCCAGGATGGGGGTCTCCACATCACTGCATACATCCAGCCCCTCAAGGAAACAACATAAAACAACAAACAATGAAAAAACATGAGGCAAGAGTGATATTAATTTTAATGCGTTGGTTGTTGAAGCTCATAGCTTATCAGAGTTTAGTATGGATACAGATCCCCTGGTCACAACATGATCCTGACTCAGAGGGTCCAGGAAGGGCATATACTGCTTGAGGGTTCAAATCAGCCCTGAAGAGGTAAGCTTGCAAGGGTAACTTGCTGTTGTATCTGTTGAGCATGAGTGGAGGGTGGGTGGGTGGGGGGCAGACATCAGCTCTGTATGTGGGTGCATGGGTGTAGTTCCTGTGACAAATACCATAACAACATTTGGGGATCTTTAAGGGGAGAGACTACCTTTCAATATAGACCCCCAACCCAATATAAGACCTGATGGTAGAATCAAATAATCTATCCCATCTCATGAACTCCCCATTATATGCAGTCTGTGGTGCTTTCACAGTGAGTTTTGACAGAGGCGGAGACCTTTCTTAATTTCTGAGCTCTAGAGCACACAGTCTGATGCAGAGCTGATAGACACCCCACCATAATGATCAAGGTAGAATCACAGAGGTAAACCAGTTTCAGAGGGAACCAGCTCAGTCTTCGGAGACAGAAGTCTCAGAAGAGCTGAATTTGTTTAGGTTTCTGGTGCTTGCCTTTTCCTCCCCTGTGGTTTGTGTATTTATACAACCGTGTCGAGAAGACAGGAGCAGAGACTGAATTAGTCACTTTTCTCGTGTGAAAAGATGGCAGGCAAAGCTACCTAGAGAAAGAAGCATTTGTTTTTGCTCATAGTGTGAAGGTGTGTTTCGGAGTTAGGGCAGATAGTGTGAAGGTGTGGTTCCTTTTGCTGAGGGAGTCAAGATGGTTGCAGGATGAGGAAGCTGCTCAGACTCCATCTACAGTCAGGAAGCAGAGAGAAATGTAAATTGGTGCTCAGGTCACTTTCTCCTTTCTGTCAGTCAAAGACTCCACAGGAGGTACTGCCCACACAGTCTGATGCAGAGCTGATGGTGAGTCTTCAGACCTCACTTTACCCAGTGAGGGAACTTCCTCACAAACAGGCTCAAGGGCTCAAGGGATTGTTGTCTCCTAGGTGACTCTAGATCCTGTCATATTGACAATCAATATAACCATTAACATAAAAGCTCTGTCCTATTGTACATGTTCTGAATGATGAGTTTGCATTTCCAAAGATCTTCCTGACAGCTAGTGTACTTAAAATCAGAACCAGTTGATAATAATAGTTTCATCTACTAGAAAGAGACTTGGTGGTGCAAAGGTCTATGTTAAACTCTTAAAAACCAAAGTGCTGGGGCAACTGCTGACATTTCAGAAGCCAGGTGAAACCTCTGAAGCCCTTCCTTGGAGCAAGTGGGTGAGCACAGGATGCAGATCACTCACCTGGCCTGGCCCTGGACTCTCAGACTGGAGACATGCCTGGGGAAAGTGCTAACTGCCTGTTAGACCTCTTGAATACAAAGAACTGATTTGTAAATGTGAACTGACTTTCCTTCTCTGTCTAAAAAAAAAAAAAAAAAAAAAAAAAAAAAAAAAAAAAAAAAGGTAAGCCATGAGTTCTTCTGCCTGGCTTCCCTGGCATCAGACTTAATTTAGAATCATAACCCTGGAGGATCAGGTGACCCCTTAAACAGTTATTTCAGGTCTGAAAGGCAGCTCAATTGAGATACATGGGCAGGTGGGGACATAAGGCAGCATTAAGAGTTGTGATGTTTTCTTTTTCCTCTCCAGCTTGGGAGGGATACACTTTTCAACAGACTAACGTGTGAATACCTGCATAAAAGTCCCTAGCAGACCCTGGATCAGCAGCCTTGGAGTCTGGGAGTGTGTCTCACTCAAGACTGGGGACCTGGAAAACAGAACCCAACAGTATGTGTGTAATGTGTGGTAGAAGAACTGGAACTTAGATAGACTGAGGCTGCACATCCTCTATGCCATTTACAGCTTCTCTGAGTAATAAGTATGCAAGCTGTGTATCGAAGTCTAGAATGAAAAAAAGGACTAATGGCGTTATCTGTGTTGCCTGATAAACACTGTATGTTCGCTAACATTTGTATTTCAGATAAATGACATTTTTAGTATAATTATGGATATATATCCAAATATACATGCAAATATTATATGAATCATACTTACACTATAAAGCATTCAGTGTTTGTCAGAAATTCTATGAATGGAACCCACTGTATTTTCACCTGCTATAGCTGAGTAAGCCAGATGCAGCACAGGACTGTTCATGGTGAAGCTGAAGTAATATTATCTCAAGAAAATCTTGGCAGCTCTTTAATTGTGTAGAGTTGGAAAATGAAAATAAATACATTTTGGAAACAGAGACCAACAGAACCAGAAATTCTGGGAGTGAGGCCCAGCAATCTGTTTTAACTACTCCTAGATGTGACTCTGAAAGTCTAAAGTTTGAGAATTACTGTACATATTTGCAGTGGCCTGGAAGGTGTGCACACATCTGTCCTACAGTCCAGCAATCCCACTTGTAAGTATGTGGCCAAAGACACGAGCACCTCTGCCATTCAAATGTTACGTGTATGCAACTTCCATGCTAGTTTCTCATAACTCAAAGCTGGACTATCCCACATACCTAGTAGAATAACAGATAAGTGTGTGTGTGTGTGTGTGTGTGTGTGTGTGTGTGTGTGTGTGTGTGTGTGTGTTATATGTGTGAAAGCATGTGGAGGCCAAGGATCAACCTTGCATGTTGATCCTCAAGAGCCATCCACCTTGATTTTTGAGACAGGTTCTTTTATTGGTCTGGAAATCCTAAAGCAGGCTAGGCTGGCAGGCTAACGAGCCACAGGGATTTATCTGTTCACACCTCTCCAGGGCTGAGAGTATAACAATGCACCAGCATATCTGGGTTTCTTTGTTCATTGAGTGTATGTGCTTGGTCCTTACATTGTTTCTGGGATTGAACTCAGATCCTTATCGTTGCACAGATCTACTGACTAAAACACCCACAGCCCACATTTCTCATCATCAGTGTTTGGTGACACCCATTTCTGTTCTTTTTCTCCCCGAGACCCTATCAGCATGATGCTTTTCTTCCCTGGTTGTCATGCTCTCCTCCTCTCAGGAACAAACACCATCAGCATGCTTTTTAACCTAGCCACTCTCTCCATTCCGTAGACCTCTTCAGCTTCCCTTTTACTGAGGTCCCTTTACCTGCTGCCAGGCCACATCCACTCCTTCTGTCTCTAAGTTCCTCCAGGCCTAATGTGCCCATCATACACCTAAATGTATGCTGTATTGGATTTGTATTGAACAATGTTAGTGTAAGTGGTACACCGCCTGCAATTTCAATCCATCAGAATCACAGGTAAGATTTTCTGTCCCTCCATGGAATTATCTTTCCTCAGCAGTGTCATCTAAATTTGAATCATTTTCTCATAGGTACTGTGATTGTAATTTGGTGTCAGCTTTGAAAGCTTAGGCTAATTTAATCATTCTACTGATCAGAAGTAATACACTGGGTTGTTTGTCTAGTAGTATATGTGGTCTGTGCGCACATGTACATGTGTAATGCCCTATGAGGTGTGAATGTATTATGTGTGTGAATTCTCTGTGTATCATTTATTTGGGATATGGGATGTGTGGTATGCATGTGTGGTTTGTATGTATTGGATGTGTGTTTATGTGTGTGTGTGTGTAGGTGTAGGTGTGCAGTGTTTGTGGTATATGTGTGTGGATGATACATACATGTGTGTGGGAGGAATGTATAGTATATGGATATGATGTGTGGTATGTATTGTGGGTGTCATACACATGTGATGCATAGAATGCGTATAATGAGTATGTTTATTTTCTGTGTACTTAGTGGCTGCACCTGAATCTACCGATATTTTTAACTACTTTCTGCAGTCCAACAGCCCCACAGTCAATGCCCCAATGCTCACGCTGTGACCTGGTGGGATTTCCAGTTTGCCAGCACAGGCTCTGCTGCTGCCACCAACTGTAGTTTTTAACTAAGTCTCTATTGTTCTATTTACCAATAAAGACTTGGGAGTCAGATGTTGGGATGAAAACCTACTAGCTCACAGAGGCTGAGAGCAACCAGCTGACTTTCTTGTTTGGCCAGAGACCCAGCAAGAGATTGTCTCTGTAGTTGTCCCAAACGAAAAGGCCTCGAAATTCCAAGTCCCTCCCTTCTCCTTTCTGTAACATGAATCTTAAAAGGTCTTATTAATAAAAACAAACCTGGAAGCCAGGTATTGGGGTGAATGCTGGAAGATCAGAGAAGCAGAACAAGCCACAGCTTCCTCACCTCGCCAATTCCTCAGCTGATTCTGTTTCCTCAAACTGGAAGCCTCTGAGTCCTCATCCAAATGGATCTCAGCTGAACTGCTGCTCAAAAGCCTAAAAGCTTAACAGCTCTAGTTCCTGGTCCTCACACCTTATATACCTTTCTGCTTCCTGCCATCACTTCATGGGATTAAAGGCGTGTGTCACCATGCCTGGCTGTTTCCAGTGTGACTTTGAACTCACAGAGATCTGGATGGGGATCCGGATGGATCTCTGTCTCCAGAATGATAGGATTAAAGGTGTGTGTGCCACTGTTTTCTGGACTCTAGTGGCTGTTCTGTTCTCTGACCCTAGGTAAGTTTATTAGGGTGCACAATATATTGGGGAACACTATCACCACACCTTTCTTTGTGTCTCTCTATCTTCCTGGCTCCTCTGTCCTCTCTATGGCTCCTTCCCAGCTCCTCTGTACTCTCTGTCAACTAGTTGCTGGCTCTGCCTCCTAACCCAAGGTTGATTTTATTAACACAGCCTCGGATTTCACAGTGCAAACAAACATCCCACAATATGTGTTTGTATAGATGCTTTATGGGAGATGGATGTCTGTGTATGGTGTGTATGTTTGTGATATGTGTATATAGTTTATGTATAATGCACGGTGTGGTATATATGTGATATTTGTGATGTGTTTATGTAAGTGTGATAAATTTGTGTGTGTGTGTATTGTGTGTGGTGTATGTAGGAGTATAAGGTATGTCATATGTGTGTATTTGTTTTCAGGTTCTGTCTCTAAATCAACCATATGAAAATTTCTGGGTCATTTTTGGCCTGGCAGTCTAAATTTTGAAGCATTGTCTCTATGAATTTTATGGGGAAACAAGTTTGAGAATCTCCTCATTGCATGTTAAGTCAAACAAATCTAAGGCATTTAAAACATACATCGGTATCCCTGAATAATTTACTTAGTGTCTTTTGAGAATGAAGGTCTTATGACAAAGATATTTTCTGGAAACTGTCTAGCATTCTAATGGGCAGCTGGGGCAGAGAAACACCATGAAATACAGTCTTTTTTTTTTTTATCAAGACAGCTGAACAGTCTGAAATTAGTGAATTTGGCACAAAATATAGTCATAGATGTTTCCTGTGTAGTGATGTAGGGACTCTAAATACCAAAATAAAATTCATGTGTATATGTGCACACTTAAAAAGTATAGAAAAGTAATTAAAGCCATCATATGTCCAAGTTCTCTGTGGCCTCTGCTCCTATTATAACTGTTTATAACAAAATTGCTTTAATATTTTATGTCTTAAACATACTTTTCTGGTTAATGAAAAGCATGTATGTGAGCATGTGTATTACATGTGAGTCTACTTTTGCTAAAATATGACTTTAAAGAATGCACACAATTGCATGGGTGCAAACAGTTGCTTAGCTGATACATGTTTTCCCCGTTGCCAACAGAACCACCACAAATATTCTCACATTAATCTGTGTCTACACTAGTCATTTGCCAGTCTTACACACATGTACATGTAGACTGTCTGAGTTCAAAAGTGCCTGTGCACTTTTCAGTACTTCTTTAGGATAACACCAGCAGAGCACACAGGAATAAAATTCCTGTATTAATTGCTGCAATGCATGTGATTTATTAGAAACATATTTTAGTTGCCTCATTTTTGAAGTTAGAATCTTGTACATATTTGTTTCAGTTTATTCAGTATTATCAATATTTTGGAGGAATGTATTTGTGTTGGACATAATTACCTCTTGTAATCAAAGTACAGATAACTACTTATTCTTTTACTTTTAAAATTTTTGTGGCTTACTGTGTAGATTATATTTTTTCCATGGAATTGATTGTGGACACAGAAATATATATTATTTAGACTATATTGAAATGTGTGGTTAAGGAATTGCTTTATTTGTTTCTAGAATGACTTCCATTTCCTGAGCAATATTTTTACAATAATTTTTCCCTAATCTTGTTAGGTTATGTAGTGCCTTTACTATATACTAAAATTTGTCTTCACTTTTTCTTTCCCGTTTTCTGTTTTGTTTAATTGACCCATCTTTCTGGCCTGATTCCTATTTCGTGCTGTTTAAATTCCTTAAACTTAATAGAAGATATGAATATCAGACAACATAAACCCTTCTTATTTCAGCCATTCCATGCCAATCTTAAGGTTTCATTTATAGTTTAAGACAATGAATAGTAAATCAAAGATATGGCTAAGTTCCAAAATTAATTTATATTGATATCCAAAGGTAATTAATCTAATTAAGATGTTCCTTTCAACTTTGAAGAAATGACTTCAGATTCTTCTTTGCACATTCTCTATGGAATTTGTGTTCAGATATCTTTAGAATATATATGTTTGTCTGTCTCTTTCCTGCCTCCTCTGCTTAAATATTAACTTTACAAAAAAAATCTTGGTTCCAATGTGGATCATTCCTAATAAATATTATTTAAATCAATATGCTATTCCAATAGATAGCACAGACACAAAATTCAATTTTCATCAAAATTTGCTAGAAAATACCTATTACAAACAGAGTCATATGAATTAACAGTAGAACTGAAATACAAGCCTCCAGGTTTTTCCCTGGACTGCATGGGAAAGGACACTTCTCCTGGTCTCTTGAGATATCTCCTTGGACCACCTTGTTAAAGCATTCTCTCATCTGTTTTAAAAAGAGTTATTTTATTTCCATGTCTCTCTATATATGTGTATATGTGTGCAGGTGTCTGTGGAGGTCAGGAGAGAGCTTTGGATCCTCTGGAGTAGGAGCTACAGGCGATTGTGTATTACCCAACAAGGATGCTGTGAGCCGAACGCTGGTTCCTCTAGAAGAGTAGCAAGAAACCCTTAGCTGTTGGGCATCTCTCCAGCCCCTCTGTGAACTTTTGTAAACTTGTGTTCTAATCCATGGCAGTTGTGTCAAAGTTCGTAACATTCATGTAAACAATTATTTCTCAAGTGCTACCTCTGTGAAAGTAAGAATAATCAGAGGTTAATGTGCAACCTACTTTTCAGTTTCTGGATCAAGGCTGTGGAGATGAGACTGTGAAGTTCTTAGAAATTGCTCTTGAACCCAGAAGCTCACCAAGCTGTTTGATACACAACCCTTTTTGTAGTCAGTCTGTGTTGTTATTTTTAGGTCAATACAGTGATCACTGTGAGTCTAGACACACGATGTATTATAAGAACAAACAGAATGCATCTGGCTATGAATGAGAGAGAGAGAGAGAGAGAGAGAGAGAGAGAGAGAGAGAGAGAGAGAGAGAGAGAGAGAGAGAGAGAATGATACCAGATTTGACAGCCCAAGGCACTGATAAAGAAACTGCACTGTAAAAAAAATTTTTGGAGCTAGCTTAGTTAGTGCTGTGGCAATCAGTTTATGTTTAAATAACAGGATCTCCACCAGAAACCAGTAAGAAAAAAACCACATTTTATTAAAATTCCTATGTTTGTCTTAGTTATGTCAGTGCCAAGCACAGTGAATCCTCGATCAAGATCTGAGGCTAGGTTTTTACCTCTTATTGAGGGAATATCGATTAGAAAGAAAAAAAATTAAAATACTGGACTTAGCTAATACAACATGAAGTGATATACTGCCACCTTGGCACAGGCACTAAGGGAGTAGTATTGTGATTTCCTTTGACTGTTGTTTATGTCTGTGCCACACACATTTTTTCCTGCCAGTGCACTCTAGTCTCTGGCCTCTTAAAATGATGAAAAGCTGTAATTTTTCTTAAATATATCTCCTAAGTCACTAATTACATTTTCTAGACACTTATATACTTATTCATCTGTCCACAGCTTGTATTTTACAGAGGCCCCATTATCAGCTCCATAGTCCCCCACAGTACCAAGGCAAGGCCACACACCCACTGCTAAATAACTTCACTGCACTTTTTCCCTTTCCAGGAACTTGTTTTATTGATCACTTAAGGAGGGTTTAATTGTAAAAGTGCTAAATGGAAATTCAAAGAGTGTGCTCCTTTTTCTTAAATTTGCCATCAGTTCTGTTCTTGAAGCATGTTGTGGAGCTTGTGATGTTCAAGACATGTGCATCATATAGACTCTTCCCAACTCTGTGGGTGGCACCAGTCTTAGGGACCAGTCTTGTTGTCAAGTGTTAACTCCCAGGGCATTTGCAGAAAGGCTCAGATTGTATTTGGTGACTCTTGACTTCCAGCTGTCTTCTCTCAAATAGATGTCACTCAGTTCTAAAATGGAAAGATCAAACAGCTATCCAGAGGAGGCTCTTTGTGCACCCCTACTCCTTTCCATAAATAAGACAGATAGATGTTACCTTGAATATTACAGACTGGAGGAAAGGCTGTTTCATCAACATTATCCTAGAGGGGGCTATACGAATAATAAAAAGCATACTAATAACCCAGAATATTCCATTATCTTCATAGAATTAGTTTTATTTACCCGTATTTTATGTATATGAGCATTTGCTTGGAGCTAGGTATGTACTTCATGTGCCAGCTTGGTGCCCTTGGCAGCCAGAAGAGGGCACTGGAGCAGAGCCTATGGTGCTAGAGTTATAGGCAGTTGTGGACCACCATGCAGGTTTTGCGGTCTGAACTTGTGTCCTCTAAACTATTGAGCCATTTCGCCAACTCCTCTGGGTAATTCTTAATCTCTGTAAATAGAGAAAATGTAGCTCAATGGTCCTGAAAGTCACTGTATTCCAATAGATGCAGAATTTTGAAGTTAATTCAATATCATAATATAGTGTTTTATCACTTTATCTTTATTTTATGCATGCATGATGTGTAGTGTGTGTGCGCGCACATGCGTGCATTCATGTGTGCAGGAGAGCACATGTGCAGGTAAGAGGACAAACTTGGGTGTCAGTCCCTACTTTCTGCAGTGTTTGAACCAGATCTCTGTTGTTTTCTGCTGCAGGTGCCAACATAGCTGGCCTGAAGCTTGCAGAGGGTCCTCTGTCTCTGTCCCCTATCTCTGTGTATTGGCACTAAGGTCACAGACATTTGAACTAAACATCTGGTTTCCATGTAGATTCTGAGAATCCAAGCTTAGGTCCTCAAGCTTGTATGGAGTGTTTTCACCCATGGTGACATTTCTCTAGCCCAAAAATAATCTCTTGAACATGAAATAGTTAGGTATCATTTGATAACCATCAGAACCAAATAACAGAGTTAGTTTAGACAAGAATTTGGAAGAGCACAGCTGTGGATGTCATTGGTTATAAGGTTAGTGATGACCAGCTATGACCTCCAGAATATAACACTAAGTTCTAAATATACTGAAAACATGATGAGATGTTTTCCTCATCTTTTTTGGCAGTTTGATGACATGATGGTTCTCAGGTGAGCATTTTGTAGATGATAGCATTATATTGCAATATCAAAAGCCTGTACATGTCTGTTCCAGAAGATGCCAAGAAACACTAGGAGATGGGGAAGGTTTAGAAAATTCCATCCTCAAATTTTTGAGGGAAAAAATTAATAAGCAGAGATTGTTACATGGAGCACAAGTGAATTCTGTTCTGAATGCATTTTCAAATCAAAGCTTATGGGATTAAAACATTAAAATGGTCACTTTTATAAGAGGATGGTAATGAAAAGACTGAGTCCAGATGGAATATGTCAACTCTTCCTTTTGATTACATTGATCATCTATTATTTTTCTTTATCACTTTTATGCAGGTACAGTTACTATCTCAGTTATGTTTCTATTGCTGTAAGTAGACACCATGATCACAACTTCTTTAAAAAATAATTTATTTATTTTACATCCAACCATAGTTTCTCCTCCCTCCTCTTCTCCCAGTCCCTTCCCCCCAGCCCTCCCCTGTTCCCACCCCCCAATCCACTTCTCCTCCATTTCTGTTTAAGAAAGGGCAAGTCTCCCATGAGAATCAACAAAACACGGTTTATCAAGTTGCAGTATGTTCTCTATGTTTTAAGGCTGGGCATGGCGGCCCAGTATGAGAGGTAGGATCCCAAAATCTAGTAAAAGAGTTGGAGACAGCCCCTGCTCCCACTGTTAGGAGTCCCACAAGAGGACCATGCTACACAACTGTAATACATACGCAGAGTGCCTAGGTCAGTCCCATGCATACCCACTGGTTTTTGGTTCAGTCTCAGTGAGCCCTTAGGAGCCCAGGTTAGTCGATACTGTGAGTTTTCTGTGGTGTCCTTGACCCCTCTGGCTTCTATAATCCTTTACTCCCCTGTCTGGAGGATTCTCTGAACTCTGGACCACACAAGTCTTTTACAGGAAACATTTAATTGTGGGTTGGCTTATATACAGTTCAGGGTGTTAGTCATTATTGTCATGATGGGAAGCATGGTGACATGCAGGCGGACATGGAACAGGAGAGGTGGCTGAGAGTTCTATACTGGGATAGGCAAAGAGCAGTGAGAGTGAGAGAGAGAGAGAGAGAGAGAGAGAGAGAGAGAGAGAGAGAGAGACAGACAGACAGACAGACAGACAGACAGACAGACTGGCTTGAGGATTTGAAACCCCAAAGCCCATTTCCAATGGCACACTTCCATCCATAAATCCACATCTACTCTAATAAGGTCACACTTCCCAATAGTGCCATTGCCTCTGAGCTTACAGGGGCCATTTTCATTCAAACCACTACATAGACACTCAGCATTGTTTCCCACAAGGCACATTAACTATTTTTTCTGATGTTTGTGTCTAAATGCCTGACAAAAGCATCTTCAGTATGGGAGGGCTTATTTTAGCTCTCAGTTTAAGAAAACAGTGCATTATGGTAAGGAAAACATGGTGTCAGGACTGTGAGAGAGGTGTTCCCATTGCCTCCACAGGCAGAAATGAATGCTGATGCTCAGCTGGCTTTCTCTTTTTTATTCGTTTTAGCACCTTAGGTCATACATACACACACATGCATACATACATACATACATACATACATACATACATACACACTTGTACGCATGCACACAAGCAAGTGTGTGCATATGTGCACGCACGCTCATGCCCACAACACACACACACACACACACACACACACACACACGCACACGCACACGCACGCGCACGCACACGCGCACACACACACACACACACACAAACACATTCCTGAATGCAGTTACAGAAAACTTTGCAGCCTAAAGTTTTGCCTTTTGTTGTTACATCACTTTCTCTTTTTTTTTTTTTTTTTGGTTTTTCGAGACAGGGTTTCTCTGTGTAGCTTTGCGCCTTTCCTGGAATTCACTTGGTAGTCCAGGCTGGCCTCGAACTCACAGAGATCCGCCTGGCTCTGCCTCCCGAGTGCTGGGATTAAAGGCGTGCGCCACCACCGCCCGGCTACATCACTTTCAATAAAGGCCATCATGCAGTTGGAGAGTTGGCTCAGCCTGCTCCTCCGGAAGACCTAAGTTTAATTCCCTATGAATATAGCTCTAGGGCGAGCTGATACCCTTTTCTAGCCTCTGAGTGTACTACCCTCATGTGCACATACCCTCGTACACACACACACACACACACACACACACACACACACACACACACACACACACATGCATAAATAAGAAAATACATTTAAAAAAGGTATTATGGCTCTAGAATATTCCATTGTATTACATGCACATGCCACAACACAGCTGTGGAGGTCAGAGGGACTACTTGCAGGAATCATGTGTCCCATGTGACTCAGGGACTGAATTTAAGGGATTGATGGCAAGCTTCTTTACCCATAGAGCCATCTCACAGGTTGAACACTTCTGTTCTCTAAGTACCTACTTCTCACCAATACTGGCAAACTTGGCCCATGAAAATTGCTAAACATTCCTATATAATTTCAAATGCCAATTATTTCTCTGAATTCTTTACTGGTTTCTGATACTTTAGAAGAGTGATCAACATGCTATCCTTTCTACAGAATCATAAAACAAACAATGACCATCACTGAATGAACACTTCTTTTTATAAAAGATTTTACCATTGGGTTCAAACCCAGGGCCTTGCACATACCAGCAAGTGCTCTGCTGCTGAGCTACACCTCCCAGCCCAAGCACTTAAGATTGTTACTGGGCACTTTGTCCACATTATCTATATCATTTAGGCACCAAAAAGTATTACAATATAGAAGTTGAATTTGAAGAACAATTAATAGCTACTTAACATTTTGTGAGATTTTCATTTTTGTAATGTTCTTATCCAAAATTGGAATTGAAATTTATTATGTTACTTCTGTGATCTGCAGTATTGTCCCCTCTTTTCTATATTATTTCACTTCTGTATTGCCAATGGACTTCCTTGTCTTGATTGATGGATTTTCAGAATATCTTGTATTTAGACTTGGGCAATTTCATCTATGTAATACTGTTTCTTAATCATAATCCCCAATACTGCTGACTGTTATGCCCAGATCATGGGGACCCCTAAAAGATGACCATGGAGACTGAATCCCATATGTTAAACCAAAGAGCCTTTATTCAATTGGAGTTGGTCTCTCTGTCTGTCTGACACAGTGGTGAGAGCAGAGAGCCTGAGTCAGGCCTGGGTTGGGTCTTTATCATAGCAGAGGTTGGGTTGAGGGAATTTCCAGGGTTCAGGATTCTGATTGGCTAACGTTCGTCTAGGGGTAGCTTGGTAAAAGGGGGAAATAGGTCTGTGCTAGGCTCAGGGATATCTTGTGGTCTTATCTAATCTTAAAGGTTAGAAGGTTTGGGATGTCAGGTATTTCCCCTTAGATATTATTGGTCCATCCCTGGGTGGATCCCTGGGTAGTGTCAGCTTATGGCTTTTCCTGGGTCTGAGTGTTGAATGCCAGTAAGCCAGTCACAGCAGCTGTGTCTGGGCCCCTAAGCCTATCATGGCAGTTGTGTGACCATCCTGCTTTGGACCCTACACACTGACCTCTAGCATGTTGATAGGTTTAATCTTTTATGGGTTTTGTGCAGGAAGCCATAGCTCTAATGAGTTCATGAGTATAATGGCCTTTAATGTCCAGAAGAAAGCATTTCACAGCCTTTCTACTCATCTTCCAGTTCTGACACGCTTTTTGACCCTCTTCGATACTGTTCCTTGAGCCTGGATGTTTAGTTTAAGGCTGATAGCTCAACAGTTACTTATTCTCAGCACTTTGACCAATTGGGAGTATGTACATTAAGTATCATTCCCTGAAGGGAGAAGTTTCTATGACCAAAGCTGAGAATATCATTGGACAACTGCACTAGGTTCCACCCTCAGACCCTGTGACTTCCAGGCATGGCCTTTTGTCTAGATAGAAATTCTTTCCTGAGGGCCATAGAATCAACCTGAGGTTCCAGAATGAATGCATGCCTTCTTACTCCTTTACATCCTTTCAGAAACCAAAGGATGACGTCTACGTCAACTTTTTCTTTTGATTACATTGATCATCTATTATTTTTCTTTATTATTTTTGTCCAAGTACAGTGACTGTCTTAGTTCAGGTTTATATTGTTGTGAAGAGACACCATGGCCACAGTAACTCTTATAAAGGAAAACATTTAATTGGGCCTGGCTTACAGGTTCAGAGGTTTAGTCTCTTATCATCATGGTAGGAAGCATGGCAGTGTGCAGGCAGACATGCTGGAGAGGTATCAGGATCTGCAGGCAGTAGGAAGAGTGAGACATTGGGCCTGGCTTGAGCATTTAAAACCTCAAAGCCCACCCCCAATGACACACTTCCTCCAACAGTGCCCCACCTTCTAATCCCTGTCAAGTAGTGCCACTCCCTAATGACCAAGCATTCAAATCTCTGAGCCTATGGGGCCCTTTCTATTCAAACCAGCACAAATGGCTTGTTAATGTGCTCTTCATGAAGAGTTTGACCTGTATTGGGGAGGTATGGGATGTGATCTTAGTTTCCCTAAGGGTTTTGGAGGAAGTCTGTGTCAGGCTCATACCGGACTCATCAACAGTTTCATTTAACCCTTGCTTGCGAGTTGTTATAAAGAGCCAATATTAGTTATTCCTGGGATATTTGGAAGAGTTCTCTAACAAAGACTGAAGCTTCTGTAGCTTTGTTTTTCCCACAAGATTCTTTAATGTCCATGACTTTCCAAGTAGACCTTGGAATGTTTGCATTTTGTAAATTGTGTGCTCTTGTTAAATATTGCTGTTCAATCAACATGAAAAGTCCATGGAATTTTTTTAGTGTGTTGTTCAGTTTTTCTTTGTTTCATCACCCAAGTACAGAAATAAATATTGTCAAAATATTCAAGTAAAGCTTTAAAATTCGGGGCTCAACTTTTGACTCAATGGCTACTACTTTATATGTTCTGGGTGACACTTGGTGGCTTATATAGATATTAGTGGTTATGTTCATTTCTATGTAAAGATTCAACATTATTTTTATTTGTGTATATATATCATATGTTTATGATATGTGGGTACCCATGGAGGCTAGAGGAGGGTGTTAGATCCTTTGGAGCTGGATTTATAGGTGTTAGTGAGCTTCTGCTGGATATGGGACCTGGAAGCCTTATACCAAAACTGTTATAATAGTAAGTTCTCTTAAATTCTGAGCCTCATTCCAGGTTATTGATGATAATATAGCATCCACTAACTTACTGCAAACCACAATTTTCTTTTTATTAATGACAAGAAAATATAACCAAACTTCTTTTTCATAATTTTGTTCTGATAAACATTTTCCCATCTTGGTATTATTTAAATTAAAATTATTTTGAGATAGGGTCTACTATATAGGTATAGCTCACCTGAACCTCACTATGCAGACAAGGCTAGCCTCCAATTCTCAGAGATGATCTTGCTACTCAGTATATACACAATTCAAAAAAAGGATGTATTACTTTATAATTATGTATAAATGGTAGAATCAATTAATATAGTTAAGCTTTTAGTTTATACTTTCATATTTTCCTTTTGTTCCTTTCTGATGCAGTCATATTTCAAAATCTGTTCAAAAAAATAAAATAGATACAATTTGGGAATGCTGGGCACTCTAAAATCCCATTTATTTTTCTTAAACATTGGCTTTGATGACCATGCATGTTCAGTTCAGTGTCTCCTGTTTTTGACACATGCTTTTTTGTGAATGTAAGCTGTTTTCTTCAGGAAGCTTGTAGAACTTCATTTTGGGATTTTTATGTGATGAAAGTTCATATTTTTTTGTAAGTCTGCCCCCAGCCCTTATTCATAGTGTTATGAACCCTTCTCAGCTGCTCTTTCAGCTTTCTTTAGCTCTCAAAATTCCTGCTTGTTATTTATTCAGTTATTCCCCTCTTTAGTATTTCAATAGCCGGGACTTCTATTAATGAATGTTGACTTTTCTATTTCCCATATCTCTTATATATTTTTCATTATTTCTGCCTTCTTTATCCCTTTAGCTGCCTCCTGCAGTATTCTTAGACTTAATTGTTCAACTCACTGGTTTGTTATTTAGCTGAATATGGCCAGAGAACCCTTCAATTAACTTCTTAATTCACTTTCATATTTAATTATTTTATTTGTTTTAATGCTCTTTTTGTATTTCTTTCCCTGTATTAACCCTTATCTCAACACACACGTTTACTGTACCTTTAAAAATTATTCTTTTATCTGTTGTTGCATTTTAGTGTATTATTATTTGGTTGGTCTTTAAAAAAAAAAGCTTACTTACCCATCCATTATCTTGGATTCCTGCTCTGAAGGTAGGTTTGTGGAAAAACCTTCACCTTCTTGAGAACCTTCTGCAAGGTAGATGAACTGACCAGAACTTAAATGGAGTGGAGAGGTTTAGAATGTTGCACACTCAGCAGTGTGCTCCGAGTGGTGGGAGAGGGAAAGGCTGCTGCAGGTACTATGGCTGGAAGAGCAGTCTGGACTGGATTTTTTTTTTTTTTCCAGATTTAAATTCTGTTTTTATTGTGGGTGGTTAATATCTATAGTGTTTATCAGTAAACATGAAGCCACTCATACACCAGAGAATATTTGACTATCCATCCACAATCCCATTTTATCTTTTACCCTATTTTTGCAAGACAGGTGCTCTGCCACTTGGGCACATTTCTAGTCTTCATTTTCCATGGGAAGATACTTTCTCAAGGGTAATGTCAATAGGATCTCACCATGTGTTGTCTTTCTTATTTTATATAAAAGGAGAACTGTAGACAAATTCTAAATGGTCTTAGTAAATAAGAAACACAGAGCCAAATACAGAGTTAAAAGTCCAAGAAATCAGAGCACTAGTGAAGAGCCAAGACAGCCTTATCTTGATACCTGGCTGTTGTCTCTTCTCTAGAGAGAGAGAGACCTTCTTCCTGTGTGACTTGTCTTTTTTTTTTCCCCCCTTTTCTATTTTAATAAAAAGGAAAAAAAAGAAAAAGGTTATAACTAACAAAAGAAAAACTATATACAAAAGTACAATGACTATATACAATATATACAAGTAATAAATGTCTAAACAATGTCTAGTCCATTTGTATTTGACAAATTCAGAGAAAATAATTTCATTATCTATCCTATTTTGTTAAGTCCAAAATGTATCTAATTCACTTTCTATCCTAATTAATCTTCAACTATAACTAACTAACCTTCAACTATAACTAACTAATCTTCAACTCCCTCAGAGACCCAAGAAGGAAATAATATTAGCTAACAAAAATAAAAACAGAAAGTGCATGCAAGCAACTTCCAAAAAATTTGTGAGTTGACAGAAACAGCCAGCTGCCTGGACAGTCACCTGAGGTTTCTCCACAGTGTTGGGGCATCATCTTCAGCCTATAGGCTTAGCATATCTGACAGACTCATTTGTGAAGTAGGATGTACACAAGGTCGACAGTTCAACCTCACATTGGGTGAGAGCAGTCCATGTACCAGAAACACCTGAATTCCACTAGTGTCATGTCATGATTCAGGAACCCTTTGCATCTCTTAAGGGTTTTTAGTCATTGGTGTCAATTTGTGAAGATGAGTGTATTTTACTTTAATTATTTAGGTTAGTATACAAAATGGTGGATTTCATTATGGCTTGTTCTAGACATGCCCCTGGGTACTTCTTTTTACTTTGTCCTCTTGCCTCACAGCCTTCACTTACACTGCCATATCTTGACTTTTGTAGGAAAAGTATAACACCCTATAATTGTTAGAGTTTAACATCTATATAGCATATTGTAGTCTGTTTAGTTACCTGGTTTCTAAGGAGACACATCATTTGTGAATTTTGCTTTTTTAGTGTGTGTGTGTGTGTGTGTGTGTGTGTGTGTGTGTGTGTGTGTGTGTGTGTAGGCCAGATGACAATCTTGGGTGTCATTCCTCAGGCACCATCCATGTTTTGTTTTAAGACAGGGTTGCTCACTGAACCTGTAACTCATCAATTGATTAGTCTAGCTCATCAGTGCTCTGGGGATCTGCTTGGCCTTGCCTCCCCAGTGCTAAAATTACAAGCATCCAGCAGCTGACCTGGTGTTTTTATGTGGTGGGTTCCTGGGATAGAACTCAGGTTCTCCTACTTATGAGGCAATCCTTTAACCAACTGAACCATCTTCCCAGCTCCCAAGGAGACAACATTAACAAAAGAGAGAGACATTTCTGTTCAGTAGGAATTACTTTTCAAGATCAAAGACAGGGTTGGCATCATTTCAAAGATTTGAAAATAAATGATATGGAAAAACAATATAGAACAAGGAGACAGATGTGAGCTCATTTCTGGTGATGAGCTTCAGTGGGCCACTTGTTTGGTAGGCTGGCCTGACATTTACATTTATGTCAAATGCATGGATCAGAAGAAGAACATCTCTTGTTGGGAAGACAGTGGCAAGTTATGATGCCACAATGGCACCTAATTGTTATGAGCTATTGCTCCAGAATGTCAGTGAGGGGCTGCATTGTTCAAAATCTGGCACTGGCAACATTATTAAATTGGTTTGTTCATGAGGGAATACAGTACATTAGTGAGCAATTCAGCCATGACTGAGTACGTGTATTAGGAAGCATGTCTTGGTAAGTTTCTGACATTGTAAATCAAAGCAAGATTTAGTGAGCAGCATTCCTCAGAAGGAGTGCTCATATATTTACCAGGCTTAGCTCAAGGAAGCTCAGCTTTCAATCATATTTGGATCGGTATTTCATTTTTATAATTTGTTTTATGCTGTTGTCATGTTTATTATATTTGGTTCTCGTACAGGGAACTATGTAAGATGAGTATGATTAGAACTCAGTGATAAAAACACAATCCCTATAGATTTTTATTGGATTTCTCTCATGCTTAGTAAAGAAGTAGCATTTACTTTTTTTTCTTTTAATCACATATTTTTAGAAAGTGATTAGAATCATCTGACTTTGGCTCTGAGTTTATTTCCCAGGTTACTTCTATAAGTAATTAGATTATTAGATATAAATCTAAACCTTGTGAAATATTCTCAAATGTTGGAAGGATAGGAAAAGTTCTTCATAATGAGAGCACAGATTTCTTTTTAAAAACAATAAGATGAGAATTATTTACATATATTTTTAGAAACAAGCTCAAATAACCCTTGCTTGCATCAAGTTTATTTGGTCTTTTCAGTTTGAATAAATATGGTTTCTTCCATTTTTTACATTGTTTTGTGTTCATTATTTTCTCAATACTCATTTGATTTATATCAGAAATATTCTTCTATCTACCACCTATACCATTCTGTTTGCCTGTTGAAAACAGCTAGTATATCTGTTTATTTAAATACGTCCTTCTTGAGCTGGCAAGTGCTCAGCTAGTGAAAGCCCCTGCTACCAACCCTGATGATGTGAGTTCAATTCCTGGACCTCCATGATTAAAGGAGAGAACTAACAATTTATTTTCTGACTTTCACTTCTACTCTGTGGCATGTTCCCTCAACAAATGTGTGTGTACCTGCACACGCAAAGCAAACAAACAAGCAAATACATAAAATGTAATAAGATGTTTACATACTTTCTTCTCTTCCCCCAAATACATTAGCACACATTGAAAAACTTGATTTATTTAATAAGTAAATTAGTATATTAATTTATGATAGTAATGATACTAAACATAAGGATTCTAATATCCTATCACAGTTGCATTTTGGCTTGGAAATAATTATGTCATTAGAAATATATTTTTTTTGTTCTTTTGCTTTTCATTTTTAATTTTTAGTTTATTCTTTTTTCATTTTACATCCAACCACAGTTCCTCATCCCTCCCCTCCTCCTGCTCTCCCTACCTTCCCCATCTCATCCTCCATCTACTCCTCAGAGAGGATTGGGAGTCAACAAAGCCTGGCACATCAAGTTGAGGAAGGTCCAATCCCCTTGATAAATGTATTCTAAAAATATTTTTAATATAAGTGGTTTATTATGATTTGACATACCAAGACAATTATTGCAAAGTTAAAAATTTTAGTGGAGGACATGTTAGAAACATAAAATAATATAAATAGGTAATAAAAATGCATTATTGTTAAGAAAGATCACTGTATCATAATATTAGTGCTTAGACATATATTTCCTAATTACATGACACAAATGTACAGAAAAGTCACATATGTTAAACAGCCCTTTTTTTATATTCAGCAATACTTTTCCACACAATCACACGGAAGCACCCTGTTCCTCTATGTTAAAGACAATATCACACATGAGAAAGTGTTGGGTCATCCCACTTCAATGAAGATGATCTAGAAACTTCTTCACAGCCATCCTAGAGACTGAGTGTAGATGATCCTTCACAGACATACTCACCTCGCTACTGATGCTAGGTCCTGACAAGCTGAGATTATCAACCACTGCAGGCCCAAAGGCAGAGGTGCTGTAACACTGGTAGTTCAGGTACCAAGAAGTGTAAAGTGTACACTTTAAAAAAGAAGACAAATTTTCTCAAGACAAACATATATATTCTTACAATTACGAGATCATTTCAGGAACAACGCTTGCACAGGCAAAAGAAGGAAAAAGGAAACCTGGGTTATTTTTACTGTCAAACCTCAAACTACAAATGTATGGCCACAGTGTGATAACAGCTCAGGTATCAGCTGAAAAAGTCATTGCATTTATGCCATGTTTACATAGGGAAAAATTAGAATAGTCATCTTTGGAACTAGGTGGAGTTTTTGAGCAACTACTGTGGTGTTCAGAATACACACTATACCGATAAGGAGGTCTGTCTGCTGTACTGAGAACCCTAACTGACATACAGAAACATCGCAAAACAAGCTCAACTCTGCCAAGCACAGATTTAGTTTCTATTTAGTTTGTAAGGAAAGCTTTTCCAATTGCAAAGCTGCTTCTCTGTGCTCTCTTGCAGTTCAGAGGATGCACCTAAGAAACCACCTAGGAAATCTAAAGAACTTGGGGCATACCATTGCTCTCTACTAAGCAAGTGTTAAATGCTGCATCTCTTCTGGCAAAATTTTACCTCCTTATGGACAGAAAAGGCATTCTCTGTACATTTTCCTTACCTTCTTGTGTTGATTTAGCATGAGAAATGTCCTCCATAGTCCCATGGACACTTGGTCCACAGTTGGGGTGCACTGTTTGGGGAGGTCATTGAACCTCTAGGAGGTTCAGCCTTGCTAGAGGAAATATGTCACTGAGGGCAGGCATTGAGCGTTTATAGTCTCATCCTACTTCTTGTTTTCCTTCTCTGCCTCCTGCTGCTGTGCCCTGCCTTTCTTACCATGCTAGAGTCTATCCTGCTGAAACTATAAAATAAACAAACCCTTCCTTAAGTTATTCTCAGTCATGGTACTGGATCACACCAACCAAAGAGTAATTAATATTTTTCTCTTGACTTGGGCCCACATATTCATTCACTGATTCCCTTTTTGTCTGTCTCTGCCTCTGCTTCTCAGTCTGAGTCTGTTTCTCTGTGTCTGTGTGTGTCTATCTCAGTCTGTGTGTCTTCCTGTCTGCCTGTCTCTCTCTCTCTCTCTCTCTCTCTCTCTCTCTCTCTCTCTCTCTCTCTCTCTCTCTCTCTTTCTCTCTCTCTCACACACACACACACACACACACACACAGAGTGAGAGAGACAGACAGACAGAGACAGAGACACAGAGAGAGACAGAGACAGAGATAGAGAGAATTGTAAGAATCTTACAAATAAATACTTTATATTGAGACATTTCCATTTGGGGCAGATATTTTAGAGATCAGAGGGTTGTGTGATCTCAGTTTACAACACAGACTGTCAAAGATCTGTCTAAGCAGGTTTCCTAATGATTAGTAGCAGCTTATTAGTGTCACTTGTACCTGAACTGAATGTCATCTCTCCAGTGATGGACTGTGGACTGCACTCTCAAATGTGAGCTGGGAGAAAGCCTTCCTTGCTTAAGTAGCTATTTCAGGTATCTCTCAGAGCACTGAGGAAAATGATTCATACAGGACATCGTTAATGGAAGTGAAAGTGCTTGTATGTAGTAAACGCTTTCAACCCACTACAGTCAATCTGATAAACATGGTGACTACTGAGGTTAATGAGTGGTGAGCATATACAGCACAGGTAGACTGAAGGAAGAAATTGTGCTTGTCTTTCATGGGGAAACAAAACAAAACAAAATAAAACAAAGCAAAACAAAGGTTGGAGCTACTTAGAAGGACATGAAATAGAAAATGTGAGGTTTTTTATTTTAATTTTAGATGTTTTTCCCTAATATCCCCCCTTCTTACACCTGCTAGCATTGGCTACCCATGACAGAAACAATACAAAGTCAAAGGTCAGATAGGCTGTCATGATTGTACCCAGTAACCTAAATGCCTTTGAAAATAACACCAAAATATTAAATGATTTACATCTTAAAACTCTTTAAGAGCTTTCCAATCTTTTCTGGGATAATAAAACAGTGGAACTTGAGTTCTGAGAGCAATTCCTGCATGAGTCTAGCCCAGAAAGCTAGAGCTCTGAGCTGTGGTGCCTGCAGGCATTGTGTAGGTGATCTCATGGGGGTTTCAGTTACATTCTTAGAAGTCCTTCTTGGGCTTAGTGGTAGAGTGCTTACCTAGCATGCAAGAGTCTCTGGGCTTAATCTTAGCACCACACAGAAATCTGCCTTGTAACAGACCTAACAGCTCAAATACATGAAGGATCCAAGTAGCTCTACAACAAGGCAGTAAGTGATACAATTAGACAATGACTCAGGCCTGAAGAAACAGTTTTCAAAAAAACCATTCATATCACCACCAGATATATGAAAAAAAAAAAAAAGGAGCGTGTTAACTGTCACAAATTTGCAATTTTAAACACAATGACATGTCATTGCATACAGGTTAGAGAAGATATTTTCTAGAAAACATGAGAACATTCATTGGGCTGGGTATGGAAGACAGGAAATGCTTTATTTCTGGGAGTGCAAATTTACACAGCCATCATGAGACACAGATGTTGTCCAAACATCTACAAATAGAAATTTAATGATGTCCAGAAATCCCACTTCTGGGTGTACAGGCAATACAATTAAGACTATTATGTTAGACGCCATGTGTTTATTGTAGCATTGTTCACAACAGACAAGGGATGGATATAATCTCAATGTTCACTGGTAGACAGTGGGTAAAGAAAATGTATAGGTTAGGGGCGGTAGGGATGACTCAGTTGGCAGGAGCCATGTGACTTCTTTAGGGGAACAAGTCCTGAGAATAGCAAGAAGCTCTCTCTGTGGCAAGACCCTGGAGAGACCCTGACCCCTTTGGCAAAGCCTGTGGGCAGTTCGTTTTATAATTCTGGGCATGACCTCAGGAGCATATGTTCTACCTGCTCCCCTTGCTTTCACCGTGCTAGCCATATTGCTGGCTGCCTCTAGTTTCACTTTCTCAGAGTTACAGATAAAATAGCAATTACAAAAGGAAAACTTCCCCCTGATGACTCTCCTCTGAGTGAGCCAGAGGGGAAGTTGTTAAAAATATACAGTGGATCTGATTCAGCCCCTAAAGCCTTTGATGTTTCAAGGGTGACCATGAATTCAGAATTCTCAAGAACATGATGTTGCTTTTCCAACGTACCCTGTAACTATCCTGAAAGAGTCACAGTAGTTCATGAAGTTCAGTATTACATATTTGCATAACTGTTCTGGAAAGAATGATTTTAATTACAAAAGTCTTGGAGAAATGCTAATAAATAGATGATATCAGGAGTTAATGGGAACAGTCTAGGAACATGGAATGAAGCAGAATCATAGAAACCCACAATGCCCTCATTTCTAATAGCTGTGCCAATACTGTACGAAGTCGAGAGGAAAGAGACATGAGAACAAGGGATAAACAGTACCAACTATTAAGAGTAAGCTTCTAAGTTATGTTGTCCATAGGATAAATGGAAAAACCTGATGTATCCCCAGAGGAGATAAAGTCATACAGGAAGTAGAAAGAATTGATCCAGCTTCAGCTGGTGAGTTGATTGTGAGAACTCAGACCTTACCAAAGGTAAATATAACCACGAGAGGCAAAACTATGTCTCACTCTGCATGATGCTGTAACTGCAAATGCTGCCAACTGAGCACACTTTTTGCCTGTAGGTGTGCCTAGTTAGAAAACTGCCTTTGTGGCTCGCACTACTGCTTATGCTTCTAACATTAGAGCTATGGATCAAATAGGTAATGGTTACCAGTGAGAAAGTTAGGGGACAGAAGGAGAATGAGGTAAAGAAACAAACTGACAATTATTGTAGCCATTACTAGAAACTTAAGGAAACAAATTTGATTGTAAAACTTTGAAACTGTATAAATAAAAATGGCCCAGGCTATCCAGGGCCACTTGTTTGAAACAGGTGGTCATAGTCTCTTTGTTGAGCTGATATCACACATCCATCCCAGGAATACTTATTCATTCAAGAAGAAAATTCTGTCCTTTAACTTCATAGACTGCTTATTTTGAACATTTCTTAGAAATGGAATCATAGCTGATGTTTGCCTGTCTAGCTTGTTTCATTTACTGTAGGCTTTGAAAAAAAATTTTGGGCATATGAATGGGTGAATCAGTTACATGCATCAATCATTCAATCCTGTTATGTTTTCTTTTTTATTGAGAAATAATATTTGCACATCTCAGTAGGGTGTGTTATAGAAATTTAATAAATGCGTATAATATGCAATAATCAAGCCAAGAGAATAAACACTTCCCTTGGATTAAGCATCAATCAATCATGTAATAGGAACTCTGTGCTAACCACCTTGAGATGTGTCACACACTCTCACCATCAGTTACCCCTCTGTGCTGTTAAATCAGATTCCATTCTTCCTAACCATGCTTTGGAACTCTCAATTATTTCTGCCTTCTCTTCCCATTACCCTGCTCCACTCTATTATTTTCATAAAATCGACTGGTTCTTTTCCACAAATGAGTGAAACTTAGTCCTGTAGCTTCCTGTATCTAATTTATTTTGCTTAGCAAAATGATCTCCAGTTCCATTCATATTGTTGTAAATAACAGGATGCTCTCTCTTTTATATCTTAAGTAATATTCTATGTTTATAACATCATAAATTGCCAACCCATTCATCAGATGATTAAATTTAGCGTTGTTTACACTTTCTGATACCATGAATATTTCCAATTTGCATATTTATCTGAAACTTTCATTTTAATATTTATTTATTGCATTGTTTCTATCTGGTCACCTTTCTCTAAGATATTAGCCTCAAATTAGAACCATTGTAACATTAGTTAATTTTCATGTTTCTATGATAAAATAACCAATAAAGGCAACTTCATAACCAAAGGATTTATTTTAGCTCAACATTTGAAGGGCTATAGTCGATCTTGGTGGAGAAGGAAGGCATGGCCATGGGACCTTCAGGTCCTCTTCATATGGTATCCACAATCAGGGAGCAGAGAAAGATTAATTTTAGTGCGTATTTGACTTCATCCATTTTCCTTTTTCATTCAGTCCAGGAATGCTAGTCCATGGAAGGATGAATCCCTCTGCCTCATTAAAACCCTTCTGGGAACTCCCTGCAGATATGACTAGTGGTCAATCTCCTGGGGGACTCTAATCAAGTCAACTTGACTGTGAAGATTAGCCATCAAAGCCGAGTCTTAGAGTATATCTGTATATTTGACATGTTAAGGAACTGCCAACCTGTTTTTCAAGCTGTATGCTATATTTTATACATCTATTATAAACTATGAGGAGTCTATGTTTTCTACATCTCATCAGTGCTTAGCAATCCTCTGTCTTTTTCAGTATAGATATACTAAGGTATGTGTAGCCATATAGTTTTTGGTTTTGAAACCTATTTCATTATTCCTATTGTTGTCAAGTAGCATTTTTTTTTTGAAACAGGGACTCACTGTGTAGCCATAGCTGGCCTAGAATTTGATATGTAGACCAGGCTGATTTCAAATTCACAAAGATTTTCCTGCCTTTGTCTCCTAAATGCTGAGATTGAAAGAAGTATACTCACCCATCAATCCTGGCTCAAATGGCTTGTCATGTGCTTATTGTCCATTTGAAAATATCATCTGCTCAAATACTTTGCCCATTGTTTAACTGGATGTTTAATCTCTTTTATTGAATTATGTAGTTTATGTCACATATGTGGACTAGTTTAAATCTGTGGCTACCTAATTATTTAAGACGTTTAAGTTGACATTTTTAATTGAAAACTAGTTCGTGAGATCTCTGTTACTAAACCATGTTGACCATGCGCATGTGTACTGAAAGAGGATGTCAAATCGTTGATGCCACAAACAACAATAAGTTGATTTGCTATTTTGTATTTTCACTCCCTTCTAAAAGCAAGTAATGCATTGTAACACAAATTTTAAAAGGTCTTATAATTAAAAAAAAACCTGGTGCCAAATATTGGGATGAAAGCTGAAAGATCAGAGAAACAGAACAAGCCAGCCACAAACTCTTACCTCTAGGAAATCTTCAGCCTAAAGAGAGTGAGTTCCTGTTTCTTCACGCCTTATATACCTTTCTGTGTCCTACCATCTTACTTCCTGGGATTAAAGGCATGTGTGCTTCCCAAGCAAAGACATGAGATTTCAAGTGTTGGGATTAAAGGCGTGTGCCACCATGTCTGGTTCTGTTCCCAGTGTGGCCTTGAACTCAGAGAGATCCAGACAGATCTCTGTCTCCCAAGTGATAGGATTAAGGGTGTGTGCCATCACTGTCTGGCCTCTGTGTCTAATCTATTGAATGGCTCTGTCCTCTGATCCCCAGATAAGTTTTATTGGGGTGCACAGTATATGATCACAATGCATTTTCTAGGAACTTCTTGGTTGAAGTAGGAAACTGGGAACAGTGTTGGCATTCTTTTTTTTGTTTGTTTGTTTGTTTGTTTTGAGACAGGTTTTTTTTTTGTGTAGCTTTGAAGCCTTTCCTGGATCTCGCTCTGTAGACCAGGCTGGCCTTGAACTCAGAGATCTGCCTGCCTCTGCCTTCCAAGTACTGGGATTAAAGGCATGTGCCACCACTGCCCATCCAGTGTTGGCATTGTATGGTCATATTACTAGAAGACTATTTCTAAAATAAAATTTTTGTGATGGGTGACAGAAGAACATCTATTTTTTTTTTTGGGAAAACCCATCACTGTGTATGAATATGCTCGAGTTACATGGTATTGACTTGCTTTTCCTGGATGCCATGTAACATGACATCCAAGGAAAGAACTTGTGGAACATTCCAGTATCGATATATTCTTTGTTAAGTCAATATGTGTCCATCAGTTAGTCTTTCTCATTTAAGGAAATACAAATCATTTTCTTACATTGATTTCAGGTGGCAGGAAAATGAGAAAACCAACTCATGCTTTTGTGTTTTTAGTTTACACAGATGGAATCTCATCTAGACTCAGTTAGACTCAAAACTATTTAGATGAAATTCCAGTTTTGGTCATTATAGCTCCATGCTATGTTGCTGGCTTATAGCCACATAGTTTATGCTCCAGTGAAATCGTATTTTAAGAAAATACCGTCTGCTGTTCAATCACTGGATGATCATTGTCATACTATGTCATTTCTATACACAGTTTCAATTATGATCTACTGTCACGTGGACCTATATTCTAGTGCAGGTGACTTGGAAAAATAGTCTACGTGCAGTGAATGATAACATGCCATTTGGCTGATAGCTAAGTATGTTCACCAGGTAGTGTTAATCAATACCTTAAGCATTAGTTACTTTTCTCTTTGTTGTGACCAAATACCTGAAAAGAAGCATTTTAGTAGAGGAAGGTTCATTTTGACTTATAGTTGGAAGTGAAGTCTCTCAAGGTGGGGAATGTATAAAATGAGGAGCAGGGGCATTGGTCACATGGCATCTTTAGTCAGGAATCAGAGATGGAACAGCAAGTAAGGCCTGGCTATCAAACCTTAAGAGAAGCCCCCAGAAACGTACTTGCACCAGTGAAACTACCTTCTAAATGTTCCCCAGCCTCCTGAAACACCACTACCAGTTGGGGACCCAGAATTCAAATGTGTGAGCATTTGGAGAACATTTTGCATTCAAACCACAATAAGCCTATTACAAATAGTCAAGAACAAATTCTTTATAAAGTATTATTTACACTATTTAGTCTGCATATTTCCTTATAACATCTTATGAAACATAATCAAACCATAATTTTTTTTAACTTTTTGTGTGTTTCATGGTATGTGTTTGTACTTATTTCAGAGAAGCCTGAGAAATAATTAATGGTATGCCAAGTGTCGTTTATATTCCTTTGCCAGCAACTACTATGGTGTCTGTTCATAAAAGAAAATTTGAATTCATGTACTGATCATTATAACTACTATCAGCGTTTTTGGTAGTACCATCATTATTGTCATTAACTGTCATTTGTTGAGACCTGATTGTGGATGATGTTTTCCCATTGTCTCACTTAATTCTTATCAGAGTATATAATATGATACTATTGTCTCAGTCTTATCAATGAGCTGTATATACATAAAGTTGTGTGCAAAGTAGTGCTGGAAAGAGGTTGAATACTTTTCAATAAAGCTTTGTGTTTATTTCCATATTTGTGTGCCTATGTAAGTCTAGGTATGTACATGCCATGTAAGTATAGAGGTCAGAGGGTAACTTGTCAAAGTCTGTCCTCTCCTTCCACCCTGGGGATAGAACTAAAGTCATCTGGCTTGGCAGCAAGTGCCTTTATCTACTGAGCCATCTTGCTGGCCTATTTTGTGCATTTTTTGTTTATGAGGTTGCCATGCACAATGTATTCAAATCATGAAGAGATAAGAAATCAGGATCTCTTCAAAATACTCTCAAGTCAGTGGGATTCAGACACACGGAGATTTTCCTATCACTTGTGTGTATGTAATATAGGGATGGGAGTAGGTTTGTACATGTGAGAAGTTTGCTCATGCATTTGCAAGAAAACATGGCTCCTTTGATTATCCTTTCTGTACCAGATGTCCATTGGAAAGCTTGTCTAAATTAATAAAGTGCACACTAAAAATTATTTATGGGCAGTCTACCTGCCACATATCATCTTTGACAAATGAACCATAATGATGATACTTTGGTTTTTGATTTTTGCCCTTTGAGAGAAAGAAAATTTGAAGTAACAAGTCCATCTCTGCATGTAGGAGGTATGAATCTCTTGGCACCTCTTAGCATAATCTACTTATAGGAGAGACATAAACATGAAGTGAAAGGCTTGCAGAATGATTTGCTGGATGCTATGGTAGCATCCTAATTTAAATAGCTTGTGTTTTTGCCCCCAATTATTAGTCTAAAACCTCATCTGAATCCTTCTGACACTAAACATACTTTACGTAGACAATACAGTCCTATAACATGCAAAATCTTTAAAGTAGGATTCATATATCTCTAGTGAGATGGAAGAGAATAATTACCTTGAGGCCTCTGAGTTCCTTCAAGCAATACTGTTACCAATTTGTATAACAGAGCAAATTAAAGTGTCACAGCATATATTTCCGAAGATAACCACCACAGCATTTTAAAACATTCTTAGGCACAGAATTTTGAAAACAAAATCCAAGAGTTATTTTGGCATGCACTTGCACAAGGAAGGTGGTGAAATTGTCCCAGAAACATGAATTAAAAACAGATTCCAGGTTCATTTTAAGAGTAGGTTGATTTCTGTATGTAGAAATAAATGTTTCTTGAGTGTCCCAGAGAGAATATAACTTAAGAATAGCTAAAGACATGCCTTTGGTCATTGGACAAATTTGGGAAGACACAGATTCCATTATTTCTCAAAGAAAATTCAGAATTTGTTTCCTAGCAACTGTTAGCTGAATTCTGCTTCCTAGGCAAGAATATCATGTGGCAAATCAAGGCTTTCTCTTCAATGTTATTCTTACATAAACAAAGATATTTAGATGGCCATGCTAGGGAAAGGGTGTTAGTTCCATTGTATAGCATGGCTGCATGATTTTAAAACAGTTATTTGGGGCCTCCAGAATTGGGTCAGTTCTGACTGAGGTCTGTTCCCAGAACCCATGTCTGCTCACTCACACCAACCTCCAATTGTAGCTGCAGAGTAACTCAAGCCCTCCTCTGGTCTCCATGTTTACTCACTGACCACAGGTACATATACAAATAATTGAAATGAAAGAAAACCTTTCAAATGCAGTTGTTTTCAACTTGTAGATTCTTTCTAAGTGCATTGTTGACATTTGAAAGTTCGTTAAGCTATGTTATAAAGAAAGCTGGTTTTAAATGTCCGATATCAACCTTGTGTTACATTGAAAATTCATATTCTTTTTTTTTTTTTTTTTGGTTTCGAGACATGGTTTTTCTGTGTAGCTTTGCACCTTTCCTGGAACTCACTTTATAGACCAGGCTGGCTTACCTCTGCCTCCCGAGTGCTGGGATTAAAGGCGTGCACCACCACCACCCGGTTGAAAATTCATATTCTTATCCACAGCATCTTTACTAAGCATCTGCAATCTTCCATGTGTGGACCTAGGAATGACACTATTTAGTGAATGAACAAGCACAAAGACTTTTCTTTCTTAGCTTGTTTTGAATATTAAAAAAGACAAGACAGTTACACCAAGGCACTTAAAAAATGGCTCAGCCGGTGAAGACTTTACACAGCAAGCATGAGGGTCTTGGTGTAATCCTAGCACCCATGCAAAATATTATGTGTGATGGTCCATGTTTTAAATAGTTTTGGAAAGGTTTATACAGGCAAATCCATGGATCGTGCTTTCCAGGCAGCCTAAGCAAATGTGAGTTACTTGTTCAAGGGAAGATGCCTTGATTTAAAAAACAAGGTGGAAAGTGACTGAAGCAAACACCTTAAGTTGACCTCTGCCCTCCAAATGTACATGCGTAGACACCACCTGCAGTAACAGGCCCACATATGCCCACTCCACAGAGTGTGTTAAAAGGGAGGACCTGTAATACTGTTCAAGGAAAAAAGGTTAACCATGAATTTTCAAGTAGCTAATGGTGCTTATGTGAGAAAGCAAATTCAAACATTCCTATGACTTCAAAAACATAACAAAATTGTATTGCAAAATTCTTGAGAACACTGAATTCACAGCAGACTGAGGCTATGGCATGATGTGAGGCTTCCTGTTTAAAATAAGAGAAACAAGCTGTAAGATTTACTTTGTCCTTTGACCTCTTTTTGAAACTGTGATACCTAGGAAAATGAATGGACACAGGGACTGTAATTTAAAAACGTGTCTTTGTTGTAAAGACATGCTTGGCCTGTGATATATTAAGATAACAGAATATTTCATTTATTCATAAAACAGACTTGTTCCAAATGTCAGAGGTTTTGATAAATTCATCTATCCATTCACTTTTATTCTAGAAGAAAAGGAAAAAAATCAATCTGCTTTTCAAAGAAAGGTCACTTTTAGGAAGAACTCAAATCCAAAAGATTTTGTTTTTCATTACATGAGTGCCCATGTGAGTGCAGGTGTACATGGAGGCCAGAAGGGGCTGTTTCCCTTAGAGCTGGAGTTACAGGCGATTGTGAGCCCCCAGACTTTGATCCTGGGAAACCAACTGAGCGCTCTAAAAGAGCAGTATGTGCTCTGAACTGCTAAGCCACCTCTAGAGGGCCACAAAGAACTCAATTTTAAAGAGTGAAGGAAAATTCTTATGACAATTATCTTGGTCAAATCATATTTTACTTTTCTGTTTTGCCTATAACTGACTAGTTTGTTGCCTGGAACTAAGGAAAGATGGGAAGATAAATCACTCCACAAAGCTGCATTCTCACTGCCACATGTGTGACATGACAGAGAAATTCCCCACCACACACACATATCATGCACACACAAAATAATAATACTAATAATAAAATTTTAGAAGAGAATTAGTCTGCCTTACCGGTTGATCATCAAATTTTAGCACGATGGTTTACTGAACAGTATTACCACAGTCACCCATGTGGTCACTAGGTGACTAGCATGAGGGACTAGTGGCTGGTTGCCACTGCTCTGCATGGTAAAACAAGATCAGTAACTTAGGAGAAGGTCAGAATTTGAAGTCGAGGCTGCAGTTTTCACTGAATTTGTATAATTTTCACACCACTGCTTAGTCGCAAAGGGGCTAGATAAATTGTTGCATTATCATTACAAAGAGTTTGATCCTCCACAATTGTTAAGCATCTTTGTGAAAACAGTGTCTTTCCCTCTGATAGAACTTTAAGTCCATAGGGTAGACAGCTAGGAGGTTAAGATGGGAGAAAACATCAACTGGAAGACACAAGCACAAAAATGGACAGAAACCCAGGTCAGTTCTTTCTTACTTTTAAATGCTGGTGGTTCATGTGTCCTGTGGTAACTAGGGTATTTTATGAACAACATAAACACATACTCATTCTGAGAGCTTGGAAAGCCTAAGAAAGACTGAGGGGAGGGTAGAGCAATCATATACCCACTACCACCTCTTATCAGACATGTGAGTGGGCAGGCTAACACAGGTGTATGCCAGACACACAGCCTGCAGCGGAAAGCTCTCTTGTGGCCCCTGGGAAAGAAAGCATCTTCAAATGGAAATACATTTAATTCAGCTTCATTACCTGTTTTGAAATATTTAGCAATTGGAGTCCAAGAACAAGAATACTGAGCTGAAATTACAGCTGATGATTGGCTAATATTTTCATTTATGTATATTTGTATGTGTATGCCAAAGGCATGTGGGTGACTATCAAGGTCAGAAGTGGGTGTCAGATCACATGAAGCTGGAGTCACAGATGGTTTTGAGCTGCCCGATGTGGGTGCTGGGAACTGAACGTAGGTCCTCTGTGAGAGCAGAAAGTTTTCTTTTTTTTTTTTTTTTTTTTTTCGAGACAGGGTTTCTCTGTGTAGCTTTTCGCCTTTCCTGGAACTCGCTTTGGAGACCAGGCTGGCCTCGAACTCACAGAGATCCGCCTGCCTCTGCCTCCCAAGTGCTGGGATTAAAGGCGTGCGCCACCACCGCCGGGCTGCAGAAAGCTTTCTTAATCACCCAACCATCTCCCAGTCCACAGTGGAGTCAGACACCTTCTCCACACTTTCTTCTTTCATCTGTAAACTGGCTTTAATGGATAGTTGTGAGGATTAACTACATACCCTCTGCTAGACCTAACCCACATGAGTAGATATCATGTGCCAGACCTATTAGATTGTGTATAACAGACTTTTGTGGCTAAGAGCACCAATCACATTCATTTCCTGTTAAATAGCGTTGGGTGAGTAGCATAGTGACATTTATTGGAAGACAGCTGGTGTTTAAGCAATGTGTATGATTGTGACAACTTCTAAAGCATGTCAGCAATTTATCTTTTTTTAGTAAAAATATTCAAAAAAGCTTTACTTATGTTTGTTCCTTGGTTCAGTGATGAGTTTCATAGACATTTCCATTCAAATATTTCATTACTTGGACCATATTCACTTTCTATGTCATCCTCTTTCTTTCTTCCTACTGTCCCCTTTCTTTCTTTCTTTCTTTTTTTTTTTTATTTTGCAATACAGTTCAGTTCTACATATCACGGATTCCCTTGTTCTCCCCCATCCCACCCCCCTCACCTTCCCCCAAGCCCACCCCCCTATTCCCACCTCCTCCAGGGCAAAGCCTCCCCCGTGGACTGAGATCAACCTGGTAGACTCAGTCCAGGCAGGTCCAGTCCCCTCCTCCCAGGCCGAATCAAGCGACCCTGCATAGGCCCCAGGTTTCAAACAGCCTCTTTCTCACTAATTGGACTCCCAGAGCTCCACCCGGGGCCTAGCCATGGATCTCTGCATCTAGATCCCTCAGTTATTGGATCGGTTTCTAGCACGACAAATAGGGTGTTTGGCCATCCCATCACCAGAGTAGGTCAGTTCGGGCTGTCTTTCGACCATTGCCAGCAGTCTGTTGTGGGGGTATCCTTGTGGATTTCTGTGGGCCTCTCTAGCACTTTGCTTCTTCCTATTCTCATGTGGTCTTCATTTACCATGGTCTCCTATTCCTTGTTCTCCCTCTCTGTTGTTGATCCAGGTGGGATCTCCCGCTCCCCCAAGCTCTCTTTCCCTCGACCCTCGCCCTTTACTACCCCCACTCATGTCCAGGCTGTTCATGTAGATCTCTTCCATTTCTCCGTCATTGGGCGATCCCCGTGTCTTTCTTGGGGTCCTGTTTTCCAGGTAGCCTCTCTGGTGATGTAAGTAACAGTCCAGTCATCCTTGTTCCACATCTAGTATCCTCCTATGAGTGAGTACATACCATGTTTGTCTTTCTGAGTCTGGGTAACCTCCCTCAGGATGATTTTTTCTAGATCCATCCATTTGCCTGCAAACCTCATGATGTCATTGTTTTTCTCTGCTGAGTAGTATTCCATTGTGTATATGTACCACATTTTGTTTATCCATTCTTCAGTTGAAAGGCATCTAGGTTGTTTCCATGTTCTGGCTATTACAAACAATGCTGATATGAACATAGCTGAACAAGTGCTCTTGTGGTGTGGTTGAGCATTCCTTGGGTATATGCCCAAGAGTGGTATAGCTGGATCTTGGGGGAGATGGATTCCCAATTTTCTAAGAAAGCGCCATATTTGCAAGCTTGTACTGTCTCCTTTCTTTATCCAGACAGTCTATTTCACCATGTTCACAGAATATAGAAAAAATATGAAAAATTCCATATTTTATGTCTTCATGGGAAATTTTATATATATATATATATATATATATATATATACTTCATCTAGAAATATATAAGGCATATTTGTTATTTGTTGAAATTAAATATACAGCTTATATATTTAATGTATTAATATATTTTATGTATTCATGGAAATTAGATGTAATTTATATGTATCTCTATAAATACATGAACAGGAGGTATATATAATTTTAGGTGCATATATTATAAAATATAGAAACCACATGCAAAAGAACTAATGTAAACATTTGCATCTGTTTTATTTTTGCTTAATATGTGATTCCCTAGTTCTACCATTTTCCTGAAAACATTATTACTGGCTTCTTTACAGCTAAATAAAATTTCTTTGTGTATATTTGGCATGTTTCCAATGCCTATTTATCTGATGATGATCACCTAGGTTACCTCCAGAACTTGGCTATTAGGAACTGTGCTTCAAAAC
Source organism: Peromyscus californicus insignis (assembly GCF_007827085.1). Lineage (NCBI taxonomy): Eukaryota > Metazoa > Chordata > Mammalia > Rodentia > Cricetidae > Peromyscus > Peromyscus californicus. The sequence continues at coordinate 11,259,302 of NW_026294436.1, read as the reverse complement.
TGTGGATGTTCAGGAATCTCCATGGGGGGGGGGCATATAGCTATCTTATACTTCAGCTCAACTTGTGGTGCATTGATGGTCAACCATGTCTCAACTGAATAGTAGCAGGATTAATTCATGTTCTTACTCACAGGATAGAAAGTTCCTTCTTCTCAGTGTATTCGCCAGCATTTGTTTCCTTAGTGACGGTCACTAAGTATGTATGTATATGTGCCATGTATAAGGATTCCCAGCAGGCCAGCAAGGCCAGAGCAGATAGAGGGAGATGAGAGCAGGAATCTAAAAGACAATGGAGAACAGGTCCCATGCCACCCTCAAGGTCACCATGACAATTGTGACTTCCCACTGAGTATGGAGGAGTAGGACATCCATCGCAGGTCAGTATTACACCCAGACTATATGACAAAGGCCACTTGTTGAGATCAGCAGCTACTGAAGTATAATGAAATCACCAAACTGCACAATGATTGCATCTGGAAAAAAAATAGTAATACAGGAAGTGCTGAGGTTTGAGAAGGTGTTGGAATTCAATGTTAATGTTAAGTCAACTAGCCTATCTGATGAACGATGCTGACAACGGGAATAAATAATGGAAAACAAAAGAACAGAGTTAAAATTAACCAAGAAGGGGAGACCTGGGGAGGTTCACAAACTGTACTGATGAGCATGGTGAATATTTTAGTTTTGGATGTTTATAAAAGCAGACTAAAAATCTAAGTAAAGATAGGAAGGAACCTTTAGTTGAAATTGGGAGAGCATATTTATTAAATCTATGAATGTGAGAATTATTAGAGCAGTGTTGGCTTATTAGAATTATTAGAGCAGTGTTGGCTTTTCTATCTAGGACCCAGTTTGAGCTCTCTAAGGAAGAAAGAACAGAGAGAGAAGAGATGTGGAAACTTGAGTAGAAATTGTAGTTGAGTGTTGTAAAGTAGGGGAGCAGAGGGACCACAGTGAGCTGAAGCTTTGAGTTAAGAATTCACAGTTCACTTACCCCATGATATATACCCTTGATAGTGTGGAGGCAAGCCATTGGTTACCAACAAGTCTCCCATTATGTGGTTCTATTTTATTTAATCCAGGTAAGGAAATTGCATTCTTTATTAGTCTGGTATATTCTACAAATTCACCAGCCTGCAATTTCTAATGCCCATTTATCAATGTGTTCCTGATCTACCTAAATTATTACACCTAGTACGTTATACACCATGAGGAAGGAGAAAGACAACATGTATGGGCTCCAAAATTTTATTAAATCACCACATAAGCAGGTCACTGATCGATCAGGGCTTCAGGACTCAAGAGTCTTGTTTCTCCTGACAGCCCCAAGCAAGGGCAGAAGTGGGCTGGATAAGCATAACATTTGCAAACATTTGTTGCCAGGTTACAGTTACACTTTTCACTAAACAGGATTTAGAGATTAGGGGCCTCCTTGAATGTTCCATCATGGGCAACTAGTATACAATGCAAGCCTTTCAGTTCAACCAATCAGATTCGTTTGTTCTTTCTGTGTGCAGGAACAGCCATGTTTCTAAAGAACTGAAAATGCATAAGGACAATTTCTGTGGTTTAGGGAGGAGGTTGGTCGGCCATTGGAAAGTTCTCATCTCCCCCAGGACTTGGGAACCTGAACTTTATTTCACCCTGCCGGTAAAATGGAGTCTGAAGTCAAAATGGCAGTATTCAGGCCACAGTGCTTTTGACTGCTCCCTTCAGAAAAGGGTCATAGGTGGTGCCTTTTATTTGCATGAATATGTTATCTATAAGCTGATGCCTCATGATTCATGCTGGAAAGATGATGGTTGGATGCTTACAAAAACAAGACGTGGAGTCATTCAACCGCAGTAATTACACTCAACATTATACAATCTGATTTTTTGATGTATAGAGTCAATTGGAGGAAGTCATAGCCTGAAACCCATTGCTTTTGGAGGAACACTCTGGTCCCCACAGGCCTATAAATTAGTTGAGGGATATACATAAATTGAAAGGTCAGAAAGAAGATCAAATAAGGGAAAATAAAAGAACACATTATCTTGTCCGGGATATGATCAAGATTTTCTTTTCCTTTTATTTATTTTTTCTGCTTTGTACAAGGTCTTGCCAAATAATGAGATATCTTTGAATGAGAGGGGGGATATATAAACGCTGATATTTTGCTCAGATGAGGATAAATGTTTGCATATATATAAAACATCATGGAAGCTGTATAAGTTAATTTGCTTAATAATTGCTATGACAAAACACTTTGGCTAAGTTGATTTGTAGAAGGATGAATTTGTTTGAGTGGGGACAGCATGGCCATAGGTGACATGAAGGCTGGTGCTGGAAGCTGAGAACTGAGAGTTTACATCACACAAGTGAACTTGAAATGGTGTGGGTCTTAGAATTCTCAAAGCCTACCTGGACCAATTCACTTCCTCCAGGAAGTCCAAACCGTCTACGCCTCCCCAAAAAGCTCCACCAACTAGGGACCAAGTGTTCAAATGCCAGAGCCTGTAGGGAACATTCTCATTTAACTCACCACTAAGACTGAAGCTCTTGACAGTCTTTTGTAGAGAAGTGTCACCTGAGTGTAGATGAAATCATGGAAAAGTTAGTTTATAAAGACCAAGTAAGAGAAAACTGGAGGTAGGGCTTTCAATGACAACCTTAGAGAGGTTTTCAAGATTAAAAAAAAGTAAAAATAATAATAAATGACTAAAGTGGGATATAAAGGATGTAAAATTGAGGGATGACTTTTTAATTTTTAACAATTTTAAAGGTTATAATACCTATTTACATGAGTGTATATGTGGCATTGTGAGTGTATGTGCATGTGATGTTCATGTGTGCAATTATGTGCTCTTCTGTATTCAAAGTTTAAGAGAGGGCAGTGGGTGCCTGTAGCTGGAGTGGCAGGCATTTGAGAGAGTTTTAGATTTTTATTTTTTAATCATTGCTGGGATTTGAACCTGAGTCTCCATAACTGACCAGCAAATGCTTGTAATGATTGGGCCATGACCTCCAAGCGAAGGATTATATTTTAATGAAATATATTTTAATCGCAAACATCCGTATGAGAGCAAAACAGTCGGGGAGCGGTAGAGCGGTGCTCATGCCAATGTGGAGCTGCAGGCAGCTTTGACCCCAGAGGCCAGACTGTCCGGAGATGTCTGGAAGGCAGGTAGTGAGGCATGAGTGAAGAAGTGTTGGCACAGAATTTGAATATGCAGTGGCAAGAATTTGCATTTTGTCTGTACTGAGGAGTTCTAGATTCTCAATGATGTGGAACAAGGCTGATACTGCATACAGCACACAGTGTGAGAATGGGAGGGAGGCTGGACTGAAAAATAGAGGGTTAAGTTTACATTGCAATATGGGCCATTAAAAGTTCATGATGCTACATGTAAAGCATCCCAGATAATGTGTGTGTGTGTGTGTGTGTGTGTGTGTGTGTGTGTGTTTCATTTGTTGGCACGTGCATGCTTGTGGATGCTAGGGATTGACATCAGGTTATTTTCCTCAATTGCTTTCCCCTTAATAATTTTGAGATTTGGTGTTTCACTGAACTGGGGGTTCTCTAATACATTAGCTGGGATAGCTAGCCAGTAAGATCTCAGGAACATCTTGTCGTCACCGATAACCTAAGCTCTAGGTTTACAGGAGTGCACAGAGATACCCACCTTTTTATGTTGGTGATTGGAATCTCAACTCAGGTCCACATACTTACACCCCCCACACTTTACCAACTGAGCCACCCCTCCATTCCTGTTCTGCTGTGGTCCCTCACCCCCTGCTACCTGTGCCATTGGGATTAAACAATAGAAGACAGGCCTAAATGAGGAGTTTCGTGTACCAAAACAATCTTGTGATGAATTGTGGTGAAGGAGCTAGGCAGTGAGGGTGTGCATGAGCCTTTGTGGGGTTCAGGAGTCTTTAGTGGTGGAAGTTTCACCTGTCAAGATGTTTTCTGCTTTGCTCTATCTTTATGTCTACCTCTTGTGTTCATGTCATGATTACTATGGTAAACCTTCTCTTGTTAGATTGGCATGTGCTGTTTGAGCTCACTGAGAAGCTGACTAAGGAAGCAGGATACACACTTCTACCAATTTTACAACCGACGCCTGTTGGTCTTGAAATGTCCTTTGCGGTCCCTTGTCTGTCAGGAACAGGCTGGCCCCAGGCCCTATGATGAGGAGGAAGGAAAACAGCAGTTAGTTAATGGTACTGAAGATGAAGTGTCCCTGATAATAACTAGTGGGTAAACCTTCTTCAACGGGCATGCTGTTTCTTATCTATTTTATAAAAATACCTACAGTGGGACTGGGTAACCTAAGCTCATCCATGGACACGGAGCTCAGTTGTGAACTGCAGCTAACTGCCTCAGCTTTCCCAGTTGGTTTCTGCAGGTGTTTGAAAGCCCTGATTTGATGATGTCACCTTTTCTTGCCCTCACAGTCAGGTTAATCTCGTCAGCTCTGCCGGATGTTGTGAAATCCTAACTGGATGATGCTTTGCTGTCTGTCCTAGGCTTGCTATTTGTTCTTTCACTTAACTTGCTGTGTACTTACGAGACTCCTTCCTACACGGAAGTGCCGTGACTGTAGATCATTCTCCTGACAATACAGAACACCGTGGTTCTTTAGTCACTGTAGACACATAGATCCTGACCTGAGACTGTGAAGTGTAGGCAAGGACATTACAATGATTTCTAGAGCAATTTCCCTGTCTATGGCACGATGTGAACAAAAGTGTCACAGTCAACAGCATGAGTATCACTTGAGAACTTAGTAAAAACACAAAATTTGAAGCCTGGATTTCAGTAGAATGAATGAGAACTTCTGGGAGGGGCTTGAGTGGCTGCACTGTATATGACCTGTGAAATTTTCTGCTATTGCTGCTGCCCATCCCTCAGAAAGCTGTTCCTGTGGATTTCCAAGTAAGTAACCCCATTAGGTGAGTCTCAAACAAGCATCTTCATTGGTTCTCTGCTGTCTAAGACATATAATAAAATTCTTTCCTTACTCTCTATCACCCTATCGTGTGTGTGTGTGTGTGTGTGTGTGTGTGTGTGTGTGTGTGTGTGTGTGTGTGTGTGTGACAAGAGACCAGAGGCAATCAATTGTCATTCCTTCCCAGGAACTGTCTAGCTTGTTTTTTTGAGACAGACTCTCTTCCTGGATCCCGGTACTCACAGATTGGTTAGGCTTGATGACCAGCGAGACCCAGAGATCCCCACTTCCCCAGCTTCTCAGTGCTGGGATTACAAACTCATGTTACCATACCAGGCTTCCTCTTCCCCGAGCTTTGGATTGAGTTCGGATCCCAATGCTTACAAGGCAAGCACTTTAACAGCTGAGACATCGTCCCAGTTCCCCTATCTTGATTTCCAAACATTTATATTTAACCTCTGCTATTCCGTTTCCTTTTCGTTATCCAGATATACAATCAGAAAAATATATTTCTGTCTTCCTAATGAATTTGAATCCATTTCTGGTTACTCTAGGGCAACTCAAATGCTTTTCTCTTAGTGAATATTCATTGAACTGTTAAAAAGTCTTTCATTTACATTTTGTGTTATTTTAATGATATATTTTATTTTAGTCATGTATATGTGTCTTATGTGGTTATGTGCACACAGATGCTATGTCCACAAATGCCCAAAAAGGTTATTGGATCCTATGAAGCCTGAGTTACAGGTGGCTGTTAGCTGTTCTGTGTGGGTGCTGGGAACCTATCTCAGGTCATCTGCAAGAGCTTCAAACACTCTTAACCTCTGAGACATCTCATCAGCCTGTGTTTTCTGAAGTTTTTATTTTAAATTAGTGTACGAAATATTAAATATCATAATTACATTTGAAGCAAGGTATATTTTAGTAGACTTTTCTTTCTCCTGATCTCTCCCACTTCCCTACTGTCCTGACCTCTGCATTACAATCTTTCTTTAAGTCTAATTTCTCTTGTATGTCATTTTGATAACCCACCCCCATAGCACCTAATTTTTCTTACCTCTCCTGGTCTTTTCCTAATGAAGGATGGCTTTGACCATATTTACCCCCATATATAATATTCATTACATCATGAATTTCTGTACATATGAGTCCACCAAGCAGAAAGCTACCCAATGGTAAGGGCATTTTCCCAAATCTTCATTGTCTAGTTTATCCAACATTTATTGGGAGTTCATGGTATATTCTTGGAGGATGAATAACTGAATAAGTTATTCCTTACATAAAGTGGCTTCTGAATTCAAATGCTGTTCTGTGTCTAAATCTGCTTCACAGTAATTTATTGTATGTTGTATACAGCCAGAATAATGAGCCATCTGCTTATGGAATCCATTTCCTTATACTGGGGTCATTTGTAACTATATTAAATAATAATTTATAATACTTTAATTCTTCATATGGTAAAACCAACCCTTTACTAATATTTCAGCAAGAATTTGTGATTCAAATAAGCTATTTCTCTTCAGCCATATAGAGTTTTGTTTTCTGACTGTTCAGAATCTCTTCCCAGGGTAACATCATGGCCCCCTACACTATTGGCATACAACTTCGTTGAGATTCTGCCTGCTTCTGGCTGATGGTTTTTACTTTAGAAACAATAATACAAATTGAGCTTGCCTTAAAACGTTTCCCACAAATATGTGACTGCCTTTAAGAAACAGAACTATAGCCGGGCGGTGGTGGCGCACGCCTTTAATCCCAGCACTCGGGAGGCAGAGCCAGGCGGATCTCTGTGAGTTCGAGGCCAGCCTGGTCTACCAAGTGAGTTCCAGGAAAGGCGCAAAGCTACACAGAGAAACCCTGTCTCGAAAAACCAAAAAAAAAAAAAAAAAAAAAAAAAAAAAAACAGAGCTATGTAATTCTCTAAGTGTCTACAGAGTGCACAAAGAGATTCCCATAGGTGCATTAAATAGCATTTTTTACCATATAAATTAATTCTTTAATTTAGATTTTTCTCATTTATACAGAAATAATGGCAAGACAATTGTGGTTATAATTGCACATACAGATGATTAAAACAACCTGTAAAATTAATACTACTAAAGACTATATGATTTGCATTTTAAAAACAAATTTATGTGGTATTCTGTATGAATACAAGAGAGCTTGAATTTTCCAGTATTTTTACAGTTAAATATGACCACACTGCTGGGTTCTGATCAGTCTGAGGTCCATGAAAAAGACCTGTGGCTCTTTCAGGAAAGCTCACCCCTTCCTCACCCCACTTTTCCTGTCATTTGACTCAGTGAAAGGGATTCTAAATTTAGAGAGATCACTTGCACTAAAGTAGTTAAGACAAAACCTCTCTCCCTCAGTTCCCACAAAATTTGTGGGATTTTGATGTGATATTTAGATTTATTTTTTATAAAAGCTAGTAACATTTGCTCCAGCTAGCATCACTGAGTCTGCTCCAGATAGTCAAAATTGGTCTTGTGCCATTCTTGACACTACCTCAAGCATGACTGAATGTCTGGATCCCAAGGGCAAAGATAATGTAGATAGAAAGAGACTCTGGAAGCTTGAGCAGTGGAGTAGAGGCAAGAATGGCTGAACTTCCTTTGGAACATATATAAGTTTTTACTATAATTGTAGAAAGAGTAAGTTTTGGTCTTATGATGAAATGGTGAGAATGTACAGTACTGAAATGTATTCAGACTTAAGAAGCCAGATGATATGCAGTCTGAGACAAGGCTGGAACTAGCCCTTGAGGTTTTGTGTCAGCCAGATTTATTAGTCAAAACAGTATTTCAGGATCTCTATCCTTCTTAGCACACCATGGTTTATTTTATTACTATTCATTTTTATTTGTGTGTGTTTGTATATGTGCATGTATATGGATGTATGTTTGCATGTGTGATGTATGTGTATGTTTGTGCATATGTGAGTGTGAGTGATTATATGCCATATGTGTGAAGGTACTTGCAAAGGCAGAAGACAGAGTCTGTAATCCTGGATCTGGAGTTATAGGTATTGCAGGCCACCTAATATGGGTACTTGAAACTGAACTCAGGTCCTATGCAAGAACAGCAGGTTCTCTAAGACACCAAGCTGTCTCTTCAGCCCCTAGTACATCCATCTTTTAAAAGCTCTCCCATACAATGGTGAAATCATGACCCATGTTGGGCTTTTCATCATTTCTTAAGTCCATCCATCCCATTTACGGTTGCTGAAAGTGAAATGATTGTCTTGGCACATGGAGGAAAAACAGGGCCATGTAGGTCAGATCTGGGCTTTGTCACTCAACAATCTTCAGATATATTCTTACTTAAGTACAAATCTTAACTTGGTTTAAAATTCATGGCAGCTAGGAAGCATGACTCATACATATTCAAAGTTATTTCTCTCCCAATGATACATTTTAATAAGTCATTCATTCTTAGCAAGAAATGGTGTGATTGGAACTTGGTTTACTATATACCAAATTAATTGGGATTAGTAACTCTAATGATCTATATTTCTTTTCACCTTGGCAGGATCTAAAATCACCTAGGAGACAAGCCACTGAGTACATCTGCAAGGGACCTACTAGATTAGGTTTGTCTCTGGGTGTGCCTAAACTAAATTAGGTTAATTGAGGTAGGATGACCAGGCTAGGATTCTATCCACAGAGGGCTGGCTTATCCTATATCAATCAATAAACAGGATAATCCTTCACCAGTATGTCTTCAGGCTAAACTTCCCTAGTGATTCTAGGCTGTATGTAAGTTGACATTTGAAATTAACCATCAGATTCTATATATCTGATAGTCTATTAAGATGTTCCATGGTTAATACTTTGCAGTAGTTAAGTGGATAAGAAATATTCTCTGGTTCATGTATATTGAAGAAAATTTAAGCAGCTAACTCTGTAATGTGTTAGATTCCTCTCTAGAAACTCTCCAATTTATCCACTGTGATTTTGTAAAGCTCTTTAAGAATAGGATTGATTTCTATGCTAATAACAACTCTTTTAATTGTTAATTACCCTTTGGGCTTTATGTTTACTATTTTATTTTCTAGAAAAACCTTCAGCCATAAACTTGAAGTCATTCATTTTTCTAGAAAGTGCCAACTGAACCCAGAATGATGGAGTGATGACGCCCACATTTGAGGACCAACTCAGCTAAAGTCACTTAACATTTGCAAATAACCAGTGCAAATTTTCAATGTCATAGGCATTGTACCCTGTTACAAAAGACTATGGACATGGAGGATGCATGTCGATGTCACACGCAGGCAGAGTCGATGCTCGTATGTTGTTTACAGGAAGGGCTGATACTCTAGACTGACAAACAGTGTATCAGTAAGCTGCTTTAGCTATCCTTAGCCCACATTTACACACAAAAGGACTCAGGCTCACATCACTGGAATCTAGAAATATGACGAATCATCCAGCTAGTATATTTATTTATACAGTGCAGTCAGGTATCTTGTTGGACAGCTCAGCACTGGGCCAATTTCTTTCTGCATTGATCCCTCTCAAGAATGAAGAGTAGTTCTATTAGCAATGGTGTGTGTGTGTGTGTGTGTGTGTGTGTGTGTGTGTGCTTGTGTGAGAGAGAGAGATGGAGTATATCTGTTCAGTGTTCAAATTGTGAAAAGCCTCTTCTTTCCGTGATGAGGAGACAAAGGCACAGCTCCACACTGTCCCCTCACTTGGCTAAAAAGCTCCTTTTATCTTCTAGGGACCAAGATTCTGGCCAGACCCACAGTTTTGGCTTTGAGTCTGGAAAGAATTTCAGGCCTTGACAGTGTGAAGCAGAATAAAACAAACAAACAAACAAACAAACAAACAAACAAACAAATAAATAAATAAATAAATAGATATTTAAAGATAAACATGAGGGTTATGAAAAAATAGGACATATCAAGAGAGCATGGATGTGGACTTCCCTATGAGGCAGTCTGAGAAAGCACAACATACACAAGGGGTAGTCTCAATTAAGTCTTAGTATTTGGGTGGCTCTCAAGTTCCATCTCAAAAGGTTGCTCATAATGCTTTCTTTTGCCTGTGCTCTCTCTTCTGATCCATGGATTACAAGGTGGCTCAGGGTCTGCCTTAAGTGAAATTATATTATAATCCGAGGAGATAAAACTGGGTGCACTATGCTTGCACAAGGGGGTTGGTACATGTTCTTTTCCTGACGAGGGATTTGTAGTTAGAGTCCTATAAACTCACAGGCCCAAGGCTAGGGAGGGAGAAAAGCCCTAAGCCCTCACTAAGCTTCCTGGAATTCTTGCCCTTTTGTTGGCCAGAGGCTTCGGCCACAATTGGGGTTTGAAGGATGCCTTTGCCATCTCCATCACATAGTTCCCCTTCTTTCCACAATGGTTGCCTATGACACAGAGTATGGGATGTCCAGCTCACATTTCCAAACTGAACACTGACTGTGATAAGGAGAATATACTATGCTATGCTATGCTCTAACAGAGTACACAGACTCCATAGCAGAAAACTATGGGACTAAGGATTCTTCTGGAAGGAGGAGGAGAGATTAGCCTTTGCCAATAACACAGTGAAAACTTTTCCCTGATACCTGACACAGACACAGTCTGAGTTTTCTTTTCATTTCATTTCTGTTTTGTATTTTAGAATTTTGGAGTTTTTTTGTTGTATAGCTAGTGAATTAGAATCTGAGAATAAGAAATACATGTTAATGTGACATATTGCAGAGAACTTATTAAAAAGTGATGTTTGTAGTATAAAATATATTAAGTAATGAAATATGTTATATCATTATTTTAACACCTGCATTTTTAATTGATGATTATAACAGCAAAACTGTCTGTATGCAGCTCTTCATGTATAATAGATATATTCATACTGTGTGTTATATCTAAGTAAGGGCTGCTTGCACATATGAAACATATATAATGAAAGAACAAAGAAATAACTTGTAAGACTGAGGCCAGGTTATATGCACAGCGTTCTGTCAGTAGGACCATGAGGACTCCCTACACCTCTTTCCATGTCTGACTTCTTAAGAGGGAGAGGTTACTGAGATGCACACAGTTGGTGGTCCTGCCTGCAATTCACTCATGTTCTGTGGTATCTCCTGCTCCATAGAGGCAGACTGATCAACTGATCCCAGTTGGCTTGTGCAGGTTGTGTGTATTATTTTAACTCAAGGATTTAATGAAACATAAGCTATGATGTAGAAAAAAATAAAAGTATTTACAGAAAGCTAAATGTAATTCTTTTGAAAAAAATGACACAATTAAGTTGTTAAAGATAATATGTAGAATTTTGTAGAAGAAGAAAACATCCAACATTAAGATAATACAATACAAAAACACCTCTATATAAAGTTGTAGTTGGACTGCTTTGCAAACAGATTTAACGTAATTTCCTTGTTTAAAGAAAATGAACATTATAGAGAATATGCTTGGCTGTGATTGCTTTGGAAGGAAAACACTTACCTCCCATCAGAGGATATGTACCCAAAGGAAAGCTGATCCCACATCTAGTAAGTAGTCAACAGCAGCTAGTGAAGACTTTCTTCAGTTGAACAGCTGTAAAGATAACTGTAGCTAGAGTTTTCCTGCCTGGCCCACAGTCAGGGCAAATCTCTCTCACCTGCCAGTCCCACAGCCGTCAGACCCGACCAAGTAAACACAGAGACTTGTATTGGTTACAAACTGTATGGCCGTGGCAGGCTTCTTGCTAACTGTTCTTTCACTTAAATTAATCCATTTTTATAAATCTATACCTTGCCACATGGCTCGTGGCTTACCGGCATCTTCACATGCTGTTTCTCATCGTGGCGGCTGGCAATGTCTCTCTGACTCAGCCTTCCACTTCCCAGCTTTATTCTCCTCCTTGCCCCGCCTACACTTCCTGCCTAGCCAATGGCCAATCAGTGTTTTAATTATTGACTAATCAGCAACACATTTGACATACAGAACATCCCACAGCACTTCCCCCCTTTTTTTTTTTAAAAAGGAAGGTTTTAACCTTAACAAAGTAAAATTACATGTAATTTGGGAATTTGGGCGTAGCTTCTCTTACTACTTCCTGCTGGAGGGGGGCGCTGTATCTTATGGGGATACAAAGAAAATTTTAGGATCATGGAAAAGTCCATGAGGGTGTATCGTCTGAGCCAGTTGCCTTCAAACCATTCTGGATGTTGGATCATCTGGGCCATGGTGTCATCGGAGACCTTTCAGGGGGTCTTGGCTGGTCAAACCTGATGTATCTTAATCTTGAACAAATCCATAGCCTCTGGCTCTCTGTGGAAACAAAAGCAGAGTCTCCTTTCCAAAGCAACATATCCTTATATCCAAATTTTGAAGTCAAGGTACCTTTAAAGTATACATTTTGACATAACTCAACAGCTTTTACAATCAAATGTTTTTCTGCAGTTAAAAGTCCCAAAGACAACACAATCCAGATTCTCTGTGTAATATCCATTTTTACGTGGCTTATTTTTTATACTACCTTTACTGTCTCTTTAAAGACTTTATTTTTTAAAACTATGTATTTGTTTCTATAACTCTATATATCATCTTTTTTGTCTCTTTCAAGCCTACGTATCTTTTACACACGTTGTAAACTATTACATCTGAATCTGTCTTATTGTGAATCTATTGCCTTAAACTGCAGCAGCTGTGGCTGCTGGCTCCACCCACCTCAGCTTCCCAACATGGCATTTTCCACCAGCTCTGGGAGCTATCGTGGGTCTCTATGCTTTTATCCAAGCAGCGTGTAGCCCAGAAACCTCTTTTTTTGTTTTGTACCTGCAAAGGCTAAATCCACCATGCAGCTTAATGTGCCACTTGCAGAGGTCTCATTCCCGCCATACTGCAGGTCGGGCGCATACGCTAGGAACCCACCAGTAGCTCAAACCGGCAGCTGCCGCTCATTTGAGAGAGACAATTAGGAAGCTGTTTTTAGCTCCGTTTTAGAATCTTTTTTCTCAGTTTTTAGGTGGAAACTCTTGCCACCACGTTGGACGCCATTTGTAGTTGGAGTTTTCCTGCCTGGCCCACAGTCAAGACAAATCTCTGTCACCCACCAGTCCCAAGCCGCTCAAACCCGACCAAGTAAACACAGAGGCTTATTTTGCTTACAAACTGTATGGCCGTGGCAGGCTTCTTGCTAACTGTTCTTTCACTTAAATTAATCCATTTTTATAAATCTATACCTTGCCACATGGCTCGTGGCTTACCGGCATCTTCACATGCTGTTTCTCATCGTGGCGGCTGGCAATGTCTCTCTGACTCAGCCTTCCACTTCCCAGCTTTATTCTCCTCCTTGCCCCGCCTACACTTCCTGCCTAGCCAATGGCCAATCAGTGTTTTAATTATTGACTAATCAGCAACACATTTGACATACAGAACATCCCACAGCAGATAACCCTATCACTCCTGACGCAATTGAATATGTATTAGTTCAGTAGTCAATTGCTTAAGAACACTTTCAAATTTTCAAATGGATACCTAAACACTTCTTGATTTATTTATTTAGATTTTAAATTTATGTGTGGGAGACAAGGGTCCATGGTGTGCCTGCAGAGGTCCGAGGACAATTTGTAGGAGTCGGTTCTCCCCTTCCACTGTGTGAGTTTCAGGGACTGAACTTCAGTCATCAGGCTTGGCAACAAGAGCCTTTATGCTGAGCAACTCATAACCAACACTCTCCAGAGTAGCTTAAATTAGTGTTTTGAAACAATTCTAAAAGGAATCAAGTAAATTTTACTTGATTTTAATGGAAGTGAAATAATGTTGAATGAAGCTAAAATGTTTCTGAACTTCATACAAATGCTTTTTATTCTAGGAATTTTTAAATTCTCATGAATTTTAAAAGAAAAAGCATTAAGTGTTATAACCATTAAAATCAATTTAGTCACACATCTTTTTTAAAGTTTAACAGATTCTCCTGATTTCTCTGGGAGACAGGGGAGATGGCAACTTTCTCCTTCTTACTTCTTTCACAGCTTTCCATGATTTTTTAATTACTATGTTTAATTTGATTGTACTTTTCTTACTACTTTGTCCCAGGCTTGCATTGACATGGATTCAGTGAGTTGTACCCCATTTTCCACTAGGGTGTTAACCTTTGTTAATTTCACTTTTCTTAATTGAATTTTACTATTGTGTGGCTAATTACCTTCCAAGAAAAAAATGAATGCAACATTTCCTGAAGGCTGTACATATTTGCAGGAATGTTTTCTTGTTACCTTTTGCCAAATGAGACTGTAATTGGAAATAAGACCAAAGTATTGCATTACACTCACTTTTTTGAACTTTAGAGAAAATTTCATGTTGTAGCTTAAAACATTTAATGGAGAAGCTTGAACACAACCTATTTTCCTCTTTCTTTTAAGTGCTTTTTCTGAAAAATTCTATAATTATGCTTGAAGTTTACAAAAATAAGTATAGACAAATGCACACAGACAAACAAAGTATACTGGCATTTCACTGATGAATTTTTCTGGTATTTTATTTATTGAGTTTTATTCCATATGTTAAATATTATCATTTGAATTATTTTTGTTTTGCCTCTTTAATACCATTTTCCATTTTGTTTGTTGGTTTTTTTCTACTTTGAGAATGCCCATTATCTTTTAAAAAATATTTGAGAATTTCATGTGTGTATGCAATGAAGTAGCATCACACTGTAGCTTGAGTTTTCCTGCCTGGCCCACAGTCAGGACAAATCTCTGACACCTGCCAGTCCCACAGCCTCTCAGACCCGACCAAGTAAACACAGAGACTTATATTGGTTACAAACTGTATGGCCGTGGCAGGCTTCTTGCTAACTGTTCTTACAGCTTAAATTAATCCATTTCCATTAATCTATACCTTGCCACATGGCTCATGGCTTACCAGCATCTTTACATGCTGTTTCTCATCATGGCGGCTGGCAGTGTCTCCCCCACCCAGCTTCCTGTTTTCTCAATTCTCCTCTCTGTTATTCCCGCCTATACTTCCTGCCTGGCCACTGACCAATCAGTGATTTATTCATTGACCAATCAGTAACACATTTGACATACAGACCATCCCACAGCATCACACTTACCCCTACCTCTCCCCTCCAACTCTCTTTAAATCCCTCATGACACATAATCCTCTCAAATTCATCTCCTCCTGTTCCTCCTCTTCATCTTTTTCTTCTTTTCCCTCTTCTTCTTTTTATACAGTATCCCTCTAAGTCCAGTTAGTGCTGACTGTATATGCATAGGTGTGGAGTACAGGTAACCTAACCATAGCCTCATTCTTAAAGAAGAATGATTCTCCCTGCAATTGTCAGTATTTCCTCAGTTAGGGGTGGAGCCTCATGAGCCTTGTCCCTACCCTTCCTGGAATCTTGGCTGGCTTGATCTGGTGCCTGTCACTCTTTCTGCTTGGAATTCATGAGTGTGATGGCCACCTGTTGTCTAGAAGACAGCATCTCATGACACTTCCTCCCACCTCCTGGCTCTTCCCTTCTCCTGCTCCATGATTTTTCCTGAGCCTTCAGAGGTTGAGAGTTGATACAGACATATCAAGTGAGCTGAAACCTCAACCATCCTTTATTCTCAGCTCTTTGACCAGTGTCTCTATATTGTCTTTATGCTCAACCTTTTCTGTCCACTTTCTATACCAACATCTTCTAATTGCTCAGATCTTTCTGCCTTTTCATTTATGATTTTTTGCCTTTTTCTCTCTTCACTATTTTATATCTTTGGTTTGTGATGTTGTATTCAATATCCACTCCAAATGTATTTCCATAATTATTTCACCGTTTAAAGTATCTTATTCATTATTCAAGTGGACACCCGTTCCACAGTTTCTATTTCCTTTGATATAATACGAATGAAAACTTCAACTTTTAGCCATCTTTTCTTTAAGTTCTATTTTTTTATTTTTCTTTATGTGTTTCTATATGTGTCTATGCTATGCAAATGCAGGTACTCACAGAGAACAGGAGGGCATCAAGTCTACTGGAGCTGGAGTTAAAGGAAGCTGTAAGCTGCTAGGAACTGAACTTTTGTCCTCTACAGTATGAGAGGACAAAACAGTATGTCCTCTTAATCATCTCTAGCACCAACCCAACTTTCTCCATCTTACCAAGTAACTTAGTTTTTTTAAATGATATTCTAATTTGAATGGAGGGTGTTGAAGCTGGTCTCCTTTGTATGTTATTGTGGCAGTCTGCTTTGAAGTTATGTTGAATGTTTAGTGCTAATGACAACCCCCTAACCCATCTACCCACACAGAAAACCATACCTTTTAATCTTTTCTTACCTTTTACCAATTTTTGCATGATGTGCACATTCTTCCATTCCTAAGAATTAGTTTAATTCCTAAAATTTTCCCTGGCTAACTATTTCCATTTTTAACATATTGCTTGGCAAATTATAAAATACTATCAAAGTTGTAAGTGCCTAGCTAACTCTCCGTGTTAGTTTTCTGTTGCTATAATTAAACACGATGGCCAAATCAGTCTATAGAAAAAGGAGTTTGTACTGGAAGTCTCCAGAGAGATCCAAGTCTATCATGTGGGAAAGCATGACAGCAAACGGACGCAGTAGCCAGAGAAGGAAACTGAGAACTCACATCTCACCCATGAGCATGAAGCTTAGAGTAAACTGAAGTAGGGCTAGACCAAGTACTCTCAAGCCCTCCCCCACACATGACATATGTTTTCCTGGAAGGTAACCAACACCAAACCTCCACAAACAGTACCACTAACTGGGAATCAAGTATTCAACTATCAGAGCTTATGGGAAACATGTTTAATACAGACAACCACACTGTCCTTAGTGAAGCACTATGCTTAGTTTTTCTCCTGTCTTGATTTTGCTGTCTCCACCTTCCATTTCCCCATAGGAACATAAGGAGTACAGACATATGCTTCCACATCAGGGCACCTGAACTCAAGCTGACCATTCTTGTGTAGCAAGCACTTTGCACACTAAACATCTCCTCAGCCCATGATCTCTGTCTTTACTTACCAAGATGATAACCACCTTCAAGTGTGGAGGTAGAGTGCTTGAGATTACAGCTTCATGACAGAGAGCTTTCTAATCTAATTAATTGGAAACCAATCAGAGTAGTCCTTGTAACTGATGGTCAGCATTCTTGAACTGACATCAGTCAGTGGTTCACATACTTAGCCTACTACTCTACATGTGTCTTCCTAAGCCCTTTGCCATTAATTCTCCTTTGGTACATCTGGTCTATGACCAATGACTTGATGTTGCCTGTGTTGGGTTAGATAACCACACTTCTTGGCCAAGGAAAAACACATGTTGACAGAGTTCTCCTAACAAAAGTACTAATTGTTAGAAAATAGTGATACTTAACAATTAAAAAAAATTAAGAACCCCAACACATTGTTTTCAGGGAAAGAAAACAACTACAAGAAAGAAACAACATTTTTTATCTTTTCTGATGGACCATTTTGAGTCTTGCTTTGCTTTTCAATTTTGGTCCTGGTGCCTTTGGGCCATAGGATGACAATCCCTCAAGCCCTGGTATGAGCTTCAAAAGATATTTTGACATCAGAGTTGGATTTGTTTCCAAGTAGAAAACTGGCTTATCTCTTCCATCATGTTGCCAAGTCACATCTTTATCAACAGATAAGTGAGAGAGGTCCTTGGAGGGTAGGAGATATCTTATTTCATACATGTGAATCATCAGTAATGAAGCTATTACAATTACTATGCAATTGTCTATCATCATACTCCTTCACCAACTCATACCTACTCCTAACACATTGTCGCCACTTTCAGCAGTGCTGGCTCACTTAATCCAGACACATTCAGACCCTTTGTGACATTCAGGTGTTAAGAAAAACTAAGTCCATCATTTCTAGGAAGGAAGTAAAGGCCAGCAGTTTCAATCACATAGCCTCACTGTGTAATTTACATGGCCCAGCAAGTTATCATATTTTATAATTCACTGGTACTTGAATTATTTTTCAAAGATATCTCCTAGGGAAATTCCCTCCAGTGTGCATATTGAATACTTAAAATAGAATAATTCTTCATGTGACTTTATTATAATTTTAAACAAAGATCACAAGAAAAAGACCTCAAGATGATCAGGGCAGTCATTTTAAGTGACTTATTTATCTAGTTGATTATTTTTGGTGTGTGTGTGTGTGTATGTGTGTGTGTGTGTGTGTGTGAATGTAGACACCAGAGAGAAACTTTGACTATCATTCCTCGGTTGCTGTTTGTACTGTTCTGCAGTAGAGGCTCTCAAGGATCTGGAACTAACCAAGAAGGAAGCCAGGCTAGCTCATACACTCAAAGGAGCTGCCTGTCTCTGCTTCCTCAGCTCTGAGATTATAAGTAGGTGTCACCTAATGTTTTTTTTTTTCAACATGGATTTTAAAGAAAAAAAATCAAACCTTCATTCTTGCAAGGAAAATTTTATAAATATGATATATACATATACATGCATAGATAGTATGTGATTCTCTCTCTCTCTCTCTCTCTCTCTCTCTCTCTCTCTCTCTCTCTCTGTGTGTGTGTGTGTGTAACACTGGCATGGTTTCCAGTACAATGGCCAGAGGAAAACTTGTAGAAATCAGTTTTCTCCTTCTGCCACGTGGGTTCTGGCATTAAACTTAGGTCGTTGGGCTTGGGGCAAGTGTCTTTTCCTGCTGAGCCATCTCACCAGCCTTATGTATATTGTTTTTCTAAAGAAAATGACTATACTGCAAGGAGATCAGTGAGCCCGGCCGTAACAGAGGAACTACCTACCCAAGTTTTTCTTTTTAACACTGCAGCAGGCCCTTTCAGAAATTTTGTGGTTTACATCATCACTGCTTTTTTTTTTTTTTGCATCTCCTATGACATTCATTATTACTGCTTTCATTATTTTTGAGTAGCCTCTTTCTATCCTTGGTATAGATTTCTGTTCAATGATCCTGGTTTCGTCCCTAGTTGAGTGAGTGTATTTATTACTATTATTGAACAGTCTGTCACACTTGATAATGTTTAAATATTATAGATAAAAATCACATATTCCAAAAAAGCCTGTTACTGTGGAAGATTCCTTTGAAACCAAGTCTTCATGTAAGATTTGCTCATAGTTTATTTTGAATGTTTACAGCCTGTATGCATGAACTGCTTAAAGATTAAATGGTAAGTACTGAAAATTAATTGGCTTCACTAGTAAACATGCCAATCATTTAGAAGAAAATACTCACTTAATGTGTATAAAATACTATGCTAATTATTTGAGCTTGGTATTTTGATATGTTTGCTTTATGATTTAGGTGAGGAAAGACAAACATTTATTTTGGACAAAGGTCAGTTCATAGTTTTCTAAGAAAATTTCATCCATTTCTACAGTCTTTTATAATCATCACAGATATATAAATTGATGAGTTTTGATTTTAAATATTATTGATTAGTCTATATAAATTGACTGAGATTGTGACAAATCCTCTTAGGTTTTTTTAAATTTATTCTATTATTTATATATATAAATATAATCCACTCTATAATGTTACCTCTATGTATGTTTTTAGGCTTGACTATTTGGTACTGGATAACTAATTGGTGTTCTCTTCCCAGGGAAGACTATTTCTTCTTCTCTCAGCATTCCATAGTTGCCTGTTTTTCTTTGTGTAAATGTGTCTTTTGGTGTCATCCTTGTTCAGCTCATGTTTAGGCAGACATATTAGTGAGAGTTTGACTGCACCATGTGATATTCCTATGATGCACAGTCCCACAGCAAACTTCCTGTTCTCCTGGCTCTTATATTCTTTCCACACATACATACCCCTTTTATGTACTGATCTCTGAGACTTAGGTGCAAGGGTTGTGTTGAAGATATAACATTTTTTTTTATTTAATTTTTTTTATTTTTATTTTTCAATACAATTCAATTCTACATATCAGCCACGGATTCCCTTGTTCTCCCCACTCCCGCCCCACTCACCTTCCCCCCAGCCCACCCCCCCATTCCCACCTCCTCCAGGGCAAAGCCTTCCCTGCGGACTGAGATCAACCTGGTAGACTCAGTCCAGGTAGGTCCAGTCCCCTCCTCCCAGGCCGAGCCAAGCGATCCTTAGCAATAGGGTCCACAACTTTGCATTTTTAATCGTTTGTGGGTTTTTTTGTTTGTTTTGTTTTGTTTTTGGAGTTTTGTTTGTTCGTTCGTTTGTTTGTTTGTTTGTTTGTTTGTTTGTTTGTTTGTTTTTGAGGCAGGGTTTCTCCTGTTTTGGTGCCTGTCCTGGATCTTGCTTTGTAGACCAGGCTGGCTTGGAACTCACAGAGATCCACCTGGCTCTGCCTCTTGAGTGCTGGGATTAAAGGCGTACGCCAAGGCTGCTCAGATGTTGTGGTGTTTTTTAATGGACTCTGTTGGAAGAAACTTTTCCTTGGTTAGAGACGAAGCCTACATTTATCTGTGGGTATGAGAATAAACATTTAGAATGTAGTCAGGGATTAGGCTGTTTTAGCAACAGGGGGACTGTGAGTTCTCCTCAACAATCCATGACTTTACTAGTCCTGGGTAGTTGGTTAGGTTTCCAGGACTAGGACCAGTTTCATTCTTGTTGAGCCAGCCTGAGGTACAATTAGTGAGCTGCTGGTTACCACAAGGCATGCCTGTGTTCCACTTCTGCGCCCTTGGGATTATCTCTTAGTTAGTGTTCAAAGGAGCAACTTTATTCTTTACTTCCTGGAATTTCAATTTTTTACATTTTATCAACGTAAAACTGACAAAATTAAGGACATACATTAAGATGTTTTGATATATATGTTATGAAATGTCAAAAGTTTTCCTTGATTCCTGAACCTGCCCTATCCAAAGCATGAGTATGGTGTGTTTCTCTCTGTGTGTTTTATTTCTTTATTTGTCCTTGCTAAGAAAACATGGGAAAGCAAGTGGGAGAAGTAAATGACTAGCAGCCTTATCATAATTGCAACTTAATAATTTATGTTATTCACAGTTTTCTGTCCTCTGTGCTTTCTAATGAGTATAAACATCACTATAAAATTACACTGATCCTTAAGTCTTGCCTTAGGAGACCTTGCTTCATGTTACCACAATACCATAAATAAATTTAAAAGGGCCAATTTGAGAAAACCATTTGCCATCTGCATAATATACAAAAGGGAAGAGGAAGCCATGCTTCACTAAAAGGTCCTGGATTTAGACTGAACAAAGCCCAGCTATGAAAAGTGGATGTGATTAAGAAATTTCCTTAACTGGAAAATTAAATTGCAAAAACCCAATACCAGTCTCAATTAAATAAATATAAGTCCTGACAGCAATAGCACAATGATTTTAGCCAACCAGATTGAAAAGGTGTAAAGATGAATAAAACCTCCTGCTTCAGAGAGCTATTTAACTGCATTTCTCAAAAATCGAATGTTCACATCCATTAACTGCTTATTTCTGCTCTTATGAAATGGTCCTGAAAAGCTCTTCAACTCCTGCTCCTGAGGTCTGTGCAGATATTTTTGGAGATACTGTGATTTATAATTAAACACTGGAAATACCTCTCTGTCCATCTCTGAATTAGTAAAACATCATGTTAGACTGATAGTATGGGTTATTTATAGTCATTAGCAAACTTCAAAATTATTTGAAAAAAATCTGGCAAACTTAAAATAAGATATCTATCTATGTTCATTTTATAAACATAATAAACTTATGATCTATGCATGTAAACTTCAGTGAGTATATGTGCCTCTATAAATGTAGGAGCTCATATGCTTTACAGGTATGATAATTAGGTAGAAAATGAAGCCGATCAATTTATAACCATCTAGGCACTGGAAATGAGAGGCTGAGTGACAGCCTTCTATATATTTATGTATTTACCTATTTTTGAATGAATGTGTGTGTGTGCTGCATATGTGTGTATGTGCTCATGCTCATGTGTATGTGAGTGCACTGTGGGAGAGGACAGAGGTCAACGTCTGAAATCTCTCTCGAATGCTCATGTTTTAGGCCTTTTCTTGAACCTAGGTCTCCCTGACTCAGAGAGGCTGACTAGCCCAGCTTGCTGTGAAGATACCGTGTCCCTATCTCCCAAGTTCTGCCTTATCAGAAGGCTGCCACATGTCATTTGCATTTGCAAGGATGCTGAGGATCTGAACACTGGGTCTCATGCTTGAGTATCAAGCACCGCACCTGCTGAATCAGCTCCAATTTTCTTCTAAGTAATGAGCATGTTTTTTTTTTTTTTTTTTTTTTTTTTTTTTTTTTTTTTTTTTTTTTTTTTTTGGTTTTTCGAGACAGGGTTTATCTGTGTAGCTTTTCGCCTTTCCTGGAACTCACTTGGTAGCCCAGGCTGGCCTCGAACTCACAGAGATCCGCCTGGCTCTGCCTCCCGAGTGCTGGGATTAAAGGCGTGCGCCACCACCGCCCGGCTGCATGTTTTATATTGACAAAAATATTGGTAATTTGTAATGAACATAGTGTCAATAGTATTTTATTCTCCTCAGCGTAGGACAACATAGTATGACTGTTTAAAATTTCTAGACTAAAAATTTAATTTACATGATGCAGATTTATCCAGATACATAATGCCATTTTATGAAAAATTGAATAGAATAAACATTCTAAATGTATATAACATCTTAAATAATCATTCCATAAATACAACAGGTCTTTTAGTATGTATCAATTTAAATTATCAACTTTTATTTTATTTATTTTTTTCAGACAGAGTCTACTATGTAGCTTTGGCTGTCCTGGAACTCTATGTAGAGCAGCATGGCCTTAAATTCAGGGATTCACATGCCTCTGTCTCCCAAGTGTCAGGATTAATGCATGCACCATCATACCTGGCTTTAAATTATCAACTTTTAAAACACTGGTAATGGAATAGGTTTTAGCTTCATTATTTAGAGTATTTACTTTTGACCTAATGTGTCCCAATCAGTTAAGCTAATTTATTTTAATGATTCTCAACCTCTTTCTTCATAATGCAATAATTATAGCTCTTTACAGAAAAAGAAAAACAAATCCCACCAGAATAAAGCCAGGAAATGCTAATGAAATTCCCTATTGCACTGTTCTTACAGATTCCACTATTGTGGTATTAAAGGAGACTGTGATACAAGGACTAATTGTAGGCAATACAAACTGTTCAAAATTCATGGAATTTCTACACAGCAATAAAATATCAAGGGGGAAGCTGGGATGATGGCTCAGAGGGAATGAGTACTGGATTCCCAATGTGAGAACCTGAGTTCTAATCTCCAGCATTTATGTGAAATTTACATGCACAGCTGTAACCCCAGCACCATGGAGGTCAAAGACAAAAGGATCACTAAGGCTTGCTGGTCACTAACCTACCTACATGTTCAGTGAGAGACCCTGCATCAAAGAACTAAGGGGAGAGACATGGATATGATACCTTTTCTGGATTTTGAGCACAAGCACACATATTCTCACGTATGCACCAAAAAGCATATGAGAGAAACCAAGAGTATTTTAGTTCAAAACCTAATTCAATTCTCAAGTTGAGCTTTCAAATAAAAGATTACCTTTATAGCTTCAATATTATGGTTCTAAGAAGACATTCTAACACAAGCATTCTCCAGTGACTAGATTTAATTCAACACCTATCTTCTTTAGTACAGCACTAAATGTTCCATTCTTAGTGATAGCTGTATACTACCCTTGATTGTGAAACCTATATATTTTAAATGAATAAAGAAAGTTAGTGTGAACAGAGCTCCCTGGGTCTTCATTTGTGTGGAGCTGTCTTTTCCAAGGTTTTACATGAGGATTACCACATGATCCAATTTCCTCCCAGAAAGGTTTAATTAGTTACATTTGTTGAAAAGTTTGACATAGTTCCTGGGTGCTTTATATTTAAGACTACTTTATAATTAAATGTCATCTTATAAAAGCTCTCCTTGCTTCTCCATTAATTTATTAGTGGACATTGAATTAAAAATCATAAAACCCAATACTTACTAGTGAATAAATTTAAAATCTTGACTAATAAACAGTTGGCATATGGACATTCTTGTTAAAATATAAAACATTTTACTGAAAAATACAATTTTTTTCCATTTAAAAGTTTTTATGCTGATACAATATAATTGGTTCCATTATAATATAAATTGCATTTCTATGAGATCATCTTAGCCTTTGCACATGGCTGAAGACTTTCATCAGCTCCAAGAAGATACTCATTGCTATCAATGAGCTTTACTTTTGAGTTTCAGGAGACTAAATTAGAGGATAAAAAGAAGGAAAGAAAATGGTAAATGATGATTTAAAATAGGTAACACTTACAAACAGCTTATACCCTTCATTCACTCTTTAATTCTGCCATGCTGTTAACTCATCAAGTTGTCAACTTTGTCTGAGAAGTTGGTCTCACTAATCCTGATATCAAATTTGGTAAAACCGAGGCCCAAAGAGGTTAAGTGCGTAACCTAGTATGATACAAGAGATAAGGAATTAAGACAAAGTTTGATGGGCCACAGAGTTAGCTCTGTGTTGAAGAATATGTATTGCTCTTCCAATGAACCCAAGTTCTGATCCCATTACACACATCTGATAGCTCATAGCTACCTATAACTCCAGATCCAAAGTATCCAACACTCTCTTCTGGCTTCTACAGGCACTTGCACTCAGATACACACACACAAACATGCACAGAAACACAGACATATTCATAAACACACACACAAATTAAATCAAATTAGATTTTCAAAAAAGATAAAATTTGAGACCATATAGCCTAGCTTTCCAAGCCATGTGCTATCTTAACTGATTATTTAATGTTCTACAATGTCTTTCTATGTAAATTGGCTTTGTATTTCAATAAAAGATAAACCACATGTGTAATTCTGGTTCTCAGAGGTTGGGAGCTATGTGCTTGCTTGCCTTACAAGCATAAAAACTTAAATTGGACTCCTAAAACCCATGCGAATAAGCTGTGAGAGGTGAAATCCTTATAATACCCATGAGGAGAAGTCAAAGACAGGAACATGGATTCCTGGGGCTCAGTGGCCAGCCAGGTTATCCCAGGCCACTGAGAGACCCTGTCTAAAAAAATAAAAAAATAAAAAAACCATAACGAGTAGCTAAAGAGCAACACCCAGGATTGTTCTCTACCTGCACACTCAGGTGCACACACACTTTCTGAGAGACAAGCAAACATAGTGATATGAGAACCATCTGAGTCTGTGTCCATGCTCTATGATGTTTTCCCAGTGAAACAATCACTGAGTAGCGTGTTTTCAAGAATATGTCCTATCACTAAGCAATGCAAGTCCTTGGGATTAAGTGATGTATAAAACTACAGATGCAATTTTTATGTTAAAACTCAAGATTTTATTACTTCAGTTTGCTGCCAAATTCCTTGCAGATTGGAGGCTCCAGTTCTTCTGAGTATTTAGTATTTATCAGACTACATGAGAATATCCAACCTGGGTCCATTTTGCTATGAAGATGGAGTTGGTGGCATCTAATCCCTGTAAGATTATCAATGCACAGAAGGATAAGCCTTTTCATCAAATGCACTGATGGTATCATTTTTATTTAGAACCAAATTTTCTGTAATATATTTTTGCCACATTTTTCTTTCCCGACTATTTGCAATTTTTACCTCCCAGAAAAGAGAAAATCAATTTTCTCCAATACTCTGTCACTGGGTTATCAACCACATTCAGGCAGACTCCATGCCCAGGAGTAGTTGGCCAACACAAAACAGACTCCATGTATTTTTTTGTACTTTTTTGGTCTTATTAGTGTCTTTTCTTTTAAAAGCTTAAGTTTTCTCACACTTTTAACAGATTATGCATTTTTTTCTTCAAAGTATAAAGCAGGTTGTAGAGTGGGGTAATGCTGGTGTAGATTTGTGGTTCCTGCCATCAGCTTCAAAAGGCCCTGTTGAAGTAAGAAGAATATGATTTAAAGTGAGGTTTTTAAACAGACTTATTAAGAATGAAAACAGAAAAGTGCCGCTTGTGGTTAACATTGATCGTCACCCTAATGGAGTCTACATTCATCTAGGAGACAATCCTCTAAATGTGTCTGTGCAAGAGTTTCTAGATTGGATTAAGTGACATGGAAAGATCCACACTGAATCTGGGCAGCACCTTGCCAGGAGCTGGGGTTCTGGGCTGAAAAAAAAGGAGAAAGTGAACCAAGCACCAGAAGTAAGCTTCCTCTGCTTCTTGTTTGTGGATGCAGTGTGACCAGCTACCCCACGCCTCTGCTGCCATGTCTTCTCTGTCATGGTAGACTGTACCCTCAAACTGTGAGTCTTACTAAACCCCTTCTCCCCTAATTTGCCTTTCTCAAGCATTTTGTCCCAGCAGATAGAAAGTTGACGAATACAACACTAGTATACAGTCCATCTGCATGCTTATTCTAGTCTAGCACATAGTGTGAGATGGATAAAAGCAGCCATTTCTCTCCTTGTTAAGACTCGCTGCATTAAAAATAAAACTTTGTGCATTTCTATGGATATTAGAAACATGTCTGGATTGCTTATCAAGGCCCAACGTCTCTGAATAATTTCATCTATCACTTTTTCTGCCCTATCCTCTGACCATGACTGCTCATTTCTCCTCACACTCTTCCTCTTTCCTTCTCGAAGCAGCCTATATGTTCTCTCGACTTGAACTCTTCCCAGCACCTTTCCCTTGACTTGAACTCTCCTGAAGCCCTTCAAAGGCCTGACTGAGTCTCTCTCACTTGGATCTTAGGTCAATATCACCCTTTGGAACAGACTTTGTTGAAAAGCTATTTAAAGCAGAACCTTGAAATTATTCCCCAATGGGCCAGAGAGAATGCAGAGTTCGTAAGTGCTTTTACTGCTCAGGTAGAGGACTGAGGTTCAGTTTCCAGCACCCACAATGGGCAGATCACAGCCCATGTCACTTGTAACTCCAGCTCCAAGGATTGTGATGCACATTTCTGTTCCCCATGGCCATCTGCACACTGGCACACACATACACACACACACACACACACACACACACACACACACAAGCATAAAAATAAATCTTTATAGAAACATATTCTTGAATTATCCCCATCACAACATTTTACTTACTTTCCTCAGAAAGACTCCTAAAGTTTCAATTACCTTGCTTACTTTTTAATTTTAATTTACATAACATTTTTTCATTTATTTTACATACTGACTACAGTTCACCCTCTCATACATATGATGGTCCTCACTAGTCTACGGACTTGCCCATCTTGCCTTGTGTGAACTCTGCATCTCTGCCTAACTCTGGGAGTGAAAGCAATGGTGGCTATCATTCAGACAAAAAAAAAATGATTAAAAGGTACAGCTCGAGATCAACACTGTGGATGATAGAGTGTTCTATTTATTATTTGTAAGGAGAGAAAGATGGACTGGTGAGTTCCCATTCAATATAACCCCCAAATGTACTAAGTTTAAACTAGTAAAGTGAAGAGGATATGATAAAAGAATGACTCCTTATCTACCAATGTGAGTATCCATTATCTATGCTTCAACACTGTGTATTCATTATCTATGTAGTATATGTAATATATACAACACTGTCCAATCATAAAATGTACAGTATATTTTGTAGTATTTACATTAAGCCGTAACATGCCCATAATTAAAATATGATAATAGATTTATAAACAGCTGAAAAAAAAAGAAACACACAGTCTCTGAACATTCAGAAGTTGAAACTTTTAAATAGGGTTTATTGACTGTCAATGTCAAATTAATGGAGCATAGTTCTGGGATATAGCTACCAGATAACAGGGTTCAGCAGTCTTTACTGCTGAAATGCCAGCACATCATATGCATGTCATACTTTGAAATGATTAATCCCTGAGAGGAAAGGAAATAATTTTGATTAAAAGCACGGAGGTGTATCTTAATGGGGGTTACATAATTACATTTTTAAATGTCACTTTAACAAATACCATTTTTCCTTTGTTGTTATTTAAACTCCAAAAACCTATTGCAGAAATCTGAAAAAGCATGGAAATGTGAGGGGATATATAAAATGGCTGTTGGGACTAGGGAGGTAGCTTAGTGGACCAGGAACCTTTCTGCCAAGCATGATGACCCAGTTTTGATTCCTGGGACCCATATGGTAGAAGGACAAAAGTACAAATGTCCCCTGATGTTCAAATGTCCACTACAGCATGTTCCACCAAAATAAATGTAAACCAAAAATAATTTTGAGTGGTCACTATCCGTGTGTGTAGGCTTTGTGAGTGTAGGTATTATGGCATTCGGACGGGGCCTTGCATCTGCAGCAGCTATTCTAATTTTCTCTCAGACTCTTATTAGACTGCTTCAAGAGGGTGATTATGGTTTTAATTTTAACTTCTATAACAAAGTAAGCATTACTAATGAACACAAACCCAAACAAATAAATTATTAGACTCACAATTTAATAAAAAATATATAAATAACAAAAAATCAACAGTTACATAGCAATAAGAGTTACATAGCAATGAGAGTGTGCAGGAAGTTAAAGATGAGTGCTATCACTTCATCACTGAAGTTTTTCTGTCTTTAAGGGGTTTTGAAAAATCCTACCTGAGAGCAACTCACTGATCTGTGCATTGATCTGGATGGATGTCATAATACGCAAGTTACTCAAGAAAAAAAAAAAAAAGCAAAAGATTGTATATAGCAGAACTTTTAAAAATTGCATTTTTAAATTGATTCCATCTATGTCTACTATGCTTTCCATCCTTCTCTCAAGTTAAATAATTATCTTAAAATTTACATTTGATATACCCTCTCTTCCATTGATCATGTTCTTCTAAGCCTTATCTTCATCTCTTGATCTGAATCTCCTTTCTTCTTGTGTCGTCTGGTCTGCTCATGTCTCTTTCCTTTAGTTAGTTATTTCTGCTGATAGAATGCATTCACTCATGTAAACTGCTACCTTTCCTCATGTATATGAAACTTTCTTAAAGTTGATTTATTTTTAATACTTTTAGGTTTATTTTAATCTTATTTATAAATGTGTACAAATTCAAGCAGATGCCCACAAAGGCCAGAAGTCATTGGATATCCAGGAACTCCAGTTACAAGCAGTTGTACATCACATGTTTGGGTGCTGGGAATGGAGCTAGGGTCCTCTATAAGGGCAGTAAAGGCATTTAATCTCTGAGCAACTTCTCCAGCCTCCAAGTAGATCTACTTTAGAGGTGCTAAACTTTGTCTAATGATGAGATCAGTAGGGATTGTCATTCTTCTTGCTCATACCAGAATTGTTAGCAGTGTCTTTGACTTCAATTAACTTCAATTAAATGAACTTTAAAAACATGCTGCCCCTCAAAGGTGACACTAAACTTCCCTCTTTGTGAATACATTGTGTTTTTTTTTTTTCTGTATGTGCATCACTAGTAACCAAATGCCTTCCATATGCAGGAAACAGTTAATATCCACTAGAGTTTGTATACTAAATAGTTTTGGGGAAATGCTGCTTAGTATTAAAGCTGTTTGTACACTGAAACAATCACTCCCAGGACCAGTGTAAAATACTGTTTGTACATTGAAGCAATCATCACCCTCAACACCACTGTAAAACGCTGTCACTCACTCTGTCTGTGGCTGACAAGTCACAGCTGTGTGGGAATAATCAGTTCTGTCTCTTTACCAAAAGAAGTAAACAAGCCATCCATGCCCAGAAGAAAGGTGAGATGAGATGGTCCAGATCCACAACTACTTTGTCCCGATATTCTCACTTCATCCATCAGGATCTTAACCTTTACCCTGCCATTTTGTTTCTATTACTCTTCTCCCTGCTTATTCCATCATCTTTCTTAAAAATGAATTTTCATTTATTCATTCATTTATTGTGTGTGTGTGTGTGTGTGTGTGTGTGTATGTGTGTGTGTGTGTGTGTGTGTGTTGGGAAGGTGTGCATGCATCCCATGGTGTGCAAAGTCAGAAGGCATCTTTGAGTACTTAGTTCTCTCCTTCCTCCTTTTGGGACCTAGAGATCAAGATCAGATCATTGGGCTTGAAGGCAAGCATTTTTTCCTGATGGCCTCTGAGCTATCTTCTAGGCATCAAATCACATGCAAATCTCCTCTTCTTAATAAAGGAAGACGAGAAGAACACTTTCCCTGACTTTGTAGGACTCCATAAGCCTTGATAAAGGCCTCCTTCTCTCTTTCTTTTTTATTTAGAGTTTACACCACTAATTGATCTATAGTTTCTCAGTCATCAACTTTGATTTAGACTTTCTGCTATACCATCTGGAAACTGACTGTGAAAAAGTCACAAATGACCAATATTAAATTTATATGACTTATAATTGGCTTTCAAATTTATCAAAATGCATTACTGTTCATAATTTGGATAAAGTAAATTTGGATAAAGTATATATATATATATATATATATATATATATATATATATATATATATATATATATATGTCTAACAATTGGAATGCAACAAAATCCATTGCTCATTTTCAATAAGTAAACTTCAGCCTAAATTGGTCATCAATTAGTTAATTTGTTCAAAATCACTTGTTACTTCCTCATAAATAAAAGTTTCAGGAGAAGAGCTTGAGAAACAGTTTAGTAGTTAAGGGCATTTGCTGCTGTTGCAGAGGAATTGGATTTGGTTTCCAGAACCAACATAGTGGTCTATAAGTACCCATAACCCCAGTTCTGCAGGATCCAATCCCCCCTGACTTCCATGGGCTGGGAACACATGCAATGAATACATGTGTCTGTGTGTGTGGATGTATTTGTGTGTGTGTTGAGGGGGGGCAAAACTGTCACACAGATTAAATAATAAATAAAACAAATAAATCTAAAAAATATATCCAGTTTTCTAAAATTTAAATTTTAGATTTTAGTTTCAGGGGAAATGGAAAAGAAGCTAGTAAACAAGACATGCTTTGCTACAGTAACTATGTATTGATCCCAACAATCATATTACTTTAAACTGCATTGTTGTCTTGTAAGCCTTGTGCTCTGGTGAAGTACAAGGGAGTACACATCAGAGAGAAAGGTTACTCTGACGAAAAGTTAGAGGAATGGAGGAAGGATGTGGCTCCATTTCTTTTCTTTCTTTGCTGCTTTTATGTTTTTGATGCTACTGTGTGAGTGGAACCACACTGGCGTTCAGGGGCTGCCGCCCTGATGGGTCTGGGCAAGGCCCTCTGGCATTCTGTCTGTTGATTTCCTCCCTGTTCCTCTGCTCTTCACAGAGGAAAGCTATATGAAGCCAGTCACACAGGAACTGTATCTTTGTGGCTGAATTGAATGTGTACAGTTAGAGGAAGTAAAAGACATTTCTAGAAGGAGATAAATGGATCTGAAGAAGTAAGGATGATGGTCACTGAGTTCTAGGCTTTTCAGCAGTGACTGGAATGATGGCCACAAGCAAGTTGAAAAGGCCGTGTGATCTTGGGTTAGAGGAACTGTATTATAATCAAATAATTGTGAGCGAATAACTTACAATAGGTTATGGCAGGATATTAGCAGATCACCTATTAAGCCACTGGGCTACAAAGACTAGTGTACAGGAAGCTCATTACATAATTCTTAATCAAAATGTACAGTTATCTTGTTTTCATATGAATATTTACCACTATTGCAGTCTGGAGTTTGGCTGCTTTATGAAATATATGAGGATAGTCTGATTTACTGTACTCATTCTAACTACTAAGCATAATGATATCTATCATCTATCTATCTATCTATCTATCTATCTATCTATCTATCATCTATCTATCTATCTTTTATCTATCATCCGTCATCTATTTATCTCTATCTCTTTGTAACTATCATTTATCTACTAATCCCCTATTATCTATACTATCTAACAATTATCTATGTATCATGTACCATCTATCTATCTGTCAGTCTGTCTGTCTATTATCTACCATTATCATCTTTCTACTACTTATTTATTTAGCTAGTTTCTCAGCTATCCATTTTGTACTGCTTTTCTTATTTGAATTTATCGGTTATTTTGAACTACTTCAACCACTTACTTTTGTGTTTATCATCAGCTCAGTTTTTAAACTTGGGTTCACTGCTTTTTTAGTAGTCCACACATTACATTTTCTATGCCCAGCAGGCAATGTAGACAACCTTTACCTATTTATAATATCTTCTCTGCTCTTTTACTGGCTTGCCTTTATCTTTTTCTTGCCTTGCATATTTTCCTCTGATGGGTGTTGGCTCATTTTCATTATGTATCTTCCTGATCTTAGCACTAATAACACTGCAGTTAGCAGCATGTGTGTTTGTTCTGTTATTGCTAATGTTTTTGTTCTGGGGAAGCCTCTCACATTATAGAAAAATTCTCTTTCATGGAGCTATGTCATACCCTATGTCTTGTTTTCTGTTGATGTTTTTCCCCCAGTCTTCATTGTCTTTGACCTGATTCCCAGCTTTCAATCTCGCATTAAACATTTTCTATTACTGCTTCTGATGATATTCTATTGCTGATACTTTTTAAGCTGGAGAGTGGGCTAACTCTCAATTATTCTCAAGGTATTTCAACAGGCTTCAAGTAGTATTTAACATTTAGAAATACTGAAAACCCAATTGCATTTCTGATGTGTGTGGTAATAAAATAAATACATATTCTATGTGTCGAAGAACAGTATTTTCTGTATTTTTTTTGTGTGTGTGCTGTAGATCAAACCTAGGGTTCTGTGTATGCGAGTGCTCTACCCCTGAACTGCATCTCTCAGTGAGGACACATTTGGTAAAGGTCAACTTCAATTTACATACTGTCTCTATGAGTGAAGAGCAGATAGGGGAAAATGATGGTTATACAGTGTTCTTTTTTTAATTTTATAATTTAATTTAATTTTACATATCAGCCACAGATTCCCCTGTCCTCTCTCCTCCTGCCCCAGCCCTCCCCCCAGCCCACCCCTCATTCCCATCTCCTCCAGGGCAAGGACTCCCCTGGGGATTCAGTTCAGCCTGGTAGATTCAGTCCAGGCAGGTCTAGTCCCCTCCTCCCTACACCCAGGATGAGCAAAGTGTCCCTGCATAGGCCCCAGGCTCCAAACAGCCAGCTCATGCACTAAGGACGGTCTTGGTCCCACAGCCTGGGGGCCTCCCAAACAGTTCAAGCTAATCAACTGTCTCACTTATCCAGAGGGCCTGATCCAGTTCCAAGGGGGCTCTTCACCTATCGGTTCATAGTTCATGTGTTTCCACTAGTTTGGCAATTAGTCCCTGTGCTTTTTCCAATCTTGGTCTCAACAATTCTCTCTCATACAATCCCTCCTCTTTCTCACCGATTGGACTCCTGGAGCTCTACCTGGAGCCTGGCCATGGATCTCTGCATCCGCTTCCATCAGTCATTGGATGAGATTTCTAGCATGACAGTTAAGTTGTTTGGCCATCTGATCACCAGAGTAGGTCAGTTCGGGCTGTCTCTCGACCATTGCCAGCAGTCTGTTGTGCGGGTATCTTTGTGGATTTCTGGGGACCTCTCTAGCACTTTGCTTCTTCCTATTCCCATGGGGTCTTCATTTATCATGGTCTCTTTTTCCTTGATCTCCCTCTCTGTTCTTGATCCAGCTGGGATCTCTCACTCCCCTAAGCTCTCCTTCCCTTGACCCTTGCCCTTACACATATGCACATACACATATGCACATACACATATGCACATACACATATGCACATATAACACACACACACACACACACACACACACACAAGTGCACATAGTATGTAGTTGGTTATACTGCCACAAAGCACAAACCTTGAACTAGTAGTCTCTTACGGCAACAAACATTTACTTTCGACAACAGTCTGCTAAAGCTACAGCCACCATCCATGTCTATGGCATCGCTCAGTAGTGCAATTCCATGCTTATCAACAAAGGGGGAGATACTCCAGAGGATTCACACTAGGAATTTAAGCCAGTGGCCTAACAGTGACAAACCATGATTTCTGCTGAAAGGTTGTGAGTCACAATTCCTCACAGATTTTCACCCAGGTGAAAGGGAAAAAAATAAACAACAACAACAACTAAAATACTGACCAGAATGGTTAATTACTAGGGGATGGAGACATAGCTCAGTGATGCAAGGAGGGAGTACAAAGAAGAGGACTGGAGCTGATTCCCAGGACAAACTCATGAATAAAGTTGGTGAGGTGTGCCATCTGCCTTTAATCTCAGTACTCAGGTGATAGAGACAGGGTATCCTCAGGCCAGGCTGACCAACTCAACTAGCTGCAAGTTGGAAGGTCACATGTTAGTGAGAGACTCTGCCTCAGTTAATAAAGTAGAGAATGATCAAGATGTCAAACTCTGCATTCCACATGCTTGTATGTACACATATACCGGCACACATACATATAAAGTGCATGAGTGTGGGCAAGCGTGCATGCACGCATGCTCTC
The DNA here is from genome assembly GCF_007827085.1 of Peromyscus californicus insignis. NCBI lineage: Eukaryota > Metazoa > Chordata > Mammalia > Rodentia > Cricetidae > Peromyscus > Peromyscus californicus. The sequence continues at coordinate 11,225,053 of NW_026294436.1, read as the reverse complement.
TCTCTCTCTCTCTCTCTCTCTCTCTCTCTCTCTCTCTCTCTCTCTCACACACACACACACACACACACACACACACACACACACACACACACACATGTATATGAACACACACATAAACTTGACACATGGATATGCAGATACAAAAAACCCTCTAATTCCCTTAAATCACTTCAGAGGCTGAGAATACATGATGGAATGAGTAGATATTTCTATCAAAACATTATACAAGGGACTTGTAGCTCAGTGCAAGCATCATATTAGGTTTGTTTGATTCCATGCCTACAAACCCCGGGAGGTAAGTTGAGTTATTAGCAAATATTAAAGGCAGAAAAAGAAATAATTTATTATGGATGAGGTGTTCTAGGCTTAATGAATACAGATAAAGCATCAGCAACCAGAATAAATAATGCAAAGGGAAGGTGAATTAAAGAGGATATGTCAACACTGGGACAGCAACATTCTAGCACTTCCTGACAAAGAGATCTCTGATGTCTAAAAAGATAGCAAAAATAGTCAGAGATGGAAGACCTTGTATGAAGGTTCTGTATGATGAATACCATGATGATAAGACTAACCTCTGAAGCTGTAAGCAAGCCCCCAACTAAATGATTTCTTTTAGGAGTTGCCTTAGTCATGGCGTCTCTTCACAGCAATAGAACAATGACTAAATTATTTTCATTATTTTCACACTGAAAGTAAATAAATTTGTGATCTACATGTTAAGATCATTATATAGAGACACCCAAAACATTGAAGCCATCTCTTGAGTCCCAACATATGATTTGCAAAGTGTGCATATTTCCCTTAAATTATTCATTTTCTTGTGATATTTAACTTAGTCACATAAGTATGGCAATCTGACTGTGTGAGTGTTTTAACAGGTGGATTATAAACATGCAACTGTCATGTATAAGTGTTTCACACTTATTTCTCCAGTATGTCCTGAGTTCCTGAGTCAGCATTCTCTTCCTTGACTGTCTTGCTCCCTCAAACCCACTTGCTCAAGCATTGCTCATCCTCCTCACTTGCACACTTGTGCCCTCACATCCTTCTCTTCATTAAATTTACTCTCATTTGATAAAGCCTTTATTTTAGAACAATGACTTCATTTTCATTAAAACAAACCAGAAAAACCAATTCTCTAAATACCCTGGGTTTTGTTATTGCTTTTCTTAATTCCCAATCTTAAGCTTTTGTTTTGGCTCTGAACAATCTAGATGATAGCATATGTGCATAAAATATTTTAAAAGCTTTTAAAGGCACATCTGTATAAAAGATGGAGGTTAAATAAAATTATTATGTAAAAGAACACAGTTAATCTCAAATTCATAAGAAATGTATTTAGAATTACATCATTTACATATAAACAACTTATAAATCATATACATTTCTCAACTGAAAATGACCATAATAAGATCTGGGTATAAAACCCCTGCAAATAAGGAGAATTTATAATGGCCATGGACAAAGTTATACCCCTTTCCACCTTTCATATAGTCAGTTAATACCTAGGTTTCCTACTCATCCTGCACTTCTAACTCAATTAAAATTAATTGAAAGTTAACCACAAAGCCTTAAGGCTCTGTTGGGTGGGGCTCCCAGTTTCCTATCTCTCGGCTGCAAACACTATTCTCCATCCCCAAAGCTCTATCTTCTTACCAGCCCCACTCTTGACATGCTATCATTCTTCTGTGCCCACAGTTCCAATTAATACACTATATAAACTCCCCACATATGCACAATATCTGGAGCTTTTCTCTCCTGCAAGCACACTAATCTTTAAGTCTCCATTCCTCAGAGATCACCTGTTTCAGAATGATTCTTATAACTGCAGAGCAGTTGTTTAAATTGGATTAGGTATAATATCTACCTGAGGGTTCTAGTTTCATTTCCATTGCTCTGATAAAATACCCTCAATAAGAGCAACTCAGGAAAGACCAGATTTGTGTTAGCTCATAATTACTGGTTACATTTCATCACTGTGGAGAAGTCAAGGCATCACATCTGTAGTCAAAAGTGAAAAGAAATATGGGTACACAAGCCCATTTACACCCTTGCTTGTCCTCAGCTCAGCTTCTCCACTCATACAGTTCAGGAACCTGTGCCTAAGAAGTTGAACTTCCTAAAGTGGTCTGGGTCTTCCTGCAGAAATTAACTTAAGGAAGGCAATCCTCCATAGACCTGTCCACGGGCCAGCCAAATATAGACAACCCCCTATTGAGATTTTTCTTCCCAGATAATTCTAGCTTTGACAATTGACAAGTGTTGACAATTAAAGCTAACCATCATACTAATTGGTTGTAATATTGATCTTAGCCCATTGATCTATTTCATTATTTTTTTGTGTTTTAGAATAAGAAAAACATCGGGATCTCTACTTGTCTTCTAGGTATCCTTTTCCGTTGGTACTTCCAGGTATCTGTGCACGTTGATGCTAAGTTAGGCCACGTGACTCACTTTAGACAATAGGTTTTAAACAGATGTGAGGCAGGCAGAGACTTGAAAGAGCTTGCAGACTGAAAGTCTTTTCTTCTTACATTTTTTTCCAATATTGGGGAAACTTTCATGTACCATCCTGTAGGAGGATGATAGATAGGAGGAGTTAAGCCAGGTCACACCACCATCTCAGTCATAGACATCACATGGTAGACTATCTCATCTTCGTTATGCAGTACTGCTGTGGGAACAAATAACCAATATGGCTGCTTTGCCTCTGTGTTGTGATTTATATTTGAGTAAGGGATCTATACCTGATTAACTATCTTTTCTCGATACCCTAGACAGTGGATGACCTGTTATGTTTTGATTAAATTGAACTCATGAATGATATTTGTCCCCTTTACAAGGAAGCAGATGACATATCTTATTTTCTAATAGGTATCTGAAACATTCAATTCTGTGCTTAAAGGAAATCCACACACAAATAAGATATTGATAGAGAATATATAAGCTCCCTAGGGGAATCAATATATACAAGTGACTAATTCACCTGCCTCTGTAGGTTATTTTGTGTGCTCAAAGAGAATAAATAATATTTGCCTTAGTCATCTTCAAGTAATGGAATCCTCATTCCATGAAACTGCTTGAAGGAATTGAGCCTGGGTTCAGAGGGTATGAGAGCCAGGGGGACACCATCACAGTTCCATTATTGGCCTTGCTTTATAAATATTTTAGGCTGTGGGCAAATCTTAAGGTGCAGTTTCAATGTAATATATGTATACTCATTAATATCTCCCAATTCATATACTTCAAATAGTATCATTTCTCTTATAAATTTTTACAATAAAATTATCTAAACATTTTCAAGTTGCTGCTAGCTACAACCAAAGATAGTCACCTCCAACTTTTCTATAAAAAAGTGAAAATCACACACTCAAGATTTAGATGTGGAGAGATTAGGATTTCTAGGATGTTTGGGAAAAATGGTTCAGACCCAGTCACAAACCACTTCTTCAAGCTCTGAAAGAATCAATCTGTGTAAGGATATGTCTCTAAGCTGCTTCCAAAAGTAATAAACATCAAGCTTACAGACAAGAGTGGAAACGGAATGGCTTCGCTTTTCTTCCAGGGGATTTAATTTATTTTTAATATCACAGATGGCTTCAGGCGCATTGAAATCATCTGTCACTCTGAACTTAAATCATATCCCCTCACTTCTCAAATACTCTTTGATCAGCCTACCAGTAAATCACACCCTACTCTCTTCATCATAAACTCCAGTGTACAGATATAATCAGAGCATTACAAGTTGCTCAAGAGGGTGGGGATTACAGTCATTTAAAAGACGATAAAGAGCCTGGAGACATGCTCAGTGGTTAGGAACGCTGTCTGTTCCTTTAGAGGATCTGAGTTTAGTTTCCAGCACCTATGTCCAACAGGTCACAACTGCTTCTAAGACCAGTTCCAAATGATTCAGTTATCACTCCTGGCATCCACAGGTACTGAGGATGGTAAAGAGAATAGAGGCACCAAGGGTGAAAACGTTAACCCTGGCACTCAATGCCTAATGCTTGTTGACTCTCTCTAATGCCAATTTCAGAAATTAATGAAAGGAAGACTGAAGCCAATGCTTAACTTATTTAATTTAAATGTCATTTGTGTTCTTTTACCTTTTTAAAATTTTTTGTGGTATTAGTTTCTTTAGTCTGTAAATCCATGGTTCCTTTAATCTATAATTCCATGATTTTGAATAAATAGGTTAATGTTTATGTTGTCCATATATACACTTTGTGTGTGTATCTAAACCCATATATATGTATATGTACATGAAATTCACACACACATAGATGAAATTTTCCTTATGTCTTAACTCATATTTGATTTGTAGTAGCTTGTGGTAGTTCATAATAATTCTCTGGAAGAGTCATTGGGTATAGTACACACTACTAGTTTATGCTAAGAAAATTGATAGGAGGAACACTAATTTTTATTCGAATAAAAAATTTATTGCCTTTGATTCAATCTAACAATTAGGTAGTTTAAAAGAAATGTACTTACAAGTGATATCAAGACCAAAAGATTCCCTAATACTGCCAGGAGTTCTCTCTATGTTTAAAATGTGCATTCACCTATAACTCAAATCTGGATGGTCAACCACAGCCTTATTGTGCTCTTGTAAGCCAGAGAGAGGCTTTATTTTATTTTTTATATTAAGAGATTTTTCTATTCATTTTACATATCAACCTCAGATTCCCCCTGTCCTCCCTCCTCCCATCCCCCATTTCCACCTCCTCCAAGGCAAGGTGTTGCCTTGGAGAGAGACTTCATAATACAAACTAAAACCTATTGTCCTCCACAGCTCTCTTACACTTACCTAATATTAGAAATCTTTTTTTCTTGTTTTGTTTTGAGAGCTTCGCAATCACTATATAAAACAGTCATTTAGAGAACTGTAAATGATAGCTGTCTTGTATGTATTTGAAGGTTTGGGGAGTGTTCTTACCCATGTATTCATGTGCAAAGGGCCAAGAAAGATGCTTGGTATCATACTCTGTGACTCTCTGCTTTAGTCTCTTGAGACAACGTCTTTACTGAACCTATAGTCGAGTTGGCAACCACAGCAATCCTGCTTTGTCTTCCCCTCACAGCATGGGCGTTCCTGGTATGCATGGTCATATCAGACTTTTAATATGGGTGCTAGGAATTCGAACTCCAGGCTTCAAGCTCGTGCAGCAAACAAGTATTAATAGCTATTCTCAAGCTTACAATCATCTTGTACACATGAAAACAAAGGCCTTATCCAGATGTGCTGGCTTGTTTTGATGTCAACCTGACACAGATTGGGATGATCTGAGAAGAGGGACCCTCAATGAAGAAAATGCCTCCATAAGGTTGGCTTGTAGGCAAGGCTGTGGGGCATTTTCTTGATTGGAGGATGTGGGAAGGCCCAGTTTGTGGGGGTGCTTCTACCCCTGGAGAGATTATCCTAAGTCGTGTAAGAGAACTTGTTGAGCAAACCACAAGGGCAAAAGGCAGTAAGCAGTGTTCCCCCATGGCCTCTGCTTCAGATCATCTCTAGATTCTTGCCTTGCTTGAGTTCTTGCTTGGTTTTCCTCAGTGATGAACTGTGACCTGGAAGTGTATGGTGAAAGAAATCCTTTCCTCCACAGGCTTGTTTTGGTCCTGGTGTTTTATGGCAACAATACAGGCTCTAACTAAGGCACCAGGTAAGAATTGTTCTCCATCCTGTCTTCAAGGATCTGTTGAGTGGTAATTAGCCCTCTGTCCCCACTGTCAGGGTGCTAAATTGGACTGCAAAGGTGGCTGGCCAATACTGGTATTGTCGAATTGCTGTAGAATCCTGAAATAATCATCAGCGAGAGATACCGCTTTCCATTTTCTTGGAATTATGATTATATTTTTCATGGGTAATGGACTATTTCCAGGACATATATTAGAATACAGTGCTTCATTACACCCCCATTGAAGAGATTCGTGATATTTTCTTGTCATTTCCTAATAAATATTTCTCTTCCATGATGGTGATATCCTAATACTTACGTTGTTTTATTAAAATGAATAAAAATCCTAAAGGCTCTAGAAATTTCAAAATCATTTTGTTTTTATCATTGATGCTTTATTTTTCCAAGTCATACCATTTCTTACCTGATACTTCACATTACCCTGTGACATACCGCTTCCAGCTTTCAAGTACAGTATAATCACTGGATTTAGTGGAATTTACTGCTGTATTAGGAAAACACCTTTAGTTGTAGTTAAAAGTTATTTTTTAAATGAGTTAATTTGATGAAAAAGGAACTTTATTATAAGGATTTAGGCAAATCTCAAGCTTAACCTGAGATGTAAAATCTAGTCTATCAGAAGAAACTAGTACTTTCTGGTTCATCTCTCTAATCCAAATTAGTTTCATCACTCATTGTCATGTTTGAAAACAAATATCAGGGGCTGAAGACATGGTTCAGCCGTCAAGTGCATCTACTACACTTGCTCAGGACCTGAGTTTGGTTCCCAGCATTCATGCTGCAGAACTCCCAATCATCTATCACTCTAGTTTCATGAAATACAAAGCCTTCTTTTGACCTCTGTAGGCACCTGCTCACATGTCTACATGTGTGCCTGGAACATACTTACACACAATTTTCTTTAATTAATTAAATAAATAAAAACAAAATCAATAGTATATTCTGAGAGGTGACTCTGAGTTGAGTTCAATACGCAGTAAGGTGTAGTAAGGGCAGCATTGATCGTAAACAAGCAACAGCATGCCTCCCTCAGGCTGAGGGAGCAAGGAGTCATTTCCACATTAAGGCTAAAAGTCTTAGAGACAGAAGCAGGAACTCCATGAGGAAGTGATGAGAAGATGAGCCTGTCAGCCTATTTCGACCTTTGCATCTCATAACCAGCATAACAGAAATACATCATCCAGGAAGACAGTTGACTAATTTCCTTTCACTCTCATATCTTCTAATGTGGTGATATTTTATTTGTGCTCTAACAAATAAAGCTTGCCTGGGGAACCAGAGGAAAAAGCCAGCCACTATATTAAACATAGAGGTCAGCCAGTGGTAAGCATATGCCTTTAATCCTAGGGTTCAGGAGGCAGAGATGCATCCAGATTTCTGTGAGTTCAAGGCCACACTGGAAACAGGGCCAAGCATGGTGGCACATGCCTTTAATCCCAGCAGTAGTTAACCATAGAAGTCTGGAAGTCTATACAGATAGACAGGAAGTGATAGAGCTGGGCAGAAAGAGGAAGTGATGTAGCTGGGCGGAGAAAGGAAGTAAGACGGCAAGTCACAGAAAGGTATAGAGGCCTGAGCATGCAGGAAGTAGCTCTCTCTTGGGCTGAGGATTTCCTAGTGGTAAGAACTTGTGGCTTGACTTGTTCTATTCTTCTGATCTCTTAGTTTTCACCCCAATATCTGGCTCCAGGGTTTTTATTAATAAGATCATTTAGCAATTCATGTTACATTCTGATCATAGTAGGAGAAGGTTATTTGCTTCATTAGGATTAAAGGATTAAATTAAAATCATTTGAATAACCCGAGATAATCTCCTCCCTCAAAAATTCATGACTTAATTACATTGGCAGAATGCCTTTAACAATGTAATGTAACACACCCACAAGTTCCAAGATTGAGACATGGATGCCTTTCCAGGGGTCATTATTCTGGCTATAATGGTACTGAATGTATGAAGTCATTACAAAGATCAAAAGAAATGATGCACATTGAACAGTTGAGATAGAACTCTGCAAAAACTAGATCATTAGCACATGTGGAAGTTTTAATAATGCAAGAGATGTTTGGAACAGAATGCAGTTAGCTGACTCTAATATATTTTCAAGCAAATGAAGTGTTTTTGTTTGTTTGTTTGCTTGGTTGGTTTTGTTTTTGATCCTGAACATCTCATCCTTTGCTTTAGATGCTGAAATGTCATGAAAAGTCATGTTTTCCTCAGGGTGCTGAAAAATGTAAATTGCCCTGGAATAATAAACCTGGAAGTATTTGTACAAAGTGCTTGGAAGTTATCCTGTAATGATGCAGTCTAGAAAGCAGAGTCTTGGTCTAATCTACTTCTCTTCAGTGTTTGGTGCAGACTTTACCATATAAAATGGGGCAGAACATACTAGTAAATAAATGAGTGATGAATAAATGAATATGTAGTGAGTGAATGAGGAGTGAAACCTTGGGAGATCAGATTGGAAAGTTAAGGGAATGTAGCAAAAAAAAAATGGGAGAGGTGAACGCAATGTTTAGATTTAGTTGCCAACTTGACCCAACTTACAAACAACTGAGAAGAGTGTCAGTGAGGAATAGTCAAGATCAGTATGGTGCATGGGCATACCTGTGAAGGACTTTTTTTTTTTCTAAATTTGGCTAATTGAAGAAAGAAGAAAGTAGTACCATTCCCTAAGTTTGGGTGTAGAGCTGTGTGAAGGTAAAGAATGTGAGTTGAGTACTAGGCATGCATACATTTGTTCTCTGCTCTTGACTGTGTATGTAATGAGCTGTGTTAAGTTCCTGCCACCTTGACTTACAAGCCAAATATATCTATTTCCACCTAAGCTGCTTTTTTTCAGGGCATTTTGTTACAGCAACAGAAATGGAAGTTGAACAGTGGGCTTCACCATCAGGGCCATCCCTTGAGGTTGTTAATATCTCTGTCCCAGATTACTTCCCACTTGGGGTTCCTGGTTAAATAGTCCAAATACTCTTATTGATATAGCTTAATGGGCACAGGCACTTTCTGCCAAGCCTGATGATGTTAGTTCCATCCTCAGCACCCTCAATGAGAGGAGAGATCCAGTTCAGGAAGTTGTCCTGCGACCTCCTGCTAACATACATGTTCTGCCCCACACAAGCACACAAAAGGAAAAAAAATACATAATTATAATAAGTAAATGGATACATTTTGTGCTATATGTACTATATTTCAATAATATATGTCTTTTAAATGTGCCAAGGATTTTGTAAAATTTTATCCCCATCCATAAACACTCTCTAGTAGCACTCAAGAAAATAATTCAATTGGAGCTGATAAAAAATGGATAAAAGGCTGGACCAAGATAACAAACAGTCCACCATTCATATGCATGAGCTCTACATTCACAGATTCAATCACACACAGGTGGAAATATTTAGATAAACATTGAATTTGTATTGAAATGCACAGATTTTCAGTTCATCATTCTTTAAGTAGTATAGGATTAAAAATAACTGCACACATTAATTTTATATGAGTTATAACATGTAATCTAAAGGTTATTTAAAATATATATGACATGTAACTAGCACACAATATTTTGGGTGGGAGATGTGTCTGTGGTCACTTGCATGTGCAGGCGTGTTAGTGGCACATTGCATGTGTGATTATTAGAGAAAAACCTCTCATGATCTCTCTTACCTTTCACACCTTATTTGAAAAAAAAATCGCTTATTGTTTACAACTGAATGTGTCAGAATGAGCCAGGGATTTTCATGTCTTTGCTTCCAATTTCACTGTGGGTGTGTGAGGATTATAGACCTGTTACTACTGTACCTTTTACATGGACCCTGGAGTTTTGAACTGAGATCCTCAGCTTTCATTGAAAGTGCTTTATTTACTGCATCATCTCCCTAGCTCTTCAATTTTAGACAATAGATGAATACATGAAGGTTTGGAGCCTACAAAAGCTGTGATACGACAGGAAACCACCATATCCTTCCTGCTAATTCGAGTCGGTTTTCTCTATGAATATTCTATCCCTGTGGGCATGGACGAGTCTTCTCCTGGAGTTTGCATTAGTTTGAAAAATGATAATTTTATAACTGTCAATGTCTTTTTGACATTGGCCATACTAAGGCTGTAATCAAATTTCTAGCTCAATTACATTTAATCCAGTGTATATTAAGATGTCTCCATTTATGTTTTCTCATCCACTGTCTTCATCTGTCTGGCACAAATTCTATCATTGGTGCCCAATTTTGATTAGTTTATGCTTACTTTTACACATTATGTTCTTGTGCCTTTAAAATGTTTCCTTAAATAATGTTAAGAAAAATAAAGTTGTACAATAAAATACCTAACCTATCAAACTTTAAGCTATTGCCTTTGTGTGTCTGTTTGCCTGTTCCACGAAAGAGAACAATGACAAAAATGAAAATGTCTGCCTGTTACAAAGACTCACTTTTATTTTCAGTTATGTTTATGTATGAATATCTCTATGTACACATAAGTGCAATGCCTTTCAAGGCCAGAAGAAGGCTAGCTCCCCTGAAGGTAGAGTTATAGGTAGATATGAACTGACCAATGTAGCTGCTAGGAAACATATTTGTATCTTCCAGAAAAGCAACAAGCATTAAGTGCTGAGCCATCTCTTCAGTCCTCAAATATCATTCTTATACAAATTATAGTATCCATAATTTTTACAAATTAATAAATCTAGAAGATAAATTCTTTCCAAAGAACTATGTCTTTTAATGTTGAAAGAAAACCTTATCTAGCTAATTCTTTCAGTATCTGTTGTTAAGAGTAATTTGAATATTTTGTATTGATCTTGTTATCACTACAATAAATGACTTTGGCTGCTAATAACTGTAGTTGGTTATGGTTTTTAACTCTTAGTTTTTTGGGGGTCCCACCACCCAGCTCTCAAATAATCACATGGAGACTTATTCTTTCTTGTGAATTCCCAGCCTTAATTTGGCTTATTTCTAGGCAACTTTTCTTTTTTTCTTTCTTTCTTTCTTTATTTTGTTTGTTACAAACCATTTGGTCTATTGCTCAGGCTTGTTACTAACTGGCTCTTACAACTTAAATTAACCCACATCTATTAATCTATGTTTTGCCATGTCTCATGTGCTCTACATCTCATTCTTCTGGTAGCTGGCTGGTGACTTCTCCTGACTCCACCCTTCTTCTCCCTGTATCTCTGCTTGTGTTTCCCACCTGGCTTTATCCTGCCTTGCTATAGGCCAAAGCAGCTTCTTTATTAACCAATGGTAATAAAATATATTCACAGCATGCAGAAAGACATCCCAGAGCATTCCCCCTTTTCTGTCTAATCAAAAAGGAAGTTTTTAACTTTAACCTAGTAAAATTACATATAACAAAACAGTTATCAAGCAAGAATTGCAGTAATAATATCTAGTCTATTTGTTTTTGGCAAAATTAAAGAAAAAATTCTATCATTTATTTTATTTTTATGAGTCTAAAGTTTCATATATAACTTACCTTTTATTATAACCAAGGAAAACTATAATTATAACTATATAGTCTTCAACTCCGTCAAAGACCCCAGAAGGATATAATATTATCTAAGTAAACAGGAAGTGCATTGCAAGCAACTTCTAAAACTCTAGAAATGACAGAGGCATCTAGCTGCCTGGACAGTCACCCAAAGTTCTTTTGGAACATTGGGGCATCCATCTTCAGCCAACAGACCTAGAGTATCTGGCAGACTTTTCAGTGCAGGAGGAAATTTGAAGGACTGTCCTGCCTATTTTGGCAAAGTTCATCTGTCACTTTCCTCTGTGTCTGACCTCAAAAAGTTGTTAGCCTCATAATGCAGTCTTGCCCTTGGGTTTTGGTTTATGGATACAAATTTAAAGTCAGTTTTGATATACTAGATGTATATTTCTACTCTTGTTTAAGGTTTATGCTTATGCAGCTCATTGAAAAAAGGAATATATAATTAAAAATACAGATTAATAGTTATGTATAATAGTCAAACTTATAGCCATATTAGTTAGGGTTTTTTTTAGTTATACAAAGGTATGTTTCAATTAAACAGGTAATCTTCAAACACTTCAAAGACCTATAGAATATGGCATTTAAAATGTTTTAAGAATATAGACTTTTCTTGACACGTCTGCTCCTGGTAGCACCAATTACTTCAAAGAGGATGATCAGCATCGAAGAAACTCCTTATGGAGTTTGCTTTCAGTATGGTGAGGCTAGCCATCTGGACAAGAAACTGCTCTTGCCTGGACTGCTTCACAGTATGTTGTGTAAACTGGACATGCAGGACCCATAGGAAAATGATCACTGAACTTTGCAAAAACAAGGCAGGATGGTCCTTCAGGTTTCAGCTTCACAGAAGAAACTGCTAGGCAACTTTTCTTAACTTAAATTATCCTATCTACCTTATGCCTCTGGCTTTTACCTTTCTCTATTTCTGTATATCTTTTCTTTACTTCTTTTTCAGTGTCTGTGTGGCTGGCCCTTGGCAATCTTCTCTCCTTCTCCTTTTCTCGCTCCTTTCTCTCTTCTCATTCTTCTACTTATTCTCTTTCCTGGAAGCCCCACCTATTTCTCTCTCCTGCCTAGCTATTTGCCATTCAGCTCTTTATTAGACCATCAGGTGTTTTAGACAGGCAAAGTAACACAGCTTCACCGAGCTGAACATGTGCAGCATAAAAGAATGCAACACACACTTGTATCAGTAAACAAATATTCCACAGCATAAATGAATGTAACATATCTTAAAATAATATTTCATAACAAATATCTCCCTCTGTTCCTCATAACATCCATTTGATCAAAGCCGATCCCTTGCTCTGTAACTAGCCCTTCATTTCCATTGGTTGCTGCCTTGGATGTAAAATGCACCACTGTAACTGTTCCAAACCACATAATAGCTCTACGAAACAGTGTCTTCGGTGTGTATTTAAATAATTTTAATGCTGAGACAAAATAATTTAATTTCCCACCCATATGTTGAAATGTTTCCTTTAAGGAATTCAAAAACATTGAGTCCTTCATTCTTGAAAATTCTGCAGAACTTAGCTAAGACTTAAGATTCATTCCATACCAGAAAATTATCTCAACTAAACAAAACAGAAAATGATAAGTGAATGACAACTTTTTCTGCTGTCTACAATTTTTAAGTTGAGAAATCTATTTCTCAACTCTGCTTGTGCGATGTCTAAAAGAATCTGTAACTATACTGAGCAAGAAAATGCGCAGAATGTTTTGAAATAAAACTTTAGACCTATTAATTTCTCTGATTCTACCTACTATGTTTTCTAAAGAATTAAATTCATTTCATTTAATATCTGCACCTTCTTACTTCCTGGGCTGATATTATCTAAGACATTTTGTCTTATTGTGATGGTTCATTAAAAATGTTATTAGAAGCCGGGCGGTGGTGGCGCACGCCTTTAATCCCAGCACTTGGGAGGCAGAGCCAGGCGGATCTCTGTGAGTTCGAGGCCAGCCTGGTCTCCAAAGCGAGTTCCAGGAAAGGCGCAAAGCTACACAGAGAAACCCTGTCTCAAAAAAAAAAAAAAAAAAATGTTATTAGAAAGTATTTTGTTTGTAAGTTAAATATTCCAAAAATACATAAGACAATATTGAATTCTTCAAAAATCACATCATTTTTATAACTAACAAATAAATAAATGGAAACATACAAGATTCTCAAAACAATTACAAGTAAAAAATTTACATTCATGAAAATAACCCAACAACCTTTAAAATCTGTGGAAATTGGTGACAAATTTAAAGATGGTCTATAGACATTTCTAAACTTGAAAACTATTAAATTTTTGTTGTATATAGCCTTGCACACACTATAATATATTATAGATATTATTGTTTATTTATAGGTAGATATAAAATTACCAATATGTATCATAAGTTATTTTATCAAAGGGGCAGATGCTTTATTGGCCCCTACTTGATGTCTTGATTGTTATTTATGTTGGGCTTATGAAATTCAGGTAGCCAGTGTTGCCTGCCTGCAAGTGTATTCTGTAAAATAGATGTTTACAATGAAATGTGGTGAGTGGTCTAAGAGTAGATGGTGAGAGAGGTCTTTGGAAATTTTTCCTTTTATCCTCAGATTGCCTTACAGGTCTGTACATGTGTGTATGTATGTGCATGTGCCTGTGGAGTCCAGGGGAAGTGTTAGGTCCCATTGAACTGGAGTTACAGGCAGTTGTGAGCCACCTGATGTAGGAGCTGGGAACCAAATATTAGTCCTCTGGAAGAGCAGCACATTTTCTGAACAGCCGAGACATCCTTTAAGCCCCAGCTTCCTTAGTTTCTCATAATAATATGTGCTTGAACAACTATGTGTCTCTTGATCATTGTCTTTGCCACTTATGCTTGATTTCTACAACTTTTGATTTTAATAAATCTTTGTAAGTGTCTATTGATAACCACGGAGGGCTAATGCGGGAACCTACAGACTTGCATCGCTATAGGAAGGGACACATGTCAAACACGTGGCCACATAAGCTCGGAAGTAGAATGAAGTTTTTAAGTTGTTCCTGCTGGTAGATGATAAGAGAAAGTCAGGGAGATTGATGAGCAGATGCTATTTATTCACTCATGCATTGTTGTGAGTAAGCAGGGTGTGTGAGACCTCTTTAAGCCTCATTAAATAAGTTAATCATATAAATCAGAAGGAAAATTCTAGACAACACGGGGAGCACTTAAATTTAAGCAATGCAGTTTTTTTATTGCTAAGATATAAACAGATGTGCCAGTGTTTAGTGTCACTCAAAAGACATTGTCCTCTATTAGAGCTAATGTGAAAACTAAAAATTAAAAGGTCATTGCTCCAGTTTCATTACTGTTGCTGAGATAAAATACTCTGACCAAAGACAAATAATTAAGGGAGGGACTTGGAGAAAGTTCAGTGGTTAAGAACATGTGCTGCTCTTCTAGGGTACTGGAATTCAATTCCCAGCATCCATGTGGGCACCTCATAACTTGTTATAACCCCAGCTCCGGTGATCCAACACACACTTCTGGCCTACACACACTCTTGCACACATATAGCAGAACCCTACCTCCATACATATACATGTAAAAAATAAAATATAATATAATTTTAGGAAAAAGTCCATTAGGAGAAGGTTTATTTTAGCTTGTAATTCCAGGGTATGGGCCACCATAGCACGAAACTCAAGGCAACAAGAACTTAAGTGGCTAGCAACATCACACCCACTGCCAAGAACAGAGAGAGGCTCAATGCACACATGCTTCCTGCTTAGCTCTCTCTACTCACACAGTACAAGGCCCCCAAACAGGGAATGGTGTTGCCCACTTCATGCTTAGTCTTAGAATATCAGCTATGGAATCAAGACCATCTCCCACAGACATGCCCACGGACCAGCTTGATCTAGAGGGTTTCTCATGGAGACTCTCTTCCCATTTGGTTCTAGGTTGTGTCTCAAAGCCTTAGTGTGTGTGTGTGTGTGTGTGTGTGTGTGTGTGTGTGTGTGTGTGTGTGTGTGTGTGTGAGTGAGAGAGAGAGAGAGAGAGAGAGAGAGAGAGAGAGAGAGAGAGAGGTATGTATGCACACATACATACACTTTGCTAATATGCAAAAGATTATCAATCAGCTATGAAAATCATTCCTTAGAACTAAAATGCTGCAACAGATTTGAAAACCTTGGGCATCTCATATCTGCAAATTACATTGAGATGCTTTTTGAATGGAAGCTGCAAAAACCCATCGAGTCAAGGAAATTGCAGTCAGTGCACATTTAGTGAGTTCTCAGCAACGAGCTTGTCATAGATGAATCTGTTTACTCCCTCCAGCCCTCCCAGTGCCCCACTTGACTTTCACAAGCACCAGTTGTGAGGCAGGATACAGAACGTCAGAAGAAAGTGAAGAGCAGCCATGGGATAGATGAGAGGGAAGATACTGAGATGTCTCTTGCATGTGGAGAATTTAAGACGGCATCTTTGCAATCTAATATAGCCACTAGTTCACCAACATACTTTATTTCAATGAATATTCTCATTTGACTTTTTGTTTTCTAATTGATCCATTGGTTATTTTAACATTTTGTTTGGTTTCAAAAATATGGAAGTTTTTTCAGGTATATTTGCTGACTCACTCATCTTTAATTTAATCCCGATATGTCCAAAAAAGTTTCTTTATATGCTTTTAAACATTTCACACTTATTAAGATTTCTCTTACCCTGGAGATGGTGAAATTAAATGTTCTGTAAGTGTCAACCAGCCCATGTGGTTTATAGTGTTATTCCCATTTTGTATCCTTATATATTTTCCCTATGTTCTGTAAACTACTGTAAAAAGAGCCTTCAAATCTTCCATTACTCCTCATGGAATATGTTTCATTTTCAATGAGAGGTATTTACAATTATCGGGAAAATGAACTTTTACCATGAATTCTCCCATTTATCACTCCTGCTACTTATTTGAAAACTTTACTTTTACTTACTTTTATTAATAAGCATAATTCACCCAGTTTTCTTGGGTTAAGTGTGAAGAAAATATGACTTTTTATTCCACTTTCTTTTTTTTTTTTTTTTTTTTTGGTTTTTCGAGACAGGGTTTCTCTGTGTAGCTTTGCGCCTTTCCTGGAACTCGCTTTGGAGACCAGGCTGGCCTCGAACTCACAGAGATCCACCTGGCTCTGCCTCCCGAGTGCTGGGATTAAAGGCGTGCGCCACCACCGCTCGGCCACTTTCTTGATTTAAATATTTGTGTATATTTATATTTAAAATTATTTTTCTAGTATATAGATTCAAGTATTGATGTTTAGCTTGAGTTATCTATGTGTTATGTAAATACTGGTGTAATTATTGTATGCTAGTTTCCTATGTTTTTCTTTGTTTCTACTTCAGTCTTTTCTTATTTTGAATCATAATTTTCTAATTCAAATTTTATCTTCTTTATTCTAATAGACATCTTGACTCATTTTATTATTACTTTGTTTTCTTACCTGCTTGGCCTAATGTTGACTTCTTCACATCTACTAAGATATAATTCAAAACTAAAATTAATTTAAAAATACAAGAAAAACTTTTAACAGTGAATAAACCTTCAAGAAGAACCATCCCAGTTACACTCTCTTAGCCTCTGTGACATTATTTTCATGTATTTTATTTATATAAATATTATAAAGCCCACAATATATTGTGTCTCTCTAGTCAGGAAGCTCAAGCAATTCCAAGGCTCCTTAAATCCCTTTCCCTCTCAAAATTACTGTCCTTCATTGCCTAATATTCAGTTTCTTGGGGAACATTATTGTCTGCATTTTTTTCAAGTTTGTTGCTTTGTCTTTTACATTGTTGTCTTTTCAGTAGCTTAGGCATGCTGGCAAAAATAATCCCTATTAATCATCTTGAGATGGACATTAGAAGTCATCAAAATGCAAATTGACCCTAGGTCATATTTAACCTTCTAAGGTTGGGCTCAGTTATGAGTATAATTTCCCAGCTGTGAGGAGATTCAGATTATAATATAAGGGAGTCTTGCACAATATTCTATTTATTATTTCAGAATACAACCTCAGTAGGTGGGGTGTTGTTGAAATCATTTAGTATGTAGTTGTTGCGCCCAAAGAATTCGCTTCTCTTTTAAGTTTGACATGTTTAATATGCATAGAGTGTTTTCCTGTCCCTTGTAACTTATTTTTTTTCCAAAAGAGTATTTCTCACATTACTATTTAAGAGAGTCACTTATGGAGGACGAATCCTTCTGCCAGTCCAGTGTATACTTGGAAGTAAGTCAAGGCATCAAGCAGTAGCTTGATGATATAAAGGCTCTCAGCCCTTGTCTGCCACCCTGGCTCTGATTCTTTTGCCATTATTTCTAGATGGTGAGCCCTTTAGGGTGCTTAACTAGTGTGATGGTTAGTTTTAAATTTCCAACTTTACAACCTAGAATCATCTTAGGAGGATCGTTGATTGGGGAATTACGTAGATCAGCTTGGCCTGTAGGCAGGCCTGTGAGGGATTGTCTTGACTGTTGAGATAAGAAGACTCACATTCAGTGTGGGCAGCACTGTTTTTTTCACTGGGCCCTGAGCTCCGCAAGAATGAAGAAACTTAGATGAAGATAAGTGGCCAACAAGCTTATGCCTATGTTCTTGACTGCTGGGGATGTCTTTCTGTATGCTGTGAAGGTGTTGCTCTGATTGATTGATAAATAAATTGCTGATTAGCCAGTAGCCAGGCAGGAAGTATAACATAGGTGGGATAAGCAGAGAAGAGAATACTGGGAGGTGGAAGGCTGGGTCAGGAGATGCTGTCAGCTGCTGCCATGAGAAGAAATATGTAAATTACTAGCAAGCCATGAGCCACGTGGCAACTTATAGATTAATAGAAATGGATTAACTTAAGATATAAGAACTAGATAGCAAGAAGTCTGCCACGGCCATACAGTTTATAAGTAATATAAGTATCTGTGTTTACTTGGATCTGAGCAGCTGCAGGAGCTGGATAGACACAGGAAAACACTAGCTACAGTTGACTGTGAATATTATGTGACTAACTGCTTTGAGTTCTTGCCTTGACTTCCCCTTAGTGACAGACTATAACTGGACTGTGTGCTAAATAAATTTGTTTCCACTCCTAAGTTGCTTTGAATCAGGATAATTTATCACAGAAATAGAAATAGAACTGGAACAATTAGCATATTATAGAAAATAACTAGAGTTTTCTTGGTTTGATTGTACCTAATCAGGAGGTATTTCCAATCTCATTAATTAATATTTCCCTCACCTCTGTTGACTTTCAAAGAACTTAATAAAAGAAAATTCTGAACCCCCTGAATCATGGCTTTCTGTGTCAGTCATTTTCCTACATGAAGATTGTATAATCAATCCAAAAAGCTTGGGTGTCACCAATGAAAATTGACAGAAATGTGAAGATTTCTTCTGTTTGTGCTTTTATAAAAATGATTTTATCTTATTTCATTTTGACTTGTGTGCATGCACATGCTTGTGTGCAAATACATATGCGCACATACTGTGAATGCAGATACTCATATATCCAGTGGGGTAGGGGGCATCAGATTCTCTCACCTAGAGTTCTGGTTGGTTCTGAGCAACCCAACATGGTGCTCAGAACAGAACTCTGGTCTTCTACAGGAGCAGCAAGTGCTTTTAACCACTTACCCATCTCTCCAGTCCCTGTTTATCCCTTCTCCAACATTGTCACAGTAGGATAAATCTTTACAAAAGCTCTCAAATGTAGTTCAGGATTTATTTTCATAATACGAGTAATTGAGCCATTAGCGGTTTGGCACTCCAACCTTACTGTGTGACATAAAGGAGAAATCACTTGGCTTTCTTTATCTTGAGGCTTTTACCTGGGATATAGTCAGCATGCCTTTTTGCTTTTGTATGGACTGAATAAGATAATGGTTGTAAAGATTGCTTACGGACTCAGGCCATTCGTCTTAGACATATAATACATTTCCCAAACTGTGTGTGCATCTAAATTTTCCAGTTTCAATGTTTATGATGATGGTGAATACAAAGTCGGAGTCTATACTATACCATTTTCTTAACTTTTTTTAAAATGAAAACTCTTTTAAAAGATTCAAAGTAGGAGACAAAATTGCTCCTTGATTTCAGTACATTCTGCATGAGAGCAAGGACACAATTGAATGATAAAAGCAGGCAGTATTTCATGACGGTAATGATGAGAACTAGAAACTCATTTTGCTGAGCAACAGAAGGAAATCTTTCCACATCTGGGACACTCTGGAAGTTTATTTTTGTTGTTGTTTGTCCCCACTTCCATGACAAGGGGGCACCATACAGCAGAGCAGAGGACATGTTAAGTGCAGAAGGCAGACAGGTGCTTGAAGAAGGATACTACAAAAAAGAATACATTGTTTACAGATAAAAATTGCAAAGACTAAATTGTGACTCACTTTTAAGTTTCTCTCTTAAATTGTTATTTATAAAGAAAATATTTTTAAGCATATAAGCTCTCAAATCAAATAATTTTAATAGCATGACCATGAATAGAAAATTGACAGTTTGTAGGGTGTCAAAGAGGAACAGTCAGTTTTCTTCAGAGATGCAGCCTTGTCCATGCTCAGATGAATGGCCGTACACCTGCTTACATGCTAGTTTCAAGAAACTCTTTCAGTGAGTAACGAAAACATATGTGGATTTGGGAGGGAGAAGTCATGGAGGGTGTGGAAGCAATTGGAGGAGAGAGAGTGGGACTGAATTTGATCAAAATATATTGTACACACTAATGAAATACTCAAGCAACAAAATATGTAAAGAAAGATAACTCTAAGATAATAGATTGTGAATACCCTTGTAAATACATATTTGATTTGTAGTAAAAATATATTTCAAAAAGCAAAAGAAATATTACCACCACCACCCCTTTCCTCCTGTCACAAGAATAATGTTTTTTAATCTTTCTATCATGACTTTTGGTATTTCTCTTTGGAAATAACAATAAAGGGTCAGGAGATTGGTTAAGAGCTTATATTGCCCTTCTGGGGAACCCCAGTACGGTTCCCAGGACCTGCTTTGGATAAATCAAAGCTACCTATAACCCAAGCTCCTGAGAATGCAATCTTTTCTTACTTTCATGTTCACCTACACATATGTGCACAAACCCACACACAAACACACAGACATACACATAAATAAAAATAAAAGTTTAGAATCAGGAGGGATGTCTCAGTGGTCAAGAGCACTTGCTGCTCTTGCAGAGGACACAGTCTTGGTCTCAAGCACCCACATGGCAGCTCACAAGCCAACCTCACCGACACCTCAGTAACCCTAGTTCCAGACAGATCCACTGCCCTCTTCAGGCTTGTGTGGGCACTGCACATGGGTGGTACACATACACATGTACAAGCAAAACAGACAATCCCACAACTAAATTTAAACCTTTAAAAATAAACAAGAAATAACAGTTAATCTTCAAAGATGCTTACGCAATAGTAATTAATTCACTATATATGTTTCTAGCTTCATGTTGCTTGACCTTTCCATGAGTGGTGAGGATATATGCTGCAAGTTAATATGCCTGGGACCAGAAGTGTTTCAGGATTCTGATTTGAGGGTGTATGAAATATTTATATAGGTTTACTGCGTGAGTTTCCATCTCTAAGCCCAAAACACAAAGTCTGAAGTGTTCCAAAACCCCAAACTCTTTAACATCATTTTGCTAGTAATTCAGTATGGATGCTGTTAACTATTTTCCTCATGCAGTTGAGTAGTAAGAAAATCAGGGGCCAAGCTGCTCTGCTAGACTTCCATCTCTGTGCTCATCCACACCAAGAAGTCACTTTGTTTTATAAACCCAACCTCTACCATCACCATGTCTCCCTTTATCCTGTCAGAAGTTGACCTCTCTAATCTCTGCATCTGGCGTCGCTTTCTGTTTTCTACACCTGCATGTCTCCTTCAGTTCTTGCTATATGTTGATGTTTTTTAATCTTCTCTAAATTTCAGTGTTGTGACGGTCCTTGACTTCCATCTTCATGCCAAAAAGCTGACCGTCACAGTTCACTTGCCCTCCTCTTTCCTTGCTCTTGTTCTCTATATCACACTCGCCAAACAACTGCAAATGCACTGTTAAATTTACCAACAGAATTTCACTTCTAAAGTTTTGGTTATTTTCAGTTCATATCCACCAATGAGTGTATGTACATTTTATTTTTACCACATCAGATGGCTCACAATCACATATCAATCCAATACCAGGGAATCCAGTGCTCTCTTCTGGCCATCATAGGTATTGCACTCACATGTACACACACACACACACACACACACACACACACACACACACACACACACACACGTACACATGAATAAAAATTAAAACAATTTATAAAGAGTTTATGGAAAAATGACCATGCTTGGAGCAAGCATTCATAATTTTTTATAATGTGTCATCACAGGGCAAAATGGAATTACATATTACTACAGTATTTTCTCATTAACTTAATGTCCTGAGATTCAAGGTGGACTCCCATTCATCTGATTCCTAGCATGCAGCTCCTGTAGAATCTCTAAATTTGAAGCTGTCTTGGCACTTAACCCAGGAGACAGTACTCTTTGTCATCCTTTCTAACCATGAGCTGCTACAGCTTGTGTGATGGGACAGCACATGGGCAGTCTTCACTTTATGGAATTTTATGATCCCAGTCAGGGTATGAACTAGAGCATCTGTACCCTTGTGCACTGATTGGCTTTGTGTTCTGGAAATTTTTCATAATTGCAGTACTTTTGGGGTGTTTTTTTTTTTACCATTCTCCTTTTCAGATCACAGTGAAACTCAGATACCTTTTTTTCTGCTTGCATACTATGTCACACCTTTGCTGCATCAGGAATTTTAACAAGAGTTATAAATATGAAGTGTCCAAAAACCTGGAAATTTCTTCCTGACCTTCTCTTTTATCACTTTCATGTGGCAACTCAATGTGTCTTTGAGTAATGGTGAGTTTTGAGAATACATGTTACAGAAATCTGCAACGCCTTTTGTTCCACAACAAGGAAGTCCTGGTCCCCATTGCTGGGGACAGTTGGGCCTACTTCTTGTAATTAGTTTGCCATAAGGGAGAATTATGATAACTTTCCCCCTTCAAATCAAGCTATGGTTTTATTGGTGCTCATTAATACTTTTTTTGCTGCAAAGAACACTGGGAATTAAAAAAATACAACTTTCACTAAAGGCATTGCTAACTACCTGCTGAATATTTTTCAGTTTTCACATCATTAAAGTAGGATTAATAAAGCCAACCATTAAGGATCACTCTGTATCTTGAATTAGACAATATAAGTAAAATTCTACATGGCATTTGTCCTAACAAATCCTCATAAATATGAAATACCATGCAATTATGATATCTATACACATTGTATCTTTGATTAGTGACTCATAGAATCTCAGATTTAGAACATTTGTTTTACTTACCTCTTTGATTTTGAATTCACACACAATTGTTCAAGGTTTTTTTGTGGTGTGATACTTCATCATGCATACACAGTGTGTAGTGAGAAAAGCAGGCTAGTGAGAACATCAGTTACCTTAAATAGGATGATTTATTTGTATAAAACATTCAAAGATTCTCTCTTGTAGCTACTTTGAAACATGTAATTCATTATTATTGGTTATAAAACATAGGAGCATATCATGTCTGTATAGTTACCCAACGATGAGTCTCTTCATCCTTTCCTTCCCCTCAAGCCTGTGACAAACACTGTTACACTCTGTCCTTCTTTCAGGTTGACATTTGCAACATTCCACACACAAGAGCAGTTATGTAATATTTGTTCTTCTGCACCTTACTTATCTTACTTAACATAGTATCCTCCATGGTTCACCCACGCTTTCACCAGTGATAGGACTTCATTCTGCTTCTTACATCTGAACAGTATTCGCATGTGTAGGCTTGAGTATTTTTAAAGATTTATTTATTAGATACTTGTGGATGTGGATGTGTGTGAAAATGGCAGTACCTCGGAGGTCATCAGAGGGCGTGGGGCTGGAGTTAAAAGTGTTTGTGAGCCACCTGAAGGAGATGCTTGTGGTCCTCTTCAAGAGCACTAAGAAATCTTAACAGCTGTACCTTGCTTCCAGCTTCCACTCCCCCAGGAGTGTTTTCAATAAGCTGCATATTATGATTCTCAGCGTGAGTGGGGAAAGTAAAGCATGCTTTCTCTCTTGAGAACCCTTGAGCATTTCATCCAATTACGAATCTATAGAATCACTAATGTCCAACAGAAACCAAAGTAGGTGCTAACTGTTTGTAATTCCCCACTGCAGAATCAACTCTGCATGTTGTCTTAAAGAATTCATGCTTGGCAGTACCAAACTCCTTCAATACTGCCAGTACCTAGAAAGTACTTTGTAAAGAATAAAGACAAAAACATCCAGTTCTCCAAAATATTGTGGAGAAATGACATATCTACTTGTAATTAACTTGAACAAAATGTGGCATTGGTTTGGTCACTCACTATTTGTTGTGGTATTATTTTTTCATAGGTCCTTCCATTCTTTATACAATGTATTTTTTGCAAATTTTTTTATTTTATGCTTTCTCTATTTTCTTGCCCATGATATTTTTTTAAGACTGCAAATTGACCCCTAAACATTCCGACATGGGTATGAAAGGAGCTTATCACTTTAATGATAATAATGGTTAATAGCTGTTGGGCAGGCAACAGGGTGACATTGTCTTCAATGGCTTACTCATTGATAAGTTGTCCATACTATAGTAAATAACTCCAGTCACCTCAATTAAACTCCATGGTGGGGGAGGGCAACTAGTTAGGAAGAAGGGAATAAGATAGGATAATAGGATGAATACAATTAAAACAGTTGTACATATATGTCAGATTGTTAAAGAGTAAAGAAAAGGAGTCTGGAGAAATGGCTCAGCTCTTAATAGCACTTGCTGCTTGCAGGGAGTCGAGGAAGCCCTGAGTGAGTGAAACCACGAGGAAACGTGGATTTTGACAGTCAACGATTGTGGAGGATTCTGAAACCAATTGGCCCATGGTAAATTGGCAGAGCTACTGACCAGGTGGGCCAGGCTCAAGAAGATTAGCAAAGGTTTCCTATGCAGTCTGAGTCTGAGTGTTCCTGCAGGACTGATCAGTGTGTGCACACTAGCAAATGCAGCTTCCTCCCCACAGGTGTTTATAACCTGAGATCTGGTGCCTGTAAGGACCCCCTACAGAGACTAGCTAATCCATTCCTGGCCTGTATCCAATAAAGACTCTGAGATCCTGGTTCCTACAGGAGTCATAGCGATAGCATCAGGGAACCACACGTGAATCCAGCTTCACTGCACCTGTGTCTGTGCATCTGAGGTTTCTTCATTGCCTGGCTACCACTAGCTAGGTGCCAGGACCCAATGCCCTTTGCGTTGAAGCAGCTGCTGGAATAGAGGACCTCAGTTAGGTCTCCAGCTCTGTGCTGGCTAAGTTTTTTTTTATTATTATTATTATTTTTTAATTTTATAATTTAATTTAATTTTTCATATCAGCCATGGATTCCCCTGTCCTCCCTCCTCCCACCCCCCAGCCCTCCCCCCAAGCCACCCCCATTCCCATTTCCTCCAGGGCAAGGACTCCCCTGGGGATTCAGCTCACACTGGTAGATTCAGTTGAGGCAGGTCCAGTCCCCTCCTCCCTTCACCCAGGCTGAGCAAAGTGTCCCAGCATAGGCCCCAGGCTCCAAAAAGCCAGCTCATGCACTAAGGACAGGTCTCGGTCCCACTGCCTGGGGGCCTCCCAAACAGTTCAAGCTAATCAACTGTTTCACTTATCCAGAGGGCCTGATCCAGTTGGGGGATCCTCATCTATTGGTTCATAGTTCATGTGTTTCACTAGTTTGGCTATTTGTCCCTGTGCTTTTTCCAATCATGGTCTCAACATCTCTCGCTCATACAATCCCTCCTCTTTCTCGCCGATTGGACTCCCATAGCTCCACCTGGAGCTTGGCCGTGGATCTTTGCATCTGCTTCCCTCAGTCATTGGATGAGATTTCTAGCACGACAGTTAGGGTGTTTGGCCATCCTATCACCAGAGTAGGTCAGTTCGGGCTGTCTCATGACCATTGCCAGTAGTCTATTGTGGAGGTATCTTTGTGGATTTCTGTGGACCTCTGTAGCACTTTGCTTCTTCCTATTCCCATGGGGTCTTCATTTATTGTGGTCTCTCTTTCCTTGTTCTCCCTCTCTGTTCTTGATCCAGCTGGGATCTCCCGCTCCCCTAAGCTCTCTTTCCCCGGGCTTGCTAAGTTTTATGTCAACTTGACACAAGCTAGGGTTACTGGAGAGGAGGGAGCCTCTGTAGAGAAAGTGCCTTAATAAAATCAGGCTATAAGCAGGCCTGTAGGGTATTTCCTTACTTAGTAACTGATATGGGAGGGTCTAGCACATTGTGGAGGGGGCACCTCTGGGCAGGTGGTTCTGGGTTCTATAAGAAAGCAGACTGAGCAAACCATTTGGAGGAAGCCTGTAAGGAGCTCCCCTCCATGGCCTCTGCATCAGCTCCTGCTTCCAGGTTCCTGCCCTGCTTCAGTTCTTGTCCTGACTTCCTTTGATGATAAACAATGCTGTGGAAGTATAAAACAAATAAATCCTTGTTTTAGGCATAGCATTTCATCACAGCAATAGAAACCTTCACTACAACAAGAACTCATGTAAGATGGCTCACAAAAGCCTATAACTTTTACTCTGAGGGATCTGATGTCCTTTTCGGGCCTCCAGGAGCACCTGCATGTATGTGAGCCCTGTCGCCATCCCCCTACACACCTCTACCTATAAATAAAATAAATCTTTAGAAATAAAGAAAAAATTAGAGAATTGAAGAAAGAATAAATGCAGACAAGGGATGTTTTTAAAAGGGCACATTCTGTACGTATAGAGAAAGGAATAAGGATAGAGTTGAAAGAATCATCTAAAAATTGTAGTGGAGAGCCTAGCATAGCAGCACATGCCTTTAACCCCAGCACATAGGAGGCAGAGGCAAGTATATATCAAGGCCTGTTTGGTGTACATACAAGATCCAAGCCAGCCAGGGCTGCATAGTGAGACATATAGCAAAAAAAATTTCAATGAAGAAACTCCTTTAAAAAATATTACATTTATCTGGTTAGTTATTTGTTTGTGTTTTGCTCCATGACATGATTATTAAGGTCAGAAGACATCTTCCAAGACTTGGTCCTTTCTTACCGTGTAGCACCTGAGGTTCCATCTCACGTCATCAGGCTCAGTGCCAGGCAACTTTTCCTGCTGAGCTTCCTAAGAAACCATTTAAAGCACTAGAGAAAGGAAACACCAACCTAGAAATACCCATTTACTAGAAACAATGTTCTGTCTGTCAGTCCCATCAAGTTGGTTGTTTGTCTAGGTCTTCTGTGTTACCACTGACATATTCTGTTGACCCATTAGCCACAGATGGATATTTAACAAAACACACAACTAAAACCATGGGGAAAATAGCCATTTCATTAACATTACTATAGAATAAAATATGTGTTTTCATTCTTAAATTTTGTTTGCTTTTTTCTATAGGCCTCATCTTTTATATATTAAACATGGATTGGATCTTCATTCAACCAGATTCATTCTATAGGAAACTTCTATAGGAAGAAGTCATCATAAATTTATACCTTGTTTATCATCTTAATACAGTTGAGAATAATTTAAACAATAGTAACATGGGTAGGTAGTTCCATTAAACAATTAAGGGAAAACTTGAAATACAGAATTCTCTGAAAATTTATACAGTGAAAATATGCTGATATACTGCTCTCATGTCAATGTATAATACATTAAATTAATGTTTTATTATCATCTTGAATTTTTAATGAGATACCTTGTTTTTACAAATATACTTATACTTTATCATTTAAGTTCAGTATTATCATTGCACTTTTGAATATTCACTTGTACTTCAAGTTGTACTCAAACACATGTAGCCAAGGATGACCTTCAACTTCTGATCTTCCTGCCTTCAGAATTACAGGCATGCAATGCCATACCTAGTTTGTGCAATGTTGGGGATGGACCCAGGATTTTGTGCATGCTAGACAAGCATTCTACCAACTGAGCCACATCTTCAGTTCTCTTTGAGCATTATTTCATTAGTAAGAATTGCTTACAATCAAGTTCAACCATTTCTCTTTTATTCTCTTAGGAAACCTTGAGGATTTTCTTTCTTTCTTTATAATACCTAAATGTAGTAGAATAAAAGTAGCCTATGATGTTCATATAAAGAATGGACAGCATCTTAACATGTAGAGAACTGTGTTCTAAGAATAGAATAGAGTAGAAATGTGAACACTTAGCTCGATAAGGACAGAATCTCAGATTAGAATCTCTGAAATCGAGACACCTAATAATTACAAAGAGAGACAGGGGAGTCCCTGGCCATTCCACACCCATGAATATCATCGACCAGCAGTTGATAGTTCTATTCTTCAAGCACTCTGTCTAATTCAAACTGATCACTGCACCCATTCTGTGTTTTCTTTCGTCCTTTTTTGAAACTCTTCTATTGTCTGCTCTGTCTGCAGCTCATTTGGTGCCTGAAAATAGTATAATCCTCCATGTTGTGTTTATCACTCAGCTCCACAACTATGTGGCTCTTGGGTGATTTCTCAGTTTTAAAATTTATTTTTGTGTATTTCTTAGCCATTCTACAAAGCACAGAAAATTGTGAACATGTTTTATGCTGTGGGGCTGCTCATTATTTTTTATAGTGTCATTGTCTACAATGTATCATGTGTCTATACTTGAGTGTCCCTGGTAACCAATCAATATCAAACTTCTCTTTTCTTGATTTCATATTTCTCAGCTACATGGCTCCAGCATGTCTCCCACTGGCCAAACCAAGTAAGGCAGGTACCTTCCCTAATCTGACTTATCAGTCAGTTCTCTCTGGTGTCTCTCCTTACTGTATTTGTCTGTATTAGTCCCTTCCACCGATATTGTCATGGTTCAAGCCACTGTTACCCTTAGCTTAGCTAACAAAGACCTTCTGACTCTTACTCTCCCCTAAACTGCCTTTCCAAGTCTATTCTGTATCCAGAATGGTATTTCTAAAATGAATACTTTACTTCTCTCTTAAAATTATCAATGGATTTTTATTTTACTTGTGATATAGCTCAAATTTAAGCATATTAGCATTGATGGTTTACTCTGGCCACTAATCACATTGCCTTCTCACACCAAGCAACTCTTTTCATTGCTCTCAATAGACTGTTATACTAAATCACTTCCAGCAATTTTTTTTCCCATTCCATGTAACACACAACATGTAAGCTTCTCAACGTGTATTCTCTGTTTGTGGTGTACAATTTCTTTTCACATCATTTTACCCATGATGTTTATGCAAAAGGCTTCAGTGAGCTCAGGATGTAGTTCAATTGTTATAGTACATTTCCGGCATGCAAGAGCTGTGGATTTGATCCCCAGTAGCATATAAACTAGGTGATGGAGCACGTGTCTGTCTTCCCAGTAAGCATTTGGAAGATGGAATTCCGCAGGAGGATCAGAAGTTCAACATCACCCTCAGCTATCTAGTGAGTTTAAGTCCAGCAGAGACTAGAGACCCTGACTCTTACAATCTTTCAGACCCCTTTTCCGTGACATCTTAAGCATCAAGGTAGTATTGTCGATATATCAGTTGTGGCTGGGAACTAACTCCACAATCACTTGCTATTCTCTGATTTTGACCAGTTGAGGTTTTCTGTATTGGTCTCCTGTCTTACTAAGCATGGGAAAAATTGTGGAACACTTTATAGAAAGTTGACTCTAGTTTCTATTATAACATAAAATCTTTCCGCTTGTTTTTTCAGTGCAATGAAAATGATACTTGATCTTATGCTCTTAGAGTTAGGAGCAGTGAGGCAGAAAGCTGAAATGATTTTAAACTCTAACACTAGAGAAATCTGAAGTAAGGCATTAATTTTCTAAATTGTAATTTCTATTTCTCTGGTGCCAGAAAATAACATTATGTGAAAAGTACTCCATAAGTTCCATCAGAATGTGATTGGTTACCTCCAGAACATTCATGCCACTATTGTAGCAGTGGACGTTTTCTTGGACTTCCACAATATTTTTATGCCATATGTGCATTTATACTCACACACATGAACACCCATACAAACACATATTATACACACACACACACAGAGAGAGAGAGAGAGAGAGAGAGAGAGAGAGAGAGAGAGAGAGAGAAAAAATGAAGCAAAAAACAACATTATATTAAACGAAATACTCAGATATAAAGACCAAAAAAAGCATGTAAACTTTTAAGGAGTTAAATTCTTTCTTCAGAGTTCATTAGTTTCACATTAAACCTCCAAAATCAAATGGGTATTTGACAAACCGTGCCTCTGGCAGTTGTCCAAGAGTGGTTTGAAAGTAATTCATTCCAATTGCTGGTTGAACTGTTGCAATATCCATCATTCATATTTCCAAGATTTAATTTAACAAATTTACATTAGAAGAAAACAACTGGAATATTTATGTGCTACCCAATCTTAGAACAAAAATTTAAATGTATCTTTTAGTCAAGCTACTGTACCAGGGAATTTTTCATAATTCTATATTTAAATATTTTAAATGTCTATGTGGTGATTGTGCCTGCCTTTAATTGCAGCACTCAGGAGGCAGAGGCGGGTGGATTTCTGTGAGTTCAAAGTGAGCCTGGTCTGCAGAGTGAATTATAGTTCAGCCAGGACTATACAGAGAAACCCTGTCTTGAAAAAATTATTTTAGGTGTTTCACTGCCATAAACATTAGCTATTGTTAGGCATTTTCTACACACACACACATATGATATATATCTATCTATATACACTCACAGATATATATGTTTGTGATATATATATATATATAAGTTTATAGATAGAGGTATTGAGTATGTGTTTTTCTACATATATATTTAGCAAATATGTATACATGTATCAAAATATCTAGTGTTTCAGAGTAACTTAGGAAGTATGCAAAATAGAAATTATAAAGAACATAATAAATAGTACTCTGATACCAGCTTGATAAATAATATATTTTCAAAGGCCAAATATACTTTGTTTCTTACTTCCAGAACATCTCTGGCAGAAATAAACTTGTTTTGATATTTTCTTTTGCTTTCAGAAAATATGCTGATTATGGCAAAGAACAAAATAGCCAGGAAGCAAGAAAGTGGTAAATTATTCACATCATGACTTTGAAGAGTTCTACTTTATAGATAAAGATTTAATAGAGAATTTGACAATAGGAGTACATCAAAACCATTAAATTCAGGACTTGGAGAGAGCTTTTGAGGTCACTGAGGACAGTTCTCCCAAGGGACACTATAATTCCAGCATTTCTGTAAGAATGTCATGTAGCCACACTTCCCAGTCTGCTATAGGCTTGGGTTTGTATGGGAGTTTTGAGTAGGACTGTACACAAGTCTGTGCTCTCTCTCTGGTTTATTAACAAAGCATTAAATAAGGAGGGTGGACTCTGACAGAGCCAGGAATGTTTGGTGTCTTCACAGTGAAATAATTTTTTCTCATCTTTCTGTGCTCAGTAAACATCCCCTTTTGTCCACTGAGTTTCCATGGACATGATTCCTGTTGGTCCGCCAGGTTCTGTGTGGAACTTCCTCCATAATGAGTACTCGACAACTTTCTAGAATTTTCAGTTTGAGCACCTAGTTATCAGCCTTGCTCCCATAGCTTTCATCCTGTAAGCAAGACTGGATGGAAATGCACAGTGGCAAGAAACACTTTCCCTGAAGATTCTTAGTTGCTTCAGCTTTGTTATTGGCCCTTGCTTTGAATCACTGAAGGAAGCATAGTTTTAGTTACTTTCCACAAGACTGCGATGAAGTACCTCACAAAAGCCTCTTAAGAGAGCAGGAAGTTATGCAGGCTCATAATGCACTTGGACACAGTCCATTATGGAGGGAAGACACGGCAGCAGGGGCCTGAGGAGACTGGTGTCACTGCTTCCATGTCAGGAAACAGAATGTGAACAAGACTTTGGGACCTATTATAGAACCCCAAAGCCCTTGCCCTTTTCATGAGACTCCCTTCCTCTTCTACGTCTCCACCTTCTAAAGGTTCCACAGTATCCACAAACAGCACTACCAGTTGGGACCACGTGTTGAAGCGGTCAGTTTTATGGGGACCTTTCATATTCACAACAAAACAGGTACATTTTAAATGTCCAGATCCTTTCCCTGTTTTCTTTTCAGTCTGAACTAACACAGAAAAGCCATCTCTTTTTCAGGATAACTCTTTAAATTTCTGAATAAATTGCCTTCTCCACAACAGTTACCAGGCACGGCCTTAATGCTGGCATCTCCAGGTCCCATAACACAATTTCCCTTTCCATTGTGTTCACCAGAAAGAATTTTCCCCAGTGTGTTATTGCCAGTTATGGAATGCAGCTTTCCTGGTAAAGTCATTAGAGACCTATCCAGCCTCCCAGAATATCACATCTTTGTTAGGATTTACCAATGTGAAGATTAGAAATCCTGTACTCATGGTAGTTACTGTCATATTTGTTTGAGGTTTTCTTCTTAACTTTACAGTGGTCTAAAGTACATGTATTCAGTAGAAAAAATATTTTGAAATTTTAATTTTTATCTTTTACTGAGCTAGCAATATGTAGTATATAACACCTTCTGACAGTGCAGGGAGAAAAATAATTGTCTATTATTTACCTATCCCCTATTTATCTCTATCACCTTTGTATCTGTTCTTCATCTATTAGTCATCTTCCAACTATCACCTATCATCTATCTTTTATTTAGTATCGACCTAGTTTCTTTCCTTTATCATCTGTCTTTCTGTCATCTATCCTATCACCTCTACATCTATCTATCTATCTATCTATCTATCTATCTATCTATCTATCTATCTATCATCATCATCATCACTTGTCTATCATCACTCTATCACATATCTCCATGTGTTGTCCACATAAGTTAGGCATTTGGCTTTTAAGTCAAGTTTCTGCTTTAAATTCTCTGTCCCTCCTTATTTTGATTCTAGTATCAAATAAATGAAAATATCCTAATGACCCTTCCACTCAAAGACTGGAAGGCTCTTTGCATGTTGGGTCATCTTATCTGTGTGTATTTTGATGCTAGGTTTTTTTTGCTATATTTTAAATATATAAGATTTTGTTATTTTCCTTTCATAAATATGAAATACTTTTAGTCTGTCCTAGCCATATTTTTTGCCTTCCAATAGTACAAAAAGGTTCTTTGGTGCTGAAACGAGGCTTCTTTTGTGATAAAATTTGCACAATATGCTTTTTCTACTATTTTACTTTCACACTTTCATACAACATTGAAATAGGTTTGAGATTGTTGTTAATTCCGTGTCTTTCATCTTTCTGTGAGTTTTATTTTGGGTAAGAGGACTTCTGATCCATAATAACATGTAGGTTATTTAACAGTCTTC
Source organism: Peromyscus californicus insignis (assembly GCF_007827085.1). Taxonomy (NCBI): domain Eukaryota; kingdom Metazoa; phylum Chordata; class Mammalia; order Rodentia; family Cricetidae; genus Peromyscus; species Peromyscus californicus. The sequence continues at coordinate 11,192,434 of NW_026294436.1, read as the reverse complement.
TTCCTGGGGCATTTTGTATTTTCTTTCTTATGATTAATTTATTTTGTTTTTCCTGGACTCAGTCCTTTTACTCAAGTGTTTCTACTATGAACGTTTTTGTCATGATATAATGCACTAAACAATTGCATATACAATATTTAGATGCACATAAAATATGCATATTTATTTGTGACATTAAAGAGATATATTAATATCTATTTAAAAAATAACTGGAACATATGTTTTTCCTCTGTACTTTCCCTGTTCCATTCTTACCAGTCAATGTTCATGTTGGACCTTTCTGGTTTCCTCTTAATATAATATTTTTTCAGTGTTTCTGGATCAGGTCACATAGTTATGTCACATATTTTTTATTATAAATTCAAAAAAATTCATTTTTGAGCTCATCAATTAACTTTGTAACTCTATTTATTCCTTGGTTCAGCCTCTTAATTAAGCATCCATATTATCTGTTTATGATTGGAAGTTAAGAGTTCAAATCAAACACTTAAATAGTAGTGGCTTGGTATACATCAGGAAGAGAGACATAAGTAGAGGTCAGTCTGTACTGATAACTAGCCTGGTTAAGAACCAGGATGCTGTAGCCTTCCTAGTATCCATGGCTCCTCTTGAGATGTATCTACACTACTGACCTTAACAAAAGCATCTGAAAACGTAAGTTCAGTTCTCTACATTTGTTTCTTCATATTACTTTTAAATTTCTATTTTAAGGGTAATTTCTGATTTAACAATTCCTCTAATGCCTAGTTTAAAAGGCATTCATATTCTCTGTGCTCATTTTAAAGGTGTGCATGTGTGTTTTTGTGTCTGTGAAGATGCATGTCAGTGAGTGCATATGTAAATGTGTGCCTGATAGTGTATGAGTGTGTGTGATAAGCTTGTGTTTCTAGTGACTGTGCTCTGTCACCCTAACACACACTCTTCTCCTCTTTGTTTCCTCTCATTCTAATTTCTCTGGCCTTTTCTTCTTTCAAATAATTTTAAAACATAACAAAGTAAAACTATGAGATTAATTTATTCCTTTGGACCAATTTCTACTTCACTTTAATTAATTTTACATTTTTTGCTTTTAGTTTTCATTGAAATATATATGTGAAAAGTCTCCAAATAAGCCAAGTGTGGCAGTGCACACCTTTAATTGAGACCTTCCTGGTCTATATAGCAAGTTTTAGGCCAGCCATGCTATATGATGAGATCCTGTATCCAAAAATAAAAAAGTTCCAAAATTAATTGAATTAGTAACACTTGAGTTTGTTTGATGGCTAATCTTTTTATCTTAATGCAGGTTAATTTTTGCATTTTCACTTCTATGCATTTCATTCTGTTATCCCTGAATCAGAGCAATAACTTAATTAAAATGGTCCATTATAAACAATAAAGCATTCAGATTTACTTTTAATATAAATGATGTGTCATGACAGATGGCATGATTATTTCCTGTGATAAAACTGCATATGTGAATATTATAAAGCAGAAACTATGTACAGTAATGTGATATAATATTGATATCACACCCAAGAATTCATTATGTAGAGATATCTCAATTATAGAAAGCTTGTCATAATATATAAAACCCAGAGATCAATGTTGACCAGTGCAAAGAGCAACAACAACAAAAAAGGCATAAATAAATGAGAGCTCACCAATATTATAGATAATATAACATATAAATGTATGATTAGGTGTTGAGGAGATGTTGAGAGTATGAATTACTTACAGCTCAAGTGTGAGGATGGGACTTGGCATCCACAGATCCCATGGAAAAGATTGGCAGACATGGCAGCCTACTGTAATCCCAGAACTTAGAGACAGGGAAACTGGCTAGCTAGACTAGCCAGAAATGATGAGTTCTGGATTAAGTAAGAGACCTTGCCTTAATAAATAAAGTGGAAAGTGATCAAGAAAGGCACCCAAAGTCAACTTAAAGCTTTAATATGCAAGTGTACATGCATGAGTCCACATATATTTGAAGATACAGACATACATGTATAACACACACGTACACTGTATAATTATATGCATAATTATTTTTCCAGTGTGTTGTGAACTATTGGCTTCCTGGGATCAAATATCAGGTTGAACTTTGTTGTGCAGGAACCTGCACAAGTGCATAAGTTACTTATGGATGTGTTTGCTCTAATTTATTTCTGTGTGTTTATGCATTGCTTCATGAGTAGAATTATACTCAAGGATATGCAAAATGGCAGGAAGAATCAAATAAGGTACATAAAAACCTGTTTCATTTATTTCAGCATTCTAAATATAGAACCCAAGTGTGCCTCAAGAATCTAATGTCCATACAAAATCACAATTGATTTAAAATGAAATTTATCAACATTTTTAAAATATTTATTTTATTTTTTTAAATTATGAGTATATCTGTATAGATGGAGTGTGCATGTGATTTGCAGGTACCTACAGAGGCTAGAGGATGGTATCAGAAAACCTTAGAAATGGTGTGGTGGTTTGAATAAGAATGACTCCCACATAGGCTCATCTACTTGAATGTTTAGTCATCAGGGAGTGGCACTCCTTGAGAAGGATTGTGGGGCCCTGTTGGAGTAGGTATGGCCTTGTTGGAGGAAGTGTGTCATTGGAGGTGGGCTTTGAAAAGCCCAAACTAGGCCCAGTGTTGTTCTCTTCCAGCTGCTTGTAGATCTGGATGCAGAACTCTCAACTACCTCTCCGGCACCATGTCTACCTGACTGCTGCTATACTCCCCGCCATGATGATAATGGACTAAACCTCTGAAACTATAAGCAAGCCCCAGTTAAATGTTTTCTCTTATAAAAGTTGCCTTGGCTGTTCTGTCTCTTCACAGTAATAAAACACATGGAGTTCATGAAATTATGAGCAGCCCAGCATGAATTCTGTGAACTAAACTCAGGCCCTCTACAGAAGCAGTCCACATACTTAACTGCTGAGATGCCTTTCCAGCCCATACATTTTCATATTAACACTTATCCAACCAGGTGGCAGTGGCTCATGCCTTTAATCCCAGCACTCAGGAGGCAGACAGGTGGTTCTCTGAGTTGGAGGTCAGTCTTGTCTCCAAAGTGAGTTCCAGGACAGCCATGGCTACACAGAGAAACCCTGTCTTGAAAAACAACAAACAACAAACAAACAAAAAAACTTACCCTCAACTTTAAGCAAACAGTAACAACAAAATGTTAGAGTAACATAAAACACTTGGCCAGTGATTCTGAATGATCACCCCTGTTCCTAATTAGCTGAGACCTGCTCAGTGGCCTATTGTCCATTCAAACTATAATGATGAATAAGGGGAAATTAATAATAACAAAATGTTATGTTTCCTAGCTTTATTGTGTTATGATGAAAAAATTTAAAAAAATATTCACGTTTACAGCTAGGAATATAGATCAGTAGAGAGGATGTGCCTAGCATGCACAATGCACACTGTGATATATATTTTATATTTTGTTTTATTTTATATATACAGAGAGAAAGACAGGATCTCATGTATCCAGGGCTGACCTGTAGCATACTATGTAGCTCGGGATGATCTTCTGGTCTTGTAGATTACAGGAGTACACCACTGTACCCAGTTTCTGTGGTGTTGGGGATCAAACCCCAGGCTTAGTATATAATAGATCAACATCTATGAACGGAAGCACACACTCAGCTCCACTATGATATTTTGATAAATAATCATACTATGAAATGATCGTTACAATCAATGAAATAAACATGTCCCTCACCTCACAGGGTTCCTTTTTTTTTCTGGATATCTGTTGACAACTCTCTTGTGTTAGCTCAGTCTGAGCATGTAACAATCTTACTTATTACAGTTACTCTCACATCTCTTCCTTCCACACAGCTGTCACTTTCTGCCCTTGGATCAACAGCTCCCAGTCTCCTCCACCTCCAGGATCTTGGTCTCAGTCACTCTCTCCTCTTCCGTGAGCATAGCCCTGTCAGGTTGTGTAGTAGAATGAACCGTGCAGTAATTATCTTACTGTGTCCATCTTATTTATTTTAGGTATATGCCTGTTTCATTCGTGACATTTTAAATAACAGTGTTTCTTACCAGAAGAAAGATATTTCATGGTGTGTGTGTGTGTGTGTGTGTGTGTGTGTGTGTGTGTGTGTGTGATGTGTGTTCCTCCATCGATGTTGAGGTAGATTGCAAATCTTGGCTATTTGTAGAAAATAGTGTTACAGTGAAGAAGAGACTGAGATTATACCTTGACATTTTATATCCATTACCTATATGCCCCCCAAAGGAATTTTTCTGTCACATGGTAGTTCAATTTTTAACTTTTTGAAGATCCCACATACTGTTGTCCTTCATGGGTGTTTTAATCTAAATTCCAATCAGTAACACGTGATTTTACCTCTTACTTTATGTTCTTACCAGCACATGTTAATGTTTGCTCTTCCTGTAGTGTGTGTGTGTGTGTGTGTGTGTGTGTGTGTGTGTGTGATACCTGTATATGTATGTGTTTTTGAAAGTGTATTGCATGCATATGGAGGAGGCTAACATCAGATGTCATCCTGCATCACTCTCCACCTTGGTTCTGAGATTGAAGTCCTCTCCATCTCAGCACTCTGGCTGTACTGGCTAGCTAGCAAACATCTGGGGTCCTCCTGTCTCTGCTTCCCCAAGATCCCCCACATGTCCTTTTAAAAGTGTACATTCTTATGCACATGAGATAATGGCTCCTGGTTTTGGTTTGCCTTCCCTGATGATTCTTAAATCTGAGGATTTTCTCAGCTAATTGCTATCCATTTGTATGCCCATGCTTACTTAAATTTGGATACTTTATAATTATATGAACTATATTTTAGTTTATATTTTATTAAACTTTGACTTATTTAGTGTGAATGTGTGTGTGTGTGTGTGTGTGTGTGTGTGCCCGCGCGCACGTGTGTGTGTGTGTGTGTGTGTGTGTGTGTGTGTGTGTAAAAAGCCATCACGTGAATGTCATGGTGCACAAATGGGGGTCAGTGGGCAACTTTTAGGAGTAATTTCTCTCCTTCTATGTGGGTCTTGGGGACATGTGTGTTAACACCTTTGCATATTTTAGTTATTTCCTTCTTTTTGTCAAATTGATTTCCACTATATTCATATACACAACTATATATATTAAACATACATCACATGTCTATTTTGCAAATAAGTCATTTCCTTCTACATGCCTCCTCTTCAGTGAAATTGTTGCTTTTGCTGTGTGGAAAACATTCTGTTTAATACAGTTATTTTAGTCTATTTTTTTGTTCCTCTGTGTGTATAATTTAAGAGTAATCAAGGGCTAGAGAGATGGTTCAACAGTTAAGGGGACCTAATTTCGGTCGCAGTACCCACATTGAGTGGCTCAAATGCCTATAACTCCAGCGCAGGACATCTGATGCCTTCTTCTGGCTTCCATGTGCACTGCATGCATATGTGTATACACACTGACACATACATATAACAAAAGATAAAACAGATCTTCTAGAGAAAGACAGATGCTCATCTTCAGCTATTGTTGAGTGGTGTAACCTTCAGAAAGTGTGACCTGCTAGGATATCTGTCCTAGATGCAGGTCACTGGAGCATGCACCAATGGCCAGGGTTTTGTGAACTTGGTCTTCCTCTCTCTGCACGTTGACATGAAGCTGAAGGCTTACTCCACCACATACTCCTTTCCATGATACACTGTCTCACCTCAGGCCCCAAACCCATAGGGCTAACCAACTAAAGATAGAAGCCACCAGGAACCAGGATAGCCTTTTTTTCTCCTTAGAAGATTGAGAATCTCTTGTATTTGTTCTAGTGACAGAGAGCTAAGTAGCCAAATTCTGACAGGTAGCCTCTATTATTTATTTGGCGATGTTATTTACCAGACGAGCGAAAATACAAGGTACAACTAAACCTGCTATAAGAGTTTTTATTAGGGAAGGGAAAGGGTGGAGGTGGGTAAGCCTACAGGAAAGAAGGGGGCAGGGTGCTACCTCTGGCAAGAGGGAGAGAGTGTTATAGGTGTCCTCGCTTTTGTGTATTTGTATATGGGCTTAAGTAGCCATGCATGTGTATAGATTACCTAATCATGCTGCATGCAGAATACGTGACCATGCTGTGCACGCATTACACAGGATGTAAGGCCCTGGAGTGACTAAGCATTTTGCCTGAATGCTGACAGTGCATGCACAGTCATGTGACTCCAGAAGTGGTTAGGAATAATGTCAGTCTCCACATGGTTCAGTTACTTCCTTACTGAAATGAGTTTTATTCTCAATAACCTCAGCTGATAGCAAAGACAAACGGAAGTGCCCAGTGCCTTTTTTTTTTGTTTGTTTGTTTGTTTTTGTTAAAGTAGAGTATCACAGGATTCCTCAGTTTGCCATAGCTGGTATAAAGATTGTGGGTTTTGACGTTAGATACATAGAAATTCCAATTATGTTTTCGTAAATGATATGCTGATAAACTTAGTCTTTAATTAATGAGGTAGTGGGAGGGAGGAGGTTTGGGTAAAAGCACTTGCCTCCGTACCTGACATCTGAATGCTATCCCCAAGACTGACATAGTAGAAGGAGAGAACTGACTCCTGAAAATTGCCCTCTGACCCCCATTTGTGCACCATGAAATTCACATGCTTGCTTTTACACACACACACACACACACACACACACACACACACACACACACACACACTAAATAAGTCAAAGTTTAATAAAATATAAAATAAAATATAGTTAATATGTTTATAAAGTATCCAGATTTAAGTAAGATTGATTTGAAATTAACCAGAAATGTTAGATTTTTATTATTGCAGTATGTTAGGTTAAAGTGTGTGTGCTCTAAAATAAACAGAATGGAACCCACAGGTTCATGAAAGTCTAATGAGAAACATACTGTGTGGTGATCCACTTCATGCAGACATGACATTGTGCATCTCTTTTTGTTGTGGACTTTACTGTCAGCTATGCAAATGCCAGCCATTATTTCTTGACATCCTGTGATCCCTAAATAATACAAAGAAGCAGGTTCTATATTTCACTTGATTAAAATATTGTTATATGTTTTAGAGGAAACCTAAGAGAATTAAAGCCTATTATTGTGTTTGATCAAGTTTCAGAATAAACCTCTGTAGAGAATTAATAAGCAGAACCTCAAGCTTACTCTTTGAAAAAGGTGATAGATTATCTAGCACCGTGTCAAGACACACAAGCTAATTTACATATGATAGATTACAACAAAAATAAAAAAGAAAAAATACCTGCTTTATGTTTTGTTCACAAGTTCAAATGATGGGGTTAAGTCGCTATTGACTGGACATATTTATTAGCATGATAATCACTGGTTTCCATAGAACTGGCCATCAGATAGTTAAAAAGTCGTGATCATAAGAAAAGGAAAACATAATCATTATTTACAGCACTTGAGTTCTTTTTAGTCTAAGCATAATGACTATAAAAATAAACATAGACATACTAATTTGCTAATTAAATGTTTTCAAATTGGTAATTGTTGATATCTACTGATTAGTTCTCTTTGCCTTTCTGAGTTCTAAACAAAAACCAAATGCATTATGTAACTTAGATAGAGCTTTCTCAAATTAATTTATCACTGAACTTAAGCCTTTATATAATAAAAGTGTTTATTTGGCTTCAGGCATCAAATTCTCAGATAGTCAAAAACAATTCTGCCACATCAATGCCAACAATCTTTTAAGTATTTTGAAAATTAATATTTATGAAGGACAAAAGGTTATTTTTCTAATTTTGCAATTAAATGTCTATTTTCTATTCATAAATAGAAAATGATTAGTGAATCAATATTTATGCCATTGTCTACTTGCCAATTAAATTCTACCTTAGGAACTTATAAATGGCCTTACCCATCAAAGACTTGGTGACACAAGATTCTTTATTTCACTCCTTTTGAAATAATCTTTGCCTCTGCCTAATTTCTCCACCGTGTACAGCCTGAAGAACGTTTTCGTATCCTGTGCTCTATACACGTTCTCCTTTGATTTCTTCTTCCTCCTCATCCTTCCTTAATTGAGTGCTAAGTAGTGAGCTGACATAAAGGTGTACCTCAGGCATTGTTCCTCAAAGAGCCACGAATCTTCTTTTCACTCAGGGTCTCTCACTCTCCCAGAACTTACCAAGTGTCCCAGGCTGGCTGACTGGTGAGCTCCAGGGATCCTCCTGTCTCTTCCTGGCCAGTGCTAGGAGGCTAAGTTCCTGTTAGCACACCTTGTTTTTTCACATGCGTAGCTATGGCTCAAACTCAGGTCCCTGTGCTTGTAGAGAAAGCACTTCAATAATGGAGCCATCTTCCTAACCTAAAAGCCAGCTCTTGGCTTGAGGTTGAAGCTCAGCACCTTCAGAATACTAGACTGATCTGCTCACTGCATCTCTGCTGAGGTGGCACCTAGGAGCAAGGTTCTCATGGTCTAAGAATTCTGTTAGAACGTCATTCAGAAGTGGAAGGACATTTCTTGCTCTGTGGTCTAGGAACCTTCCGGAAGGCCCCACTTCATTTTTGTCACATAGGCAGAAGATAGGCTCTACAAATTGTTCCATGTCATCATCAGCGTTATTGAGGCAGGACGAGAGAGAAGAACTTAGAAGGGAAACACCTAAGAAAGATGGCCTACTCCTGCAAATGAGGAAATTGAGCCCAGAGATGAGATAACTACCCTATTTCTGGAAAGGACAGGGAAGATAGAATGAATACAAAAAAGGAGACATTATGAAATTCAGCAAGGGGCTGAAGGAAGGCTAGAAATGAGCCATGAATTGGAGGTGAAGAAAAGCCCATGGATACCCTCTTTCCCCTCTGTTTCTTTAAAAGCACATACATCACCTGATGGATATCTCAGCCACGGGCTGACCAAAGTGGGTGACAATCAGAGTAAGCTAAGCAGACAAGCCACACTGCTACGGGGAACGGTTCTAGAAACGGGTTTTATGATTTAGCATAGACATGTCTTTTCTCTTAAAAGAAACAATCTTGGCTTATATTTTATTCATAGAAGACATTCTTTACTCTGTTGCCCTGAGTGATTTGGGCTGTGCGTGGATTGGATAAGAGTGAGGTAGCTTTAAATTCACCTGTGCCCTTGAAACAGCAGCGTGGAGTGCAGCCGGTATTTCCACACTTAGCCTGCTGGCCTGCCTTTTCTGAGCCTGTTCTGAGTCCCCTCATAAAATCATGCTCTGGCACCACTGTTGAGTTAAAATTGTTTAAGTGTATACATACATCACAGACAGAATTATGCAGTTAATTCAAGAACAACCAAAGCAAAAGGCATCTCTGCGTGAAGATCATTTGGAGAGTGTAAAATTCCCAATTTACCCTGATGAGGAAAGAGAGTGCAGGGATTTATTAGTGATGAATAGCATGAACATACTAAACAAGAAGTCATATCATACGTTTTCTTTCGGATACAATAATAATAAGTGTAGCTTTCCTGATTTTCTCCTCCATTTATGATTATTGTCTGTCCTAAATTTACTATTCTTTTATATAGCAATTTTAAGACAAAAGGACATATTCACAATGGAGAATGTTAAGTGTTTTCCAAAGTTGTCTTCACACTGGAATCAACTGTTTACCTCTATACTCATAACTTAGTGAAACACTTAGTCAATCATCAGAGAAGCTGTCTTTCAGTGGGTGGCAATTAACACAGAGCTGTTTAGCTAGACAAGTGAGAAGACTATGACTTCTCAGCACCAAATGGGACATCTATATAACGCCCCTTGCCTCCAAGACTCAGGGACCGCACATGAACACACACACACACACACACACACACACACACACACACACACACACCACAAATATGCACACACAAACACACATACACACACACTCACACAAAAAGAGTGATAGATACAAGGGGGGAGAGAAAAGGAGAGAATTTTAAGAACTCCAAGACTATCCCCAAGGTTTTGCTGTTGTAACTAAAACAGAGAAAAAAAAAGAAAAAGGAAAGCCACATCCTTGAAATTGTTTTCCATAATTTAGGACCTCTGTGGCAAGGTGACAATCTAATATAATAGTGGGACACTGAGACTATGAACCTGGGAAAAACTAGCAAGCTTCTAAAGATCATAGAGTGTACTTTTTTATTTTATTTTTTCCTTCTGTTTTTAACCACATGTGTATGCGTCTCTCTGGGGGAATGTGAACATGAAGTGCATGGCCTTCTGTGAAGGTCAGAAGAAGGTGTCAGATCCCCTGCAGCTGAAGGTAGAGCTGGTTGTTAGCCAACACCCAACCTGGATGTGAGGAAAAAGAGCAGTAAGTGCTCTTAAACCCTGAGCCATCTCAATAGCCCTGAGTGTACCTTTTAGAAAACAGTTTTAATCCAGCAACCTATAGTTCACTAGAACATACGCAGTTGCTATAGCTTTAGGAGTGGACCCACTGTGTATAAAGAGATAGTGGGTATTGGTCAATGAGAAAGACGATGATACCAAAGATGAAAGTAGAGTGGTAGAGACGGAGAATTGTAATGTCAGGTAAAGTATTTAGAATGCCAAGATCATAATGTTTGAATGCTGTGGGGAGTTGTGTATATTCTATTTTAGAGGTAAAATCTCAGCAAGGTTTGAAGAAAGAGATTATGTATAATATGTCTGACTTCAGCAACCAAATGTACAATTCATCTTGTCAGCAAAACCCTTCTTTGGGATGGAGGCACATGTTTTGATTACCACACTCTTTAGATGCCTTGGGGTTACAAGAGATAAGACGTGAGACTAAGTGCTTGGGGAAGTGACTGTCCCACAGAGGACATGTTTTATTTCAGAGGCTTGGGAGAGGGCTCAATCAGTAAAACCCTTCCCGAGCAAGCACGAGGATCTGAATTAGATCCCTCACAATCCACATTTAAAAAGCAGGTGTGAGGGTGTGTGTCTGTCATCTCAGTGCTGTGGAGGCAGAGTCCAGTGGATCTCTAGGGCTTACTGGCCAGCCAGGCTACGTCAGTGAGCCTCAGACCACTAAGAGAACTTGTCTGAGAAAAAAAGCCAGGGGAAGTGCACTCGATCACAGGGGGTGACTTGTACCACCACTGGCAGTTGGGTGAAAATAGACTCTTCATGAGCCCTCTGTCTTAGAGGTCATTGGCAAAGAAGGCAGAGTTGCTTTGCAAGAACGGCTTCCTGCTCATGCTTGCCAGCTGCAGGCAGGAGCCAAAGTCTCCAAATGGCTCTTTAACGAAAGATGCAGTCAGTACAGAAGAACCCCCACAGAAGCTCCAGTCTGAGAACTTTGAAAGATGCTTCACCATGTCAGTTTTAAGTGTAGGCCAGAGTCCTCAGATTCTAACCCTCTGAAGTGTTATCACCTATGATTTTGCCAAAATTATCTCTTTCAAAAATACTTTGAAAATATGTTTGCCAGTTGCTGTCTGTAAACTAACATCCAATTAGGGTTTCTCAATCATTCTTGAGCTGCTTATGATCTTAACAGCTTTGAAACCATCTCAAGCTGCTGAGTTTTCTTCATTTTAGGGTTGGGATGAAGAGAAGACAATGTGATTTTTTTTAAATCTTAGTCAATCCTTTCTACCCCACAATGAGGTAAAAGCAATCTATGTAGTCACCATATTACCTTTGGTAGAGTTATTCAATTCTTATTACTCAGAGTCCCTAAGTTGATATGAAACTCTAACAAGTAAAATGGTCCCCTACAATTTCTTCTGTCTGTGAGTATTCACATGCATGCAGTATGTGTGTGTGTGGGGGGGGGGGGGGGGGAGCACATGTGCTCATGAAGGGCAGAGGATGACCTTGGGCGGTGTTCCTCAGATATTGTCCACCTTTGCTTATTTTTTTTTTTTTTTTTTTTTTTTTTTTGATAGAGTTTCACATAGGGCAGTGGTTCCTTTTAATCCCAGCACTCGGGAGGCAGAGGTAGGCAGATCTCTGTGAATTCAAGGCCAGCCTGGGCTACAGAGTTCCAGGAAAGGTTCCAAAGCTACACAGAAAACCTCTGTGTAGCCTGGAAAAAAAAAGATAGAGTTTCACATCAGACTATAACACAACAAGTAGGAGGTTATTCTGGCTGAGAGGTGAGCAGGTGAGTCCCGCTGGTCTACCTGTCTCCACCTCCCCAGCACTGGGATTGCAAGTGCTTATCAACACTCCTGGCTGTTTTGTGTGAGTTCTGGGAATTTTACTCAAATCATCATGCATACAAGGAAAAAATTTTACAGTGCATGCTGTATCTCCAGCCCATTATTCTGAATTTGGTCTTTGTTGAAAGAGATCAATCTAATTCCTTCTGAAGACTGACAAGTATTCCACACTCAGCAATGCCAGGGGACATTCTTCCCTGTTCCTGCTAATACAAATTTAGTCATTCTGCTTATTTTTATAACTATCTGAGAACATTACCACCCTTTTACATGCCTTGTGTTCATGTGTGAAGGCTACATGTAGGTTGTAAACCTGTTTGTGTTCATTAATCCTGATTAAAATGCACCCACTTCCAATGGCTGTAGATGAGAGTACTTGTGTTTCTGTGTTCCATTTTCTTTTTCCTTTTTTTTTCTCCCCAACACCTGCTCTTTCCTTTTTTGTGAATGTTTGCTCAGTATTTTTTCTAAGCCCTTCATAGTTAAGTCTTTGTTACCACCTTCAGGTGTCATGTTTATACATTATGCCAGCATCTTCTTTTTATGTGAGCAGTTCTTGAACTTTTGGTTACAATGAATGAGCCAAGTATGATGTAAGAAGTGGCCATTCAAATCTAACATATAACTGTGTAATCAAAATTGCATGAATGAAGCCTTTCATATTCTTCATTGACTATGTGCTAGGGAATAGTTCTGGCTCAATAACAACAAAGTGATTGTGCCATTGCTTATGAGAACATATGAGACTCACTATGAACTTCAAAGAGCACATGTGTACTCTCACTTGTTTGAAGGTTTGTATTGACTGTCATCTTGACAGGCACTGAAACTACCTTGGAGACAAATCTGTAAGCCTGTCTGTGAGAGATTATCTAGCTTAGGTTAGTGGAGGCAGCAAAACCTACCCTGTCTGTGGCATGAGTCCACCAGCTGGGCTCCCAGGCTGTCTTAAAGGACAATGGGAGCTGAGCATCAGCATTCATCTCTCTGCTTTCTAACTCCAGATTCACTGTGACCAGCTGCCTCCCATACCCGCTGCCATGACTCCCCTGCTTTGGTGGACTGCACCTTCGGACTTTAAGCCAAATTAAACCTGTCATCTGTTAGGTGGCTTCTTGTCGGGTATTGGGTATTGTTATCACAGCAATTAGAAAGCTAACTGTTACAACCGAGATTGCATGCATCTCATTTGATAACACTGAAAAACTAGAAAATAAGTCAAATAGCCAAAGAAGACTTCAGCGCCCAGATTTAATTCTTGTTGACCTCAAATAAATTTACAGTGAGAGAAAAGTACTGACAAGTTTGTCTAATCATCTGATTTAAAATGTGTGCCTTTTTTTCAACTTATGAGGCAGATACAAGTGAAAATTCCTGACCAAGCTACACAGCAGCATTTTATCTTGAACTTTTTTTTATTTTTATTTTTAAAACCACACTTTATCTTATGTAAAGCAATACAAGTTACATATTAAATAATGCTATAACAGAATGCTTTATTATGCTTTTAGACAGAAGTAAAAGGGGGGGGGGAAATTCAGGTTACAAAATCTCTTTTCCCAAGACATTTTCTTTAAGTCACTCCTGCTAGATGGTTTTTTAGAACATGGTGATTTGGCATCCTAAGACCCTGCAGGGTGGTCTCCTGAATACATCTTGTCCTCTTTCTTTGTTATGGAATCAGGACTTCCCTGACAGACTCATTTACATTAACATCTTATTGAATTCTTATCTGTTGTTTCAGGACCTTACTCCTTGCTACCAGATCTGATAAACAGAACCCCCAAACAGTACCTTGTTTTCCTGCCCGTCCTTAACAGTGTAACCTGTGTTAGCCTCCTTTCTCATTGCTGTGGCCAAATAACTAACAAAAAGAAATTTGAGGGCACATTCCTGTGGTGTACCTTTGGAGAGGATTTGGTCTGCTATGATAGAGAAGGCATGACTGTGGGAAGCAGAGACTGCCTGCTCACATGGCATTAGCCATCAGGAAGCAGAGAGAGCACAGGACATGGGACTAGATAAAAAGCCTCCATGACTGCCACCAATGACAGTTTCTCCAGGAGATTCCACCCCCTAAAATTTCTACAACTTTCCAAAGCAGTGTCAAAATCTTGAAAACAGATGTTCAAACACATGGGCCGTAGGAAACATTTTTCATTCAAACCACAACGCTGCCCAGGACAGCTTTGGGGGTAGGTCCTTTTGCAGGCTTCTTAGAACATTGCCATTTGTTTTACTAGTCCCCTTAACCAGGGTAAAGTCAAATCACTGTAGAGGTTGTTACACTAACTCTTTAAACAAGGTAAACCAAAATCATTGTAGAGGTTGCTACACTAACCACCTTAAGCAAGGTAAAGCCAAAATCATTGTAGAGGGTTTTTTTTTTTTTTTTAATTTGTTCTTTGAGAATTTCATACATATTCATAGCCCCTCATTTCCTCCTTCTAACAAATTACTCTCCCAATTTCATGTCCTTTTATTAAAAATAACACATTAAGTCCAATTAGCACTATTCATTTGCCCACAGGTATGAGGCTGTTTTCTAGAAACTGAGCAACTTGTCAGTGGCCATCCCAAAAGAAGAATGGTTTTCCTTCACCAGGCAGCCATAAATTGCCAAGGACTTCTTAACTAGAGGCACCAGCCTCCCTTACATGAAGGAACAGGATTGGAGCTAAAAGAAAACAAATAAACAAACAAACAAAAACAACACAGAAAGGTGTTTCTTTAATGTATACTAAGTAGTGTTAAATTATAATGAAACATTTAGGAATATATATGTGACATTCAAATGAACACCAAATGACTTCACTTTATGCTACTCAGTATTAAATTAACTCAATATTACATGAAAATGTTAAACATTCCTGAAATAAGCAATAAATGAAAATTACGCTATAATCTTACCAGCACATCATGGTTGGAAATTCATTCTTAAAGGAAAAGATTTAGGCAAAAATTGTAAAAGCTGCTTTAGAGTCAATTATTTGTAAAAGAATTAGAGGGAAATACAGTCACTCCAGTAATTTCATTGTGTGTTTTAAATTAATGAGCAAAGGGACTGTACTAAAGTGTTAGCAGGCATAAACAAATTGCTTCTTTTTTAATACACAATGCTTATTAAAGTTTACCTAAGCAGAATAGCAAATGTTCAACATATCAAGTTAGTGAATAGAAATTTTTAGAATTATATTTAAAAATTTTTATAGTTAAAATAACTATAAAGAACTAATAGCCCATTAACACCCAGATGTGTAATATATATGCATGATTTTTAACTTGAATCAATTAAATAGATATTTAAATTACTTAAAATTGTAGGCTTGGTTAAAAAATGTATTTGTTTTCTATATCCATTCCCATAATTTCCATGCTTTCATTCAATAAAAAGCTACATTTAACTATTAAAATAACTGAAATTACATAGGTGATCAGTTAAGTTGTCCAAAGAATAATGCCATTACCAACAGACAGAAAATATTTTAGTTTTGTCCCTCTTTCTAATCCTGTTCAAGGGATGCTTATGAGTTACTCAATTAATGGGTAATTCTGATTTAGATTGATTCTCTGAACAAATTAAGGGTATCCAAAACTTCTATTTCTTTAGCCAACAATTTACTAATATACACATTCGTTTCATTGAATGCACACAAAGACAAAGATAGGATTAATGTCTGATGTACTGTGCTTGGAAATACCAGACAATTGTCATATCAACCCATACCTTGTGGGTCCTGGATGAAGGGACATGACTTGCCATTAGAAGGGTCATATGGACTGATTCTTACAACTCTAGCACTAATCAGTTAGGTAAGTTGTAGCATGTCAGAAAGGATAGCTCATATAGACACAGTGTAGCAGACAGTAGCCACAGTGTACTCAGGAGACCATAGTTCTCCATGAAAGCTATGTGGTGAGCATAAATAACTGTGATTGTTGAATACTTGATCTCTGGTTTAGGAATGATTGGATGGCATGGCCTTATTAAAAGAGGTACCACTGGGGGTGAGCTTTAAAGTTTAAAAAGCCCATACCATTCCCAGATAGCTTCCTCTGTCTCATGCTGGTGGATCTGATGTGAGCTCTAAGCTACTGTTGGAGTGTCATGCTTGCCTGCTGCCATGCTCTCAGTCACTATGATCGTAGATTAATCTTCTGAAACAGGAAGCCCCTAGTAGACTCTTTCTCTATAATTTGCTTTGGTCAGAATTCTTATCACAACAATAAAAAAAATATAACTTAGACAAAAGTTGCCCCCAGGATGTGGGCTATTGCTGTGACAGACCTGACCTGGTTGATTTTTTCAAGGGATGTGAAGACTTTGGTACTTTGGACTAGAAAAGTGGTTAAATAGTGCAAGCAGGGCTTAATGGACCATTCTAGTAGGAACTTGGAAGACAATAGTGCCAAGAGCAATGTAGACTATGAAGGACCAGTACAACTGGTTTAGAAGCAACTGGTCTACAGTCTATTCTTAATGATATTTTGACCAAAAAAAAAAAAAAAAGTTTTGCATTAATTTCACTGGCAGAGGAAATTTCAAGACAGCTTAATACTGATTCTGTTTTAAGGTTATTAGTGATCCCTCTTATGCAGGTATACAATGAGACAAATAGAAATACAAAGCATACATTTTGAGGAGGGGGGAAGCACTGAGATATTTATTGATTGAACCAGGCTTGTGCCATTGAACCAAGTTAGTGCCAAGGGAGATAAGAAGAAGCTCGGTGTGAAATGGAATAAAGGAAGTAGAGCCCTGGAGGAAGGACCTCACTTGGCTAATCCCAGTTTGTGAAAGAAAAAAGCCTAAAGAATATTCTGGCCTAAAAAGCAACAACAAATCAAAGTTTATACAAACGTAGTTTAAAGGAATAGATATGCTCCATCTAAAGGGGAAGCCAGATTTCAGAGTCTTGAAAGATACAGAACTATTCCTGGTTGTACAACATTTCTCATCAGTTAGGGAAAGCCACTGAGGTCAGTCATGTGGCAAGGGAGGGTCCCTGCATGAATGTCCCCGAGAGACCTTTGCTTGAAGCTGTGGAAGTGAACACCAGATTGCTTTGGATGCCCCAGAATGGTGAAGACACCAGAGCCATGGGATGACTGCCAAGGAGAGTTGCATAAGGGAGTGGAACCAGCCCAAGAAAGAGAAGTGTGTTACCATAAACAAAGCTGGAAAGATGGAGCATTCTACGCCCTTTGACATCAAACATGAGGCCACAAGTTTGGAATTTGCCTTGTAGGCTTTTAGTGTTTCTGTGGTCTCATTATGTTCCCACTCTTCCCTTTTGGATAGGTAATGCATACTCTGTGCCATTGTTAGTTGGATGTATGAAATTTGTTTTTTGGTTTTACTAGGGATTATATTTAAGAGATTGCCTTCAGTATCAGGAGAGACCTTGGGTTTTTAAATAGTGTTGAGACTGTAAAAGGCTATGGGGGCTTTTTAAGTTGGACTCAATGCATTTTGCTTTCTGATATGGCTACAAGCCTATGGGGTTAGGGAGTGGGAGGTGGTGGTTTGAATGAGAATAGCTTCCACAGGCTGTATGTTTGAATACTTGGTCTGAAGTTGGTGGAAATGTTTGGGAAGGATTGGGAGGTATGGCAACATTGAAGGAGGTGTGTCACTGGGGACTGGCTTGAGATTTCAAAAGCCAATACCATTATCAGTTAGTTCTTTCTGCTTTCTGCTTGTGGAGCAAGATGTGAGCTCTCAGCTACTGCTTCAGTGTCATGCCTGCTTGCCTGCTGCCTTGTTCTCCACCATTATGGTCATGAACTCTAACCCTCTGAAACTATAAGCCCTAAATAAACTCTTTCTTCTCTAACTTGCCTTAGTCATGGTGTCTTATAACATAATAGAAAAGTAATTAAGTCAGATGTGGAGATATAGAAGTGGCCTGAGAACCAACAGAATGTAGACTTCACATTTTGCTGAGGAATGTGAGCTTGATAAAAGCAAATTTTAGTGACATCAAAATTGTTAATTTTTCCTATAGTTATATCTCACTTTCTTTTTCTTCCTGTTGCTGTGATAAGAGGCCCTAAAAATAGGTAGGTAGATAGATAGATAGATAGATAGATAGATAGATAGATAGATAGATAGATAGCAAGGTGAAGTAGAAAGGATTTATTTTAGTTCCCAGTTCCCAGTATTGTTTTCCTGATGGGGAAGTCAAGGCAATAGGAGCTTGCAGTAGTAGGTCCCATCATGCCCACAGTCATGGAGGAGGGAACAATGAATGCTATACTTGGCTAGTTTTCTCCCTTTGTGCACTCCACCAACCTAAGCAAAGGAATGATACTGTCTTAGGATTTCTATTGCTATGAAGAGACACCACGACCATGACAACTCTTCTAAAGGAAAGGTGGCAGCTTATAGTTCAGAAGTTCAGTCCATTTTGATCATGGTGGGGAGCATGGTGGTATGTAGGCAGACATGGTGCTGGCTAAATCTTGATCAGAAGGCAACATGAAGTGGACTGTCTCACTGAGCATGCCTTGAGCATATATGAAACCTCAATGACTACCTCCACAGTGACACACTTCCTCCAACAAGACCATACCTACCACAACAAAGCCACACCTCCTAGTAGTGCCACTCCCTATAGGCTTATGGGGACCAATTACATTCAAACCTCAACCAGTGCTTCCCACTTTTAGGTCTTCCCACCTCCGTTAATCTAAGCAATATAATCCCTCTGGGGCATGCTATTCTTGGAAGCTTGACTGCCAGATGATTCCAAATCTTGTCAGGTGGACAACACTACTCATCAGAAATGATTATGAGCAGGAGAACATTAGCATCAACTTTCTATTAGTTGTCTAAGCTTTATAGAGGGAACCATCAGCAACTTTGCTCATTTGTGGATACAGGTCTCACATTTGTTAAACTACAATCACAAAAGAAAGTATGTGAGTCATTTTTAGGAGTGGGGATTTCTTTATTTATTCTTCCTCAGCTTCCAAGTAAAGCATATGGGTAGAGATGGAAGTTTCTAAAGTTAAAGGTCAGGAAATGATGGCTGCCCGCCCATATCCTACTGCTTGAACTCCATAAGTAACATTTTCCTGGAACCCAGATACACTCCCATTCTATGAATTGTCTGTGGCTGTCTCTATGCAACAAAGGCAGAATATCAGAAGAGTCCAGATGGCACAGAAAGCCTAAAATACTCCCAGTCTGACTCCATACTGAGAAAACAAGACCAACCTATGACTTCAGACACCACACAGGTCACGACATGGAAACTCCTCCACACACCTTTCCTCTTTTGAGTTTTGCTTTTTTTTTATTCTTTCTTATACTTCAGATGTAGTTATCTGAATCAGTTATCTTCTGTGTTAATGCATGTTTTAAGTATTCAGTGATCATCTGCCCTTGGTACCTTATTCACAATTGCTTGTCCAAAGCTTTCAGTTCTGTTCTTACAGTCATGGAACATTCTTTAGTTATGATCATCCTTTTTGGAGCCTTGTATTGGTGCTTCCCTTGTGGTCTATCTCCGATTTTGTTTCTGTTGATGAGTTAACTGTCAATATAGCTCATGCTGCTTTAAAACTCATCTTTCCTTTTTGTTCACAGCTGTCTTCTGAAGACGTGCTTGCTCTTACACGTTTGGCCTTTATTTTTCTCCTTGGGTAGTTTCAATTTAATGTGTTTAGTTGCACTGGTCTCTTAGTCATCATGTATGGGATATAGGGGCTTCTTGATTCTGAGACCATCACCAATCATTTGGATGTAGAGAATTCTCAGACCTTTCTCTGATTGTATCAAACATGGTTTTGACGAAAAACAACTTAAGGGAGAAAGAGTGAATGGTAAGTCACGATTCCAGGTTCTAACACATCGTGGGGAAGTCATGGCAGCAGGAGCTTGAGACAGCTGCTCACATCACATCTGGTCCGAAGCAGAGCAAAGGTGAATGTGTGCTTAGTGCTCAGCTGGCTTCCTCGATTCTCCATAGTCCAGGGCCCCAAACCAGGCAGTGGCACCACCTATTATAAGGCTGGATCTTACCACATTGATTAAGGCAATCAAGACAATCTCCCACAGATGTACCCAGAGATTAACCTGATATAGACAATCCCTCATTGACACTCTCTTCCTAGATGACCATGTCAAGTTGATGGTTAAAACTAACCATCAGAGCCACCATATAATGTTTCTTTTGCACTTGAGGCCTCTGATTACATTTCCTAGACCGGTTTTAGTGACACCACAGTTACTAATATTTTTGTTTGTATTCCTATATGAGTCATTTTGGACTGAGACTTACATAATTCTTTTAAGTATATAGTTTAGATACCAATAATACCTTACCTATGAGTTTATTATTAAGCACACTCATAATCTTAAATACGATATTTTTTCCAGTTTTTCCAACCTGATATATCATTGTTTACAGTCCCCAATTTTCTATAGAAATCTTTACATTGGGTCTTTCTTCTTCCCTGCCATACCCTCCTTTGATTCTTTCTTTTTCCCTACTTCCTTTCATTGTTCATGTATGTTTATTGTATGTTTGTTCATGTGTGTGCAGGTGCACAGGCGTGCATGCATGTATTCACAAGTACACATTCCCACAAATGCCACAGGATAACCTCAGGTGGTTCTTTCCCATCCCACCCCCTGTTGTAAGATGGGTTCTTTCACTGGCCTGGAAATCACCACGTAGTCTGGACTGGCTGGGCAGTGAGCCCAAGAAATCCACCTCTCTCTACCTCTCTAAAGTAGGGATTACAAACACAAGGCACCATGGCAGGCTTTTTGCATGGATTCCAGGCTTGCAAGCCATGTCCTCATGCTTGACAGGAAATCACTTTGCCCACTGAATGCTTCCCCAGCTCTGTTCCTTCCTGTATTAGATGCTGTCTGTGTTCTTGTTCTATAGTTGGTACCTGCTTCCTTCTGTCTGATCCCTGTACCTTCTCTTGAGTTTCTATTTCCATTTCTGCCTTTCATTTATTTTTGCATGTTCTCATGAAATCTATCACATATTGTGCCTAGTTATCTTTGATGTGATGAATCTTCTCTCTGAAAAAAAAAAGCATTTTTAAAATTAATTGGCAACCATTTTTTTTTTTTTTACTAAAATGTTCTATGCTACATCAAATTTAGCAGTTGATACAGGCAATTTAATAACATGACTAATTCTACCCACACCCTTGACTCATAGCCTGGGGGTAACTCTTCAGGGGATCAGTTTACCAAGAAAATAGTCTTATTATACTTCATTCTTTAAGTGAATTCTCACTTTGATTTTTTCCCCCATTCTCAGGACACCCACACGAGGAAATCAAATACCTTGAGGGCAGAACTGGATTCTGTGCTGACAGAAATCCCTGGTTTCATTAATCTTTTCCTTTATCTTGGTAATTCCTCTCTGCCCTGTTGTCTACAGGAAGCTTCTTAATTGTTATCACCAGAGGTAACTCAGTGTAACTCTCACCTCAAAGAGAGTAAGAGAATTTCCTCTGGAGCCAAATGGACCATGGCCTGAGAACAAAGATTTAGGTTACCTCAAATTCCATGTTTCAGTATGGCAACAGTTTTGACAAAGTATCCACAGTAAAAGAACAAAGAAAGCCATAAATAAAGGCACTTTCCAAGTACACTGGTGGGTACAATGGGAAGGTGGGTTACATCAAAGTCAGGAAAACTCTGATGTAGGCCTTAGATGCCATCTGTCAGCATTCTTAGCCCTTTGGGTGATTGGAAGCTAGGGGTCTGTTCATAAATTCCAAAGGATTGACCTAATGGCCACAAAAATGCTAGGTAGAGTATAGAAAAGAGCTATAAATGGCTACTAAGGGACTAAAGACACCCCAGGGTAATTAGGCTATGTATTTACAACATTTCAATCTCCCACATCACTGAAGTTCTAACCAGTTAGTCAGCCTTATAGCAAGGAGGTTCAATGGTTGGTGTGGCTCTTTTTAGGAATTTTCACTCACAATCTTATAATCTCATCCTCCTCAAACTAGAAAAAGAAGTCCTTTGAAAATACATTTTAAAGGTGAAATATTTTATTAAATGAAGGCTTAAATCAACTAGCTCTCTGCCAAGGACAACACCTTCTCTGTTATCATAGTGGGTAGTGTACTGGGGTAGGGATCTCATCCTTCAACCCTGATATGAACTTACGAGTTAGCACAGATGAATTTCCTGACCTAAATAAGGTCACAATGAATTAACCAGTTGAAATCGGTTTTATCCCAAAGGCTGGGACTGGAGCAGCAAACCCAGCTGTCAACAACTCTGCTGGTGGTGCAGTTTGTTGCAAAACAGACAACTCTGCAGTGTTTCTGACAAAACACGGGGTGCACCTCTCCAGCTCTTGAGTCCGGTCTGGCTTATACCTCACTCTGTCATTACAGAGCTATACAAAATGTTGCCACGGATGTTCTGAGCAAAGCCTGATTGGAGAACCCTTGGGATCATTTGTTCCTTTCTGTGAAGCTCACATGAGCAAGCCAGGAGAGATTGCTGGAGAACAGGAAATTTTCATATTTCTTAGGCTGGGGTCCTAGACTCAGTGAAAAGGAGAAAGTGAGATGAGAACCAACATCCATCTCTTTCTGTTTCCTAACTGGATGCAATTGGACCAGCTACTTCACGTTCCCGTTTAATGTGGAAAGAGGCACTGCTCATCTTTCAGCCACAGATCCATGAGGGGTATCAATGTAAAATCTGCTGTGACCAGCCAGGACAACCAAGATTCAGGACACAAGTAACTAGTTACTATTTGAAATCCGTACGAAGTGGTTTGGTTTGCAAAGTTACTATGTGTAACTACAGTGCTTTATTTCAATTATCTTGTTAAAATCATGAATGGCCTACTATCTGCGGGCATTCTGTTATATGAGGGTCTTCTGTTATATTTAACTGTCAACTTGACAGTGTAGAGTCATTCCAGAAGAACATTTTCAATTCATTCAGAAGTTGCCCATGTGAAGTTGGCCTTGGGCATGTCTGTGAGGGATTTCCACATTTTTAATGATGGGGGAGGGTCAGCCCACCGTGGGTAGTCTCTGGTTCTGGGCTGCATGAGAAAGCTAACTGAGCCTGAGCCATAGAATGAGCCAGCAGGCAGCTTTCCTCCTTCTTCTCCTCCTCCTCTTCTTTTCCTCCTTCTGCTCAGGTTCCTGACCTGAGTTCTTGCTCTGACTTCTTTAATGGATTATGACCTGGAAGCACAAACTGAAATAGACCTTTTCCTCCCCAGATTGAATTTGATCAGAATGTTTTATCGAAGTAGAAGAATTAGAAAAGGAGTTCCTTTAGTTCTTGCCTCAAAGGACTGTTTTTTAGCATCTGGCAATGTAATTACTCCTAAAAATATCTCTACCTCTATGTTGCTGTGCCCTTGTTCCTTATTTTAGTAAGAACTTCCATGATATTGATTTTGCTCCCTGTAGATTTTATATCTACTTTTTGTCCTGTGTTACCATTAATTTTGAATGTTAAGTTGATGGAATTTAGAATTACTATAAAAACAAACTTCTTTGCATGTGTGTGAGGGAGTGTCAAGATTATATTGAGATGGAAGGCCCACCCTGAATATGGACATCAGCATCCCATAGGCTGGGTTGAGATGGAAGACCCACTCTGAATATAGACATCAGCATCCCATAGGCTGGGTTGAAATGGAAGGTCCATCCTGAATATGGACATCAGCATCTCATGGGCTAGAGTCCAAGACTCAATGAAAAGGAGAAAGTGAGCTGAGAACCAACATCCATCTCATTCTATTTCCTGACTGTGGATGCAATTGAACCAGTTGCTTTACATTCCTGTAGCTATTATGGACTGTACCCTCAAACTGTGAGCTGAAACACATCATTCTTTCTCCTTTATGTCAAGTTTCTCAGGTATTTTGTCAGAGCAATAAAAATAGTAACTAAGGCACCATTCACTAGATGTCATTCTCTTTTCCATTTTTTTAAATTCTACATCCACTCTCTTTGTTAGATATCTACTTTTTTTCTCTCCTCTCCCACTGCTGTGATTATGGTAATCTAACCTGTATCTTTACCCCCAACTTTTTTTTTCTGCACTACAAACGTGAATATGCCGTCCGACAGAAGACAGACATATGTCCCAACTAATGAGGTTCAGTATATTCCAAGATGTGTAAACTCAGTCTTCTGTGCCATCTGCTGGCTGGTCAGCTCCTTCTCTGCAGTAAACAGTGCCATAACTTGTCATCCTGCAATCAGGCCGAGGTACCTAGGGAGAGAGGCTGGCTTGCTCTGTGCCATCGCGTTCCCATCCTCTTTATTGCTTCCACACTGGTCTGTCGGGGTCTTCTGCTTTGACTTGAAACATCAGGATTCTTGACTCATCTTCTTAATCCTGTGGGATTCTCTAAAGTCCCTTCTGCCCTTAGTGATGAAAATGAGTTATTGCACAGCCACCATTTGTGGAGGCCGAGTATGTACTGCAGAGGAGCTGGCAAATAACAAGTGCACATGCTACTGTAAGTTTATTTCTGTCTCATTAAGTGCTTGTACCTTCCTGTTCTGTCTAGAATCCAACTCTGCCCCCACCATTGTTCTGGGTGGGATGTGGCTTTAAAGATGAAATTGATTAATTATTTTAAATTGTAAAGATAACTTTTTGCCTGTTATGTATCATATTGTAGCACAGAAGTGTCCTGAATGGAGTAAATTCAGCTTGAATTCATAGAGGGCAACTGGAACTCTTAGAGCAGTGGTTCTCAAACTTCCTGATGCTGCTACCCCATAACCCAGTTCTTCAAGTTGTGGTGAACCCCCAGCCATAAAATTATTCTCATTGCTACTTCATAACTATAAATTTTACTACTATTATGCATCATAATGTAAATATCTGATATGCAGTTGTTCTTAGACAACCTCACTGAAAGGTTCATTCTACCCCCTGAAAGATTCCTCATCCATAGGTTGAGAACCACTATCTTAAAGAAATCCTGAGGGGATAGTGAGGGGGACTTACAGAGCTCTTTCTGAGTAGCATCTGAGATAGAAGGTTAGGAAGTCAGCTCTGTGTGTGAGTGTGTACAAGTGAGTGTATGTGTGTGTTTATGTTTGTGTGTGTGTGTAATATGTGTTAGTCAGTAATTATCAAAGTTAGGATTCTGTTTCACCTCATAAATGTTCTAGTTTCTCTTATGCTGCTTTGAAGAAACAAACTTACAAAGTTTGTTTGATCAAAGTCTGATCAAAACAAACTTACAAGAAGGAAAGGTTCATTTGGTTTACACTTCCAGGTCATACTCAGTCATCAAGGGAAATCACGGGAGAAATTGAAGCATGAGCTTGAAGGCATGAACTACGAAGAACACAGGTTGCTGCCTTGCCCCCATTTAGTTAGATTCTTTATCTGCCCACAGGAATGCTTTTGCCCACACTGGAGTGGACCTCCTACAATTAATAATCAAGATGATCCCCTACAGACATGTCCACAGACCAAAGTGATCTAGATAATGCCTCAGTTGAAGCTACTCAGATGACTGTAGGCTGTGCCAAGTTAGCGAGTAAGACTAACCAGGATAGAAACTAAGTGGGTATTTTTCCTTGATTGTATGTCAGGTGATTGGCTTTCAGTTCTTTGGGGAAACAAACAAACAAAAAACAACTCCACCCAAAAAACAGAAAGAAAAACAAAAACAAACAAACAAAGAACCACTCCTGGGCAGGAGAACATATATGTCTAAAAGTGGTTGAGGTGGGATTCACAAGTACAATCCCCTTTTACTAAATGATTAAAGAAAGGATGTTGGTAATCTACTGTCAAACCATGAACTCTAATAAACCCCATATTCTCCCAGCATCCTTCATCTTTCACTTGGTGGTACTGTAATGTGCTGAGTTAAACCTGAGGATGTGGACTGCGCTTTCAGAAATACCTTAGTATTTGTTTAATTCTTTGAATGTAAGAGGTTAGGGTGGTCCAAAAATCATTTGTTTTGAGCTCCTGTACTGCCAAGGCTGATGTGCAGATGCTAAGAGATCTCAGAAGCACTTGTCTAGAGCATCTGCACCAAAATTAAAGTGTGAACTCTGCATCATTACATGGTAAGAGCAGAGAAGTACTTTATAAATACTTAATTATTTTCCAACGCATCATATTGCTACTGTTACATTTTTTTTCTCATTGCTGTGTTGAAATACCTGATAGAAGCAACTTGAGTAAGGAAGGGTTGATTTTTTCCCACAATTTGAGGGTCTGTTGTGATGGGGAGGCCTGGTGACAGGAACATGAGGCGGCTGTTTCTGATGTCAGAAAGATGAATACTGGCACTCAGCTTGTTTTTGCTTCTTCAGCCCAGGACTTCGGGCCATGGGACGGAGCACTCCACAATTGGAGTATGTTTTCCCACCTCAGTGAAGACAATTTAGATAATCCCCTCACAAACATGTCCAGAGGTTTGTCTCCCAGGTGTCTCACATCAACCACCTGTATTAGCCTTCATCAGTATCAATGGCCTCTCGTGGCAGTAATAATTTACTTTTAAAGTTAATTTGATAAATCATAACTTAGAGTCAGTAAGGAAGGCTTATCAATGTTCTTTGAAATATTACCTGGGAAAACTCAATCTTCCTAGGGAGACTCCCTTCAAGGTATGCTAGTCACACAATTGGCAAGCTGGTGCTAGTTCTAGGCTGTGAGAAACTTCTTTTCTTCCGTATAATACCATAAGTTTCTTCATAGGACCCTCCAGGTTTCTTCAAAACATTCTGTTACATTTTTTAAAAAGACCAAGGCTCTTAAATCAGTGTTTAAATATTAGCCTGAGAGGAGGTTGGTGTTGTGGCTGCCTTGACTAGCACACACTTAGTCTTGGGTTCAAATCCCAGCACTACATAAACCAGGCACAGTGGTGTGCTCCTTGAACCTCAACCCTTGGGAAATAGAGGCAGAAGGATCTGCAGTTCAAGGCCATCCTCAGCTACATAGAGTTTGAATTTATACTGGGCTATGTGAGACCCTGTTTATCTAAAAAAATAAATTAAAAAAAATCAACCTGCAACATCCCAGAACATATTCTTTACTTTCCTCACATTTTATTGATCAAACCAGTGTTTTCATCCATTCCAAGATTCAACAGGAAAGGCTTTTACTTGCCAATGAGAGAAGCATCAAAAAACACATGGTTATTTTTATTCTTCCACAATGAGCTCCTGATGGAAAGCACTCAGCCAATGAAGTATGCTCTGTTACCTGGATCCCGTGTGTCTCTTTGAAAGTATCTAGTTCTTCCTACCGATTTTGTACAGGAAATAAAGTCTTACCTTCCCTCCGTCATAAATCACCTCTCAATTTTGCTTTTTTATATTCTGCTTCCTCTAGAAACCATGTCAATCCGTTACCCATTCTGTTATTGTGACACTTCTTTAAGATTAAAGTCATTTTGCTTTCAGGTGCTCCTGCATGTACCATCTACAGGAGATGTAGTGCTACACATCTGCAATCATGTCGCACTTGCATGAATTTCTCCAAACAGACCTGCACACGTTGTTGCTTTTTGCCATGCTGTGTTTGTGGGCTTCATTAGAACTCCACAGGATCAAGTACTTTATATTAAATATCTCAAATGAATAATTTTTATTATAGGTATTTTTGTTTTTGAGTATACATTGAGCATATTTTCCCAAACATTCTACCATCCTTTTCTCTTTCCTCTCTTTCTTTTAATCTCCATTATCCTTCCCTAGACAGTTTTACTTCTACTTTAATGTTATATATGTATTTGTACACATATATACATGTATAAATGTGTATATATCTGTATATATACATGATTTTGTGTGCATGTGAAATCTAGATACCATGAATAATATCAAATGTGTGATATTTGTCTTTCTAAGAATGGATTAATTCTAGCTCCAGCTTTTAGCACAGTCCCAAACAATCACAGCCACTGAGTAACTCTAGAATTACAATACACACCCATGCTTAAAGAAACACAGAGGATCAGAAAGACCATGCAGCCATTAGGTCCTTCGCTTGCAGATAACCTAAGTTTGGTTCCCAGCACTCATGCTAGGCATTTCACAACCACCTGTAACTCCAGCTCTGGGGGATTCAACTCCATTTTTGACTTCCACTGGCAACTGTGCTCATATGCACATAGCCCTAAGCAGACACAGACACACACACACACACACACACACACACACACACACACACACACACACACACACACTAAAAATAAAATAAAAATTTATTTTGAAAGAAATGCAGTGGCCTCCCCACATCTAATAATACTTATGAGCCCAACATCATTTAAGACAAGATCATTCAGTAAGAGTTTTGTTTCCAATATCTTTAACAACTCCTCTTGTCTTAGGAAAGGGGGGAAAACATGGACTCTGTGTGATACACCTTCTCTGCCACGGTAATGTGAAATCAGGATCTCACTTCTCTGCAGTTCTGCCTGGCACTCTGATCACAGTGCCCAAGCAGCTTGCATTTCCCAGGAAGAAGAAGCCATGCTGTAATAATTCAGATACTGTGGTGTGTTCCTGAAACATATGGTGCCAGCTCTGACTTATCCTGGGGAAAGCTGGTCAGGAAGAGGAACTGCTGAAAAGCTGAAATCTCTCCCAACAGCAAAGGAGAATACAGCAGGGCACTGGCATCCTTCCTCCTCCAGCTCAGGCTGCCTGCCAGTCTGTGGTCCATATGCTGAGGCTGGAGAGCTGCTTTGCTCATCATGATAACTCTTTGTTGCTTAGGGCTAATATTCCCCTTAGAGCATGCTCAAGTTCAAGACTACACCTATTTCCCAAGTTCAGTTTACAGCCCCAGGTGGGAGAAATGGCTCAACATTTCTAAGAGAAGGTTGACTTCCAGTCTTTCTGCTTACAGTGCTATGAGCAGGCTTCTGTTTTTACCCACAATGCTCAGTTGCATGAAGCATTTTTCTCTAGAGTGAACACATAGCACCAACTGTGGCAATAGATGGCAGTAGAGGAAATGTCAAATGTCCCCTGTAGGATTCTTACAATGAAGCTAAGACCACTGAAGTCAGTAGCATTCTGCATCTTCAGTCTAAATCTTACTCTCTGATGATTTCATTATGATATTGTGCATCTGAACTAACCATTTGTTTGGGTAATAATAAAAATAGTTGATTTCTTTTAGGTGCATTTAAAAATATTATTTCTTCTTTAACAATTTCATACATGTGAAAAATGGGTCATGATGATAAGCACCCCAACTCCCTCTCCCATCCCACAGACATGCCCAACATATCCTAGTCCCTTTCACACTATCACATCCTCTTTCTGTCTCTCTGTCTCTCTGTGTATGTGTGTCTGTCTCTGTCTGTCTATATATATCTACCTGTCTGTCTATCTGTCTGTCTGTCTCTCTCTGCCTCTCTGTCGTCTGTCTGTCTGTCTCTCTCTCATAACCTTGAGTCCCATTAGAGCTGCCTTCTGGAATGTTGACTGATCCCGCTAGCTTGATCTTATGAAGGTCTTGTGTTGCTGGCTTGATCTTATGAAGGTTTTGTGCTGGTACAGGGAGTTCATGTACACCCTGTCATGTCCTGAAGACAGCATTCTACAGCACTCCTCCCCAGTCTCCAGCTCTTAAATTATTTCTCATACTCTCTTCCATGATGTTTTTTGAACCTTGTTTGGGAAGGGGATGGGAGATACGAGATTCAATAGTCACTTATTTTCACCAGTTACAAGTTATAGATCTCTCCATTAACCATTGACTACTGCAGAGAAAATATTCTCTGGCCAAGACCAGCCACAACATAGACACATTTTAAACACACACACACACACACACACACACACACACACACACACACACACACGAGTATTTGCTTCATTTACTTAGGTACTGTACCAAATTAAAAAAATACTAGTGTCCTCTCCTACACAATCTATTCTTTGTGCATATGAATGCATATATTTATGTACATATATATTATATATAATATAAGAAATATCCTGTATTTCTTGTTGCTGTTCTCATACATGGACAACATAATCTAAATATATTTTTTCCTGTTACTGGTCATCATGGGAAAACTTTGTGGCAACACTACAATGTCAGTTTTCATCTGGAAACAAAATTGTCTGTGGCATAAACTGGAAAATGCTTATCCAATCCCCAGTTGGTAATTTTTCTTTCACTTTCTAAGTCTTTGTTTTAATATTTTATCACTTAATCCTTCTTCTTACCAACCACTCTCATACCTCTCCCACATCTTTCCCACAATACCACACACATAAAATATTAATAACTTTTGCCAAACCATTTTTCACTATACTTGCCTGTACCCTTCCCTTTCTTGTGTCATCATTGAGTTTTGTCTTTGTGTGTGTGTGTGTGTGTGTGTGTGTGTGTGTGTGTCTGTGTCTGTCTGTGTGTGGTGTGTCTGTGTCTGTCTGTCTGTCTCTGTGTGTGTGTGGTGTGTCTGTGTCTGTCTGTGTGTGGTGTGTCTGTGTGTGTGTGTGTGTGTGTGTGTGTGTGTCTGTCTGTCTGTCTGTGTGTGGTGTGTCTGTGTGTGTGTGTGTGTGTGTGTGTGTGTGTGTGTGTGTGTGTTTTAGAGAACAAGAACAGAATAAAAGTTGGCACAAAAGCCAAGTGGGATGAGTGGTCCCATTTTACTTTAAACATCCTTTCATGACCTTGGAGCTTATAAAGATATAAACAAATGAATACAAAAGAACAAGGTCCAGTCATGAAAGTCTGTACTTTTATTTAAAGAGAAATGGAGACACTGGAGAGATGATTCAGTGGTTAAGAGAAAATACTGAGTTTTCAGAGGACCTCAGTTCTGATCCCAGCACACCTGTCACATAGTTTAAAGCTGCTCTCAGACTCTAACTCCAGGGGGATCTGATGCCCTCTTCTGGTGTCCTCGGGCCCTACATTCTTGCACAACCTCCCTCATACATATACACATTACTTTAAAATATTCTAAAATGTGAAAAAAGAAGAAAAGTACAATATGCCTCCATTGTATTGAAATAATTAATATCCCAGTTTGTCTCCAGTGTCAATATCCTTTCATTAATGTAGCAAAATTTTGAGGTAGTGTCTTTGTTAGGGTTTTTATTGCTGTAAAAAGACCCCATGACCAACCCTTATAAAGAAAACATTTAATTGAGGTGATGGCTTACATTTTCAGAGGTTCAGTCCATTATCATCATGATGCAGAGCATGACAGAGTGCAGGTAGACATGGTGCTGGCTACATCTTGACCAAAAGGCAGCAAGAAGTCAATTCACTGTCACACTGACTGAAGCTTGAGAAAAGAGACCTCGATACTTGCCCCCACAGTGACACGCTTTCTCCAGCAAGACCACACCTACTCCAATAAGACCACATCTACTCCAGCAAGGCCACATTTAGTAACAGTCCCATTGGGGGTCATTTTCTTTCAAACCACCACAGGTAGTCAACTTAAGATGAAGACATCTTTAGCTTAGTTCACAGTTTCGAAGGTGTCAGACCATGGCTGACTGCTGTCATCTCTTTTGAGCTTGTCATAAGACATCAGGTATATAAGGTGAAGGAGAGATGCTCACCTCATGGCTACAACAGAATAAAAGGTAGTTTCTACATCAATCACTCTTCACCATGGACACATACCCGATGACTTGAATCCTACTTGCAAATTCCTCTTAAAGGATACAACAGTTCTTAGTGCCATTGACTGAGAACCAAGTCTTTAAAACAGACATTTCTGGGACATTCTAGAGCCAAATGCTTCCATCTCCTAGTATGTGAGATTTCACTCCATGCCTATTACTTTTCAGCTCTCTTCATCTTTTCTCCAGCCTTGTGCATTGTATGGACTGTTCAGCAAATGAAACAATGAGGCTCTCCTCTTTCCTCACTGTCAAGTTTCTACTGATCTTTGCATCCTGTTTAAAACTTAGTCTCTCCTAGATTTCTATCATTGAGTACAATGTTTTATTTTATGCTTTATTTGTGTATCTGTTTATCAAATCCCACCCCTTCAATATAAGAGACTCATGTATAGTCAAGTACATCTGTAATAAAAGTCTGTTAACAGAGCTAGGGGGACAACAAGATAAAGAATAACCTTCAGTGATACTGTGTTGGTTGTTTTGTTTTGTTGTTTATCTATTTGGTTATTTGGTTTTTGTTTTGTTTCATTTTGTTTTTGGTTTTGCTGTTGTTGTTTTGTTCCTTTGTTTTGAGACAGGATCTCACTATGTAGTCCTGGCTGGCCTGGAATTTATTATGTTTAGTTTTAACTGACAGCATGACACAACCTAGAAGCTCCTAGAAAGAAAGCTACAATTGAGGAATTATATGCACCAAGTTGGCCTCTAGGCATGCCTTTGCAGGATTGTCTTGATTGTTAATTGATGTAGGAAGATCCAGCCTATTCCTTAAGAAGAAGCATTCCTAAAGGATCCTTGAATTGTGTAAGAAAGGAGAAGACAAGCTGAGCATAAGCATAATCAAGCAAGTAAGGCCTTATGCATTTATTCTCTCTCTGCTCCTGACTATGGATATGATATTTTAGGTTCCCCACAATAATAGCCTATAGCCTAGAATCGTAGGTAGAATGAGTCCTTTCTTCCAAGCTGCTTTTTGTCAGGATATATTATTATAGCAATAGAAATGAACCTAGGACAAACACCCTGTATTCAAACAAAGAAACCAACAAACAACAAAAGGACAAAAGTGTTTAAGTATATAAATGCACATATGTGTAAATAAATAGATATAAAATGTATATTAAAATAATTCCACTCTGTCAGAAATTATCTTTGTTATTGAGTATATCTACTAAATGACACTCTAGAAAATGCTCTGTGCCTTTTTTTACATTATTTATTTTTTAATATTTTATTGAAAATACTTTTTCATATTGTATATTGTGATCACAGTTTCTACTCCTTCATCTTCTTGCAGATTCTTTCAGTTTCCCAATCCATCCAGCCCATCCCTTCCTTCTCTCTCTGTACAAACAAATATTCTTTGAATATTTCAGTTGAAGAGTTCTTGTTTCTGTTCAGAGTTTGTCTTCAGGACAGAAATGTACCTGACATAAAAGTTCCTTGATAAGATGAAATGCTAACAACCAACCACCTCCCTGAGATGTAAGACTAATGACAACACGATTGTTAGGTTGTCAAGGCACCATGCTCCATCTTCCTCTCCTCTTCCACACTGTAGATTTAGGTCTGTACCAGGTCCCTCTGTTTCCTCCCTGGGACCACCCATGCTTCCAGACCTTCTCATCAGTCTCCACAGCTTATCACCTAGTCATCACTGCGGGACCAGATCATTTTCCTTGAGAGAAGTCTCTAGTTGTAGGAAGTCAGAGGCAATGAAGAAGAGGATTAATTTGGGTACAAAATTTAATATTATATGACAGAGATTTTATTTTACATCATTCACTTTGATGTAGGCTCCATGCTTCATTCTTCCTTTGTCATATTAAAAAATAGTGGTTTTGCTGTTAAACTCCTAAGTATGGTTTTATATGTTTTATTAGGCTTAAAGGAAGAGAAAAGATTAAAAATGGCTCAACTCTGACATTTTTTCCTGAATGTACTTGACAATGAATATTAAAATTGTCTTTGAAAACAAGGTACTATGAACACAAAATAAACAAGAGCATCAAATCTGTTGCTAGATGTACTTGGTTCTGAGAATTTTTCATTTTGGGCCACTGATCTGATGATTGCTTCTGTTGCTTTCTTCTTGGGTACACGTGCTCTGTGTGCCTGCCCCTGCATTGTGGTATTTAACATGATAGATTGCTTTCTTGTTTTTAGTTCTGAGATTGACAGCTTGTTTGAAGTCCTTGCTGAGAATGGTCACAGAAGTATCCTAGAGCCCACATTCTAAGTGATATTCTGCAAGCTGGGAAGAGTACTGCAAGAAGCAGTACCCCTTACTTTTCAGAGACTGTGCTGTAAGATCTCAAGTAGATGTGAAGAAATAAGTTGATCTTTACATATACTGTGAATTCCCTATACATATATATATATATATATATATATATATATATATATATATATATACATACATGACAGTGTTTAATTTATAAATCAGACATAGTAAGAGATCAATGGTAATGATAACACAATAAAGCAATATTTTGTAGTAGATGTTATATAAATATGGTCTCTCTCACAAAATATGTTTTCTATTATTGTTATTTTTGAGACAAGGTCTCATTTTCCCCAGGCTGGACTTGAAGGCACTATTCAGTTATGGATGATTTATTGGCTATGTTCCTGTTGCTGTGATAAAATACCAAGACCAAAAACAGCTTAAGGAAAAGGGGTTTATTTCAGCTTACAGTTCCAGAAGGACAGAGTCTACAGGGAAAGAAGAGTTGTGCTTGGAAGCTGTCAAGATACTAGGGGCAGGAAGTTGGCTGGTGACCTTTCACACACACAGACACACAGACACACACACAGACACACACACACACACACACACACACACACACACACACACACACAGAAAGAGAGAGAGAGAGAGAGAGAGAGAGAGAGAAAGAGACAGAGACAGAGACAGAGACAGAGACAGACAGAGACAGAGACAGACAGAGAGAAAGAAAGAGAAAGAGAGGGAGGGAGAGCAGGAATTGGGGCATATCTATAGAACCTTGCCACTATTCTAGCTGATGTACTTCCTCTAACAAGGCTCTTCTGCCTAAAGGCTCCATAACCTCCCTGAATAGTGCCATCAACTTGGAGTGTTCAAATACATAAGCCTATGGAGAACATTTCTTACTCAAACCAAAACAATTGCCTTGAACTTCTGATCTCTCATCTACTACCTGGTGAGTTCTTGAATTACAGGCCTGTGCC
Organism: Peromyscus californicus insignis; assembly: GCF_007827085.1. NCBI lineage: Eukaryota > Metazoa > Chordata > Mammalia > Rodentia > Cricetidae > Peromyscus > Peromyscus californicus. The sequence continues at coordinate 11,157,501 of NW_026294436.1, read as the reverse complement.
ATATGCTATGTGGTACTGGGTATCAAACCAATGACCTCATTCATCCTAGGCAAAAGATCTACCAACTGATATATATATATATATATATATATATATATATATATATATATATATATATATATATATATATATATATATATATATATATCATATATATATGTTTATATATATATGTTTAGCACAATACAAAATATCTTGGTGTATTGCTTGCTCACTCTTCTTATGGTGAAGAAAGTGATGTTCTTATTAGGATGGTGTCTTAGTCACTTTTCAATTGCTGTAAAAACACCAAGACCAAGACAATTTACAAAAGAAAGCTTTTAATTTTGGCCTCATGGTACCAGAGGCATTGAGTCCATTAGTATTATAGCAGAGAGCATGGCAGCAGATAGACAAGGCATGGTACTAGAGCAGTAGCTGAGAGCTTACATCTTCATCTGTAAGCATGAGGTAGAATGAGCTAAGTGGCAATGCTGTGAGCTTCTAAAACCTCAAGCCAACCCTCATTTGCACACCTTCTCCAACAAGGCCACCTCACCTAGTATTCCCCAAACAGTTCCACCAACCATTAACCAAGCATTCAAATATATGAGCTTATGGGGGCCATTCTCATTCAAAATTCTTCTCTCAGGGCCCCAGAGAATTGTGGCCATATCATAATGTAAAATGAATTAAGTCCAACTTTAACTTTCCTCTTAATCTTTTGCAGTTTCTATACAGTTTAAAAGTCCAAAGTCGGGCTGGAGAGATGGCTCAGAGGTTAAGAGCACTGGCTGCTCTTCCAAAGGTCCTGAGTTCAATTCCCAGCAACCACATGTTGGCTCACAACCATCTGTAATGAGATCTGGTGCCCTCTTCTGGCCTGCAGGGATACACGCAGACAGAGCTCTGTATACATAATTAATAAATAAAATTGTTTATAAAAAAAAAAAGTCCAAAGTCTCTTCTGAGATGAAAGGCAATCTCTTATCTAATCCCTTCTAAAATTAAAAAGCTAGTAACATATTTCTAGCGTTCAATGGCACAGAATATGCATTACAGTTCCAACAGGGAGGAATAAGGACACAGTGAGGAAATAGTGGACCAAAGCAAGACTGAAACTCAGAAGGGCAAATTCCAATTCTCCTAACTCCCAAGTCTAAAGACTAAGGGCTTAGATGGCTCCACCATTCCAGTTTTGCTGACTGCAACGCATTTCTCTCTCTTGGGCTGTGTCTTAGTTAGGATTAACATTGATCTGATGAAACACCATGACCAAAAGCAACTTGGGAAGGAAAGGGTTTATTTGACTTACATATATATTCTGAATCACAGTCCGTCGAGCAAAGGATGATGGCTGAACTCAAACTAGGTAGGAGTCTGGAGGCAAGAAGTGAGGCAGGGACCATAGAAGAGTTTTGCTTACAGACTTGCTCCTATGGTTTGCTCAGCCTGCTTTGATAGTATCTGGGTCCACCAGCCCAAGTGTGTCCTGGGCTCAGTCATATTAGTCACTATTAAGAAAATGTCCTACAGTTTGTCTGCCACTCTTACTTATGGAGTCAGTTGAGGTTCCCTCATCTTAAGTGATTTTTAGAATGTTTCAGTTGTCAAAAATTAGCCAGAACATGCTTCCAAGTATTGTATGAAATGCTCCAACATAGCCATCCTATGGGTCTGGCATTTCCAACATCTTGAGATCTCCAATGCAATCGAGGCTTCATTTTCACTCCTTCAATTAATGGCGTCTCAGAACCTCTATACAGGGTCTCTTCTGTCACACATCTGGCCTCCACCACTTTCCTTAAACATGGAGGATAGTTCCGCATCCCTTTATCTTGGCTTCCTTGATGACTTTAAAGCCAGAACCATGTGGCCAACTCTGCCAAGTTCAGCTACCTCTTTTTTTTGTTTTGTTTTGTTTTGTTTTTTTGTTTTTTGAGACAGGGTTTCTCTGTGTAGCTTTGCGCCTTTTCCTGGAACTCACTTGGTAGCCCAGGCTGGCCTCGAACTCACAGAGATCTGCCTGGCTCTGCCTCCCGAGTGCTGGGATTAACGCCCGGCTCAGCTACCTCTTTGTAAGAGGTCCTGTCCTCCTCTTTGAATTACATTTGCATAAGCTTTGATTTATTTATTTTTCTTTTAAAATTCCTTGGGCTTTTCTTTTTATAAGTGTTTTCTATAAATTGGGGGGGTGGTCCATGCTGTGAGGCAGCACTCCCCTTTTTCCTTTCTAGATCAGACCTCCCTTCAACATTACCTTTTTTTGTTGTTCTTTTTTCCCTCAAACTAGAATTTTCTATTTATTTTGCCTCATTTGTTCTTTTTCATTGTAGACCTGTGTAAGAATGATCACTAGTAATCATACAACAATATTTGAATCATACTTAGAATCAATAATAGGCTGTCTTAAAATCCAAAACTTTTAAATTTAGACTCAGACAGATTCTTAGGACAAGGAAAAAAAAAAAAAAAAAGAACCTGCAATTTTTGTCAAAACATCCCAAGAATGTCTCCAGTTGGTAACATCATTTCCTTATGAAACCCTTTCACTTGGGCATCCACAGTCCACATTTCTCTCAGCACACTTGTCTTCCAAGCTCCTACTAGGATGGCCCATTAAGTCGTGCTTACAACATTCAACCACTTAACTAGGCCAAAGTCTCCAAATTTTCCACATTCCTCCCAAAGACCCAGCATGGTCAGGTTTGTCACAGCAACACCCCACTCCTAGTACCAAATTCTGCCTTAGTTATTTTCCAGCTGCTTGACAAAACATGACAAAGACAGCTTATAAAAGAAAGCACTTGATTTGGGGTTCACAGTTCCAGAAGGTTAGTGTTCATGATTTTCTTAGTTACAGCTCTGCTGCTGTAAAGAGACACGATGGCCAAGGCAATGTATAAAAGAAAACATTTAATTGGGAGCTTGCTTACAGTTTTATAGGGTTAGTTCATGATCAATGTATCAGGGAACATGGCAGCAGGCCAGTAGGCAAGGCACTGAGGCAGTATCTGAGAACTTACATCTTTATCCACAGACATGAGGCATAGACTGGGGATAACATGGGTTTTTGAAACCTTAAAGCTTAACCCCTGTGACACACTTCCTTGAACATATCTTTACCTTCTAATCCTTCCCAAGGAGTCTCAACAAGTGGGAACAAAGTATTAAAGTAAATCAGCCTATGGGAACCATTCTCATTTAAGCCACCAGAGATGGTGTGCTGCCTAATTAGTTAAATGAAGTAAATGGATGATAGAGGTACTGTGATGAAATTAGGTTACTTCATAAGGGTTCTTTGATAATAAGGTACTTAGTCTGCAGAAAGGTGACAGTTTACATGATAAATAAGGTGGTTACTCAGTGAGTAACATTTTGGTCCTGGCTTTGAGGTGGATACAAAAGAAGAAGAATAGTTCATGTCTTATACTAGACAGAGCTCTGTATTGTATTGTAAGGTTTTGTTCTACCATTCTCAAAGATTTAAAATATTATGGATTATTTGCTTTTAAAATTTTCAGTTTTGTATTTTCAGATGATAGTTAACTGAAACCACATGGGAGCAAAACTAAATAGTACATAAGGACTACTACTATAATAATTATTATGACACTCACTGTATATATATCACATTAGACACTCTGCTAAGAACTCCATAAATGTTATGATTTCTGCATCCTGCAACTGGTCTACTGTCCAATATTTGCAAAATAAAGAAATTGAACCTCAGAAAATTTAAATAATGTGTTTTAATTCATGACAATAATCAGTGGCAATCTCTGTTGACTGAACTCCAAAGTCTACATTCTTGAACAATATACAAACCAACACAAGTAACTCACTTCCCAAATGCTTCTTGTCCATTATCAACTTATTATTTGCTTCACTTTATTTCTCATCTCTAACGTGGTCATATCTGGGACTGGAGATTAGGATTAGGGATTAAAAATGCTTGCAACAGTTGAAAAGGACCTGAGTTCCATTCCTAAGATCCATTCTGCTAGCCCACAATTGCCTGTACCTCCAGTTCCAGGGCATTAGATAACCTTTTCTGGCTTTAGTGGACACCCACACTCACATGCATATACCACCCCCTCACCCACACTTACATACACAAACAAATATAAAACAAACCTTTAAATACTTTTTAAATGGCCTTGTCATTTTCCTTAGCGCAAAATATCCTATCCATCCTTAAAATATTAGTTTATATTTCTTCTTGTATCTCTGTGTGCCCTAACTTTGCAGCATAAAGAAATTTCTTTTTCTATTACTAAGTTAAGTCTCTGTTTAGCGCTTACGTAGATATGAGTGCACAGTGGAACTACTTCTGTTACATTTAGGTCTCACAGTCGTATAGTCTCTTGTTTGAACTGGGTTCAGGAAGGCTTGTCAGCTTTGTTCTTGTGTATTTAAGTTCAATACCTAATGTGGAAGGAGAAGGCATGCTTCAGTAAAGGATAGAGCATTGGCATATGAAGATCCTTAGCATCTACTAACAGTGTAATATGAGAACATGCGTTAGAGACAAGTAGACCTCAACACTGTCGTTGGTAAAGCTGGTAGTCACAGTGAAACCACTTATTTTACTTTTTGTTGAGCTTGATACGGTACCAGGAGTATTTTATGATTCATAATGTGCTATCTGACTGCACATTGTTATTGATAATAAAAAGAGTTGATTGATCAACTGATTATTTATTGGTTTTTAGACCAGTATATAGTGAAAAGTAAAAGAAAATGAAGCTCATACTGTGAATTAAGGACCTGCTGCAGGAGTCTACAGCTGCCTTTCTTCAGTTGGAGTTACCTGGTTCTACTTGGCCTCGGGGATTTTTTTGTCACCCAGTAAGATGAAAGTTCAGAAGATAAAAACCAGGAAAGCTTACAGGGATGTGAGATAAAAAGCATTTTCAGAATGCAAGGAAATAAACCAAGATAAGCAAAGCCAAGCTTCCCCACCTTCTTCAGGCTGGGATGAAAGATGGGTGTATGACTAGACACACAGAAAAGCTAAGCTGCTTAGAAAATATGGGTCCTGGGACTGGAGAGTTGTCATAACGCTTAAGAACATTTGCTTTTGCATAGGGTCTGAGTTCAATTCTCAACACCAACATTGAAAAGCTCACACCATTAACTCTGGCTGGAAGGGATCCACCCTCTCTAGTCTCTAAAGGATGCTTTCCATCACATGTATGCACCGACACACAGACACATAATTAAAAATAAAAATACATATACAAAAGAGAAAGTAAAAATGTGAGTATTGATTCTGGCAATATGAATTCTTTCTCATGTGTGACATATTAAAAGATACTGTTACAAATACTGACAGTTATAAATTGGTTTGACTGTTATCAAGAATGTTCTCAGTGGGGCTGGAGAGAGGTCTCAGGGTTTGAGCTCTTGGTGCTATTGCAGAGAATCCAAGTTCAATTCCCAGCAACCATCTTGAGTAGCTTATAACTGGCTGTAACTCCAACTTCAAGAGTTGGACTCTTCTGGCCTCTGCAAGCACTTGACACACACACACACACACACACACACACACACACACACACACACACACACACATACAAACAAACATACAGGCCGGAGTGAGGGATGGAGTAGAGAGAGAGAAATATAAAAATATAAAATAAATCTTTAAAGAAATATGAAAGGAGAGAAATTCATTCTGTAAGTTATCCTCTGACCTCTACAAGCTCACTGTGGAGTTCACAGGCATGCATACATGTATGACCACTCTCAAATGTGAAAAAGAAAAGAAAGACTTTTGGGGATCATGAGTTATGTGTAGTAGAGATTGTTTTGTAAAAATAAATGTCTAATTTAAGAGTGAGATATCATATATATCTCTATGTGATTTATTCTCACGCTCCATGCAAGATACTAAAGTTATGCCTAATCTTTTTGAGTTACGCCTACTGGTATTACGTACCTCTGAGTTATTAAGGACTAAATTGTCAGTAGTGGGTTTCAGGTTCTATCCCACATAAGGAGGGCTGTATTTGCACAGCAGCTTTAATCGCTATTGCATTACAGATTGATGTACAAATTAAAATTGGGAACCTGTCATTTAAGTCAGCTTAGGAGTTATTCAGCATTCGAAATATGACACCTGCTCACCTTCTCTGAAATGCTTTACCACAGCAGCAACTGTGTGAATGCTGTTCAATTTCCAATGTGAATTGGCTGAAGGTAATAAAAGAAGTTCAGTATCTGGTATATATAGTAGGAGATAGAAAATTACTCCTCTCTCCTTTGGCAAACTTTCTCATTGATCACAAAGGCAAAAGTAGACCTTCAGTGATCTGATATTAAGCTAACAACTTAAGGCTACAAAATGGGATGGAAAGGTGATATTCTGTGAGCAGAATGGGAAAGTACAGAATTTTTATTTTCTTGGTTAAGTTTTACAATATTTTTATTTGGGTGTAGGTGTGTGTGGTTGGGTCAGCATTTGCCACATGTATATGGTTAGCCAAGAAGGCTAGAAGAAGGTGTTGGATTCCGTGAAGCTGGGGTTACAAATGGTTATGAGCTGCCTAATGTGGGTGCTGAGAACCAAACTCATGTTCTCTGCAAGAGCAGCATGTGGTCTTCATTGCTGCACCATTATTTCTTCAGCCTTAAATTAAAATTTACTGCTAATCTTACAACAGTAACTTCTTAGAAATCACTGACTCTATTTTGTTTTTTGAAAGCAGCAGAATGTAACGCTATGAATTTAAATGTAGTTGAATTACCAGCATAATCAATTTAGCTTACGTACTTTTACGTAGTAACAGCAATGAGAATGGCATTAAAATAGGCACAGGAATAAGTTCAAGCCCTGTAAGCATCTGTCATAAAAGGGAGAGAGCAAAACATTCCTTAGAGTGTGAAGAAGCATGGTCAAGGATAATATTTGGTTACTTACATAGCCTTCTATAACCTAAACTCTTAAAACCTTGGGACTGGAGAGACCCCGCTGTGGTCAAAAGCACTTGCTGTGTACACAAAGGACCTGGTTAGGCTCTCCGCAACCACAGTGGATGGCTCACAACTCGTGCCTGTAATTCCAGTTCTGGGTGATTGGACATCCCCTTCTGGACTCCATGGGTACCTATATGCATATCTACACACTAATATACTGACTCACACATATAAACATGAATAAAGATAAAATATGTAGTTTTAAAATTGATATATGAGCTATATTTTGTCACCTCCTCAATTTAATTTTTGTGCAGTATACTTGAAAATATTTTTCTTATAGGTGACAAATTGTTACTGTATACTTTTTCTGATGATGCAAATGTACACAGACAAATAGTTTCTGATGGTACACTGGAATAGATTTCTAATAAACTGCATCCTTCTCCCATATAAAAACCTTAGAAAAGAAGTTGTTCATATACGCCTTTATCTTACTGTTCCCTTGAACTCCAGCTCCAAGGGGTCAAACACCCTCCTCCTCTGGCCTCTGTGGGTATCGCCACACATGCGGCATTCAATATCACAAACACACATAGATACACATAGATAATAAAAATAAATCTTAATATAACAAACCCATTTTGGACATTATAACATAATCACAACATTTCTTCCTTCCCAAAATAAAACAAAAAGTAGGGGAGAGGAGCCAAATAAATTGATGGATATCAAAGATGGGTTCGTAGAAAAAAGACATATATGGATAAGAAGAGCTTTTGCTTCCAGGTTGTACAGGAAGGCTTGCTCCAGAATATAAGAGGATATTAAATAGAGCAAGAGTGAGCTTGGGGGAGTCCTCTCCACATAACAAATGTTGATGTTCTTGAGGTCTTATGTAAAAGAACCTAGCACTTAAAAAGGTTCAGCCACATGAAGTCTCCTTGGGAAACTTTCATCACACTTTCCTCCAAAGAAATTCTACCCTTACAAAGTATGAATAAAAGATGAATAAATAAATAAATAAAATTGGATAAAATATGCAACCCTCCTAAGGAAAACTGGAAGTTAATGGGCAATTTATTTCTGATTTTCAGAGTACTTTGCTTTTTACATTATTAAGGAACTGCATGGCATTTCTATGCCATAAACACCATATATATATATATATATATATATATATATATATATGTATGTATGTATGTATGTATATATGCGATGTCTATTCTTGGTTGTTAACTTGACTGTATCTGGAATTAACTACAATCCAGAAATGGAGGGCACCCCTGTCATTTGAATTTTGAGGCAAGAAGACAACATGCCTTTGATCTGGATCTTAAGGCTGGAAGATACAGGCTTTTGATATGAATCTTGAGTTGGGAATACACAGGCCTTTTTTTTTTTAAAGATTTATTTATTTATTATGTATAAAACATTCTGCCACTATGTAACTTTGCACACCAGAAGAGGGCACCAGATCTCATTATTGATGGCTGTGAACCACCATGTGGGTGCCGGGAATTGAACTCAGGACCTCCGGAAGAGCAATCAGTGCTCTTAACCTCTGAGCCATCTCTCCAGCCCAACACAGGCCTTTAATACAGATCTTGAAATCGGAAGGCACACCTTCAGTCTGGGATACACCTTCTATAGGAATCTGACATAAGGACATAAAAGAAGGAAGGTTTTGTTCTTCTTTGCCCTCACCTTGATAACAAATCCATTCCTTCACTGGCATTGAAGCTGACTTCTTCAGGATTCCAACATATACAGAAGAGCAACTGAGACACCCATCTTTGTGGAACTGAGCAACTACTAGATTCTTGGACTTTCAGTTCACAGCAAGCCATTGTTGGATTAGTTGGACTGCAGCCTGCAAGTCATTCCAATAAGTTCCCTTTATATATATATATATATATATATATATATATGGAGAGAAAGAGAAAGAGATTCATTCTATAAGTTCTATAACTCTAAAGAATCCTGACTAATAGCTAATACAACATAAAAGCATCAAGTATCATAATACTAAAACTTTAATAACTAAAATATGTATATATATGTATGCACACACATATATGTATATGAACTAGGATCTTAAGCTTTATTATAAAAGTATTTTATGTTTGTATGTGTGTGTATGTGTGTGTATGTGTGTGTGTTTATGTATGGCACACCACATTGTGTATGTGGGTCAAAGGAAAACTTGTGGTAGTTAGTTTTTTCCTTCTAACCTGTGGTCCTGATCGTCAAACTTTGGGTTGTCAGCTTTGGGAGCAAGATTCTTTACTTGCTACCCCATATCTATGAGACTTCAGGGATCTTTATAAATCATATTGAAAACTCTTAATCTAATGATTACCAAAGACTTTGTCTGTACACTGCCAGGAAGTCATGAACATTCTATAGATTAAATCATTCAAATGATGTACTTAAAGTGAGAAATTATGAATCTATGCAAGGCACACAAGTGTATGCATGTTTAATCTTCCAACACTCAAACACATAGTTTTTAAATTGTGGGCCAAAGAACACCGCAATGAATTTACAGTAACTCCTATCATACACTGTACAGGCTAGCACATAGAGGTGGTTCACTTGTAGCTTATGATGAGTATGTTCCTTTTCACCCAGTCATTTCATTTCAAAACTAGGTTTTTTGAGGACAGTTACTGTGATAAATACTAATTCTCCCTTTTCAATATCATGATGTAATAGTAAGACCAGGTGTGCAGGATAGGATGTTCATCCAGGAAAAACCACCAGACAAAAATGAGCAATTGAAAGAATGTCATTTTAAGAATTGATCTTTATGAGGGATGGACAGATGATTTAATTGTTAAAGTGCCTTTTAGAATATCATACAGGGTTAACTTCAGTCTCCAGCACCCAAGTAAAGAGCTGGGCTTATGGTGAGCATCTGTAGTATTAGCTGGGAAGAAAGAGATAGAATTCCTGGGGATTGCTGGTTAGACCATCTATGTTGGTGAATCTCTGGGTTCAGTAGGAGATACCATATGAAAAAGCAACATGGGAAATGAATTGACTAGTTTTTTGCTAACTTGACACAAACTAAGGCCATCTGAGGAGAGGGAACCCCCAATAAGAAAATACCTCCAATGCATTTTCCCATAATGCAGTTTGTGGGGCATTTTCTTGATTAATTATTGATGTGAGAGGGTCCATCCCACCATGGATAGTGCCTCTTGGGCAAGTGGTGCTGGATGGTACAAAAAAGCAAGATGAGCAAGTCACGCGGAGCAAGCATGTAAACAGCATCCCTCCATGGCCTTTGCTTCATTTCCTGCCTCCAGGTTCCTGCCTTGAGTTTTCACCTTTGATTTCCACATGAGCTGTGACCTAGGCCATGTAAACCAAGTAAATCCTTTCCTCCCCAAATTGCTTTTGGTAAAGCTCTTTATCATAACAATAGAAAACAAAGCTGGACATAGTGGCTTCATGTGTCAATGGATAAATGTAGTCTCTGCCATATCTGACAATTTGAGTTTCATCCCAAGTACCCAAGAAGAGAGAGAATAAATTCACAAAGGGTGTTCTCTGATCTCCATACATAAGCCACTGCACACATCCATACCCATACACACACAAATCATGGATAAATGAATGAATGAATAAATAAGTTAATTAATTAATTAAGTAGGTTAGTAATAAGAAGTTAAAATAAAATCTAAGTAGAGAGTGACTGAGAAAGAAACCTGGATCAATCTCTGGCCCTTATAGGCCTGCACATATGTGTGCATATTCACTCCTATGTGTACACACAGAAACATGTATACACACCACATATATTACACACACACACACACACACACACACACACACACACAAACACACACTAACATTAGAAACAAATAATGAATCACGGGGCTGTACAGAAAATTAAAGCACTGCTCCTTGATAGTAAATTCCTGGGTCATTTAAATGACCATTGTTAACTGCATAGGCATCCGACTGTGCCCTACTAAATCTACAATCAGAGAATTCATGCAATGACAGCAGGATGTTGGGATGGATACATGTGACCCTTCCTGCCCTTAGCTATTTAAAACGGTATTGTAGATATTTTCTTTGTTCTGACAACTTAGTGAATCTATTACTAAGACACTAGGGGTTCCATGAACCAAGAAGTTTGGAAACCTCTGCTATTGTCTCTATTTAGTGGCTTTATTATTTTCAAATGTCTTACAAATTATTTGTTAGAAGGCCACAAATTTGCATTTGCTGAACACGGACAAAGTCCTTTGTGAGGAATTTTTAAGATTTCTCTAAATACAGATACATTAAAATGAAAACAATTTGGAGAAGGATTTTATTGTTACTTTAGACAACATTGCATCATAGTTTTTAAACTTCAAAAAATGACATGTTGTCAATTTACTCTGAGCTGGTTATGCGCCATGGTATGATTGTGCAGATAAAAGTCTGACATGTGGGTGTTGTTTCTCTCCTTCTAGTGTATGGGTCCTGGAAACTGAACACAGGTCTCCAGGCTGGTCACTTTCTAAACCACCCAACCATCTTTAGCCCACTGAGCCATCTCACTGGCCTACAGCACAGGGTTTTTTTCAATTAATAGTTTTGAATTATAAAAATTCTAGCCAATAGCTAGAACCAGAAAACTAGAAAAAGCAGGAAAATCACTGGCTAGTCCTAAAACTTTAAAAAGTAATGTGACAATCTTGTTAGGCTATCACTTCCTTATCAGCACATCCATCAATAATCCATGAAAGTGTTGTTGTTACATTAGTGTGAAGAACAAACCACACCAGAGAATGAATGGCAAGATTTCTCATGAAGAAATGTTATGGTGAATTATAAACATGATGGCAGGATAAAGTGCCAATGAATAGCAAAATTTCCCTACCACAAATATTTCCAAGACTTCAAATGTGCGTGTTTAAACATGCAATTAATTTCCTGGTAATATATTAATGCAATCGTAGACACATATGAATGGATACATTACATGGACTAAAAGATCATACAGTCTTCAGATTTCTATACAATAAATCTGGTTACTTTATGGTCCTCCTAATAAGTGGTAGAATCAATTTCTACAATGCTTTAAAAATTGAAAAGCCTCAAGAATTGTGTTGGCATTGGGATTTGGTGGGTGTAATTTTCTAGACCTAGGACTCCATGCTGTCTGGAAGCAAGTCTTCTTGTTTTCTTAGATGGCTCTCTTGAAATCACACAAGGAACAGGTAAATGTTGGGTTTCTTAAGGACAATAAGGGAGATTTCCCAGCTCCTGTCCATACCTACCAGAGGTTCAGCAGTACGGTTCTCCTGGATATCAATCCTTGCTCAGGAAATATTTGATGGTCACTATACTGAGGATCCAGGAACAGACCTGCAGGGGAGTTATTAAAATGGACTCAGCTCAAATATCCAATGAGCACATATTATGGTGAGCAACCTTATTTAAGTGACTAAATAGTTCGGGTCCATGGATCATACAGTTTCTTTTACTAACACTTAGTTCTATTGTTATAGGACTAAGCATATATGAATAATACCTACACACGTGAGCAAGGTTGTGTTCTCATTAAACTACTTATAAAAGAGGTAGTGTGGGGTCTGGGAGACTGCTCAGTCAATAAAGTGCAAACATGAGGACATGAGTTTAGGTGTCCTGCACCCATATAGTAGCTGGGCATGGCGGCATACATTTATAACCCTAGTGCTGAGGGAGACAGAGACAGGCTGATCTCTGGAGCTCACTGGCCAGCCACACTAAATAAGTAAGTGAGGTCTATGTTCAGAGAGAGAGATTTTTTCTTAAATATTAAAAGGTAGACATGATTGATTGAGATACCTACCAGCCTTTAGCCTACACATGCACACATACACATGCACTCACACCTACATGCACATGTGTTTAATATGCTTTACAGAAATGTATAAACTTATGATGGATTCCATGATTTATGAAAAGAATGAACAAATAAGTACTGAGGAGGAGAATGGGAAAGGAAAGTGATTGGTTCAAAATGTTCTGGGTTGAGATTGTGAAATGTATTAGTAAGGAAAAGGAACCTGAGGAATACATCATACCTGTGTTCTTTTTCTGTTTGGTCTGGAGAATGATCTACGATAGCCTTAATTTTTGTTTTGGATCAGTGAGTTTATCAAGTAAGTGGCAAGCCAGAGTAAAAGAATAAATAGCAAGTACCAGATAGATATATTAATGGTATATATGTATATATTTATATATGTAGATAAATAAATAGATAGACAGGCAGACAGACAGACAAATGATAGACAAGAAGAAGTGGAAAGAGGGAGGGGACAAGGGAGTAGTACATCATCAAACTGGGTGCTCAGAACATTGAACAGTTAAAGTTTCTGGTTGAGCATTTCGGGCTAAGCAAAGGGTCCTCTCAGGTGAGACTGCAAAGTAGAAGATCAACTAGCAGCAGATAGAGAGGTAGATCATGTGGGTACCACAACATGCCATAGACATAGAGTGGGTAGGTGGAGGCTGTCAGCTTGAGTTTCTGATTGTGTTTCCCCCCTTTGGCTAAGCTTCCTATGGGTGAAGCTTTGACATGTTTTGCAAACTGTGATATCAAAAATGAACAATAATCATCTGTTGAAATAGTTTATCATCAAGCTATTCTCAAGGGAACAATGTATTTACTCTTGAGGTGCTTTGCTTTCTCCAGTTTTTCTGTCACAGAGTTAAAAGAGGTCAAACTCTCCCCAGAAGACCTTTGACATTAGTATACTATGGCGTGAAACGTAGGATGGGGGTTACCCTGCCAGGTTTTCAGTAAGTTCAAACAACACCTGAAAATTTACCAACATAATACATTTTACATATATGTACACACACTTATGTATAGTGACATTCTCAACTCTATGAAATGTGGTTTTCAATTATTTCCTTTTTTGTGGTAATAGTTTATATTATATATGAAATACACATAGCTTATGTTATTCTGAAACTTGTAAAATTCCTAAGGATAAATTTATGAACATCCCACTTCCATCAAATTCATTCCTTTTAGTGCTGTCTTTTAGAAAGTATAATAAGATATTTTGTCTAAACAGTACGCATGCTGAATGTCAACATTACACTACTGTAAAAATAACCACTCTGATAGCAACAAGTGAGCCAATTAGATCATAATTAAGTTGTGAGATATGTATGCTTATTTAGTTAACAATCAGTTGGTCATGTTACCAATATGCAAGATCTTGCAACAATTTTTTTCACATAAATAAAATGAGCAACAGCAGTAGAATGTCACAACCTGCTGTCAGAGATCCCAAAATCTTTCTTAGTAAATTTTTTCTAACTTCATGCTGAAGATTGCCTCTTTAATCTCAGTTAAAAATCAAATCTTAGAAATCAGGGGATGTCATATCTGTGTCTGTACTGAAGCCTGATTATCTTTGCTAGAATGTTTTAAACAGGATTAGAAATATTGATTCTCACTTAAGTACTCTCAGATCACCCAAATCTCATTAATGAATTTCTTTAGATAATGACTCCTATTGGCTAGTTAACAAACTATCATGAACATGTAATGCATTAATCCCTCAATAAATATGACCTGAAATCCCTACATTAGAGATGTATCGCTTTGCTCCAGACTATAATTGATTGAAGTAGAGCATTAATGAAGTGTTCGGCCCCTTGCTTAGTACTTACATGGCCATGAATTTTTAGGAAAAGTGTGGACTCCAAAGGTTCTTAGAAAGCCATTTTATTCTTTACTAAGATGCTAAGTAGAGGTGTAGTTGGGTCACCTTGAGTTGAAGTGAGAATGCACATAAGAGTACAGTTTATCCCTGGACCTGGTAGAACTTTTTTTTTTTCTTAAAGTGTTCTTAACTTAGTTTCTTTTCCTCTTGTGGAGATAAAAATACTCTTACAAAAGCAACTTATTCTGGATCCCAGTTCAGGGTGAAGTTCATTAGCCTGAAGATCAATGCAGTAGGAGCTGAATAAGCTGGCCATATCACATCTACAGTCAATAGATAGAGCATCATGAAGGCTTGCATACTTTTGCTCATCTTGTTTTCTTGATTTGTACAGTCCAGGATCTCCTTGCTCAAGGAATGAGCCCACCCACAAGTTAGATGGATCATCACATCTTGATAGACTTAATTACGATAATTTTCCACAGACATTTTGGGATGATTCTGGATTTTTATCAAGTTGGAAATTTATATTGACCATCACAGTTCTTATTATGATCAAAACATTGTGGGCACTGAGTTTGAAATACTATCTGTGTTGTCTTTGTAGAATACAGAAATATAGTTGCTGTTTCTAGTAGGGTCTTCTAGAAGCCAGAATTTTGGACAGAAATATAAATGTAAGAGCTTTAGTGAGCAATGCCCTTGGAATTAACACCCACAGGGAGTCAAGGAGTCTAGATTGGGCAGATGAGTATAGAAAAAAAGTAAGTCCTCGGCAGATTCCAATGTTTTTAACAAGGACCCTTGTACTGGGATACATGTGTAGAATTACTCTCAGACTTCTCAATGCATAGACATATGTAGTCTCTCACCAGTCAGTTCCAGTTCTTTTACTATGTCTGTGATAAAATACTATGACCAAATGCAACTTATAGACCAAAGTGTTAATTTTGGCTTGTGGTTCCAGAGTGACAGAGTCTATCATGGGAGCCTAGGAGCAGAGCATGACAGCTGGAGCATGAAACAGAAAGATCACATTTCATCTGCACACAGGACACAGAAAAAAAAAAAAACAGAAATGGGATGAGACAATATGCCTTCAAAGGCTATTGCCAGTGATGTACCTCCTCCTGCAAGGCTCCACTTCCTATGGGTTCTGTAACTTCTGTGAACAGTATCACCAACTAGAGAATAAATGTTCAAATTCACGAGCCTGTGGAGGACATTTCACATTTAAAATATTTTTAAATCTTTACATATGGGGAAAAACACATAGTGTTCTAAAACTCTGCATTAGTTAGTTTTTGATATTGTAATAAAATACTATGACTCAAAGCAAGGTTTAAATGAAAGCATTGATTTGGGCTCCTGGTTCCAGAGTGAGAGAGACAATCATGGGGTAGGATGTAGAGGCATAGCAGTTGGAGCAGGAAGCAGAGAGGAAGCTTTTCATCTACATACATGGCAAAGACAATGTAGGGCATGAGAGAACAAGAAGTGAGGTCAGGCTATAAAACCTCAAAGTCTGCCCTCAGTGACATACTTCCTCTACAGAGGATATACCTTCTAAAGGTATTATAAGATCCCTAAACAGTACCATCCATTGGGGATCATATGTTTAAATATACGGATCTATGGGTGCCTATTTCTCATTCAAACCACTATATTCTCCTTAACTTGGCGCTACTATCCTGAAAAAGGATCTGGTCCAGAGTCACCATTTAAAAATACTTTCAAAACCGGAGTTAATATGAGCCTTAGTCCTTGACCTAGTTTTATTTCCCACTGCTGTGATAAAGGAGAAAGAGTTTATTTTAGGTCACAATTTCCAGTTATCATTCAGCTGTGTAAGGAAATCACAATACCTAGAACTTCAAAGAACTGGTCACATTACATCCACAACCACAGGGAAGGAATGGGTGCATGCATACTCTGACTCAGCTCACTTTCTTCACTTCTACCCAGTTCAGGACCTCCTACCTAAGGAATAGTGCTGCCCACAGAGGGCTGGGTCTTCCCACATCACTTAATTAAAACAATCTCCCACAGACATGATCACAGGTCAATCTGATGTAGACGATTCCCATTGAGATTCTCTTCTCATGTGATTCTAGACTGTTTCAAGTTCACAACATGGGCAGCCATACTTCTATAAGTCACATGAATAGTGAAGAGAGGCAACCACTACAGTCTTCTCTCTGTACAGCTCAAACCCTTACAATTCTTGTAGGTAGAATTAGATACCCTGCTTTTGAAAGGTGAAAGGTGAAATGAACTACAGCCCATGCGTTTTAGTTAGTCTGCAGTCATGATTGATACTCACTGTTTCATTCCTTTGACATTTCTAGTTTCAACATTAGCCAATGCCTCCATTCACATTGATAGCTTTCTGGCTAAATTTCTACAAAACACATGCCATATATATTTCATTTTCTGACTTCAGCAGATCATTCAACAAATTTTGGCAATTAGGAAAATGTATTCATACTACTTGATATGAGAAAACTAAGAATCTTGAGTATAGACTTTGATAGGTGAGCCTCAAAATAAGGAACATTGCTTCTGAGATTATTATTTTGATTGGGACTCATATTAATTGTAACCCTGCAAAGAGGAAAAGGATAAGGTTGGCAAGTAGCACTATCCAGGGAAACCAAATTCATTTTTTTTCTGCCAGCCAATTTATCACATTATCCTATTGTACTGCTTGTATATTACCAATAGCAAAAGTGATCATATTCTTGCATCTTTTTTACCTTTTCTATTAATGCACAAGTTTTGTGACAATAATAGTTTCATCTTGCACTGTTTCCCCCACAGTACCTACTCCAGTGCTTAGGTTATAATATAACCTCAACACAGATCTGTTTAACAGATAAAGAGATTTCTTGCCTTTGTTTTGCTCCACAGATAAAAAATATAATTTTATTTATGCACATTTTGCAAATATTTTATACAGTCAATGCATAAGACCCAAATAAACTATGATTTTGGAGTATGTATTTGTATACATTGGTGGTTCAAGAGAGTGTGTGCATTCAGTCATGTACACAAAGTTCCTAGGACAAGCTCAGTGTTGGTCTTCATGTTTAACTTTGTTGAAGACAAGGTCTTTTGTTCTCTGGTGCATATACAAGGTTAGCTGGCCCATGAGCTTCTGGGGCTTTACCTGACTCTACCTCCCATCTCTCCACAGGATTGCAAATGCATGCTACCCATCCAAGATTACATGGGTTCTGGGGACTCAAACTAAGCTCTGATGCTTTCAGGGCAAGTACTTTAACCACTGAGCCATTTTCAAGGTTGTATGTGTGTGTGTGTGTGTGTGTGTATGTGTACCTTCACAATACCAGTCTGTCATCCTTCTTAGTGACACTGTAAATCATTTTCTTGGCTGTCCATAATGAGTGAAGTATACTCCAGGATTGATGGAATATTGCCTTTTTTCTTTTCCTTTTCCAATAATTTGGTGAAATATCATTGCCCACCAATACAACATGAGAACCATCTGACTACAATGACTGTTTCATTCTGTCTTTTTTCTTGTTGTGTGTAGAAACAAGTCCATTTTATAAAATAAACTTTTGCACGAATTGATTAAATGTCCTCGGGAGAAATTCTAAACTGCCAAAGCCAACTTAGAAGTTATTTCCTGTTTAAGTTTTTTCTAATTATTACTGTTTGGGCTGATGTCTAGCTATATCTTGATTGTGTAGACATAAAATTTCCTCTTAGATGGTATTTTAGTTAACTTTCCTGTTGCTGTGATAAAAGTAGTTTGACAAAAACAATTTTAGGAAGGATTTGTCTATCTCACAGTTTGAGGGTGTAGTCCAGTGGTTCCCAAACTTCCTAAAGCTGTGACTCTTTAATAGAGTTCCTCATGTTGTGGTGGCTTCCAACCATTAAATTATTTCATTGCTACTTCAAAACTGTAATATTGCTACTAGTATGAATGTAATGTAATTATGAGATATGCAGAATATCTGATATGTGACCCCTGTGAAAAGATTGTTCAACCCCCAAGGGGTTGCAACCCACAGGTTGAGAACCACTGGTGTAGCCCATTATTACAGAGAAGTCATGATGACAGTAGCATGAAGGAGCTAGTCAGGTCGGCTACAGTCGGGGATCATAGAAAGATGGATGCTGGTTTTCAGCTTGTTCCATTTTCTTACTCAGTCAAGGATCCCAGCCAGTGGAGTGGTGCCACCAACAATGGCAGGTCTTCTCATCTCAGTTAACAATCATGATAACCCTTCAGGGGCATGCCCAGAGGACAGTGTCCCAGGTGATTCTACACCTCATCAAGTTGAAATCAAAAATTAACCAATAGAGATGCCCATATCTTGACTCTAAAATTCTTTATGACTCTGTACACTAAAATTGGTAAGCTCAGCAATAGATCATTGACAGCACTCCAGAGTCTACTCGGCTAATATCAGTCCTACACACATTAAATATTTATAATTTTAAACAAATGTCATCTGTTTCAAAGCACATATGTTAGCTGAATCATTCACACTTTTATAAATTTAAATACACACATTTTTGGAGGCTGTATTTTTAAGTACACAGGCAAAAAGACTCCAAATAAGCTAATCCAGGAGTTGGGAATAAATATTACATCTTGATATCAGCAACAAACATTTTCATACTTTTATTTATTCTTCAAAAGGCTCATACATGTATAAAGCATTCTTGTCACATTCATTCTTCTACCCTCTTTTGTCCTTTCCCACCACTGACTTCCTCCCAAGTCTCTATCCACTTTCATATCTTTGCCTTGTTTTTGCTTCATGACTCAGCAGGTTTACAAGGTCCACTAGTGTACATGTGAATGTAACTTACATGCTTTTAAGCACAAGACAAGCTAACTCCTGGAATTTCCTAGGTATTTGCCTGTTGTTCCCCAGAATAAAGATGTTAGCATCCATGTAATGCCCATTACTTAAAGCTGTTTGGACATCACTGTGATAACCTACTGTACTTTTGCAAATTACTTTATCTTACTTGGTTCTTTGCTGTTCTCCCTGTCAGTGCCGTACCTCTGATAATGTCACTGTGTACAATGATTGTGCCAGTGCTTAGAATTACTGATAATTTCCATAGACAGTATCTGGGAGTGAAGTAGGAAGGGAATATTTATTCCATTCTGTGCAAGAGCCTTAACAGTGACTGATTTCATACAAGATGGCTTTCCTGGCATCCAAATGCAAACACTCTAGCCCCGAGAGAAAACCTGTGCACAAATTAGAAATTCTGGGAAAGCTTGCCTACAACAGATATGAGTCAAGAGATGTGTTCTGCTAAAAAGGGGGGTGGGAGTAAGCCAATGGTTTTCTGAAATCATTAATTAATAATGGCTAACATGACTCTGACCATGGTAGTTTTGAGGGAGTATATTTGACAGGATTATTCTACAAAGAGAATAGATACTATCTGTATGATATCCCACTGTCAGAAGTAATGGTTTATAAAGCTGTATTTCCACAAAACATTAAAAGACAAAGGTGGAAAGCATATTGTCTATGGAGTTGCAGAGATGGCTTAGTGGTTAAGAAAGGGTATTTCTCTTGCAAAGGATCCAAGTTTGGTTCCCAGGTTGAGCAGTTCACAATCCCCTGTAACTCCAACCCCAAGGGATCTGACACCCTCTTCTGGTTTCCATGGACAGCTGCATTCATGTATGTATACATACACATAGCCACACACAAAAAATAAAATAAAAATCCATCTTTCAAACAATAGGTTGTTTAGGAAGAAAAATGAGAAGCAGGAAGCTGGTGAACAAGACAATGAAAGATAAATAACAGCATGGTTTTGGGATTAGCAGTGGTTTTATTCTTTATTGTTCTCCTTTTACTTTACTTTCAGAAACTCACAGTAAGGCTGACCTTATGTCACAGACATAGAATATTAAATTCCATATTTGAAAATCCAAGAACATAAATCTTAATTGATAGGCTTTTAAGAATGACGTTTATCGAATAGATAAAGTAGTAGGCAGACAGAGGTGGCCTTCCGTGATCTGCACTAGCAAGTTCAAAGTGCTTCACATCAAAATGTTTCCTTTGTGCTAAACATGAATACAGATTGCTTTCTGCCTTTATCCCCTACACACTACAGTTGAGTAGCAACTCATTAGCATTTATACTCTATTAGTTACTGTAAGTAACCTGGAAATCATTTAAAGAGTCCATATATATGATATAGTAAAAAATTATGACATTTTTATATCAAGTTGGGTTTTATTTGTATAGTTATTTTTATACTTCTGCGTTTTTGAAGCAATAATACAATTATATTATGTCCCAGTTCTCTTCCTTCTCATACATCACACACACACTCACACACATATATACATACATTTACATGTGTGTGTGTGTGTGTGTGTGTGTAAGGAACTTAAATATTTATATGCCTTAGTATTCAACTGTAGAATAGCTCTTACCAACATTTCAAGAGAACCCAAAAGTATGATTTTTGAGGTTAAGCCTCAGTTAAATATAGATGAAATTTACAAACACAGATCTGGAACGATGTGCTGACCAGCAGTCATTTTTTTTTTCTTTTTTCGAGACAGGGTTTCTCCATGTTGTTTTGGTATCCTGGAGCTCACTCTGTAGAACAGGCTGGCCTCAAACTCACAGAGAACCATCTTGGCTCTGCCTCCCGAATGCTGGGATTAAAGGCATGGGTCACCACTGCCTGGCTTCCAGCAGTTATCTTGTTATCTTTAAACAAATATATAGATTTAATACAGAAATGACCAGTTTCCTGTAATAGAAATAAAAAAGTCAAAGTTTCATATATATATACATATATATATGTATATATATATGTATATATATATATATATATATATATAAAGAGATTTTCTATTCATTTTACATACAAACCACAGATTCCCCTGTCCTTCCTCCTCCTGCTCCACAGCCTCCCCCGTCAACTCACCCCCCCCATCCCCACTTCCTCCAAGGCAAGGTCTCCCACAGGGAGTCAGCAGAGCCTGGTACATTGAGTTGAGGCAGGTTGAAGCCCCTCCTCCCTGCACCAAGGCTGCACAAAGTGTTTCACCATAGACACTAGGCTCCAAAAAACTGGTTCATGTACTAGGGACAGGTCCTGGTCCCACTTCCTGGGAGCCCCCTAAACAGTTCAAGCTAAACAACTGTCTCACTTATCCAGAGGTCTTAGTCCAGTGCCCTCCTCAGCTATTGGTCAACAGTACATGTATTTCCACTAGTTTGGCTAGTTGTCTCTGCACTTTTTCCAATCATGGTCTCAATATCTTTTGCTCATAGAATCCCTCCCCCTCTCATCTATTGGGCTCCTGGAGCTCTGCCTGGGACCCAGCAGTGAATCTCTGCATCTGCTTCCATCAGTCACTGGATAGGGGCTCTATGATGACAATTAGGGTATTTAGCAATCTGATCACCAGAGTAGGCCAGCTCAGGCACCCTCTCGACTATTGCCAGTAGTCTATGGTGGAGTCATCCTTGTGGATTCCTGGAAACCTCCCTAGCACTCTGCTTCTCCCTATTCCCATGGTGTCTTCATTTATCATGGTATCTCTTTCCTTGCTCTTCCACTCTGTTCCCATTCCAGCTTGAACCTCCCACTCTCCTAAGCTCTCATCCCCTGTTCCTTGCCCTCCATTACCCCCTTGACCCCCATTTTGCTCATGTAGATCTCATCCATTTCTCCATCACTGGGCAATCCGTACATCCTTCCTAGGGTCCTCCTTACTAGTTAGCCTCCATGAAGCTGTGGGTTACAGTCTAGTTATCCTTTGCTTTACATATAGTATCCACATAAGAGTGAGTACATACCATGTTTGTCCTTCTGAATCTGGGTTACCTCACTCAGGATGATATTTTCTAGTTCCATTCATTTGCCTGCAAACCTCATGATGTCATTGTTGTTTCTCTGCTGAGTAGTACTCCATTGTGTATATGTACCACATCTTCTTTATCCATTTTCAGTTGAGGGGCATCTAGGTTGTTTCCAGGTTCTGGTTATTATGAATAATGTTGCTATGAACATAGTTGAACATGTGTTCTTGTGGTATGATTGAGCATTCCTTGGGTATATGCCCAAGAGTGGTATAGCTGGGTCTTGAGGAAGAATGACTCCCAGTTTTCTGAGAAATCGCCATACTGATTTCCAAAGTGGCTGTACCAGTTTGCATTCCCACCAACAGTGGAGGAGTGTTCCCCTTGCTCCACATCCTCTCCAGCATAAGTTGTCTTCAGAGTTTTTGATCTTAGCCATTCTGTCGGGTGTAAGATGGTATCTCAGAGTCATTTTGATTTGCATTTCCCTGATGACTAAGGATGTTGAACAATTCCTTAAATGTCTTTCAGCCATTTAAGATTCTTCTGTTTGGAATTCTCTGTTTAGCTCTGTAGACCATTTTTTAACTGGGCTGTTAGGTATTTTTGTCTAGTTTCTTGAGTTCTTTATATATTCTGGAGATCAGTCCTCTGTCAGATGTGGGGTTGGTGAAGATCTTTTCCCATTCTCTAATTGGTCGTTTTGTCTTATTGACCGTGTCCTTTGCCCTACAAAAGCTTCTCAGTTTCAAGAGGTCTCATTGATTGATTGTTTCTCTCAGTGTCTGTGCTACTGGTGTTATATGCCAATGCATTCAAAACTACTTCCTACTATCTCCTCTATCAGGTTCAGAGTAGCTGGATTTATGTTGAGGTCTTTGATCCACTTGGACTTAAGCTTTGTGCATGGTGACAGATATGGATCTGTTTGCAATCTTCTACATGTTGACATCCAGTTAAGCCAGCACCATTTGTTGAAGATGCTTTCTTTTTTCCATTGTACAGTTTTGGCTTCTTTGTCAAAAATTAGGTGTTCATACATGTGCGGATTAATGTAAGGGTCTTCAATTCAATTCCATTGGTCCACATGTTGGTTTTTATGCCAGTACCAAGATATTTTTGTTACTGTAGCTCTATAGTAGAGTTTGAAGTCCGGGATTTTGATGCCTACAGAGGTTGCTTTATTGTACAGGATTCTTCTAGCTATCCTGGGTTTTTGATTTTTCAGATGATGTTGAGCATTTTTCTTTCCAGGTCTGTGAATAATTGTGTTGGGATTTTGATGGGGATTGAATTGAACCTGTAGATTGTTTTTGGTAAGGTTGCCATTCTTTTTTAGCCAGGTGGTGGTGGTGTACACCTTTAATCCCAGCACTTGGGAGGCAGAGGCAGACAGATCTCCGTGAGTTCAAGGCCAGCCTGGGCTACAGAGTGAGTTCCAGGAAAGGCACAAAGCTACACAGAAAAACCCTGTCTCGAAAAACAACAACAACAACAAAAACAAACAAACAAACAAAAAGACTGCCATTTTTACTATGTTAATCCTACTTATCCATGAGCATGGGAGATCTTTCCACTTTCTGATATCTTCTTCAATTTCTTTCTTCAGAGACTTAAAGTTCTTGTTGTACAGGTCCTTAACTTAGTTAGAGTTACTCCAAGGTATTATATATTATTTGTGGCTATTGTAAAGGGTGGTGTTTCTCTGATTTCTTTCTCAGCCCTTTTATCATTTGTATATAGGAGGGCTACTGATTTTTTTTTTTTTTTAGTTAATCTTGTATCCTGCCATGTAACTGAAGGTGTTTATCAGCTGTAGGTTTCTTGGTCAAATTTTTGGGATCACTTTGTCATATCATCTGCAAATAGTGAAGGTTTGACTTCTTCCTTTCCAATTTGTATCCCCTTGATCTCCTTTTGTTGTTTTATTGCTCTAGCTAGAACTTCAAGTACTATATTGAATAAATATGGGGAGAGCAGGCAAGCTTGTCTTGTTCCAGATCTTAGTGGAATCTCTGAGTTTCTCTCCATTTACTTTGATGTTGGCTGTTGGCTTGCTATAAATTGCCTTTATTATGTTTAGGTATGTTCCCTGTATTCCTGATCACTCCAAGACCTTTATCATGAAGGGGTGTTAGATTTTGTCAAATGCCTTTTCTGCATCTAGTGAGATGATCATGTGTTTTTTTTTTTCTTTCAGTTAGTTTATATGGTGTTTTACATTGACAGACTTTTATATGCTGAACCACCCTTGCATCTCTGGGATGAAGCCTACTCGATCACGGTGGATAATTGTTTTGATGTGTTCTTAGATTGTGTTTGCCAGTATTTTATTTAGTATTTTTGCATCAATATTCATGAGGGAGATTGGTCTGTAGTTTTCTTTCTTAGTTTGGCTTGGGAATCAGGGTAATTGTAGCCTCATAGAAGGAGTTTTGAAACATCCTTTCTGTTTCTATTGTGTGGAACAATTTAAAGAGTATTGGTATTATCTCTTCTTTGAAGATCTGGTAGAATTCTGTGTTGAAACCATCTGGTCCTGGGCTTTTTTGGTTGGTAGACTTTTAATGACTGTTTCTATTTCCTTAGGGTTTATTGGTAAATTTAAATTGTTTATCTGGTGTTGATTTAACTTAGGTATGTGGAACCTATCCAGAAAATTATCCATTTCTTTTAGATTTTCCAATTTTGTGGAATACAGGCTTTTGAAGTATGACCTGATGATTTTCTGGATTTCCTCAATGTTAGTTGTTATGTCTTCCTTTTCATTTCTGATTTTGCTAATTTGGATTCTCTCTTTCTGCCTTTTGGTAAGTTTGTATAAGGGGTTATCTCTCTTGTTTATTTTCTCAAAGAACCAACTCTTTGTTCCATTTAATTTGATGTTGGCTGTTGGTTTGCTGTAAATTGCCTTTATTATGTTTAGGTATGTTCCTTGTATTCCTGATCCCTCCAAGACCTTTATCATGAAGGGGTGTTGGATTTTGTCAAAGGTCTTTTCAGCATCCAATGAAATGATCATGTGTTTTTTTTTTCTTTCAGCTTGTTTATATGGTGTATTACATTGACAGACTTTTGTATGTTGAACTAACCTTGCATCTCTGGGATGAAGCCTACTTGATCATGGTGGATAATTTTTTTGATGTGTTCTTGGAGTTTGTTTGCCAGTATTTTATTGAGTATTTTTGCGTCAATATTCATGAGGGAGATTGGTCTGTAATTCTCTTTCTTTGTTGCATCTTTGTGTGGCTTGGGAATCAGAGTAACTGTAGTCTCATAAAAGAAGTTTGGTAACATTCCTTCTGTTTCTATTGTGTGGAACAATTTGAAAAGTATTGGTATTAACTCTTCTTTGAAAATCTGGTAGAATTCTGCATTGAAACCATCTGGTCCTGGGCTTTTCTTGGTTGGTAGACTTTTAATGACTATTTCTATTTCCTTTGGGGTTATTGGTCTATTTAAATTGCTTATCTGGTCTTGATTTAGCTTTGGTATGTGGTACCTATCCAGAAAATTGTCCATTTCTTTTAGATTTTCCAGTTTTGTGGAGTACAGATTTTTGAAGTATGACCTGATGATTCTCTGGATTTCCTCATTGTCAGTTGTTATGTCTCCCTTTTCATTTCTGATTTTGCTAATTTAGATGCTCTTTCTCTCTCTCTCTGCCTTTTGGTTAGTCTGGATAAGTACTTGTCTATCTTGTTGATTTTTCTCAAAGAACCAACTCTTTGTTTCATTAATTTTTTGTATTGTTCTCTTTGTTTCTATTTTATTGATTTCAGCTCTCAATTTGATTACTTCCTGGTGTCTATTCCTCCTGGGTGACTTTGCTTTTTGTTGTTCTAGAGCTTTCAGGTGTGCTGTTACATCACTAGTATAAGATTTCTCCATCTTCTTTATGTGGGTATTTAGTGCTATGAATTTTCCTCTTAGCACTGCTTTCATAGCATCCCATAAATTTGTGTATGTGGTACATTCATTTTCATTGAACTCTAGGAAGTCTTTAATTTCTTTTTTTATTTCTTCCTTGACCCATTGGTGATTCAGCTGAGCATTACTAAGTTTCCATGAGATTGTAGGCTTTCTGTAATTTTTGTTGTTGTTGAAATCTAACTTTAAGCCGTGGTGGTCTGTTAGAATACAGGAGATTATTCCATTTTTTTTGTATCTGTTGAGATTTACTTTGTGACTGAGTATGTGGTCGATTTTAGAGAAGGTTCCATGGGGTGCTGAGAAGAAGGTATGTTCTTTTGTGTTAGGGTGGAATGTTATGTAGATATCGATTAAGTCCATTTCAGTCATAACATCAGTTAGGTCCCTAATTTCTCTGTTAAGTTTTGATCTGGCATATCTGTCCAGTGGTAAGAGTGTGGTGTTGAAGTCTCCCACTATTTATGTATGGGGTTTGATGTGTGATTTAAGCTTATTAATGTTGATTTTACATATGTGGGTGCCCTTTTATTTGGGGCATAAATGTTCAGAATTGAAACTTCATCTTGGTGGATCTTTCCTGTAATGAGTAGGTAATTTCCTTCTCAATCTCTTTTGAGTGATTTTAATTTGAAGTCTATTTTGATGAATATTAAGGTCACTACACCAGCTTGCTTCTTAAGACCATTTGATTGGAAAGATTTTTATTCTTAGGTAGTGTCTATCTTTGAAGTTGAGGTGTGTTTCTTGTATGCAGCAGAAAGATGGGTCCTGCTTTCATATCCATTATGTTAGCTTGTGTCTTTTTATAGGTAAATTAAGTCCATTGATATTAAGGATATTAATAATCAGTGATTGTTAATTCCTGTTATCTTTTGGTGGTAGTGTGTGTGTATTTCTCTTCTTTGGGATTTACTGCTGTGCAGTTATCTGTTGCCTGTGTGTTTGTCAGTGTATCTGACTTCCTTAGGTTGGAAATTTCCTTCCAGTGCTTTCTGTAGGCTGGATTTATGGATAGATATTGTTTAAATCTGGTTTTGTCTTGGAATTTCCTGTACACTCCGTCTATGGTGATTAAAAGTTTTACTGGGTATATTAGTCTAGGCTGGCATCTGTGGTCTCTTAGTGTCTGCATTACATCTGTCCAGAAAAGTCAGGTGTTATTCTGATGGGTCTGCCTTTATAAGTCACTTGACCTTTTTCCTTTGATGTTCTTAATATTCTTTCTTTATTCTGTAGGTTTAGTTGTTTAATTATTATGTTGTGAGGGGACTTTTTGGGGGTCTAGTCTGTTTGGTGTTCTATAGGCTTCTTGTATCTTCATAGGTATTTCCTTCTTTAAGTTGAGAAAGTTTTCTTCTATGATTTTGTTGAATGTATTTTCTGTGCCTTTGAGTTGGTATTCTTCTCCTTCTTCTATCCCTATTATTCTTAGGTTTGGCCTTTTCATGGTGTCCCAGGTTTCCTGGATATTTTGTGTTATGACTTTTTTGGCTTTGGTAGTTTCTTTGATTGGTAAATCTATTTCCTCTATTGTATCCTCTACACCAGAGATTCTCTCTTCCATTTTTTGTATTCTGTTGGTTATGCTTGAGTCTGTGTTTACTGTTCGTTTACTCAGATTTTCTATTTCCAGCATTCCCTCTGTTTGTGTCTTCTTCACTGTTTCTATTTCACTTTTTAGGTCTTTAACTGTTTCTTTCACATGTTTAAGTGCTTTTTCATGGTTTCCTTGGCTTTCCTTAAGGGATTTATTGATTTCTTCCCATTTTTGTTTGTCTTTTCCTCAATCTTTTTAAGGGAATTTTTCATTTGCTCTTTTCAGGCCTCCAGTATCTTCATGAAGTTATTTTTAAGGTCACTTTCTTCTGCTTCTACATTGTGATATTCAGGACTTGCTGTTATAGAAGGGTTAGGTTCTGGGATGCCATATTGCTCTTTATGTTGTTGTATGTATTTTTGCACTGGTGTCTACCCATCTCTTCCTCTAATAGGTGCAAAAAGTGCCTGTGTCCAAGCGAGCTGCTATTGGTCCAATCTGTGCTTTCTGTGTCTGTGTCTTAGGGGGTCCCTCTGGGTTCAATCTTAGCTCTTGTTCTAATTGGAGCTGGCAGATTCTGTATCTTTGGGAGCTGCTCTTGGTCCAATCCAGGCTAGCTGATTCTGTGACTCACAGAGCTACTGTTGGACTTATCAGGACTCTTGGTCCAATCAGAGCTGCCAGATTATGTGTCTCAGAAAGCTTCTCTTGGTCCAATGAGAGCTGGCAGATTCCCTGTCTCAGGAAGTTACTCTTAGTCCAATGAGAGTTGGCAGTTTGGTTTCCACGTCTCAGGAAGTCACTGGGGTCACAGGCAGATGGGTATTGGGGTAGGGCATGGAACTTGTAGATTGCAGGGCCAGAAGGGGGGTTTTGGTGGGGGGAACCTTTGCACAGGAGTTTTCCCTGCTGTCCAGCAACTGGGGCAGAGTTGGGTGAAGGTTCCCAGGGACTCCAAAGTTTCAAGTCTTTTCTGTCATTTTATTACTTTACCTGCCACATATCATCTTGTATCAGTCAGTTTTGTCATTTACCTTCACTAGGCCCCATTTAGCCTATAACCAGTATTGATTTTATAAATGCCAAGGAACAGTCATCAGTAGAAGCAGGGCTGGGTACATGAGCGAGAAAGGGAGTGAGAGATTGGAGGAGCATGGTTGTAGTCTGCATCAGGGCACTGTGACAATTCCCCTTCCCTAGCAGTGGTGCAACTGTGCCTCCATTGGAGCATCCACAGCAGGGATTATGTCTTCTCTGGTTAGAGGTAGACAAGTGAATAGCTGTATTTCTATCTAAGCTGTATGGGGGTGTATATGAACTCTCACAGGAAGACATTCTGGAACAGAGTTTGGGGGTTTCTTGGCCTTGTGGTTTCCCAGACTTACAGATACAGAATTGTCAGTAAAATTGTGACAGGGAGGCACAAAGAAAATGCAATTCTAAAGGGTATTAAAATTCAAGGAATTAAGTCCATAATGCCATTCATAATGGTAGTCCTTTTCTGTAGAGCAGTGCTTCTCACCAGAGGTCATCACTTTGACCTGCCTCTTGGAGACACATGGAAGCATCTTAGGTTGTCACAAGTACTGGCATGCAATAGACAAAAGTCAGGAATGAAGCAAATCTCCTACAGCAGCCAGAGAAATTCTCAGATCAATACTCATCTCACCCAACTTGTCAATAATGTCAAGTTGAGACTGCTTTAAAAGAAAAATCACAAACATGAGACCCAGATAATGTTATACCATCTTGAACCTCTGTGACTGCCCAGAAGTGATATAGCCATTTTGTCTTTCTGTTTTCTTATGTAGAACCTGAGGACAATAAGATTTAGTTCTTAGTACTTGTTAATGAGCAGAACTCTTGGCAAGTACCTAATGCATTGGAAGACAAAAGCCAGGAAAAAATGCTTAATTATTATATATTTCTCATCCACCTCCCCTTTCTTTCTATCTAAGTTAATGGTAGGATCAGGATGGGGGGTGCTGTTCTGTACTAAGCTTATTTGGCAATTACTCCATTCTTAGAGACAGGGAGGAAACATGAACAGAAAAGTTCTAAGCTTGTGAGGAAAAAAAAATATGACTATTCTCCCAGGATTACTTATGACCTTAGGCAAAGCAACTTTCTGCCTCTCTGGTTAGTTTTCTTAACCATTTAAAAGATGAGAGTTCTTTTCTCCTTACTTGTCTCAGAAATTAAAATAATGTGGTACTTAGGAAAAGCAATGATCTGCCCAGAGGTGATGGAGAAATGATTTTTTACTTCAGCAACATGTTTAAATTCTTTCAGAACTGAGACAAATTATCTAAATGGAGGGATTTAAGCATTCACCTAGATTTTGATTAAGAAAAACGTGCTTCTGTTACCCGTTTTCCAGTGAATGTCTCTATATCCATGTGTTTTAGGCAGGACTAATTGGACTCAATGATATTTGGGAAAATATAAGAGAACAGGAAGTTGTGAGGAGGGCACAGTTGATGGAACAGATCTGGGAAGAGTTGGAGGAGAAACTGGAGGTGGATAGCATCAAAACACATTGCACACACAAATGATATTCTTAAATAGTAAATTAAAATGCATTTAAAATATATTAAGGAATTATTTACACAACATTTAAATGTATACTGAAATAAATTGGATATAATTTCACACATAATTCACCAGTGAATCCAACATTGAATTCAAGCCAATTGTGAAAGCCCATGCCTTTAATATGAGAACTCAGGAGTCAAAGGCAGGCAAATTCCCTTGAGTTGAAGACTAGTCTTGTCTATAAAGTAAATTCCAGGCAAACTAGGATTACTTACTGAGACTCTGTCTTAAAAAAAATAAGACAAAGTTTGAAATTTCACACTATATCCATTTTTACTCTACATAGTTCATTCCATTTCATATTTTCCCAGTTTTGTTTCAGCTTTTTTTTTTTTTTTTTTACAAATTTGGAATACCTTTATTTTTTTTCCTAATTTGTACAGTTTAGAGAATATTTGATTCTTGTTTCCAAAGATTGAATCATGACTCACCCAACCACATATCTTTTCCTTTGCCTCTAAAGATTATTGTTTGTATTATTATTTTAAAATTGTAAAGTTTATAAAATCTACATTTTGCATGTAGCTCAGGTTGTTTTCCAGTTTTACCGTGAGTTGATTTCAGAGATATAAGCATAATAGCATGGCATTTATTGCTTTAAAAATTATGTAAATAAAATTATGCAGATATATAACTTAAGTGGAACCTATAAAAGGAAATGCAATCTTGTTACTAAATTCAAATGCTAAAGGAAAATATCCCAAGCACCATCCATAGAATGCTTTTTTTCTCTAGACTTAGACTCTCTTCCTGTATCTTCAATGACAATTTGCATTCATACTCATCCCATTCTGTCTTCCTAGAGTACTATTTTTGTTGCTGCTGCAGGTGGCCCTCTTGTTTTTAAACTTCCCTGTTAAGTTTACTAGAGTGTACTGGTTACCTTGCAGTAGAATCTGAAACAGCTTTGTGATCTAGAAATTATTTGAGCCTTGTCTGTGAGAATCAACCTGTCATGGGGTGAGCAAGGGATACATGAGAGTTTCTTTTGTTTATTTGCTTTTGTTTTTTAAGAAGGCAGTATTGTATAAATGCGAACACGGGACTGTAAGGTGGTAATAGCAGAGGCCTCCTCTGACTATAATGGGGAGCTCTTTGGTGGGATGCCTGATGCTCCTTAAGCTTCAATCCTAATTGACACCAAGGAGTAGGCATAGGGTCCTGGCCATGACCTTAAGAAGGTGAATCTCTTCAACCAGCACAGTGTTGAGGTAGAGATTAAAGAGAGTCACAGCTACAACCCAAGTATGAATAGCCCCAGCAGCTGGTGTCCTATTATTTTTGGGTCTGAAAGTGAAGACAATGAAGGATCTTTTTGCATGTGAGATTCTTGAACATTTTTCACATATTATTTTTGATATATGGTCACATGTAGCCAAAACAGGTCTCCTATTGACTATATAGCCAAGAATGACCCTGAATTTCTGATTCTCCTGCCTCTAACTTCTGAATGTGGGGATTACAGACACATGCCACCACCTCTAGTGTATGGTGTAAGGACGGGACCTATGGCTTTATACGTGACAACTGAGGGAAATACACAGAATTGTCCTTCAACAGCATGAAAGCTAAGCTTTTACATAGTTCACTGATGAGATGGCAAACAAAGGATGTTCAAACTATGTCTAGATTATCTCCTGAACCTTCAGTGCTCTTGGAGGAATCCAACAAGGGCTCTGCCTGTTGGACATTTGCTTAGCATTTCCTATCTATGGAACAATGAACATTTTTCCCCTTTATCTTTGAAGGTCTGAAACTTCAGTGGCAGGGGTCATCTCCAAGCCAAGCTTTCCTACGTGCTTCTGCATGAACATCTTTCATTCTTTTGATAAACATAATCTATTTTCAATACCTATCTCATTCATTCATTGCACTGGTCTTTATACCTAGAATTCTTTTTGTTTTTGTACTTAGAATTCTTGTTGAACGAAATGTAACATTTTGGATCTGTCTTCCCCAAAAAGAAACTATTCTTCTATTGTCTTTCCCTTTATCCTTTATTCTGATTGTCTCCTATAACAGTTTCTCAAATTTTATTTTCCCAGATCATTAGCTAGGCCCTTAGCATTGTTGTATTGTATTTTTGATTCCATAAACTGACTTTTAAAGTGTTCAAATCTTTTAATTTTTCTTTGTCTTTCTTTTCTTTCTTTTTTTCTTACATTCTGACAAGTACAATGTATATATTTCTGTTCATGTGTTTTGAAATATATAAACATTATGAAAATACTAAGTTATACTAATTAACATATATTTACTCACATAGTATTTTTAGTGAAAACAATATTCCAAGTGGACTGTCTCCGGTCTCAATAATTTTCAAGATTAAAATGCATTGTTAGTAATGCAGAGAGCTGAATATACACTATCTCACGTATGTGTGGAATTTGCAAAACACAAGGCCAGAGATTGGTCAATAGCACAAACATCAGTTAAGGGAAGGAAAAAAATCCATGAGATGTATTGTACAAATTAGGTAACTATAGAGACTGTTTTTTTTCATTTTTAATGTCATTCTCTTTTTAATGAATAAAACAGATTCTTGTTTTTTTCACAACACCCTACATTTACTTTTTAGATTTTTTCTGTAAACATTTCTGTTTCTTCTTAGTCATCTGAGTGTTCTTATACATTAATAATTGTGTGCATGTGTGTACATGTGCATGGGGAGGCCCAAGAAGGGTACCCTGGTGTCTTTCTGTAACTGTCTGCTTCCTTTGAGGCAGGGCCTTTGGCTGAACTTGGGGTTTCCAGTTTTCAGGAAATCAATGATCTCTAGGTTCATTGAGAGACTTTGCCTCAAAACTAAGATGAAGTGCAACTGAGGAAGGCACTCGAAGTTGATACTTGGCCTTCACACACACACACACACACACACACACACACACACACACACACACACACACAGACAGACACTGAGGTTATGTCATTTCAATGGTGCCTTCTCTTATTTCACTCTTATTAGAAGAAAATAAAATCACACTTTAATGCAAGTCTTTTTCATACTATGAGAGAGCATTTCAGTCAAATAACAAATGTCCTTCACATATTTTTTTTTCATTTTATCTAATGCTACTAACCAATACTAGAATCAGTAACCCATTGCTTTCGCCACATCTCTGACCATGTTACAACATAATAATGCAGAGAGTATTTATTTTGAGATTTAGAGGAAAACCATTAGCACAAGGGTGTGTATGAATTCCTCGATTTAATGAGACATAAATGGTTTGGTAGAAATAGAGGAACAAACACATTTTGTGCCCTGTGAGTGCATAGCTTTATTAATGTCCCTCTTTGTGGAGAGATGAACAGTTGCACTACAGAATAACTAGAGAAGATGCAGGGAGGCTTACCTGTATGCACAGTTGTCCTCATGTTGGAACATTGGAGAAGGCTGGCCAGTAATATCGTGAAGAACAGCTATTTCCTCACAATTTCTCAGAGTCCTCACTAGTTGACATCACTGTATCCACTGGTAGTGCCAATACAGAACATTATTTGAGTAAATAACCCAGCTCTGTGAAATGGATAAATCACCCAAAGCAGAAGGTGTGAAGAGGCTTGCCTGGGCTTCCTGTGTCTGTCACTTAGTTGCTGTAGCAACCATTGCTAACAAAACAATAAAACCCATGGTAACCTTTATGGTTGTGTGGAATTGGGTGGGGGAGGATTAGCAAAGAACTTGGCTCATCCTTTCTCAGGAGACCCATTCGAATCATTGAAGCTTAATGTCATTTGTCTGCATCTCTTTCAACAAAACAGTCCACATACCAATTTGCTTAAATGGTGGATGCACATGCCAAATCTAATTATCCTTTATCTCACACAGTCATTAATCATTCCTATCCATTATTCATTGGCTATCCATAGCCACTACAGTCTTCAGTACATGAAACTTCAATATATATTACAGTATCTTGTTTGTAAGTGGCATTTGTCTCTGAAATGGGATATGCAATGTTTCTGAGTTAGAGGAAATATTCTTGGCATGGAAGCCAGTGATATGTTTTGTGGCAATATTCTCATAATCTATAAAATTAATAAAATGAAGCAGTGCACTGCAGATCATTGTGAGGCTGCAGATGAGTATTCCCTAGTTGATAACTAATACAGTGAGGTGAAACTACAACCATACCCAGGGAGCCCATCAATACAATCTATAACAATACCCAGGAACCCCACTGATACAAGCTACAGCCATACCCAAGAACCACACAGATACAACCTACAACAATGCCCATGAACCCATCAATGCAGCCTACAATACTCAAGGACCCCACTGATACGACTTACAACCATACCCCGGGACCCCACCAATACAAACTACAATACCCAGTGATCCTAATAATACAACCTACAACAATGCCCAAGGATCCCACAGATATAACTTGCAACAATACCCAAGGGTCTCAGATACAATCTACAGTAATTTCCCGGATCTCACTTCATTTGGAAAATGCATTTTAAGTCAGGTGACCCATCGGGTGGATGTCATATGAAATCTCTTAATTTCAGATTTCCCACCTCAGTCTCTGCCATCATCTTCCCTTTGTCATTGCAGACAATCAGACTGTTGACTGAATAACTATCTGACCAGGACAGAGTCAACTGCTTAGTATATTTCTGTTGACAAAATACAGCAAGTCACTTAACCTATGTTTTGAATCAGTGAAAAGAAAAAGGCAAATTGCACATGCTATAAATTCACTATGGAGTTCTGCCTGCTGCTGTGGAGGTAGGGAAGGAAAACAGTGGTTTTAGCAGCTCGTTTTTCCTGGGGCATGCTTCTAGATCAGTCAGCTCTGCTGTCTAACTCAAACTGTCGGAAAATAGCTGGTAGTGCTTATACTGCCAACTGTGTCTGTCCTCCATATCCTTTCTCACACCTCTGGAGGACCAAATTGATCACTGATTCCTCAAAAGATTTGTGTGACACATTATATAGAAGACAGAGGTGCAGAACCCGATTGAAGTTGAAACCAATAAGAGATGTTAAAACGAAACAAAACAAAACAAACAAACATGTAAGTACAGGAAGGGGATATAAGGAAGGGGAGAGAAATTCAGATGTTCGGAATCCTTTTCTACACATTATCTTTTCCTAAATATCTCCATTTCTTTAAAAATATGTTTATGTATTTGTTTTTTTAAATTGCTTGTGTGTTTAATTGCTTTGTACCCGAGCCTATGTATAGGTGTGTATAGTTGCATGGTACAGCCAGAAGAGGGCATCAGATCCCCTGGAACTAGAGTTAAAGGAGCTTGGGAGTTGAAATGGATGCTGGGAACGAAATTCAGTTCTTCTGCAGGAGCAGCACATGGGCTTAACTACTGAGCCATCTCTCCAGTCTCAGTGTTTCTGCTTCTTATCTCATCAGTGAGACAATGTTCTTAGGGAAAATCTCATAGATAGCTACACATATTGCTTGTCTCTAGCAACCTCATAGTTGCCATTAGGTGGAGAGTGGAAAGACCAATGAGAGGGAAGGTGGCTTTGGGTATTTAGGTATTCGGGTATTTACCTTTGTGACTGCAAGGATATTCTAGGCAAACTTTTCAAGAATAACTGTTGCATGACAATAACTTATTTTAACAAAAGTGTTTCCATTGTGAGAAAATACAAAATGATGAGAAATTTTGTTAGAGATCTAGTTTGCTTTTACTTAAAACTCGTGAAAGTAGGGGAATATTCACAGAATAAAGTCAGAACCAAGGGTTTTATAAGGTGAGGACAAAAAAAAAAAGGAATGTTTTTGTCAAGTTGATGGGTTAGGTTCTGGTGACTTGTAGTTATGTCTTATAAAGGTTAGAGCAGAAATGTGTGCCCTTCACAGAGACTTATTGGAACCTCCAGTTTCCAGGAAAGACTGATCTATTGCCTACAATATCCTATATCTCTGGTTCTTTCAATTCTATGTTAGACTGTGAATGCTTTACTATGACTGACTCCATTTGTGTTTAATCTGGTCTGGGGTCTGCTGCAGGAGCTGGGTCCAAACAATGCTAGATGCTGTCTAATTACCATGGGCACTTCCATCTACCATTCTACTCTAGCCCCAGACTTACCAATTATTTCTTACTCTTTTCCCTCCCTTATTTACCATACTTGGTCTTTTACCAACTCTGCGGATCCTATCTCCCAAATGTCCCATGGCTTTCTTACTTGTCTAGCACTGTTACTATGCTCACTGTTGGAACTACTGCCGTCTGTCAGCTAGATGTGGTATCACTTTATTCTTAAGTATGTTCTTCATTTTTAATTATGTGTATATGAGTGTATCCATGTTGAGGTATTTGCGAGTGAGTTCAGGTGCTCTAGGGAAAAGGCCAGAGGTGTCAGAACTGGGAACTGAACTCAGGACCTCTGCAAGAACCATATGCACTTTAACCACTGAGTAAGATCTTCAGGCCCTAAATCTTATATTAATTTAAACTAACTTTCATATCTTTTTACTGTCAAATAACTTTAAACATTTAGGAATGATGATGAAACTTTAAAAACAAAGGTCTCTGTGGTTGAATATTATTTTAAGGTGTGTTATTTTGTTTATGTCACATTTGTTTAAGTCTGTGAAGCTGTGTTACTGTGCCTGATTAAAACACCTGATAGTCTAATAAAGAACTGAACAGTCAACAGCAAGGCAGGAGAAAGGATAGGTGGGGCTGGCAGGCAGAGAGAATAAATAGAGGGAGAAATCTGGGAGAAAAAAAGAAGTAGCCAGAGAAGGAGGAGGACATCAGGGCCAGCCACCCAGCTACACAGCTAGCAATGGAGTAAGAAAGAAAAATACACAGAAACAGAAAAAGGTAAAAACCTAGAAGCAAAAAGTAGATGGGCTAATTTAGGTTAACAAAAGCTGACAAGAACCAAGTCAAGCTAAGACTGGGTATTTATAATTAAGAATTAGCCTCTGTGTGTGATTTATTTGGTAGCTGGGTGGCAGGCCCCCAAACCAGAAAAAATAACCAACAACAGGTCTCACCTCAAAGGGAAGACAGCATCCATCCTTGAGACAAATGAGTGACCAGAGTTGGGAAACATAGATTTTAGTTACCACAAATACCATGCTCCAACATGGTAACAGTTACATGAAATTTTTATAGTAACT
Source organism: Peromyscus californicus insignis (assembly GCF_007827085.1). Classification (NCBI taxonomy): domain Eukaryota; kingdom Metazoa; phylum Chordata; class Mammalia; order Rodentia; family Cricetidae; genus Peromyscus; species Peromyscus californicus. The sequence goes on along the minus strand of NW_026294436.1, from coordinate 11,119,913 downwards.
GAACAGATTTATACATGGAAACCCTTTACATATACTCTGATGGAAAAATCAGGTATGTGGGTTACAGCAAGTGGAGAGATTTCTGCCATAGATGCCAGAAGCCTTCTTAGTCACAGAAATGTTTGGTGACACACAGGGGTGGATGATAAACAGCTATTTGGGAGGCTCAGATACATCACGATACTAGACTCTGGACCTGGAAGCTCCCAACTCTTCATAATCATTGGTAATCTAAATCAGTCAGTCAGCCCTTCTAGAACATTCCATGTAGGTATGGATTCTTTTCAGAATCTTTAATTCTTACTAGCTTTCCTGTCAGACTTCTCACTGTTTAGCTAAGTGATGTCAAGTCTATTTCTAAGGCATTTTATTAAAAATCAGAAACAATTATATTGAGTTAATTGACTTACTACAAATGTTAATGTCTGTGTATGTATATGCCCCTGAAGAGACTTAGTGTGCAGGAAATACTCTGCAAATATTAGCTGTTACTATTACTATACACAGAGATCCCATGAGATGCTAAATGCATTTATGATGATTTTCCCTTTAAACTTAAACCATACTATCATTTCCAATTAATTCTGGAGTAAGTTTCAAAATTCTTTTTTTTTTTTTTGAGACAGGGTTTCTCTGTGTAGCTTTGGAGCCTGTCTTCAAACTCAGTCTGTAGCCCAGGCTGCACTTGAACGCACAGAGATCTGCCTGTCTCTGCCTCCCGGGTGCTGGGATTAAAGGTGTGTGCCAGTACCACCCAGCCTCAAAATTCCTGATAGAGTTCTAAATGATCTTCCAAGGTTCATCCCTACACAGCATTCCAGTGCCAACTGGCTATTTTCTATGTTCTCTCTCTCTCTCTCTCTCTCTCTCTCTCTCTCTCTCTCTCTCTCTCTCCCACTCTCTTCTCTATTTCTCTCCCTCTCTCATTATTTCTAGCATCAAAGATTTAATTTAAATTTCTTTGGCTCTCAGGATTCATTTTCATCTAGACCTTCCCATATGCAGCTCTCCTTCCCCTTCTTAGGCTGGATTTCCATTTGTCTTTCCTTCAGTACTGACATTGTTTCAGAATCCGATTTGCAGAGCACTTTCTAGGGACACTATTATGTGATACTATTATGTGAGTACTCAAGACTAAGTCACATAAATCAAGTCTCCCATTTTTGGCAATTTTAAAATACCTAGAAGTGCAGCTAATTAGTTACTTATGTGATTATGTGCCTTAATTTTTCTATCATGTAAATTTCATTTGGTTTTTAGAAATATTATATGCATGGGAAATGTTCTCTTTGTTAACCGTTGTATGACCTGCATCCAAACTATTACCTGGCATCTAGTTCTGTCTACACTATTTGTAAGTAAATGGATCAGACAAATCTATGCAGATTTACTCTGATGCTTTCTTCTTCTAGTGATTTGTCCTAGATTCAATAACTAGGAAAGTAAGCGATTGCCACAGAGGTAGTACTTGTGGCTTGGACCCGAAATGTCCTCTGCAGGCTCATGTTTGAATGTTTGTGCTTTAAGATGCTGTGCAGGCTTTAGGAGATGGCCCTAGGTGGCAGAAGTAAGAAAGAGAGGATCTGGGCTTTGGAGGGGGATAGCCCGGCCCTTTGTACAGATGTTATTCTCCTCTGTTCTTGGCATTAAAATAAAGAAGAAGAAATTATAGATATTTTGGAAGATTTCTTAAATTAACTGCAAACCATACATAGCAAGATTTAAAAAAAATAGTGGCCTGGTTTAGGCCAATGTCCAACATCTGGCCATTTCTTAGCCTTTCTACTCTAGCAAGAAGAAGCAATGACTCCAATGTGAAGAATTCTGGAAACACAAGCTTCTAGACAGCTTTAAAATGGACCTTTGTTAGAAGAGTCTTTTCTCCACTCCCTTGGTGAGTCATTTGGAATGAATTGGTCATAACTTCCTTAAATATATTTAAATTGGGCTTTAATAAGTTGTATTATTAGGCTAAATAGTAGGTACCCTTTTCAGAATTAGGATTAAATATGGGCTAGGAAGATGACTCAGGGGTTAAAGTGCTTGCCACATAAGGAAGAGCAGCATACTTCCCCCAAAACCCACAGAAATTGAGTAACCTAGGCAGCCGCTTATAACTCCAGCCTCAGAAAGCAGAGATGACATTCCTGGTGCAAACTGGCTAGCCAGTCCAGCCATATTGGTAAGCTTTGGGCTTTCATGAGATAGGGTAGATAAGATTCCTGACATCAGCTGCAGGACTCCACAGGTGCAGGCACACACTAATGGGCACCACACAAATACATATGGATTGAATACATATTTTCATAACGAGTGAGCACAGTTGTCTCTTTCTGTGTGTGGATTATTCATTCAAATACCTCACTGACAACAGACTCAAACCTACTTAGAATAAATAGTCTCTGAGCTGAACTTCTGCTGTCATTATGCCCTTGGCTGGTGAAGTTTAGGTAAACGTGACAAAAGCTAGAGTTATCCTGAGAGAAAGACCTCAGTTGAGAAAAAAAAAAAAAAAGCCTCCATCCTATTGGCACATAAGCAAGCCTGGGGGACGTTTTGATTAATCACTGATATGGGAAGGTCTAGCCAACTATGAGTAGTACTGAACCTGGGCAAGGGGCCCTGGGTTGTATAAGAAAGCACACAGGGCAAGCCATGGAGCAAGGCACTAAGTACCTTTCCTTTATGGTCACTTCAGTTCACCTCTCCGGGTTCCCACCCTGCTTGAGTTTCTGCCTTTACTGCCTTCAGGGATAGACTGTGATCAAAAGCTGTAAGATGAAATAAATCCGTTTCCTCTCAGGTTGGTTTTTGGTCATGTTATTTTATCACAGCAATAGGTAGCAAACTAGGACATTCCTCAAACCTTGTAGAAGTGTGTCCATGTCCTAGTGTTTTTACATTGCATCCTGGATTATAAATAATCTGAAAATCATTTAAAATATAGAAGGACGAGTGTCCATTCCATGGAAATATTGTCCTGTTTTACATAACTGACATGAGAGCTGATTATGTGAAGAGTCCCGGAATGGTAAAGGATAGCTTTGTAGATTTCTGCAAGACCTCCATTTGCCAGACATTATTAATGTTCTTGTTAGTGGTGCTGGTGGTGGTGGTGTGTATGTGTGTTGTTTCGTGGGGAGAGGGGGTCATACATGTGGAAGCCCCAAGACAGCTTCAGGAAGTCATTTCTTTCCTTCCGGTCTGGTTCCTGGAAGAGAACTGAAGCCATCAGGCTTGTGCCACAAGAGCTTTTATCCTTGAACCATCTCACCAGCCTTTGTTGAATATTTCTCTTTTATTTAATACTTTTGTAGTCTGTAGTCTACACCATCAATGCTACTGACAAAAACTGTGTTAGTACTTCACGTAATTTAAAGTTACTTTGTGGCTTCTACACTTAGGCAATATTGACCAAATACAATGCTTTCTTTGTCAGCCTAGAGGAGGTGAAACACATTTACTTAAAGTAGTAATAAAGATATAAATTAGTACAAGTACATTATGACCTGGAAAAGAATTTTCAGATGAGAAAATGGTTTACATTTGAGGAGGACTATATATAAAATACATATGATATATTGATATATTTATAATGTATAAATATAATGTGTATATGCTGATATGTATGTATATAATATCTGTATACATACATATAAATCATTTTTTTATGTTTGAAACTCAACTTCTCTTTGTTCTTGCTGTTTAGATGATCTTTCTCTTGTTCCTTTTGTGTGCCAGAGACATTTATACTTCTCTGTTCCTGCCCTAACCTTTTCTTGATTACAGGCCTTGAGCTAATTAGTCATTGTGATTCCAAAGTTCAACACAAACAGCTTTGTTCCCACTCTTGCAAAGGCAGGAAGACACATCAGTATTCAGAAGGGACCTCTCGAAAACAACCCAAGATCATCTGGGACTAGATCTTCCCGTTTGAATCAACACAATACACATCCACCATTCACCAAGTATAGTTTTGAAATTCTGTAGACTTTCCAAATGAGCCCTATTATAATGAAATATTCATAGTATGCTAATATAAGCATAAATAGCATATGAGGCCACATATAAATGATGCAGACTTCTAGTAAGTAAAGATGCTCATTACTCTAGGACTTGAAGATTTTATGCTAGAGTGCATGTTCAGGAATATCTCTCGGAACTGAAAGAGTCAGGAAATTTGGGGCCAGCAAGATAGTGGTCAAGAGATGCTTACTAAGCCTGTAGCTGTCAGGGCAGCTCCTGAGACCAATATGGGGATAGGGGAGATCCGATTGTTGCAAATTGTTCTCTGACCTGCATAGGTGGACTGTGGCATATATGCATGCATGTGTGCACACACACACACACACACACACACACACACACACACACACAGAGAGAGAGAGAGAGAGAGAGAGAGAGAGAGAGAGAGAGAGAGAGAGAGAGAGAGAGAGAGAAACAAGTAAGTATAAGGGAAGAAAAATTAAAAAAAAACAAACAAACAAACTGAAGTTGCTTTTTGTTTTGTGGGTGTGTATAAATATCCAGGAAATGCAATTGTGTCCTGGGTTGTTGGGTTTATCTACAGAATTTAGAGTATTATTGTGCTAAAATAGTTAATTCCTTTTTAAAAATGGCATGGTTGGAGTGGAGCTCCTTAGCAGAGCATTTGCCTAGCATGTGCTAGGTTCCATTTCCAGTGCCTAAAATAAAAGCAAGGCACAGTTTAAAACCTCGGGGATATAACAGCGCAGCACAGAAGGCCTGGATTCCTAATTCTTGTCTTCTATTGGAGAGAACAAAGGTCTCCTGACTCCATATCCTATTTCTGCTCTGTAGCAGCTACTGCAACAAGTGATTACCATAGAAGGAGGGCCTCTCCCAATTAGCTGTTCTTCTTTCTATCATTGCCATCACACTCTGAGACTTCAATCTCTACTGTTTTCCTAATTTTAAACTTGAAAAATGTTTTTTTTTTAAATCAACTCTTGTTATATCTATTCTTGTGGAATGGTCAATAGTAATAAGATTTAAAGTGAATCTACATGACCATATGTTTCAAACAGAGAGGTAAAGTGCAGGGAGGGAGTGTTTCTTTATGCAAGTCAAGAGCATACCATATTTTTAATTAATGATGCATCTATGGGAGAGGTTGCGTTGTTGCCATCCCACCTACCTGCTTTACATTAGCTTACTTGCTTCTCAGGTCAGTGAAGTGCAATAGCTGTAATAAGTCAGTGGTAGTAGGAGCTGAGCTGGATGAAAAGTTTGAAAATGTGTGAATTCTTAGGATAAAATGTCAGAGGATGTATACTCAGTCTATTTCTTAATCTGCTAGTGAGGTTCTGGAGCCAGGCAAATTTTCATGTTTACTGTGTGTGTGTGTGTGTGTGTGTGTGTGTGTGTGTGTGTGTGTGTCCGTTTGTCTGTCTGTCTGTCTGTCTACATTCACATGTGGAAGTTAAAGTTGACATGGGTTGATTCTCTATCCCATTTTTGAATTTTTTTTTTTTAAAGTCAGGATCTCTCACTGAATCTAGAGCTTACAGTTTGGCTAGCCTGACTGACCATCAAGCCTTAGCAGTTTTCTTGTCTACATCCTCCAGTTCTGGGGCTACAGGGGCACACCACGGTATGTAGTATGTGGGGGCTGATGACACAAAGGCAGTTCCTCATGCTTGCATGGCAATCCAACTGGGCATCTCCAACCCCTTCCTCTGTTTACTTCTTCATGTTACACATTTTTAAGCATGCGCTTGTGTTATTTTTTCATGTTTATTATGTATGTACTTGTTTTGTTGGGGGTCGGATACATTTCATAGCGCACAAGTGAAGATCAGGAGACAACTTGTGGGAGTCAGGGTTCTCCTTCCACCATGTGGGACCCGAAGGTGGAACTCAGTTCATCCGCATTGGCAGCAAGTGCCTTTACCTGCCCAGTCATCTCACTGGCTCTCCTTGTTATTTTTTTAAAAAACAGAGAAATAATAAAATAAAACAAAAATAAGTATAGTCAGGCATGGTGGCCCATGCTTGTAATTATGGTACTTGGGGGACTGACACAGAAGTGTTCTTACAGATTCAAGGCTGGCTGAAGCTGCAGAGTGAGTTCCAGGTCAGGCTGGACTCTAGTGTGAGATACTGACTCAAAAGTAAAACAAAACACACACAATAAAATAAATCATAGCTCCATATTTCCTGTGTATATCCTTCTGGACACAATTAGTACAGATTTAGTGGATGAAGGGATGATTCCTCGGTTAAAAGCACTTGCTGCTCTTGGAGAGACCCCAAGTTCTCTTCCCAGGACAGGCAGATCACAATTGCCTGTGACTACACTTACAATGCACCCAATGCCCTTTTCTGGACACTGCAGGCACCACTGATCATGCACAAATACTCATGCACAGGCATACACCCACACACAAGTTTTAATATACAGTAAGTTTTTAAAAATGATTTACAGTTAAGTCAGCCTTTAGTCTTCACAGCCATTGTAATCAGTGTCTCAAGTAAATTTCCATTCAGTCAGTAGCCTGCTCCCCAGGTGTATCTATTTTCTCAATGTCCCTGGAACACACGTGACCTCTGAACCATTCTCCTTCAACATTCCTATTTATTTTGTTGGCCTTCTTTTTTTTTTTTTTTTTTTTTTAAAGATTTATTTACTTATTATGGATACAGTGTTCTGTTTGCGTGTGTCCCTGCAGGCCAGAAGAGGGAGCCAGATCTCATTACAGATGGTTTTGAGCCACCATGTGGATGCTGGGAATTGAACTCAGGACCTCTGGAAGAACAGTCAGTGTTCTTAACCTCTGAGTCATCTCTCCAGCCTCGTGGCCTTCTTAATGTCCATCCCACCCCAGAATATCTTATTTTGTGGATACTTCAAAATATGAATCTCACTCCAGGCCATCTCTGACTCTATTTATAGTGTTTTCCTGAGCTTTGGAAAATGAGGACCACACTTCCTACCTAGACATTGCTTTTGCAAAGGAGCTGAGTTCCATTCCTAGAAGCCACATTAGGTGGCACACGACTGCCTGTACCTCTATCTCCAGGGTATCTGGCTTCTGAGAATATCTACACTCACATTCACAACATATGCACTTAAGCACACACACGTACACATAATTAAAATAAAAGTAAATATGCTTTTTAAAAAGGAAGCAAAATATTCAGAAACTTTTTATTTCAATAAAAAGTGATAGGCCAGGAAGATGGCAGTGGGTGAGGGCAATTGTCACAAAAATCTGGTAATCTTAGTTGGATCCCCTGAATTCTCAGGGTAGAAGGACAGAACTAACTTACACAAATTGTCCTCTGACTACCACACATGCACTGTGACACATATGTATGTATACACAGTGCAATACACACAATAAATAAGTGAAAATTTCAAATAAGTAGAGTCAGATTTATTTAATAGACGACTTTGTAAAACCACTGCAGCCTGCACACTCTCCTATAAATAATGAAGGAAAAGTTTTGATATAAAGTATTTTGCAGATTCTTGTCAACTTCAAATTGTGTTTTATCCATTTTTCCTAGTCCAGTTCACAAAACATTTTCTTCTTTTCCCTTTTATTGAAAGCAAATTCTTTCCTCATACAATATAACCTGATTATAGTTTCCTTCCTTCTCTGTTCCATGTTTCTCTTCATCTCCCCTCCCCTCTGGAGCCACTCCCTTTCTGTCTCTCATTAGAAAAAAACAGGCTTCAAAGAGACAACAATCAAACATGACAAAATAACATAAGATGAAGCAAAAATTATCATACTAAAGTTGGACAGAGCAACCCAATAGGGAGAAAATGGTCCCAAGAGCAAGCAAAGGAGTCAGAGACCCATTCATTCTCATAATCAGGACTCCAATAAAAATACTAAGCTGATAGCTATAACATATACATAGAGGAACTGGTGCAGACCCATGTAGCCCCTGTCATTTCTACTTCAGTCCCTGTAAGCTCATCTGCCCGTTGCTTAGTTGACTCAGAGGGTCTTGTTCTTCTGGTGTCCTCCACTCCCTCTGGCTCTTACAGTCTTTCCAACTCCTCTTCTGAAGGATTCTCTGAGCTCTGAGGGGAGGAATTTGATGGAGATCTCCAATTTAGATGATTTCTTCATTTAATGTCTGGCTTTGGGTCTCTGCATCTGTTCCCATCTGCCGCTGAAGGAAACCTCTCTGAAGATAACTAGATAAGGCACTGATATGAGTAGAGGAGAATAACATTAGAAGTTATTTTATTAATGCTTTTTTTTAAAGACCAGTAATGTTTGGTTTATGCTAGGTGTCTGGGCTATCTGGTCACTAGTTTTTGGTTACTCAAGCAGGGTTGGGTATGGGATCCTTCTTGTGTAAGTGTGCCTGAGTCAAATCAAACATTGACTGGCTACTCCCACAAGTTCCAAGTTCTATGCCACCATTTTTCTAGAATATTTTGCAGACAAAAAGGTTTTGAGGCTGGGTTGGTGTCCACATTTTTCTTTTGGTAGCTTGCAGAGTACCTTCCCTCATCAAAGAGTGTAGACTGTAGGGGTAAAGTCTCTATGTAGGCACCAGCTCAACTTACCCACGTTCAATGGGTTGTGTGGGTGTTATCGTTGGCAAAGGTGCCCTTTTGTCAGTTTGCAGAGAGCAACCCTCTCTTTCATCCACAGTCTGGGTTGTTTGGGGATTTCTATGGGTCCCCCTTGGCTTATAACTCACCCAAATGTAAACCAATCCCACCACTGGAAGCCTTGTCTAGTGGCAGAGATGTCTTGATAATTCTTAGGTCTATTTGCTTGGAAAATCTTTTTCCAATCTTTTACTCTGAAGTAATGTCTATACTTGATATTAAGGTGTGTTTCTTGTATGCAGCAGATGAAATGTATCCTATTTTCACTTCAATTCTGTTAGTATGAGTCTTTGTATTGGGGAATTGAGACCACCAATATCGAGATATAAATGACCAAAGATTGTTAATGCCTGTTATTTCATTGTTGTTGTTAATGGTGCCATTATGTGTTTTTGTGGTGGTGGTGGTAGTGTGTGTGTGTGTGTGTGTGTGTGTGTGTGTGTGTGTGTGTGTTTCCTTTTTTTTTTTTGTTTTTTTTCGTCTGAGATGTTTTATTTCCTGTGTTCTCATGGGTAAAGTTAATCTTTTTAGGTTGGAGTTTCCCCTCTAGCACCTTATGTAGGGCTAGACTTGTAGATAGATACTGATTAAATTTGACTTTATTATGGCGTATCTCATTTTCCCCATCTATGGTGATTGAAAGTTTGGCAGGGTATAGTAGTCTTGGATAGCATCTGTGGCCTCTTAGGTTCTGCTCCGTATCTGTCCAGACCCTTCTTGCTTTTAGAGTCTCCATTGAGAAGTCAGGTGTAATTCTAATAGGTCTGCCTTTATATGTTACTTGGTCATTTTCCCTTGCAGGTTTTAATATTATTTATTTATTCTGTATGTTTAGTGTTTTTGTTATTATGTGCTGAGGGGACTTTCTGTTCTTGTCCAATCTATTTGGTGTTCTATATGTTTCTTGTATATTGATATCCATCTCCTTTTTTAGATTACAGAAATTTTCTTCTATGATTTTATTGAAAATATTTTCTGGGCACTTGAGCTGGGATCCTTCTCATTCCTTTATTCCTATTATATTTTGGTTTAGTCTTTTCATAGTTTCATAGATTTCCTGGATGTTTTATGTCCGGGGTTCTTTTAGATTTAACATTTTCTTTGACTGATCTATCCATTTCTTCTATTGCATTTTCAATACCTCAGATTCTCTTCCATCTCTTGTATTCTGTTGGTAAAGCTTTTCTTCATAATTCCTGTTTGATTTCCTAAATATTACTTCCAGAACTCCTTCAGTTTGAGTTTTCTTTATTGATTCTGATTCTATTTTTAGGTTTTGCACAGTCTTATTGGTTGCCTTCAGCTCTTGCTAGCGTTTTCTTGGATTTCTTTAAGGGATTTATTCTTTATTCTTTGAGGATCTCTCTCATCTTCATATAGTTGATGTTAAGGTCTTTTTCTTGTGCTTCAGCTATGTTGCAATATTCATGGCCTTCTATGGTAGGATACCTGGGTTCTTTTGGAAATGTATCTCCCTGTCTATTATTGATTGTTTTTTATGGGGCCTCTAGGCATCTGGGTTTCAGATGATTATAGGTCTAGGTGCTGATTTCTGGATTTGTTTTTGTTGGGTGGGTGTTTTTCCCTTGGTTTCTGTTTTCACTCTGGATTTTCAGAAAGTGTGATGGCTGTGTGTTGCTTGCTCTTTTTTGTTGTTGTTGCTCTTTTTCTATTCAGCTGGTATGTTCACAGGGAATGTCTGCTGGTGCTAGATGCTGGGATACTGAGATGAGTTGGTGCAGGGAAGGCTGGAGGAGAAGGCCTTCATGATCTGTTGGAAATAGAGTTAGACAGGAAAGGGAGACCATAGCAGATTTTCTAATACAGTGCTGGGATGAGATTGGGGGCATTGGATCTTGGAAACAGTAGGAGAGGCATGTGTCTATCTCAAGCCTGCTTGTTGCTCTGGGAAAAGCAGCTTTGGGGATACTAGGAGGTGCCTGCTAGAGTTGGGGTCCAGGACAAAGCAACAAGTGGAGGAGAAAAGCTAGAAGGGGAAGATCTGTGGGATCCAGAGGAGGAGGGAGCAAGGGGCCAGGAAAGACTGCCAAGGGTGTCCTGCTGCACAGGTGGGGATAAGAATGGAAGGTTGGATCTGGGGAAGAAGAGAGAGAAGAGGTCTGCAGAAAGCCTATCTGGCTTTCTGGCTGGCATAGCCTATGGGTTAGTGGGGGTGCCTGCTGGAGTTAGGGGCTGGGAAAAAAGCAACATAGTGGGGGGATTAGGAGGGAATGGTGTGTGGGATCCATAGGAGATGTGTGCAGAGGGGATGGAAGGCTGCAGCTGATGCTCTTTTGCAGTGCTAGAGATGAGACTGGGGGATTTGATTTGGAGGGGAGGAGGGAGTGAAGAGGATCTTCAGTTAGCTTGCCTGTTGCCCTGTTCTGCTTAGCTGTTGTGTTCCCAGTGAATGCCTGCTGGTGTTATAGGCTGGGGTGATGGGATGGATTTAGGGAAGGAAGGTTGGGGTAAAGGATCTCTGTGCTCTGTTGGGTCAGAGAGGGACAGGAAACCGCAGTAGGCTTGTTTCCTGCTACAGAGCTGGAAATGAGACTGACAAACATTTTCTTACAGATGTTTTGGGGCAAGGCTAGTTCATAATATCATCTCATATTTACTTCCTTTTTCCTAATCTAGTTAACAAATGCCTAAAAATACTAGCTATATTACTAAAGAGATCTCATGCTCCAAAAGTCTTAAACAATGCTGAGCTCACTCAACAACCACATGAAGGTAAGAAGGGCATCAGAAATTGACTGGCCTTTGGTTAAGATAGTGTTGTAATAGCAAGGGATGTGTGTCTCAGATTTGAGGAAAAATGAGAAAACACTCGAAAAGACACCAGCCACCTCTGAACAACTAGGCGTTCCCTCTGTATGACACAGGCTCCTGGCTCCTCTTCTGTCTGAACAAAGTAATTTCAAACTCATGCTTCTTGCAGCCCTCCACTGTGAAAGAGACTGAGAGATAGGATAAATGCCGTTGAATCTGCAATCTCATTTTTCCCTCTTTGGCTCACAGACTGATAGGAAGTAGACAATTGCCATGTCCATTTTAAAAGATGAATGTATGACTGTTAGACGATAATGCAGTTCAATATTTAGTCAATTTCAAATTGAATGATAAGTTGAAAATATTTCCTAAAGTCGTGATCCAAAGAAATGTGGACGTTGTCTGTCTGTCATGTCTAATGTCTTTATTTTTTAAGTATTATGTATCTGTAATATATTCATAAAGAGGAACTTTTTGTATCCCCCTATGTATTAGACATGAAAAGTCCCAGGGATGCAACCTAACATCCCTTGTTCTATGATCTATAGTGAGAAAACATTTGTAGGTTAGATAAGAATTTAGAATATTCTTAATGAAAATGTTAAATGTTTGAAGCCAAACACAGCATAACACATCTCTAATTCCCAAGTACTGGGTTTGAACAAAAGAACCACAAGTTTGAAGTATTCTATATAGCCAAAAGATGATCTATGGTAACCATATCTTCAGTTTTCAACTGGTGAGATTTTTAAGTATATACCAAGCCAAAAATAAGAGAATAAGGAGCACATAAATAGACAGACAAATGGACAGATAGATAGATAGATGATTAATAGATTCTAGGTAAACAAATTATAAATGTATGATAGAAGATGATAGCTAAATAGATGATAGAATATAAATAAAGGAAGACTTGATAGATGAAGAGATTGCTAGAGATAGCTAGCTAGCTAGATAGATGGATATATAGATAGATAGATAGATTGATTGATAGATAGATAGATAGATAGATAGATAGATAGATAGATAGATAGATGATGGATGGATGGATGGATGGATGGATAGATAGATAGTTAGATAGATAGACAGACAGACAGACAGATAGATAGATAGATAGATAGATAGATAGATAGATAGATAGATAGAAGAGGCAGGGAGGGAGAGAGAACAGATTTGATTTAGCCAAGCTGTGGGCTCAAGTCCAGCCCAAAGATTTCTTTTTCCATTTTGAATTAGTAAGATCCTCCTGGCTCAGGTTCAGGCCTGTAGCCCCATTTCAACTTCTTCTATCTGTGGTGACTACTATAGGAAGCTGGGCTAAAGGAGCGGTTTAAGAACAAGGTAGAATAACAATAACCAAGATTTTGAGTCAAAACAATTTGAGGCTTCCTGGAGCTCCATTACAGCATGTCATGAGAACACCAGTTTGAAGAGGAGGCACAGCCATTCTCTTACTAACTACATGGAGTACGAACTGATTCAGCTGCCAGCCTGCCAGGCCCTAATCTGTGCTGTGAGGACTACCAGACTGCACACTCTTGGAGTTGATTATTTTGAGTTGAATATAGTCCTGCCACTTTGTGATTGACAGCTACTTAACAATGCTTATCAGGTTAGCAAGGGACCACTGGCTGAAAATATTGCTTCATTTCATGTCATTAATTTATTTATTTGGTGTGCAGTGTGTGCATAGCAGTTCCTGTGAATGTGTGCTTGTGATTTTGTGGGTGACTATGCACTGTGAGCAAAGGAATGTAAAGGACAGAGGTCAATGATGTAGAATGTCCTCCTCTATCAATCTCCAATTTATTTTCTGAGATGGGTCTCTCATTGAGCCTGGAATTTACTACTTCAGTTAGACTAGCTGTTCAGTTAGCGCCAATTAGAGGAAAGATCTGCCCCTCTCAGTGCTGGGACTGTATACCCTAGCTTTTTACATGGGTAGTGGGATATGAATACAAGTTCTACTTTGCCAACAGTAATACCCTAACATTTACCACTTTTTTTTGAGACAGGGTCTCATGTCTCCAAGGTTCCAGCTCACCATGTAGCTAAAAGATGATGCTGAATTTCTGGTCTTCTTCACTCCATCTCTCCAGTGCTGATATTAGAGGTGTGCATCACCACACCTGGTTTATCTGGTGATGGAGACTGAACCCAGGGCCTTGTGCATACTAGGCAAGCATTCTACTAAATGATCCATGTCCCCTGTTCCCAGAGCATTATTTCCTTAGATGACATTTGGTAGATTTTCTGCATATTACTATGTACTCTGTATACAATGGAAGAGTTAATATATAAACTTGAAATTGCGTTATGGGGATCTTGACCTCATCAAATCACAGATTGTTATATGTATTTAGTGTGCCCTCATTAAGCCCTTCTATTTGGGCAGGTTTGGGAGCCAATTCAAATGGGAAGTTACAGTGAGAAGGAATCCCAATACTATTTTCATGGAAGCAAATCTCCCATATGCTATTTCTTAAATGCTTAAATACAAAGAGAACCAAATCATCCATTAGTACTCTCTCATTCCCAAGAACAAAACATAGTTATTAGCTCATCCATTATAGATGGTGTTAATGGATAACAAATAAAGTAAAACTTGGCCAAGGACATTTATTTTCAGGATCCTAAAGTTCAAGGAGCTGAACTCACACTCAGTACTTGTAAAGGCATAGGACATACTTAGGTTCTGCTTGGGTCTTTAGAGTTTATTCTCATTTACTCCTCACAAAATCCTCCAAGGAGGTGTTGTTGATAAAGCCAAAGTGGGGAAAATAATGGAGGTAACAGCAACCAGGTACTTTCTTCATACCAAGAATGCTAATCGACACCAGGAGCTACCTTGTGTATGAAGCTCAATTTGTAGTGGGCGGACTAGTGTGCAAGAAGACTAGTGACTTGCTCTTGGAGACTCAGCTCAAGGTTGACAACACTGGCCTTTACTTAGTTGATTTCAAGGAACAAACTAGTTTCACTACAACCATTTACAATTGTGTATGTGTCAGTATTGTATATAATAGTTTGTGCGGTCATGTGCACATGTGTTTATAGGTGCATGTTCAGGTGTTGATTGGAGGCCAGCATCAAGTGTCTTTCTTCATTACCACCAAACTTATTTTGGGGATATAGGTTTTCTCACTGAGCCTGGAGCTTACCTATTGATTAGCCTGCCTGGCTAGTGAGCTTTAGGAATCTACATGTTTCTGTAACATGTCTCAGCAACGGGCATTCATATGAATGCCACTGTGCCTGGATTTTATGTAGGTACTGGGGCTTTGAACTTGAGTCCTCAGGCTAATTCAATACACATGTTGACTGTTGACTGTGCTATTTTCCTAACCTCCTATTTACAATTTTTAAGGTAAGTGAAGACCTTAGGGGCACAGGAAAATGAAAGTATATAATATGTTTCAATGAGGACATTTTTTCCAGCTCTTTATCTTCACTCAATACTACCTAATGCCATATTGGACCCACAAGTGATGGATAAAGGTAAACTGAGGAGCAGTGAACAGTAAATATTACCATCTTATGTTAATGAAAAACTTGCTAAGTTGTGGTTTTTAAAGGAAATAACTTTATTCTTCTCTGAAAAAAATGTATTAAAATGAGAATAGTTTTATCATTTGGTTTGTGTTTGAAGTCACTGGTCTTGCACACAGTTAAATAGCCAGAAAATTAGGAATGACAGCAGGAAATATATCCTTTATAGACTCTCATGAAAAATAGTCACTCTGCTGCGGAGATTAAATACACAGAAATTCTTCTGAGGAAGCAACTGATTTATTGTTTATGTTTCAGGATCATGTGATATTTATTTTTTGCATGTGTGTATGTGTGTTCACTTGTGTGGAGGTGCATGTGTGTGCACAGTGAAGCATATGTATATGGTGGCAGAAGTTTATAACACATCTTCTTTGATTTCTTTCCATATATTGAGGCCACATCTTTCACTTGATATTAGACCCTTTCAATTTGGCTAGTCTAGCTAGCCAACTCACTTTGAAATTCCCATCTCTGCCCTCTGTGTAGTGAGATTATAGGAAGACTTCTATGCCCTACAGATGTTTATGTCTGTTCTAGAGATCTGAACCTAGGTCTTGAAGCTTGCAATACAGGTGCCTTACCTACTGAGCCATCTCTCTGTTGCATCAAATACTGTTTCTTGAAATAATTTCATATAAATGCCACTCATTAACATACTCCAAATGATTGTAACACTTGGACTCTATTGTGAAGAGTGGAGAAAATATAGCAAGAGCTTATATGTCTGCTCTATGGGAGTGGCCCTCATTGATACACAGGGATATTAGTTGGTATTCAAACAGCTATCAAACCTGGGGGTCACAATTTGTGCCCCAAATCAGGTCCAGCCATCCATCCTCAGTAAGTCAATAAAACAGCCAAGCTGAAAGTGGAGAGCAGAGCAGGGATATTTATTAAATGTGGCTATGTTGGGATAAGGAACAAAGAGATCCAATGAACTCCTCAACCCCCCAAGTCCATTTTTGGTATCTTATCTAAAATAAGATCAAAGGTTAAGTAGAGTGCCAAGGACATGCACATCTAAGCAGTCTCCTTAAGGAATGGTCCTGCCTATCATGGAACCATCCTTGCCTGGGTTTCAGTCTCACCCAGTATAGTGCTCCACCCCCTCACGTTGTTAGAACTGTGTGAAATCTCTTTCTGAGAGGCAATTTTCCCTTCCTTTTCCTCCTCTCTGTACGGGATTCCTGGGGAAATCTGCATTTCTTTGGGGGCCATTGCTTCAATAGTCTGATGATGAGGTTGAGAAATCTTCATTCCTGCCAAGCCTGTTTCAAAGCCAGCCTATGAACACTGAGTGACTACAACAAGTTGAAACAGAGAAACTGAAGGATGCTAATGGCCCATCTCACCATGAATGTGCTAAGACCTGAGTTAAAACCTGCCTGTCTGATCCCAAACTCCATGCCCCTTATCCTTCAACCATGCTACTTCCAATACCTCAGACTATACGGAAGAGCAAGTGACGCAAATTAAGCCTTGCCTGAAAGCATCAGAGTCACACCATAATGGATAATAAAATATTTACAATATCAACAGGGTCAATGATAAGTGCACTTTTGAACGGAAAAAAAAAAAAAAAAACTGGAAGGAAGCAGCACGATGGTAACGGTGGTTACATTATATTTTGTTTTGCTATTTTAGTAATGGAAAATTTTTAACTCCGAACAGGAAAAGCGAGCTTTAGGACAAGGCTATACATTAGGTGCAGAGAAATTCTGGGAGAAGAGCAGCAGGAAGCCACCTTTTGGTGCTGCTCTGTGGGGACACAGGCTCTGGCGGACAGAGGCAATCTGAGAAATGACAATCTTAACTTTGTGCCCAGCTTAGGAAAAGCAGCCATGCCTGGAGAAGAGTACTGAAGAGAGAGGTGAGGAAGGCGTTCAGTGACAGCCCCAAAGAACAGTGATGGGCCGGTGCTAGACTGATCAGATAGACAGTGGACTTGGCATGACCTTGGAGATGGAGGACTGAAAGTGTAGGCAAACCTGATGTGGTGCAACAGAAAATGCGCCCCCTCCATGCTTGTAGGACTCTTACTGTGTGGGGATCTTCCAAAGAGGGGCATGTGGGCTACTTTTGCTCTTCTTCCTTATAGTGTGGTTGGTGAAGCGTACTATAATACAGGGGTTGTAAAAACCAAGAGCAGATGATTGTGGTGAGAATCTAGTAACTTCTATTCTTACTCTTGTAAACCTTCCTTTCTCCTCTCCTCCCCTTTCCTTTCTCCATTAGCGGTCTTCCTTCCCCCTTCATTCTCTCTTTTGTTCCTTCATTCCTTCCTTTCTCCTTCTTTCTTTCCATTGTTTCTTCAAACATGCCCATTCTGTATGAATCCCCTACTTCTTGGCTTTTTTAAATTCAGGTTTATCAAATATACTGATTAGAAATTCCCTGATCAATATCATTCAACCCATATGTTTTAAAGCAAAACCAGGGTTCTTATTCATTTTTCATGCCAACACTACCAACTCAACCAACTTAAGTGTTGGGAGAGTGAGACTTCCTGAGACGGTAAAAAGCCTGGCCTCATACTTGGAAACACCCTCCCTGATTTAAGGTGGAGCATTTCAAAGCTCGTTTCATCAGTACAGTGCCTGTGTGGCCTCTCATGCCATGGAAGTGTGCATGGGAGCCCTTGCTGAGTGTGAGCCCCGATGTTCAGCACCAGCTTGCTCCAGATACGTCCATGTGTGCCTTTGAGGTGGGATGTTCAACTTCATGAGCTTGACACAAAATTTCTCATCACCGTTATACAAAGGGCAGCTTGGGGGACCATGGCAAAGATCAGATGCAAAAATTTCAGCATGATTCTTATGCTGAGGCTGGATATGTGAAGGTGACAGGCAAGGTCACACCTTCTCTCCGAAGTGTCTGGTTTGAGCAGTCAAGCCTGCCAATCTCACCTTGTACTGTCATTCTGAGTCTTGCTCCAGGAGAGATTTTTTTTTTTGAGAAGAAAAAGACAGAACACTTAGGTAGAGAGGCTGGCTGTGTTATTTTTATGTTTGTTCTTGGTTTTGCTTCTGCTTTTCAGACATGGTTCTTCTCTGTGTAACCCTGGCTGGCTTGGAACTCACTCTATAGACCAGCCTAACTTCAAGTTCACAGAAATCCACCTGTCCCTGCTTCTCTGGTGCTGTGATTAAATTGTGTGCCACCATGCCCAGCTGAATTCTTTATCTATTTTTAGTATTATATGTCTGCCACACATGTGGAGAGTGCTCACAGAAGCTAGAAGAGAGCATCAGATACCTTGGAGCTAGAGTTTCAGGCAGTTGTAAGCTGGCCAGGCTGGATGCTAAGACCTGAACTCAGGTCCTCTGCACGAGCAGTAAGCTCTCTTAACCACTGAGGCCTCTGTCCTTTCTCTGAATCCTTTGTTTCTAAGAGGCAGGAGCAACAGGGAAGGAAAAAGACATGTCTTGTATCTTTGATGAGTCTAACACAGAGGAAACTTTAGGACACAAAACAGCCAAATAGCAGCTTCCTGTTTTGTTCCTGGAAGAGAACTGTGTGAATATGAATCACAGTGTCACAACTACTGTGTGTCCCTGGCTTCCTCTAAGTACGCCTAAGAGTCTTAGATGTTCCATTAGAGAAAATGTGTTTTGGTCTGTGAACAGAAGAGTGCACCTGTGTGAGCACTGTCTGTTTCTGTGATGATGAGGGTGTGCTATTAAGATATTAGAAGCAAATGGCAATGTTATTTCAACCCTGATGTGATTCTCGTGGTCTCTGCAGGAACACAGCAAGTGGGCAAAGAAGCAGCTAGGAGCCTTTGTATTTCAAAATCAATTATTCTTGAAAGTTCCTGCAGATATTCTCAAGAGGTGACCCCCAGGCAGGCAGCCATTCCCAGTAGTTTAGCTTTGGATTTGGATTCTGTCATGGCCTGTTCTTCCATACAAGGTTATCTTGTCTGTTAAGTCAAAACAGATTCAGGGGAAATATAGGTAATAGAGACAAATGATGCAAAGGGGTACACAGAAAACTGCAAAGCAGATGCAATGATTTATAACAAGAAGCAGGAAATGAATGTACGTATCAGGAGCCAAAAGTCACACCAAACATCTCTAGGTACATAGAACACACACACACAAATGGATGTTCTCAATGTTGACTCAAATTATCATATTTTAAATCTTCAGTGAGTTGAATGTTGTGGTATATGCCTGGAATCCCAGATCTTGGGAAGATGAAGCAAGAAGATCATGGGTTCAAGCCCATTGTGGGCTATATAGCAAGACCAAAGAAGAAAAATGAAGTAAGGGAGGAGGAGGAAGAGAAGAGAGGAAGAAGAAGAAGAAGAAAAAAGGAGGAGGAGAAGGATAAAAATAAACAACTTAGACCCAAAGTAAAAGAAAAGAAAAAGAAATGTAGAAAGTTTAGATTTTTAGGTGGAAGATGTAACAGTACTAGCATAGCACTCGAAAGAACCTGAGTTTGATCCCAAGAACCCACATACAAAAACCAGGCATGGTGGCATGCATTTATAATCTCAGCACTGGGGAAATGGAGACAGGTGGATCTTTGTGATTCTTTCCTCAGTCAGCCTAGCCTGCTTGGTGAGTTCCAGGCCAGGAACAGAACATATCTACAAAAATTTGAAGAACGACATTGAAGGTTATTGTCTGTTCTGAACCTTCATGCAATTACATACAAACACAAATGTATATACTCAGGAACATACACAAACAGATAATAGAAAATAAATCCATAAGAAGTAGATTATTTTTTACGACTTCATATTTTAAAGCAGGTAGACCTTAAACAGGCTATTTCTTTTACTATTGATAATAAGATAAATTGTTACTCTGTTCAGATATGAGGTTCAATAACTCAGTTTCGCTTAGTAGGAGCTAGAGATAAAACTCACTCTCTTTTGTGGTCCAGACGATTTCATCTCGTTGCCACAAGGGTCCCTGAACAAGTTGGCATGGAAGCTATGTGCCAGTTTGTTGTGTGTGTGTGTGGGGGGAGAGCAAGTTGTAGGGAGAGGATTTCATATACGCTAATGGAAAATAAACTCAGAGTGCATCTCTTACATCATCTGCATTACGTGAAGGGCATCTATTCAGGATTTACATTTTCTGGCAACATGTTACAGGTTTACAACTAACAGAGTAAATGAACATCTTTAGGGAGTGACACCCATGCTTTGAACTATGGCAGTGATTGAACTTTCTCTAATGTACCTATTTGGTGAAGCCGTTTGGCAGGGAACCTGTGTGTCAGAACAGCCAAAGGTGTTGCTTTGAGTCAGGTTAGAAGAGGTCAGTGTGGGAGGTGAAGGGTGTGGTGTGCGTCAGCCACCTATTACTAGAAATTTATCAATATAGAGCTGGCATTGACTGAGCCCCATCACTTTTTCTAGAGCTTTTGGCTAGCCTTGCTGTAGAGGATGTTCAGGGTCACTACCAAGAAATGCATGATGGCCCTGATGTTGAAGGTGTGGGAGAGCAGACCCTGGGGGGCATGAAAGCAGGAGAACTGGCCACACCCCTCTCTCATTGCTGCAAGAAGTGAATTAGCTGGGGCAATCCTGGAGAGCTCACCCTGGTGGTGAGGACAGGGGAGAACTGGCAGGTGTACCAACCCGAAAAGAGCCCAGGCCCAGAACAAGGGTTGTGACTTGATCCACCCCAACATCCACTCCTTCTATGATCTGCTGGAGCACAGGAAGGAACCTGACCTGCAGACCCAAAGCTGCAGGATCTCTACAACACAAGACAACAACTGGATAGCCAAGAGGAGTCCCAGGGAGAGCCCAGCATTGATAGTGTAATAGAAACTGGAGACCTCCAACCTGACCAATGACTCTTTGAAATGAACACTTGCAAGTAAAAATACATGGACAAATAGGTTTACTGTGTGACTCACTGTGTCACACTGTGACTTCCATGGTAAGATGTTTAAGTTTTTCCTTGTATTCCTTTCTTCTCTCAAATTTTGTTTTATTGGGGCGGGGTGCAGGGGCAGAGGGAGAATGTGAAGGGGCAGGGAATGAATGGGATCAAAACACATGATGCAAAAGACACGTAGAATAAACAAAAAAGAAAGAGGAAATAAAAGACCCGTCAATTTACAGGAAAGCAAGAAAAATAAACAGGAGGCTGAGGATGTGGCTTAGTTGGTAGAATGCTTGCCTAGCATGCATGAAACGTTGGGTTGATCCCTAAAACTGTTTAAACCAGATATGGTGACAAACACCTGTAATTCTAGAATTCTGGAGGTAGGGGCGGGGCACGTTAGTTGACCACACAGAAAATTAGAAACAAGCCCGGGATACATAATGCTGCCGCAAAGTTTGTGGCAGTTTTGTGAGCTAGCAGGATGAGTCAATGTGCAAAGGATCTGGTGTGTAAGCACGAGGGACTGCATTTAGATCACGAGAAGACAGACACTGTAGCATTGTCTGTAATCCAAGTACTTCTACCAAAAATGGGAGGCAGAGACAAGAGAATCCATGGAGGCTCATGGAGCAACTAGCCCGGAATATGCAGAGGTAAACAAGAGACTTTATCTTGGAGAGGGAGGGCCAACACCAAAGGTTGTCCTCTGATCTCCACACATGTGTTTGTGTCACATACATGAAGATGTGTAGTTGCATGTATACACACACATGCACACACAGATATAGATAGATAGATAGATAGATAGATAGATAGATAGATAGATAGATAGATAGACAGACAAAATCAAATTTATTAAATTAAAGAGGGGAATCAAGATGATGCTGTGTTTTAAGTGGAGGGTAGGTACCCTTCAGAAACACCCATGCTAATAAATCATGATAACAAAACTAGTTTAAAGTTCTATTTAACTCTAATATTTAGGCTGTTAATATTTTCAACTAGGTCCAACTGAGGTAAGCCAGACTTACACAGAGAAAACAGGGTCAATAACACAACACATAGAAAGGCCAAAGTTAAGAAAGAAAAGTGAAGGATGTGAAATAAGGCCAGAGAGACATTGGTATGCATCATACAAAATTAAGAATCATCTTATAGTGCTGGGCCCAACACATTTTTATTCTAATTTGTTTTCTAAACATTATATGCATGAATACTTTCACTGCCTCATTATGTACCCAACATGGGGGGCTAGGATGGCTATCTGGAGGTAGAAAGTAAAGAACTTATCAATGATATTTTAAAAGTACCATATTGAATGCATCACTGCATTTTAATCTGGGACAGAGGGTGGAAAGCAGCATCTGGTTAATCAGGGGTTCATAGATTATTCGGTGATACAACTTAATGATGCTGAGATAAAATGAGGAATTGTGTATCTTCCCTGGAGCAGCATTATAAAGTATCCTGCCTGGTACTTAAAATTGATTGTGCATTATATTGGTTAAAGAGTAGCATTTGGAAAATAAAATTAAGGCTGATTTGCATTGCTGTAGAATACTTGCACATGCATTTAATAAGACATTTTGTTTTGCTTTTGCGTTTAAAACACATTTAGAATTTGGATCCATTTATATTTACTCAGTGTCTTATTGAGTGTGTGTGTGTGTGTGTGTGTGTGTGTGTGTGTGTGTGTGTGTGTGTGTGTGTCTGTGTGTGTGTGTGTGTGTTTGTGTGTGTGTATGTGAGGGAGAGACACATGAGTTCAGGTACCTACAGAAACCAGAAGAAGACATCAGATCCATTGGATGTGTAGTTATAGTCTGTTGTGAACCACCCACCTTGGGGCAGGGAACTGAACTCAGATATTCTGCAAGAACAGCAAATGCTCTTACCTACTGAGCCATCTCTCCATACCCCATTCAAAGATGCATTAAAGGACACAGAAAATATGAGTATATGTTTATCAGGAAAACATCTCTCATGAGCCATATATTTCATTTGGTAATATAAAATGCAAATGCATATTTTATTAATTGGATCACATTCAATAATACAGAAATGTAACAAGATGATATTTCAATTCATTTTTTAAAGATTTATTTTTGTTATTTTTAAATTTATATGTCGTATGTGTGTATGCTGCATGGGTACAGGAGTTTGCAGAGGCCAGAAGAGGGCATTGGATCCCCCAAAGCTGGGGTTGTAAACACATGGGTGCTAGGAACAGAACTTGGGTCCTCTCTGGGAACAGCAAGCACTCTTAACTGCTGAGACATCAATCTACCTTGCTCACCACCATCTTAGAAAAGGTGCTTCTGTGTTTTAATTGAAAGTTTTGCAAAGTGTTATACGCATTATGTTACTAAATGTTACATCTAGATTTCCATGGAAGAAGTTTCCAAATCCTTGATTGGCTTCTGTTGATTAAGTTTTAAGATACAAAACTTTGTTATGCTATGCTTAATTTATGTGTGTTTCCTTGCTTTGCAATCTATAGTAAATTTTTATTGCTTAGATGTGGGAAAAATTTGTAAAATTATCAATAATGTCTAGGTAGTAGTATTGATGTAAGTGAAAATAAACTGCTGATATAACACACACAGACTTATTAACTAAATAAATCAGTATTCCTCCTTCAAATATGATTGAAAGTTATCTTATTCCTAGAAATTCTATTTTCCAGTCGAGTGTTTGTGAAGACAGTACGAGTTGAGGTAACGATGACTGGGGCTGGAGAGATGGTTCAGTGGTTAAGAGTTCTTGATGCTCTTGGAGAGGACCGAGGTTAGATTCTCTACACCTCAGTTAGGCAGCTCACTATCACCTGCAAATCTAGTTTCAAGGGAATCAAGACTGGCTTCTGGCCTCTGTGGGCACCTGAATACACATGCACACACACTCACAAAGACACATATACACGTAATTAAAAATTAAATACATCTTTTAAAAGAGAGAGCAACTACTCCAATAATTACGGTGCAAATACAAGCCAAAGGACAGAGCAGACATCTTCTTTAATTTATGGTATATCACATTATCTTTGGAAAGGGACTCAGGGGAGTTTTGGTTTCAACATTTTAATCATCTAAGTGAGACATATATTGATGTTATAGAATTGGTTTTGCAAGTTGATATCAGAGATGAAAATACTGAGGAAGTTTGTATATTTTCTTTTCAATTTTTTAGTTACTTAGTGTAAATGATCAATTGACTCTCTTAGACACAGTAAATCTTCTCTTCTCCTCTTACCCTTACTTGCCCACTCTCTCGGAAGATTTACATTTTAAAAGGCCAGGCAAAGACTACAGAGACAGTGGATGTATATCAAGGACCTGGTTGTAAATCTAAAGATAATCACCTAGAAAGATTGGTTATAAAATGGACATTTTGGGCTGAGTGTCAAAGATTCCATAAATTAAACTTTGTCAGGCAGAAGAAGGGATTGAGTTTAAAAGTGGCTCAGAGGTGCAAAGTAAGCATCCAGAGAATTATCCACCGTATATCCAGACATCAGCTAAAGACCCTTCAATGAATATCAAATCTGAAGAGTGAACACAGCAGACAGGATCTTGGAAGTATTATGTGAAAAAATAACCTGATGCTTCTGTGTTAATGAAACAAAAATGAAGCTTACCATTTGTGCAGTGAACTTGCTTTCATGTTAGTCTGTTGTCCCAGACAAATGGCTGCAGACAGAGAGTTGAGTTCTGGAAAATAAGACCCTTTCAGAAAGGGCACTGCATGTGTGTATTATTCTGCATATATATATTATAACATATATAATATATATTATGTATATATATATATATATATATATATATATTATGTCAAATAACCATGTTTTACATTGTGGTAGTTTTGCCTTTATTCCTAGCATGGGGAAGGTAGATAACTGTGTGAGTTCTGAGCTACAAAGTGAGATCCTGTCTTAAAAAGATTATATATATATAATATATAATACTATATATATATATAGTATATATACTATATATATAGTATATAATACTATATATATAGTATATAATACTATATATATATATATATATATATATATATATCTCAAGCAGGGTGCTATAGTTTTTTATTTTAAGAGTTCCCAAAAGCCTGTGTGTCAGAGGCTCAGGCCCCAGCATGAACTCTTGGGCTGTGGTGGAACTCGGAAGAGGAGGAGCCCCTGGAATCCTTCACTTTCTTGGAGACTGGCTGTGAAGTCATAGTCTCTTATGTTTCCTCATCTGCATCCCAACTGTAAGTAGTTATCTTTTTTGTTGCTGTGACAAAATTCATGACAAAAGAAGTCTCAGGAAAGCAAAGTCTATTCGGGCTTGTGGTTTGAGGGTACAGCCCATCATGCCTCAGCAGGCATGGCAGCAGGAGGGTAGATCCGCTGGTCACAGTCACTGAAGTCAGGAAGCAGGGAAAGGTAAACGCTGCTGCTCAGTGCACCTTCCCCATTTGTATCCAGTCTATGACCCCAACCTACAGGATGACATATCCACATTTAGGGTGTGCTTTCCCACATCAGTCAACCCAACCTAGAAATTATCTCATAGACAGGACCTGCTATGTGTCTCCTAGGTGATTCTAAAAACTGTCAAGTTGACAATCAGTATTGACTGTCACATTAACTGTAGATCACATCACTTTGCTCCTCTTTGCACTCCTGGCCCTGAGGCATTGACTTGCTATAGACTCAAAGCCATAGAATTATTCAATCATGGGCTGAAATTAATAAGACTGTGAGACTAAATAAACCCCTTTTCTTTGCATGCTAGTTATCTTGGGTGATTATTGTAGCAACAGAAAGCTGACCAACACTCCAAACCAGGAGCAGAGAGATGAACAATGTGCTACTTCTTAGTAAGTAGCCAGGAAAAATCTTCCAGGTACAAAGGCATTTCATAGAGACTTCCTGGAAGGAAAAAATGAGCCATGTAGTTTTTACAGAGAAATATACTCTTGGCTAAGGAAAGGGCAGAAACAATTCAAAGTTCCAATGTAAGGACAGCACATGGCCAGTGGACTGCAAGGCTGTGAGTAGGAGGAGTGGTGAGAGATCGTTTCTAAGAGCTGGCAATGGCATACGGCAAGGTGCATGATATTGTTTCAGACATAGTGTAAGAGACATGGCTCTTCTTGTCTCTGAGACAAGTGTTGGTGAAATTATTAAGGCCACTCCACGTAGTTAAAAGGGAGGTTTATTTTATGGTGTAACTTACAAGTGAAGGAATAGGTTACAGGGTCTAGGAAAGGTGTAGTGCAGTCCGGCGGTGTTCTCTGGAGAAATCTGCTTGGTCTCCCTCCAGCGTCCAAGGTCCAGGAACCAAAAGAACCTGTGCATCTGAATCTCGGGTCTTCAGGGTCCTCTCTCGGCCCCACCTTGTAGGCGTGTCAGTTAGCAAAGCCTCAGTGGGGGTTGGAACTTCCAGATCAAAGCTGGAATGGCTACCTACTACATCAAGGTCTACTAAATAGTGTGTGTTTACGTGTATGTGTTTCTGTGTGTGTGTTTCTGTGTATGGGTGTGTGTGTCTGGGTGTGTCTGTATATGTGTGTTTGTGTTTGTATGTGTATCTCTCTCTCTCTGTGTATGTGTGTATATGTATGTGTGTTGAGGAATTGTGTGCTCATGCTGTCCAGAGGTTGATGTTGAGTGTCATCCTCAGTCACTCTTCATCTTTATTTTTTTGAGACAAGATCTCTCACAGAATTAGTAACTCACTGATTCACCATTGCTAGCTTACCATCAAACTCTGGGAATCATCCTGTTCCTGCCTCCCAGTGCTGGGTTACAGATGCTATGCCCCCACTCCCAGCTTTATGCAGATTCGGGACTTGACTTCTGGGTTTTCATTTTGATGTAGGAAGCCCTTTACCACCTGAGCCAACTTCCCAGTCCCTACTGTATAGTTTTGAATAAGAGAAGGGTGGGATGCTGTTTCTCTTGTAAATAGCTGAGTTTACCTTTTCTGTACAATTTGAGGAGAAGCAACATTGTAGGAAAAGATAACAACAAGCTTCTGACAGCAATCCCGACACCAGATTCAAAGCACTCCTCCAGACAAATTTCTAGAGGCAGAAGTAGCAAGACATCAAGATCGATTTTGAAGTGACAGTCAACAAAGATGATCTGCAATGTAATGGGGGCAGAGAGGGGCAGAAAGAAGTTAACGATGACTGCTGCTTTTCGGCTACAAGTCATTTTTAGAATGGAGCTACCACTTACAGAAATGATGTAGATGATGAGATGGGGGTACATCAGGAGATGCTTCGGGGTCCATAATCACCTTGAGATGTCTGCTAGTCATTAAGAGAGAGCGAGCAAGAAATTGTGAACTTTTATTTTGGAAGGTAAAAGAATGAATGGAGCAGAAGAATGCAATACAATTTTCAGACAGCCGGAGCTACCGAGATGGCTCATTGGTTAAGAGTGTTTGCTGTTCTTACAGTTGGCTCGGGCCCTGTTCTAAACACCATGAGGCTCACAAATGTCTGTAAGTCCAGATCCAGAGTGTATGACAGCATCTACTAGCCTCCTCGGGCACCTGTACAAATGTGCAATACAGAAATACAGACAAACAAACATAAAGTAAAAAGATAACCAGACAGTGTTAAATATCCATCATAGATTGTTACATCCCCCAATAGACTCTCATTTTTCACCAGGAATCAACATTATCAAGTTAGGGCAAGGAAAGACGAATGCTTTGTTAATTCTTCGATTATTGCTTAGAAAGATGATTTGGAAGCATTTTGCCATGTATATACATTGTAAGGATGGCATTCAGTGCTATGGTGTGGTAATAGCGCACCATATATGGATTGGGAACTTTTCTCATTGATATTTAGCAACTTCCTCTTCAGATAAAAATTGCCAACTGATATAAATGTTGAGGATGTCCTGCCAACTTTTCTGGGGAGCATTCTCATCCACACAGCATGTAACAGTTTCAGAAGAAAGGGGAAGGATATGCTTCTACTGAATGTCCTGTGTCTTAGCTGTATTGCTTATTTTCTCAATTAAACTTCAAGATACATTTCTTTTGTGAGATGGAGACCTTTGCCTTAATTTTAGAGAAGACAGTAAAAATAAATTGGGGCTAAGGAGGTAGTTTGGTTAGTAGAATGCTTATTTCACAAGCATAAGGCACTTAGTTTGACACCCAAAACCCATGTTAAAAACAACACATAAAAGGGTTGGCACGCAGGTTCATGCTTATAGTCTCAGCACTGAGTATACAGAGGCAGGCTGGTCCTTGGGGCTTACTTGCCAGCCAGAATAGCATCCAATGAATATCAGGCCAGTGAGAGACCCCCATCTCAAACAATAAGGAAAAGAGTACCTGAAGAATGATAGTTTTAGTTTTCTTTTGGTCTACACACATGTGCACATACACTCAACTACACATACCCACTCCCATCCCCCACCTACCTAATTAAAAATAAATCAGAATCTTAAAATAGATGAAGTCTGGAAACACGCAAACTTAGTATTGGGAGTTTCATGAGGTTATAGTTTATAAGAAGATGTCTTCTTGTTCATCTTTTGCAACCTAAATGACTCACAACTCTTGAGAACTTGATGTTATAGAGAGTCGGATGTCAATGCTCTGGCTCTACTTTAAGGGCTGAGTTTGTCTCCTCTGTTTAATATTTAACAAGTGCCTATAATCCCAGTCTTTGCAAAAATCATTCACTTCTTTCTGCGGTGATCAGTTAATCAAACCCAGTCGTACAGGGATTGTGCAAAAATAGGAGAAGACTGGATTCCAGAATTCCGGAAATGTCTCTACCTGTCATAGCTCAGGGTTCTAAATTGGTCCAGAGCCAGATGCTGGGACAAAGCAGTGTGAGCTCACAGATAACCTGAGCCTTGGAGGTCAGCTCCCAGGATGGAGCTCAGAAGGAAGCCAGTGGGCTGGTGTAAGTAGAGGCAGACCAAGGCCAAAAATTCATGTGTAGAGCTTCAGCAAAATAAAAAGGAGATTCTCTGCTGATACAAAAGTTATAAACTGAAAATCAAGGGTGGATGTGGTGGGATCTAGGAAGTTTCCAGCAAAGGAATCACTACTTGTACACCATGTCTGTGACTGTGTAGGCATCTGGAAACTTCTCAGTGGCCTCTCTGACTTTTTCTATCTACACCCTGAGAAAGAGGAACTCTTCTCTGGGAATATTCACTGATGTGTCAGGAAGAGTGGAAGAAGCTACTGTTCTTTGAGCCTCTGGTTTAAAAGGTCATTGAGAATCTATGTCTAATTCAGGTCCTCATTTAAAGTGGCTGAGTACTAACACCCTGGAAGAAGAACTTGTGGTCCTTGCTAGTAGATGGACCTGTCCTAGATCTGGCCACTTGCCTCATTTGGAGGATTAATTCAGAAACTGTGGTTGAACTTGAATATTCCTGAAATGGAATGTCATTTGACATTCATGTACTTGCCAGTGCTCAGTATTTCAATCCTGAGTCTGGATCTGGAGACACTGAGTCTTGTTCTTACTGCTTGGTTCATGTCACAGAGGGTCTTTCCTCATTCTGTGGCCATGTTAGATCGCATTGCCACAGCAGCAGAGGTGCATGATGCTACAAGGCTGTCTGGACTGGCCCTGGAGGAAGGAGAGACAACAGGAGGGAGGTATATCATCAGTACCTACTTTCTCCTATCTGTTGGGAAAATGACCCTTGGTCTTTTCAGAAACTTGAAGCAAAGCCAAAGAAAACACAGGGATAACTTGAATTTATAGCTTATTGGGGTAGTTAATACAACAATAGCAATGACCATCTCCAAACTAAGGAGTTCTTCATGGTATTGTGCAATGCCTGGGTATCGTCAACAAGCTTGGAAAATTTATAAAATACAAGGGAAAAATGGCTGGGAAAAATGGGTGTAATTGGAGGCAGGTCAATTGTGGTGATGCAGGATAACTTCCATAAGGCTCTGAATTCTAGCAGATGCAGGGTATGACAGAGGAAGCATGAAAAATGTAAAACACACCAGACTCTCAATGGGCCAAAGGCATTTTCAACCCACCAGACTTGATCCTGCCCAGGATGGCTCTATCTAAGCAGAGCTTACTGTTGTGCATGTCAAATCATTTGTATAATTTAAAGGCATAAACATGAGTGGCTTCATGGGGTGGGCTGGGCACCTACCTCATTGGAGCACACTTGCCAGATGCCTAAGGGTTCACTGGCACACTGTATTCAAAGAGGAAGCAGGACAGCTCTGATAGGCGGCTTCTACCAAAGGCTGTGTTTCAACAATTGCAACTTCATGTCGTTTGCAAGGATAGTCTTTTCTTCACAGCCTGCTCCCAAGTGCACTTTAAACTACAGGAAGCAGATCAGCAAGAAAAGGCAACAGCACTTCCTCGGGTGAAAACCCTGGCTTTGTAATGTGGCAGAGAATCTTAATGGCTATGGAAAATATAGAGAAGAGCTTGTTTGTTTTGTTTCCCAACATCTGAGACACTGAAGTGTAAGTGTGTGTGTGTGTGTGTGTGTGTGTGTGTGTGTGTGTGTGTGTGTGTACATGTGTGGGTGTGTGGGTCTGTATGTGTGTGGGTGTCATAGTACTACTTGTGTATGGAGACCAGAGGAGGACACCAGCTGTCTTTCTTAGTCACTTTCTATCCCATTTCTTGTGGCACTGAGACCTGGAGTTCCCGCACTCAGCTAGACTGGTTGACCAGACAGCTTCATGGTTCTTCCTGTATTCACCTCCCCATTGGTGGGATTACAAACACAACATTTCTGTGCCTGGTTTTTATGTAGGTGCTGAATGGGGATCAAACCCAGGTCCTCATAGTTGTGTGGCAAGAACTTTACCAATTGAGCCATCCCCTCAGATCGACATCTATTAAAATAAAGTCTTCTATCAACTTGCTCAGTCTGATATTTGCCAGAAAGTATAAAACTCCTGAAGTAGTATATATGCCTTTCTCCAAATTGTTACAATGTGAAACTGAAATATCTTCTTAAGAAATACCAGTGTAGGAGATCTGGGGGGATCTCCTGCCTAACTACTGCCTAAACACAAAGTAAGAGGATTGGAGTTCAGATTCTCAGAGCCCATGTAAATGCTAGGTTGGTGTTTCAGCCTACCTGTAACTCCAGCCTGGAATGGTGAAGACAGAGGATCTCCAGAGCAAGCAGGCTATTGACACTACCCATATCAGCTATCTCTGGATTGGATAGAGAGACTCTCTCTTAATTAATTAAAATGGAGAGCCATTAAGTGAGACTCCTAATATAAACCTTAGGGCTCCCTACAAGTGCATACACACCTACACAAATGTGTGCCCACACACATGGGAATAAGAACACACATATGTGTATATGTACACATCATATGCATGAATGAATATGTGCTGTCCACTCATATTCAAAGAAAGAAGTGTCAATGTAGGACCAGTGAAGTGAATCCCTGATTAAAGTCCCACACCTGCCTGAGGACTAAGTTGATCCCTAGAATCCATAGCAGAAGGAAAGAACTGATTCCTAAAGAACATTCTTCCCAGACTTCCACATGTAGATGTCTGTGTGTGTGCCCACCTTCACCTATCTCTCTCACACAGAAATAATGATAATGATGATTATAACAATTAATAGTGAGGTACAGGAGATAAAACCTATTACTCTGGTAGGAAAATTCCCCACTCTGAACTCTACTTGTAATGTAAATATCTGTTAATTTCTGCTGTCTGGAATTTCTATTCAGGACAAGTTGGATCATTTCCATTGTTCATTTGCATAAAGACAGGGCCATTCCCTCCCCATATTCAGGTTAAGATCCTGAATACTGCAAGAATCTAACTGTCCCCTCTCTCTAGTGCTGAGGATCCGAACTCTGAGCCTCATGTTTGTCTGGCAAACACTTTACCCACTGAGGAGTCTTCTCAGCCTCAGATTAGGCAGAATCTGAAATCATACTCTAACTGCTTGAAGCCTTTCCCCTGTCTAGATGTGGTGTGAAGGGCGGTACTCCTTTTCATCTTTGCTTTCTCCTAAGTATTCACACATACTCCTGAAATTAGACTCCCTTTCTCCCTGCCCAGTGCCCTCAGGTGGTTTGTTTGTCTAATTCCCTCAAAATGTACAATTGTTATCTTCTCAGGGGGCTGTGAAGTTGTCATTGATGATAACTAAGCCATGCAAGAAACTTCTATAGGAAATTGTGCATGATTAAGCCCTTTCCCTGTGATCAAAATATTTGTAGTTATTTGAATACAAAGTAATCAAAATGATACCCAGTTAGGCAGGCAGGTAGGTGGACAAATAGGCATCAGATAGATAGATAAATAGATTATATTAGATAGCCAAATAAGTAGATGATATGAAGTTAGATGACAGATAATGGTTATATTATAGATAAACAGATAGGTAGATAGATACATAGATGCATAGACATACATATTATGTTTTATACACATTTATATATACATGCATATGTACACAGATAATAGACAGATAACTAGGTAATAGATAATAGACTAACAGATTGGTCAGATAGATGATAAATAATGCATTGATAGATGATTGATGATATATAAACAGATAGGTAGATAGATGATTAATAGATGATAAAAATGATAGGTGATACATAAATGACACACAGATGCTAATGATGATAGATTCATAGATAATTACTTATACAAACTCATATATTTTATATTTATAATTCATATAGAATTCTAAACACAAAAACGATGCTTTTTCACTAAACAGTAGAAGAGTGCACTCACACAAACATTCTGGGTTTTTCTCTCAGCATCATATTCAGTAACATAAATGAATAACTAAGCATTTTAATATTAAATGGATTTTGTAGCTAATGAGTCTTCTCAACAGTATATTAGTTCAGGTCGCCTCAGTATGTATATAGCCAGCTGGGCTAGTCTGTGATGTTTCATAGTGTGGATATCTTAAATACAATTTCAACTTCTAATATTTTTAACTTATGGTGAGCTTATTTCCATGCAACCCTTGTATAAACCAGGGAACACATGAATGTCAAAAATGTAAAGAAGAAATTAAAGAAAGAAAGGAATAAGAAGAATATGAGAAGAGGAGAAGAAAGAAATCAAGAATTGTAACAGACAATGCATATGTGGACAAGATCTGAGTAGTTACCTGAGGAGGTATTTACGGGAATCTGAATAAGAAGCAAAGACACCATCTCAGACAGGCTTAGTCAGAGTGAAAACCAAGTGGAGCAGTGAGAAAAGCCAACTAGATGCTGGGGAAAATCCTCATTCCTGAATGCTCTGCCACCCCATCAGCATCTTCATGCTGAGGATAAGAGGAAAACCCAAGACACACTCAAGATAAAATTCACTGCACTAGAGCCAGTGAGCTAACTCAGGTAGAAGTACTTTGCCACCAAGTCTGATGGACGACCTAAGTTTGATCTTCTAGACCCACATAGTGGAAGAATAAAAAAACTAACTCCTTAAGGTGCTCCTCTGACCTCGAACTCTATGCATGTACTTTGGCATCCCCATGCATACACTACCCACAGTCTCTGGCACTTGCATCTATACACACACACACACACACCACACACACACACACACACACACACACACACACACACACACACACACACACACACTAAATGTAATAAAAGACAATTAAAAGTAATCATTGCACTAATAATCTGAGATTATGCTACATCGAAGTAGAAGTTGAATATTTTATTTATACCTTATATTTTCTCTATTAAATGCACTTACTAAACACAATTGCTCATAGAATAATTTATACTGAAAATAGTGGCAATATTTATAAAGTGTAGACAGGTGTTTTCTGTCTCCTATTGGAAGTTGCTATAAAATCTTCTCCTTGATGACTTCCAAGATGGAGACAATTTAAAAATAACAGAGAAAAATCAAAATTAAATAAACCGAATCCCACCAAGGCTTCTGATCACAGCCCTGGTGTTCCCCTGCTATAATCTGAATCTCTCCATCCTCCTCAATTTCATGTTAAAATCAAAATTCTCAGGGTGGTGTGGTAGCAGATCAGGCTCTGAGACATGGATAGGTGGAAATGGCCTCCCATCTATTCCTTCAGTGCCCTTATAAAGAGGCTCTCTTAGTGTAATTTGCCCTTCAACCACTCAAGAATACAAACAATATCATCTCATAACAAGAGAGTGTACTTCCACCAGATGCCAAATTTGCCAGCACCTTGATTTTGAACTTCATAGCGTCAAGTACTGAAAATTAAGTCTTGTGTTTAATCATACAGGTTATAGTATTTTTGTTACAGCAAAATGGATTGTTGTCCTTTCTGTTAGAGAAATTGAATGAAGATCATCTAAAACATATCTAGTATAACTACCTGCATATATTCATTCATTAACTTTTATTGACTGTGAAAGCCTACATATTCATATATGATAGATACATGATAGAGAAATCAAATATAAAGAGATGGTTGATAAATAGAAAATAGATAAATATTAGATTAATTATAGATAATTTTTTGATAAACATATGATTTAAGAAATAATATAATATATGATGGATAAATGATCAATATACAAATGATAGATAGATAGATAGATAGATAGATAGATAGATAGATAGATAGATGATAGACAGATAGATGGGACATCAATAGATAATAGATATTTCACAATTTCAATCCAAGTAAAAAGTTGATATAGCATGCATTGTATGAAATTTATGGATTTAATACATAGTTATATATTATTTATATCTTTTAACTTAAGATAATACATCACTAAGTATATAAGCAACAGAATTATGTGCTCTAGTTATGCAACCTTGGGCAAGAATTCTTTCAGGTCTTGGTGTTCTGACTTTAAATGGAAGCAGGGATACCCATCTTCACTCCAGAATTATTGCATGAAAAGCATTAGATGGTGCCTGCTTCACATTAAGCACTCAATAAATGTGAGCCATTATTGTTTTCACTATTATTATTATTCACAGGAAAAATGCGAAACATGAAAATGGACTCAGTAGACTGGTGGAGTGGAAAGAATATTTCAATGGTTGTGTGGTAACTAATGGCATGAGGCACTAAATGGCATGTGAAAAAGGCATAAATAGAAATCAAGTGCCCTGGGAGTGGAAAGCATAAAACATTTCACTGAAGTATGGATCATATAGCTTCTTGGAGGAGTCAGAAGGAACTAGAGAATATCTTTAGATGGAAAGAATATACATTTGAGCAAGCATCTTAAAGGAGGCAAAAACAAGATTGTAGCATTTCTTGGCAAATGATAAGAATCCCTCAGACACAACATACTGTTCTAAGACACAGCAATACGAGGTCAGGTGGTTCCAAGGTGGGTGCTATAGGTGAAGGACCCTTGGATGTATGAAGAGGAGACATGTTTTTAACAGTAACTAACTTGTTTGAATATTGTGCCACATAAGCATTTATAGCTAGAAAATTGCAGACTGGAGACTCCAACCTCTTAAGACAAACATGTCACCAAGTTCCGAGGGTCCAGAGGCATGGCCTCCTGGAAATACAGATGCTACTAATGAGGGTATTACTGTTCTCTGGATCAATCAGGCATATGTCATTCTCTTACCAGTAAGAGTGAATTTAGACTGGGACCCCTTTTTTTTCCTAGATAAGTCTGGAATTGCACAAATAGATATCTGTCTGCAATAAACTTGAAATTGAACAAATAGACCTCAGTCTGCAGTCTTTGTCTGTGATGTTGAACCCAGGCTGCATCAATACATTTTTAAAAAGTATGTAAATGAGTTAATGGCCTTGAATTGAGTGAGGATCCACTGCAACATAAAACATCATCCTCTTCTGTGTTGGTGTTTACTAACTCTGAGGACGTTTAAAAGCAAGGTTGATATCAGGCTTTCAATGCCATAAACACATTTTGAAAAGGCAGGGGCAGTTTTATAGCTGCACATTTGCTGGGGAGAGAGTGTGACCCTGAAGAGCTGAAGTCTCAGTTTCACTTTAAAACAGTATGGAAGGCTTGTTCTCAGTGTACTCCTGTCTTTTACTTTATATTCTTTAATAGCTTCCTTTTATTGTGTGCTTAGTGAGAGCCAGGAACTCGATTAAGCACTTTTAAAAACTTTTATTTTAAAACAAAATACAAGTACACATACACACACACACACACACACACACACACACACACACACACACACACACAAATAGTATAAGGCAAATGCTGTTTTAATCCCCACCATCAACACACACATGTCAAAGAATAAAACACTCACTGCTGGCCTCCTAGAGAACTATCCATATGCTCTGATCATTCTTCTTCCAAAATTAGGTATTGTCATGAGCTCCATAATGGTCATTTTTCTTGAATTTCTTTATGGCTTATATTTAAGTATACAGCCTAGAGCACTATAGATTAATCATCAGTTTTCAAACTGAAATGTCTTTTTAGCTATACTCTGCAATTGTAATCTTGGGTTTGTTGTCTTTGGAAGTCTGTTCTACACTGGGTCTGATGCTTGTACATTCCTGGTGCTAATATCTATATTCTTTTCTGTAGTTCCTTCAGATGGACATGATGACTCTTGATTAGACTCAGATGGGGACCATTTGGCAGCATTATAAGTAATTTGTACTTCCTTTACTCAGAAGCATATTGACACTTAATGTGTGGATAAATCAGTTCATTGGAGATTCCAGAGTGATAATACCTTAATTTCAAATTCACTATTTTTATATATTGTGTTGAGTAATTTTGCATCTTGGAGATGCTTCCTGTCATCCATGATATGGTTACCCAGTAGCTTAATTCCAAAAAAAAAGTCAGAATCAATGCTTTATCCTGTCCTTTTATCTGGTATTTATGATGGTAATAAATTGATTCCTCATTTCAGAAGAGAATCAGTTAGCATTATAACATATCTGATGGACAGTGTCAACTAGAGCACTTATTGGAGACCAGATCTCTTCATCTTTTCCTAGACAGAGCCTTGACAAGGTCAGTTTTGATTCTCTTGTAGGTAAGCTTTGATAGTTTTTGGACTAGTTCCCATCAAGATGTTCAAGGTCAGAAATAGTTCTTATCTTCAGTCTGATTTCTACCCTTTTTCTGAGAAGCCTTGATGTCTTTGATCACCCCAATCTTTGTATAAGATCTGATCATTTTTCCTGTTTTTGGCAGATGAACTGAATAAAAATACAAGATGTCTAGTTCAGTTGAAACTGCAGATTCACAAACTTGAGATGTTCTTGTAGTAAAAAGACATATATACTGATTATTTGTAAATTGAATTTAGTTAGAAAACCATGGGTTCTATTTACCAACTAATTAGTACTGGCTAGTCATTGTTTCTAACTATGTAAGTCCAAGTCCTCTGAGAAGTAGGTGCAAATGGATGTACAAGAGAGCTGCTGATAAATCTGTATGGTGGGAAGTGTCCCCCAATGTCTCATGTGTTTGAAGACCTCATCTCCAGCTGGTGATGCTGTTGGCAAGGTTATGAAACTATCAGGAGATGGAGTTTAGCTGGAGGAAGCATTAGGTTACTGGGGTTGGACTTTTAGAGCTTATTGCCTGGCCCCATTTCTCTCTCTCTCTCTCTCTCTCTCTCTCTCTCTCTCTCTCTCTCTCTCTCTCTCTCTTTTCTTTCTCTCTATCTCTCTAAGTCTCTCTGTCTCTATCTCTGTCTTCCTCCTCTTCCTCTTCCTCCTCCTCCTCTTCTCCCTCCTCCTCCTGCTCCTCCCTCCTCCTCCTCCTCCTCTTCCTCCTCCTCCTCCTCCTCCTCCTCCTCCTCTCCTCCTCCTCCTCCTCCTCCTCCTCCTCCTCCTCCTCCTCCTCCTCTTCTTCTTCTTCTTCTTCTTCTTCTTCTTCTTCTTCTTCTTCTTCTTCTTCTTCTTGTTTGGAGATGAAGTGTGATCTCTCTGCTTCCTGGTTGCCAAGCTGGCCTCAAGCTACTGTTGCCATGCATTCCTTTCATGACTGATTCTGTCCCTTAGAATTATAAGCCAAAATAAGCACTTTTCTCTTCTAAATTGCTTTTGGTCATCATGGTATGTAGACAAATTTCTAAACAGTCTTATTAAATAAGAAACACAGAGTCAAATACAGAAGTAATAGTCAAAGTGATCAGAGAACTAGCAAAGAGCCATGACTACCTTATCTTACCACTTCGCCACCGTCACTTCCCCAGAGAGAGCTTCTTCCTGTCTGGCTTGTGTTTTCATTGCCTTTCTTTTCTGCCTTCTGGATAGAGGAGACCGTTGTTTGGCTCGAACTGTTTGGGGGGCACCCAGGCAGGGGGATCGGGATCTGTCCCTGGTCTATGGGCAGGCTTCTGGAATCTGGTGCCTGTGGTGTGACACCTTGCACAGCCTTGGTGCAGTGGGAAGGGGCTCGGACCTGCCTAGGCTCAGTGTGCTGGACTCTGCTGACTCCCCATGGGAGACCTCTATTTGGGGGATGTGGGGATGTGGGCTGCCTTCTCATTGACTCTTAGCCCAGCCACATGACTTCCTCATCACTGCCTGTCTATACAGACCTCCAGGTCTCTATGGTTGGTACTGGAATTAAAGGCTGTTGTCACCATGCTTGGCTGTGTCCTTGACCACAGAGAGACTCTGCCTGCCATGTGATCCGATTAAGGGCGTGTGCTACCACCACCGGACTCGGGTTATGGCTCGCTATGTAACCTCGTTATGTGACCTCTGATCTCCAGGCAAACTTTATTTATTAACATACAAACAAAATCACATTTCAGCACAATTAAAATATCACCACAATGGTATTTTATCACAGCAACAGAAAAGTTGCTAATATTCTGTGCAAAAGGGGAAAATGAAAGTGAATGGCAGATACAGGCAGCTCATTGGCTTGACCATTTTTAAGAGGGAGAGAAGAGAAAGCTCCATACATAGCAACACCCTCAAATTGTAGAACAGTTCTAAGAGAATTGAGGAATCATCATGCCAAGGTTGTCCATTCCAGGAATTCCACAGATCTTATGCAGAAGGCTTGTGAAATATCCCTGCTACACCAAATACGTTCTTTGTGTGGTAAAGAGTATAGTCTACTGCTAACACTATTTACATTCAGTACAAGGTAATAATGAGATCTCCAAATCAATTCAGTGGTATGGCTGTGTGATTTTTAAATGAAACTCTTCTATTTGAGTCTTCTTTTTGATATTAAATTTTTTATCTTGAAGTATTTCGTTTTATTCTTTTAATTATGTGCATATGTGTGTCTGTATGTGGGTATACGTATATGAGTGATGATGTCCACAAAGGCCAGTATATATACACATACACATATATATACATATACATATATATATACATACACATATATACATATATACATATATACATATACATATATATACATATATACTTATATATATACACATATATATATATGTATATATATATATATATATATATATATATATATATATATATATATATATATGAGTACTGATGCCCTCGAAGGCCAGAAGTGAGCAGCAGATCATCTGGAACTAGAATTACAGATCACTGTGAACCGTCCAACATGTGTGCTGGAAACCAAACTCAGGTCCTCTGCAACAGCAGCAAGTGCTCTTAACCACTGAGCCATTTCCCAGACTCACTGATAATATTGACTGTTAAGACCTTTGACATTGGGGAATGATAATATCACATAATTAACCATGTAGCTTTTAATATTACACATTTAACTTACTATGCTTTAATTTTTTTGTGTGTGTATGCATGATATGTGTGTGTGTGCATAGTCCTGTGAGTGTACGTGTGCCTGCATACGGGATGTACATGCCACAGTATGCAACTGGAGGTTAGATGACAACCTTGTATGAGCTATTACTACACTTCCATCCTCCTCCATTTTAATTTTATTTTATTTATGTTATTATTCTTTTTGAGATGGGGTCTTCCTATTTAGCCCCAGATGACCTAGAACTCACAGAGATCCACCTGCTGTTATCTCCTGAGTTCTGGGATTAAAAGTGAGTGCCATCACACCCGTACTTTCCACCTTCTCTGAGAAAAGATGTCTTGTTGTTTGCTGGTACTTATTTAAGGCTAACTGCCCAGTAAGATCCTGAGAATTCTGTCTTTCTCCAATCTCACTGCAGGAACACTGGGATTACAAATGTGTTCTACCATGTCTTGCTTTACTTAGGAGTTGGAATACAAACTCAGGTCTGGCATACTTTACACACTGAACCATCTCCCCAGTCCACAATACACTATTTAATAGAAGTACACTAATGCAACCAGCATCCACTATTAAAATTGAAAATGGTACATTTTTATACAAACTGTCTTTGCTCTTCCCCATTTGTGGGTTTTTGTTATGCTAATGCTACATGACTAGATCTCAAACTATCGTGTGCTCTTATTTAGCCATGAGTTTAATCTTAACTCTGTAATACCCAAATATTTAACACTCACTGAATTAATTTTCTTTCTGTTGTTGTGATCAATAACTCTGAATAAAAGCAACTTAGGAGCAGAAATAATGTATTTCATCTCGCTTACATTTCTAGGTCACTGTTTATCACTGAAGCAAGTAAGGACAAGAACTTAAAGCGGGAATCGAAAGTCACGCTCACATGCTAATTCTATACATTATTACCTCTAACCAAGGAATTCACTCATAGCCAAATAAGTACAGCAGAAATCATGGAGGATGCTGCTGGCTGACTCTTTCAGGCATGTATTCACACTTAACTAGCTTTCTCATACAGCCTAGGACCACCTACTTAGGGAATGGTGCTGCCTACAGTGTGCTGGAATTTCCTGAATAGATTAATAATCAAGATAATCCCTACAGACTTTCTTCCCAGGTACTTCTAGTCTGGGTCAAGTTGACAGGTAAAACTGACTAAGACACTCAACAGGATTTGTATATGCATTTCAGAGACCTACACTCGCTGTAATGTATACTAGTCACATTTAGTACTGAGCAGTTGAAATTTAACTAATCTAAGTCATTGTGTTCTAAGTGAAAAATATATGCTGGGTTTCTAAAATCATAAGGTACTATTAAAGCTCTCCTATATAATTTTAAGATAAATCATATATCAAATTCATAATATCTTCAATATTTCTGAACTAAGTATACTTAGTTACAAACTAAAATTATATATCACTGTTGTTTGATTTTTACTTGTCATGATTTAGTCACTGTTGAGTTTTATATCTTATTCTTAGATCCCTTAAAAATACTCATTAGAGCAGTATTTCATGACTGATAAGTCTCTTTAAAATCTGTGTGTTTGACATTAAGATTTACTATAGAAAACCTTTGTTCCATCTTATCTTTGCCTGAATTTCTTAAGTATACTACTTCGTTTCTTCTTGCTAGAATAAAGTGTTGTACCAAAGCAAAAATAATCTAATCTTAATTAATTTCAAAAGCAAGTACTTTGCCTACATACTAAATAATTCCTTTTCTTGCCTTCAAAATATTAAATTTTACTTACTACTGATTGTTACACGCTAACATTTTCAGGTACACAGTAAAATCTTTCAAAGAGATTATTTTTTATATTTCAGAATTGTTATCTTAACTGAAAGAGTTTCTTTTTTCTACCAAGGAACTCTGCGTATCCGTGTGTTGGACAGTTTTGACCTCTACAGTATGTGGTCCTCTGGTGACATCTTTCTTCCTCCCTCCCTCCCTTCCTCCCTCTCTCTCTCTCTCTTTCTCTCTTTCTTTCTTCCTTTCTTTTCTTTCTTTCTTTCTTTCTTTCTTTCTTCTTTCTTTCTTTCTTTCTTTCTTTCTTTCTTTCTTCTGCAGATTAGTTCTGTCAAAAGTGTTTAAGACTAGCATTGAAATGTAAAAGTGGAGTCAGTTAATAGGTAGGTGAGTGCACTTGGCTGTATGCCAGTAAAAGTTTATTTGCAAAACAGGAAAATGGGCTGGATTTGACTTGTGAACTAGAATTCCCCAATCCCTGGTCTAGAGGGATAGTCCCTGTCTTAGTTAGGGTCTCTAATGCTATGAAGGACACCATCACTGCTGCAACTCTTATAATGGAAAATATTTAATTGGGACTGGCTTATGGTTTCAGAGGTTATTTCATTATCTTCAGGCAGCCTACAGGTAGACATGGGACTGGGGAAGGATCTGAGAGTTCTACATCTTGATCTACAGGCAGCAAAAGTAACTGTACCATACTGGGTGTAACTTGAGCATATAAAACCCCCGAGCCCACCTCCACAGTGACACGCTTCCTCCAACAAGGCCATACATCCTAACAGTACCACTCCCTATGAGCCAAGCATTCAAACACATGAGTCTACGGGGGCCATTCCTATTCAAACCACCACAGTCCCCTCCTGTTTTATTTATTTTGCTTTTTAGAGTTTTTTTGTTTATTTAAAATTAAGTTTGTTATTTAGTGTGCATCTGTGTGTGTGTGTGTGTGTGTGTGTGTGTGTGTGTGTGTGTGTGTGCATGTGTGTACCACAATATGAGGGTGGAGATTAAAGGAGATCTAGAGAAGTCAGTTCTGTTCTTCTACCACACAGAACCCAGGTCATCAGGTTTTCAGGAAGTACCTTTACCAACTGACCTATCTCATCACCCTTTATTCTATTTTATTTTTAAGGGCAATCTTGACATGGTATTTGACTTTGATTGTATTATGTGACTTATTTTAAAAATTAGTTTTTTCCTTGAATTTATAAATAATTAAAAGTTCTTCCTAATTGTAAGTAGAGGGCTTTTCTCTTGTTTTCATATAATGGTAATATAAATGTGTGTGTGTGTGTATATATATATATATATATAATTATTATATATAGTTAATACACAGTAAATATATAATAGTAATATAAATATATGTATGTAATACATAAACACATGCATAAACACATATGTATATGGCTTAGTCAGTACAGTTATAAGCATGAAGGCTTGTGTTAGACCCCCAGAATAATATAACAAAGGTAGACATGGCTGTGCATACTTGTAATCCCAGAACTGGGAAGGCATACACAGGAGAATTCTTTAGGCCCATTCTAATAAACAAGGTAGATGGCTCCCAACGAATGATGTTCCAGGTCGTCCTCTGACTTCCAAATTATACATACATACATACACACATATACACACACACACAATGCATGTACCTACACACACAACCAATTACCACTTAGTGTGAGGACAGTGACAGGTCAGTATGCCTATATGAATCCCATGGCATTCATTAAACTGAATATTATAATATGCTAACACAGATGTATAGATACGTATTGCTTGCAACCTTGCCCATTTTGTGGACATTGGCAAAAGACATGAGATTTTGGGGTCTGAAACAAAGACCGTGGTTATTAATGATAGATGAAGTAGGATGAGCATCAGCATATTTGTATGGGCTTTCACTTACTGCCAAGTCCCAAGAAGAAAAACTCTGCTTAGGTGGATTTATGGTCATAGAGTGGGTCATTGCATAGAGAGCTTTGTACCACAGGAACCCACATCTTTCTACCACGGAGAGGTGCAAGTTCCTCCTCTCAAAAGTTTACTTATTTGAGGGAACATAAAATTAACATATTTGGGGGGACAATATTCTTGCTAAGATGTAATGCAGGACTGAGAAAGATGAACAGAGAACGGACTTCCATGAATGCCTTTTGTCTAAGTATGGTAATGCACAAAATGACACTGTGTTTTTGTTGCATGTTCAGTGTTGAGTATTTGAGCTTCTCTGAATATTTGGAAACTCTCAGGACAACTGATTGCCTTTGTCTTCCACTATATAGGAACAAAGGACCCCCATGTTGTATGGTTTTTGCTATTTAGGGGCTTATAAAATAACTTACTGTTTGTGTTGAAAACAGTGTGCTTTTGATGTTTAACTATCTAGCTTATTCCTAAACTTACATCACTATAACTCATTTTTCCAAAATAGCCCTTTCTTATAAAAACAGCTAAGCCTTATTTTAATATTTTGCAGTCCTCTATATAAACGCTGATGTTTATATACTATCATACCTAGTATACTATTCTATAGTGAATAATATAAAATCCATATGGTGATAGTGACCTGTTTGTCCCTCTCCTCACACTCAGTGGAACACATTTGCACTATTATTATTATTATTATTATTATTATTATTATTATTATTATTTGTTTGTTTGTTTTTTCAAGACAGGGTTTCTCTGTGTAGCTTTGGAGCCTTCCTTGGAACTCACTCTGTAGCCCAGGCTAGACTTGAACTCACAGAGATCCACATGGCTCTGCCTCCCAAGTGCTGGAATTAAAGGCATATGCCACCACCACCTGGCTTGCACTATTAAGTAAAGTATCCCATAGTTTCTTTCTATAAGATTATATATTTCCATTTATTGCTATATTTGTGTTTGCTATCCAATGTTAGTTCCTCTTACTCTCCTTTAAGATAAATGATCTCATACTAATAAACACATGAACAATATTATTTAAAATGTATGTAGGTGCCAGGTGTGATGGTGCATGACTTTAATCCCAGCACTCAGGAAGTAGAGGCTGGAAGATCTCTAGGATAAAGTCCAGCCTAGTTTATATAGCAAGTTACAGGCAAGACAGGGTTAAACAGTAAGGTCCTGTTTCAGAAAAAGAAAATGTATGTAGAGGATATAAAAACAAAGATAATATGATTGAGCCTAGATATAAAAGATCGTGTGGGCCTTCTGATACTTTTGATACTATATAAACAACCTGCAGGCAACCAAAGTGCACAAAGACCACAAAACAACTCAATACATTTAACATTTCTTTATTATTGTACCAGTGTAGTTCTTTCTCCTCCAAACACTCATAAAATGTGTGCATTAGAGGAGAAAGGAATAAATTAGGTGTAAATATTGTCATCACTGTTACTCTTCTCATTCATTTGTCTCTGATAGTTTGCCACAGTGGTGTTTAGTATTTCACAACACATGGTACCTGAGCACAAGCTCACAAGCATAAGAATATACCAACTTAGCTGACCTTTAAAAAATGTGTGTGTGTGTGTGTGTGTGTGTGTGTGTGTGTGTGTGTGTGTGTGTGTGTGTGTACACATGTATGCATGTACCAAAGAATGTATGTAGAGGTGAAAGGACAACTTTTGGGAATTGATTCTTCCACCATGTGAGTTTTGGGGATCAAACTCAGGTCAGCAGTCTTTACCTGCCGAGCAATCTTATCTGACTTTCACTTAATGTTTT
Source organism: Peromyscus californicus insignis (assembly GCF_007827085.1). NCBI lineage: Eukaryota > Metazoa > Chordata > Mammalia > Rodentia > Cricetidae > Peromyscus > Peromyscus californicus. The sequence goes on along the minus strand of NW_026294436.1, from coordinate 11,074,971 downwards.
GCAATCACACCAATCTGACAGGCTCTTAGTCATAACCATCATGAGTATATCAGACAAATCTCAACATCATTGAATTCCTACTTGCTAAAAACATAAACATGATATATTCTAACTCTAGCAATGGAAATTTTCCCCCTTTGATCACTGCTTTAGTTTTATTTTTGTTGTCGGGATAAAATGCTTACACAGCTCACAATTCTAGGTTACACTTAATCATTGTGGGGAAGTCAAGGAAGGAACTTGAAGCAACAAGTCCCAACCGCAGTGAAGAGCAGAGAATGAATGCATGCATGCGCTGCTCAGCTCCCTCCTCTACTGATTAAATACAGTGGAGCCCACAGTGGGCTGTGTCCCGCCCCAGTTAAGAAATGGACCTCAGAGACATGCTCAGGGGCCAACCTGATATAGACAGTCCCCACCTGAGACTATCTTCCACAGTGAGTCTACATTGTATCAAGATGAAAACATAAAGTACTTATAACATAATCTCACAGAGACTCTTTTCAAAAAATACAGAACCAAAACACAAATCTTCACGAAAGAACCTGATGGAGTTTAGTATTGAGATAGTGGGAAAAGATTTTGTTTTTTCTCTCAGGGATATTTCTTACAAGTCCTTCTCTATTGATCAAGGTAAACAGTTAACCTCCTACCCAGTACTACGTGCCAAAGACAAACAAGCAAAAAAAAAGTACCCACAACAAAATCTTAAACCCAGTCCCCTTCAGAGATTTGCTTTCTTCTAAGAATTATAATTTACTGCACAAGGTTAAGATTCATTTCACCACAATTGTGGTGCTGAGTAAGTCAGTCCAGAATAAAGGTCTGAGTTACACAGTAAGCTATACCCTATAGGAGTAGTTAGTTAAAAAAAAAAAAAAAAAAGTTCAAGTGAACTTTAGAGTTCATGGATAGGTATTTCATAATCATTGGGGAAGATGTAAAATACATGGTCTTCTTCTCCATGGGGAAGGCAGGAGACCACCAAAGAGCACTGCTCATCCACCCAGGAAGCTCTTCATGTCCTACCAGTGAAGATTAAACATCCCAACTGCAAGTCGGTAAAGAGATAATTGCAAAGTCTTTCTCTAGTGGTTGATTTTTATGAAGTGTACTATTCATTAAATATTCTCTCTACCTCCTCCTCTAATGCCTATTGTCAAGTTGTTAAATTTAACAAATGATAAAATATTACAAGAAATGTTAAGCTTGAAATTAATTGGGAATGTCAACTACAAATCACCTGCAAAGGAATGAGAAAGTTATAGGCAGGACTGTAAATTACAAAATTATACAGATCCATACTGTATAACCAATGACAAGAACAGTGTTTTGGAACTAACCAATTGTACTTATTAATTTTTGATATCTCTATAATAGTATTAATAAAAATGTGAGAGTTAAGACACCATAACAACTTCAGAATTTATAATTTTGGACTCTGCCATTACTTTGCTTCTCCTCATCCTAACTTGTCTTTTTCTCCTCTTTTCCACTGGGATAAGGGCATGTGACACTAATAGATACATATAGATTTACCAATTTGGACAGAAAATGAGTATTGTAAAATATTTACCTATTATTCTAAATTGATACAGACGGGTAGGTGATAAATAATTAAGCATGAACACAGATAGGTAGATAAATGATTGATAATGACAAATAAATGATAGATACATAGGTATGGGTAGATGAATAGATAAATTATAGATAAGTAGATGGATAGATGGGCAGATAGACATAGAGCAATAGATGATAGATAATTTTAGAAAGAGCAATATATGATGGATAAATATTTGAGATATATAGTAAGTGATGGATAAATAGAGGACAGACAGAAAGATACACAGATAGGTAGGTAGATAGATGAATAATAATAGACAGGTAGATAGATAGATAGATAGATAGATAGATAGATAGATAGATAGATAGATAGATAGGACTATAAGAAGGGATCTATATCACCAGCAAGAAACAATGGACATTCATAGTTTGGATAAAATTAAGCATGACAGCAATGAGACATACATTTTAATGAGCTTGATTACAATACAGTCTGTGTCTCAGGATGTTCTGATGCTACAATTTGCCCAATCTACCCAAATAACTTTGGTGAAGAACTTGCTCCAAAACCTTAGCCTCCAGTTTCCATTGCAGACTATAGAGAAATAATCACCAGCCTTAGAAACTCAGCTAGCGGGGAGTATCAGGGCACCTCTAATCTGCACACAGCAGATTCTTAGGGGCCTTCACACGCTAATCTGAGGATGTTTCTTGGTTTCTGGAGGAAAATCCACTAGATTGTGTGAGTCCAGTAGTAAATCTTTAGTAATAAAATGAGCATAGTAAATGAACCAGAAAATAAAAGTCCTCTCTACCTGCCAATGTGTAATCAAGATCATGCATAGAGTTCTCTCAACCTGAAGATTTCCCTAAGTGGTCTCTTAGTTCCATTTCCTAGTGCTGTAGTAAAATGCTCTGACAAAAGCAACATAAGCGAGAAAGGGTCTGTCTTAGCATAATGTTCCAGGTACAGCTCGCCATGGCAGGGAAGTCCATGTTGACAAGGGCTGGAAGCAAGGAAGGAAAAAGAGAAAGAGAAACACAGCTGCTCAGCTTACATCCTCCTTTTTATTCTGTCCAGGATCCCAAATCAGGGAAAGGTGCCACCCATCATTAATGTGGGCCTTCCCACTTGAGTAACATAATCAGGATACCCCCACAGGGATACCTAGAGAGCCACCTCTAAGGTGATTCTAGATTCTGTCAAGTTGACAGTTAATACCAACCATCCTGAATAAGAAATACGTTCCACGTTGTCCTGTGAATTATGTAAAGGAAGGAGGCGCGTAACCTACTGTAATGTCTGACTGTAAGAGAAAGCACATGTGTAGTTAGTTCCCAAAGACAAACAGAAGGTATATTTGCATTATTGGAAAATATAGTCTTGTTTAGGGAAATGAGAAATACCAGGTTCAGAAGAAAAATCAATCCATCAAAGAGAGACCCGTCGTCTGAAAAGGACAAATGTTTTCCTAATGTTACTTAGCTCTCTCTCATGTCTAACAGCCTTTCTGTCATTTGTGGACAGAAATCTTGTCTTCAAACACACATGAAGATGAAAAATAAAAGCTACTGCAAATATCAGCAGAAAGGAATGAAAGGTCTTGTGTTTCCTGTGCCAATAGCCAATTTATTGAATGATACTCTTTTAATTGTGCCAGTGAGGTGGCTTTGCGGATGAAGGCACTTGCAAATTAGCCTAATGACCTAAGATTCATCCCCAAGCTACATGTGGTAGAAGAAGAGAAGCAGTCTCTCAACCTGTCCTCTGACCATACAAATGTTGTGGTAAGTGAGCTCCTATATGCAACCCACCTCCACCTCCATCACCCCCCCCACACACACACACACACGTGCACATTCAAGTGCATAGATGTGAATGTATATATCTGTTTTTTAGAGAGTAAAGTATGGCTGTGAAGGTGTCTCAGCAGGTAAAACCCTTGAGGACCAGTGCTTGTATCCCCAACACAAACTTACAAGTCATGATGTAGCAGCCTGCTTATAATCCTAGAACTCAGTAGATAAACGCAGGAGATCCCGCAGATAAGCTATAGCCAGGTTCACCAAAAGTTGGAATGTAGGAACATTAATAAATAAAAAGAAGAGGAATTATGGAAGACATTCAGTGTCAATGTTGTACCTCCACATGCGTGCACACACAATTGTACTTGTACTTACCTGCACCAACATCTCCACCCACATATTTATGAACATGCTTACACCCATGAACACACACACACACATACACACACACACACACACACACACACACACACACACACACAAACACACACACACACAGCAGTAAGATGATCGCAAGGTCTTGCTGAGATTGTAGTGGATAAAACAAATAAGACTGAGATGATATCTTACATTTGCAAGTCATCTTGCTATCACAGTTAAGCTCTACATAGAAAAATCATCCCCAGGAAAAACCACCTGCATTGTTTTATTGCCTCAATGGCCTTATATATGTCACCGAAGACTGTGAGGTGAGAGGAAGACGTGAGGTGTGTAAATATAACAAGCAGAGAGACTCTCTCAGACTGCAACTCAGTATGAATGAGCTGTTTGTCAATATCCCCGGGTCTCTGGTGAGCAACAGAAATGACTCTGAGGATATTGCAACTCTGTCTCCTTCCACCAGAGATCATAATTGGGCTATGAATTTTTATAACAGGAGAGTCTTCCTGTTGCAGACAGAGAGTGACAGAAAGTTTAGTTACCAGCAAAAGAAGCCCTGAACAGACTGAGTTGCCAGCACGGATGTCACTTAAATAGGCAATGCCTCTTTCCTCTTGTCTCATCTTTTTTTTTTTTTCCTTTTAAAACAAACATCTATTATAGTTTACTGGCTACAGCTTCTGAAATATCCAGCTCCTTTCTGAATGTTGCTCACTGTACTGGTTTTTTGCCCAAGGACATGAGAGGCTCTCTGGCACTGTGGGGGAATTTGAGAAGCTGATGTAGGTGAAGAGAGGTAATTTATAAATCGAAACCAAATGATTGCAAACGGTATGAACTGAAGCTGTGTTTTCATGTGCGATGAGCTAATTGGACCCATTTCAAGCCGGTCTCCTTAGTTTAGCTCCGGAGCCCTGTCTTCCCAGGCTCTGCTAGTTACAGACACTCAATGGGGGACCAGCTCCTGCTGGGGAAAGCCCTCTGAAAGGTAGGTTGTGACAAAGCAGATTTACTTTAGCAAAAAGAGAGGAGAGAGAACAAGCAGCTATGCAAGTAGCTGCTTTCAGGGTCACATTTGTTTTATCTAGTTTATCTGAATTTGAAGAGTGTGTCTCTCCTCTGCTCTGGAAAAAAATCTCATGGCATTTTTGTCTTTCTCTGACATATCAGAGTTTAACTGGCCCTTATTTATTACTTGGTTGCTGGTAGAGAGTAAATTTTGCTTCCTTGTCCCTGGGCTTATACTTTGAAATGGAAGATTAGAACAGATAAGAGTTGCCTATTTCTGGAACAATCTATCTTTGCCACTGATGCTGAAATATTTTAATGATATCTTGAGCCAATTCATTCATTATCTACTTTCATGACCTGTCCTCAATGATTCAACTTCATATTCTAAGGGGAAAGGAGATGTGGTGTATAAATCTAACCCCCGAGGCACTGGGTGGCAGCTATAGATACAAAATATAAATGTCTGCATTTCTGTACCTGGGAAGGTTTGGGGGTGTTTCCAGGAACCCCAGTAAGTATATGGAAAAGGCAGCTTTGCAAATTTTTTCTGTGTGGGCATCTGAAACTGGAATTGGGAGTCATTCAGTTTTCATTCAGTGCAATAGAGGGACAGAATTTGGTAAATTTTTCTGAATGAAAGGGTCAGCTATCTCCCACAATGTAACAGGATATTTTACTGGTGGCCACATCCAGTGTTTCTAAGTTGTGAAAGAATGACCCCACATCACTGTAACCGTAAATAACCCTCATGACCTATTCACAAGTGTTACAGTGTCCATGATTTATCTCCTCCAAGAAACAAAATAAGAAACAGTACTCAATGGTATTCCAAAAACTCTTTCATTATATTTTACCTTACTTTACTTATGTTGTGTACACACATGTGGTGTGTGTGTATACGTGGGTTTCTGGGTGCGTGGTGTCCAGGACTACCCATGCGCATATGCGAAGAGGTCAGAGGTCCCCAGCTGGTGTCTTTTTCTATTGTTCTGTGCCTTATTCTTTGTGACACTATTTCCCCCTGACTTGCAGCTTGCTGATTCCGCAAGGCTAGCTGCCAGAATGCCCTGGGGACTCTCCTCCCTCCACTTCCCCAGCGCTGGGATTCCAGGCATGGAGTCCCACAGGGGACTTTCTGTTGCGGACACGGGATCTGAACTCAGGGCCTTGAGCTTATGCACCTAACAATCACGGAGGAATCATTCCCCTCGCCTCACTATAAAGCTTTTTATTTTCAGTACTGCTTTGTCAATTAAATTTTAATTTTATTTTTATATATCCTAAAGATACTAATAAAACAATGTAATTACCATACAACTAAGTGGAAGAAGAAGCTCCTGGAAAATGTTTAGGTAGGGCTCTTTTGTGAGCTAGCTCATCTTTTTTAATTTAATTTTTATTAGTTTGAGAATTTCATACATGAGTACTGAATGCACATCACCAACACCCCCTTTCCTCACTCCACTTCCTCTCATGTCCCCCTCCCTCCAGAACACATGACCTCTTCTTCTTTAGTTACTATTTAATTAATTGCTAGATATAAACATGTCTATATACACAATCTAATTTTATTTTCCTCACTAAGTTTTAAACATAGGTAAATAAAAAATATCCCCCAGAAGATATTTTTTCTGATTTACAAAAGTCAACTTATAATGCCATGAAGTTTTAGGGATTGAGGGGAATCTTAATAGTGGACCAGAGTGAAAATTTTAGTTTGACTTGGTACGGAAGCAGAAGCAAGTTACCACTGGCTTCCCCTTGCTCTTAGCTCCACAATGATGCAGCAGGAGCAATCATCTGCCTGCCTAAGCCTGGCTGGGTACAAGCACAAGTGGTACTTGTCCTAGATATGTTTGTGGATATTTGATTGTGAATTAGTGTTTCTGGCTTTGGGCTTTGTCTTTACTGACACCATAATCAGAGACCATACTAACCAGAATGGCAAAGGTTTCTTAGATGGAAAAGTCTTCTTTTCTTTTTCTTGAACACTGTATCTTTCCTTTCAACAAGAAATTAAGTTGTTACTAGAAAAACTAACATTGGAATTCAAGTGTCTCATTCACTCAAATTTGAGAGAGAGAGAGAGAGAGAGAGAGAGAGAGAGAGAGAGAGAAATATTTTACTCGACAAAATCAATTTACATGTGAATACGTTTCCAAAGTTTAAACTATAGGTATCCACCACAAAAGACAGAGACACAAAGAAACTGTTCTTAAAAATCAGATTTTTCTCCCAGGCGCCACAGTTAGTAAAGCATGCAACAATTTATGTCTTGATTTGAAAGTAAAGTAAATTTTATACTGAACACTAAGAATGAAGGCAAGTCCAGCCACAGACTTCAATAAGTTATTCTAAATGGAAGCTGCTATCCCTGCCGTGTGCTGGTCTCATGTGAAGGAAATCTGTCATAAAGTAAGTTCCCTCACATTGAGCAAATTGTCCAAAATGGAAGTGCTTGAGACAACTCACACACTCCAATAATGAAGAGAAGAGTGAAACGTAAAGACGGAAGAACCATTTTCTGAATAATGCATGCTCTCTCCCCAACCACTCAAATGATATAGGAGGGGAAAATATCTGGGTTGCCAGATTTATGGGCTAGCTATTTTACTTGTATTTCATTTTTATATATGCTTTATATTTTTACAACAAGTAAAAGTATCCCCATCAAAAACTTATTTCTACTGAAACAGAACAAATAGAACATTCACAAGAAGCCCCAGATCACTGATGTTGGAAATGTAAAGGTTTCTCTTCACCTAGATTTGTTATTATGACTGCTTGGGGTACACATAACTTTTGTAGGAACACAATTAACAAGACAGACAGCTGAGGAGTGGAGACTTGATGTCCTGAATAAGTGGGACAGGAAGGGAGGCAGCCCTTAGTTAAACACACCCACTCACAGCTGCCTAACACCACCCTCAGGGGCTCCAATCTGATCTCTTCTGCTGGACCAGCTTACCACCCCCTGCCCTCAACCGCACCCCTGTCAGTGCTGAATTTATCAACACACTAGCTGACAAGATGGCTCAGCAAGTAAGGATGCTTGCTGCAAATCGTGACTACCAGAGTTCAATCCTCAGAACTCTTTTGGTGGAAGGAGAGAACCAACGCCTGAATATGTGCCTCTGTCTTGCTTTTCACTGACAAGCAATCCTCAGTGGACCCAGAAATCAGGGACTAGGACACTGTTTGTGTTCCATTTACCAAAAGTATATTCCTCTGAGCACCTCGGACAGAGCCACCTGGGGGTGCACGTGGGTGATTAGTGACCTTTGGTAATTATAGCCCGAAGTGCTCCACTTCCAAACTAGGCTGACTTTCTGATTTGTAACGCTGCTACCGGTCCCAGTCTCCACGCTGTAGCTTGAGCTCCTGTACACAGGTGGAGGGTGAAAGGAAAGGCGACTTAATCTCCCCCTTTTTGCCCCCCCCCCCCGCCCCCTTATGTTGTGTTTGGCCCAAGGCAGGCTCGGGGAAACGTATCTGGAATGAGAATGGCTGGCATGGCTAGGAAGGACTTAAAATGTGAAGGGATTTTTTTTTTTTTAAATGAATCCGGGAAAAGGATGTGGAAAGAAGAATCATGTGTGGTTAATGTCATTTTTCACAAACCTTTAGGGATTCCATTGCGTTACCCAGGCAGCCATCTGGGGAATCCAGGCTGGAGGTTAAAACCTTTCAATTGCCTTAAGTCAGCAGGCGCACAGCCGAGGGTCACCATGTGGGACAAACGTCTCCCGGTGCAGACAGGTGTTGCACACGCCCAGTGGGGTTCCAGGCGGGGATCTCCCGCTACCCCTGCTTTCTCAAAGTGCTGGAGCATGCCTAGTGGCCGCTCTGGAGCCACCGAGGGTTTTTGCACAGGCTCACACTCCGCTTCTCCGGGTTTTATCGGGAGCCCGCCGGGGGTGGAGGGGGGGGCGGAGGACCAGGGGAGCCCGCAGAGCCCGGCAGCCTGGGCTACACGAGTGGGGAGCGCGTGCGGGGCTGTCTCTTCCGCGCGCTTTACGGTTGCTCGGGAGATGCTAGAGTGCAGAGCCTGGCTGCTGCTGCTGCTGCTACTACTGCTGCTGCTGCTTCTGCACCTGGCGCGCTGAGCACCGCGCGGGGAGCCCCCGAGGGCCGGCGGCGGTGCGGGTGCGCGGGTGGCGGACTGCGGTAGAATGAAAGCCTGGCTCCTCCGGCGTTGCAAGCCACCGCTCCGGCGCGATCAGGTGCTGGCAGCCAGCCGCCCGCCGCTCGACTAACTTGCCACTTGGTCGTGTCTGGTGTCTGCATTTTCGGGTGGTGGTGGGGTGGCGGGGACAGTGAGGAGTCCAAGGATCTGCGGTAGCCGAAAAGAGGGATCCTGCAAAAGAGGGGAGCCTGCTTGCCTCTGCTGCCGCTCTCCGTCCCCTCCCTGGCGCTCCCCTTCCCCCACCCCGTCGCTGCTGCCGCTCTTCTCTTCCGCCAATTCCGAGAGCGACGGGGCGTCTGTGACATGCGATCGCTTGCCAAGTGACGGTCCCCGAGTGTGAAGTGCCCGCGAGGAAGTGTGAGCTCCGTCGCGGGCGGCCAGGGGATGACAGCCATGAAGCAGGAGCAGCAACCCACCCCAGGGGCCAGGGCAAGCCAGGCGCAGCCAACCGACCAGGTGAGAGTTGGCCTCTAGGGACTATCCCTCCCAGGAGGGGTGGCTCCACTTAGCCATCCCTCCTTGTCCCTCAGGATCGGCTCCCACGCTTGCCTCTTGCCTCTCCTCACCCCCCCGCCCCGCGCCCCACTCTCAGGCTCTGCTCGCTTCATCCATGGACCCAGCAGGAACTTAGAGCATCCTAGTGCGCTCTGGGGCCGGGAGACGGGATGCGCAAGGTGGAGAGCCGCGGGGAAGGGGTCAGAGAGGTAAATGCTGGAGATGCCTCCAGGGAGCCCCAACCAGGAGGCCGCCCTGGGAGGGAGAGGTGATCTGGTCTCAGCTGTGAGGAATCTTGACTTCTCACGAATGCATTTAGAATGGGTCTAGGACGATCCTTCCTGGAGACTGTCTCTTGCATATGCCCAGCCCTGTCTCACTGGGGCTAGGACGCGCGCTGGGCTGGCCAGTGATACTAAAGTAGGCAAACGACCTTTAAGCCATCAGTTTCCCTTCTATTTTCTTTTGAGGAGACAGAGATGGAAAAGCTAGGTGGGAGAAGAGGACAGACTCGGCTTCTCTAGCCTGCGGAGTGAAACTGAGCATGGGGGAGTAGAAAGGCATTTATCATCGAGTGAGGCAGGCAAGGAAGACACTGGGTTTGGTGGTTTGTTGGGTCTAGATGTGTCACGTCTGCAGAATGAAGGGTCCCTGTATTGGCTGATTGGTTATTATTGTCCCTTTTGCGTCCTTCGGTACCCGCCACCCCTTTTTGGTTGTTGTTGTTTGGATCTTTAGAAAGTCTGTAACCTAATGTTATGGAGAAATGTCTGTCTCCTCTGTGTCTGGTTTTGGGGAGATTTGAGAGTTGGGTCACGCTTTTTCCTAAAGTTGGAGGGGTCAGGAGCGTGGCGATGCCCCATGGAGAAGGAAAGAGGCTGTGAAGAGGCTGCTGGAGACGCGGTCACGTTTACATCAATTACAACAGAACTAAGAAAGCCTTACTTGGTCAGCGCAAGGCTGTAGAGCTAGAGGACCCGCGCACAGAAATGGAGGAGGTGGAGCGACAAGAGCTCTCTGCCCCAAGAGTGCACTGTTGGTCGAAGGCTGCTAGAGGCATTCCAGCAGAGACACTCTCAGATCACGGTTAGAAGTGGAGTGACGGGGCCGGGGACAGAGCAAGGCAACTAGACCACAGCTATTCAGCTCTTGATATTCTAAACACTGACTCCACCTTGGAGGAGCTATCCAAATTGCCCAAGAGGTGCTGAGGCACAGGAAGGGATGCCAGGGATCCTGTTATTAATATTCTAGTCTTGGTCATCTCTCCTGGCTTGTGGTCTCTTTCCTCCATTTCTCTCCCCTTCTCATTATCCGCATATGTGTTTCACACAGGTGGTGGAGATGTTTCAGTGGTTTACAGCTCTTTCTCTCTCTATTTACCGAGATACTGTTGCATATTTTATGAAGCATTTTGCTTTCAACAGTCCAGAATCTTTGCCCTTAGATAAGAATGCAAGATTAGAGCATTATTCCATAACGTTCCTACCTCCCTCTTATACCTCTCCTCTGTCCCCTCCCCCATCAGCGCACATCACCATGTAGAGACTGGTTATTATACTTGTTTAAAAATATTTCAGGAGAGAAGCATGGATGTGACATTCCCCGTTCAGGCTGAAGTCCTTACATTTCATCAAGAAGCCTCTGACTGCTCTTGGAATGATGCTACCGATAAGAATGATTAGTCAGGAGAGAGTCCCCACATGAAATTTTTGCTCACTAACCTGTGACACCAGCTGGTAACTCGAGGTGCTGCAGACTGCTTCTGTAAGGGTGGGGGTGGGTTGCAAGAGGCAAGGCAGATATACAGAAGCACATTGTATGTATGCATGGTAAATCCCTTTGTCAGATTAAGCTGACATTTAAAATCCACATGGTAAGAGAGCTTCAAATTTGAGTCCACTTATTTCTTAGTATTTATATTTTAGTGACTATTTCAGATATTCAGAGAGTGGTCATCTGCAGAACTCTAGTTCTAATTGGGTGCTTTTAAGACATTCTGTGGCTGCAGATGGTTCCTAAGTGTCAATGGCATGCATTCTATACATGCATTAGAAAGAGGCTGATTTTGTAAATGCAAAGTCAGATTGATAGAACTATTGCAGTAGCCTCACGGGAGGTTTTCACGAACTCCTGGGGAATCCCTATAGCTAGCATTCTTTTTGTCCAAAGATTAGTATATGAAATAATGGCCATATAATGTGGGTGATAGCTATGAATACTAAAGTTTGAGTCTGAAGCCCACAAAGAATTGAATAGCTGCAGCCACTATGCCTTGAATTTCAATGATCAGACAACTTCCCTACAATACTAGATATGCTAGACTAATTGTGCTGGCTGCTATGATACTTCAAAATAAAAATTCATAAATTTAACTTAAAATGGACCTTTATGAAATTCTACTCAGTGGTTAAACAGGAGGCACATTCCAGCCACTCACTCACTGTGTATTGATTCTGAATGATTTAGATTTTTGAATGTTGTCCAAAAGGTCTTTCACTTTCTGTGATAGAAATTTTCACGAGCCTCAAAGATGCTTTGTCCTGTGGCATCTGACACCTATGTGCATTTAGCACTGGCGAGAACAGTCTTCCCTGGGAACGGTAGTGGTTGGGGCCATGGGATCTGGTTGCTATCATAGCCTGTGAAGGGTTGCCCTCTCTGCTGTCTCTAGTAACTTGCTGTCCCTTGTCACAGAAGCCCGGACCAGAGGCAGCTTCTTGCAAGAAAGCAGCGGGGGCTGTACACATTTTTAATACTTGGAATCATTGCTAATATATTCATCATTTTAGCCATCCCTTTTTAAATGTAGCCATTGATTCATTTATTTTCTTAAAAAATATTTACAATAGCTGTTTTTATTTTTATAATACTCTACATTTATAAAATGTTCAAAAAGAAATACTTCAATGTGGGAAGATACAATCAATCCCACTAATTGTGATCAGTTCCTCACTTTTTATTGAAGCATCTAAAGATCTGGTGTGGCCAATTATAGCTCATTTTTATCTGCAAACAACCACTTCTGGAGCAGAGTTGCTGTGCGTGCGCTGATGTTCTTGGGTTGAGCAGGAGATGTTTGTCACATGCAGTTTTCTTTTAGACTCTCAAAGCAGCATTTTGAGGTCCATTCTGTTGCTATTTCCAATTTAGTGGTGAGATATAATGCCCCCTTTAAAAAGTTAAGCCACTTAACCCTATTTGTCTACAGCAATGGTGAAGTGACAGAATTTGGCTCATTTAAATCCAAAGTCCCACCCCTTAACTACACAATCACAACAACATATTCTTGTGAAAAGTAGGCAAGATGATCACAAACTTTGCTTTGTACATATGTGCAAAGAAAGTTTAAGGGATGTAGATCTCTTTAAAGCATCAGTCACATATGCAATGCTACCTCTTGAAATGTTAAAGTTAACTAGATATGCCCTCCAATAACCTATGTACTATGAAATAAATCATATAAATCATCATAAATACATTAAGAAGTTTTTTTTAAAAAATAGTTTCTATCCCTCGTCTCTGGTTTCAAGGTCTGTGAATAGAGTTCATCTCTTTAAGAGTCAGCAAGGCAAGGTTTTGAATTTGTTCTCATTCCACCAGGTGGCGCCCTTCTGCTGACGCCAACAGGGACAGATAAGCTTGGCTGTCTTCTCAACACCAAAAGCAACCGTGGGCACATAAAGCAAAAGAGCAATCTTGCTTTCTGGAATATAACTCAATGGTACTTTTTAAAGCAACTATTTTGGCAGCAATGATAAAAATTATCATGCATTTTTCTTTTAAAAATGCATTTTTGATAGAAGACCAATTTTTCACAACTCACATGTGCAGGTCCCTGATACCTAACTCCTGGTAAAGTTATGATGACATAGGGCATGTATGAAGACAATTAGGCAAATATAGGCATTCGATTCTTGACCATTAGGCAACACTAATTGAAGACACTTTGATAAGGAAGTTGTCATTCAATGTTTTTATTGCAGCTTTGTCTAGTGAACTTGATTAAAACTTTGAAATGTACACTAAAGACAAAGTTGTAAAAAAGTTGTTCATGTTTCTTCTACTAATATATAAACATGTCATAGTTCAGTCAAAAATTATTCTTCTGAGCATAGAGTCTTAAAGCACTTTGGAAATGATTCCAAAAAGCTTATTTGAAAACAGGTCAGTAATCAGAGTGCTGGGGGACCAATGCAGGACAATTAAGAATCCAGGCCAGCCTGGGGTTCAGAGTAAGAGCATGCAAAGAAAACACAACACAACAGCAACGTCAAGCGACCCCTATACACAACCTCCATAGAGGACACATTACTTTTCTTCTAGCCAATGCTAAAATATATGAGAGTTCTATATGATTTGGTTAGAAAATAAAATTTTGGTTGAATAGGGATCATGCTATGATTTGGGATGGATTGTAAATTTTCTATCTTTTGCCCTTTCTCTCTCTCTCTCTCTCTCTCTCTCTCTCTCTCTCTCTCTCTCTCTCTCTCTCTCTGTGTGTGTGTGTGTGTGTGTGTGTGTGTGTGTGTGTGTGTGTGTGTTTATGTCTTTATGTGTGCAAGATGTCAATGTCCAGCACATCCTTGTATTGCTTTCCACCTTAGGTTTGAAGGCAGAACATCTCACTGACCCTGAAACTGGAACCCCACAGCTAGATTAGCTGGGGACCAAGTCCAAGGCCTCTCTTTCCCAGAGTTTCTGTTCCTGGATCTCATATGTGTGCTGAGGATCCCAAACAGGGTCTTTGCACTTGGACATCAAGCAGTGTATTGGCTGCCTTACCACCTCCCTGCACCCCTACTTTTGGTACTTTGGAAACAGGGTCTTGTTGTGTACCCCAGGGTTGCCTTGAACTCCCTGTGTATCCAGAAAGACTTCCACCTCATGATCTTCCCTCCTGAGTGCTGCGGTGACAGGTGTGACCAGCATACCTGGCATTTTACTGTCTCCTTATATACTATTTTATTCACTTAAACATACAACACTACAGTAATAAAATATACAACATAAATATTTATCTGTGTCATTTTATCTGCTGAGTTAAGAACATACCATACAAATTTCTTGCTGAGAATTATCTGGTTTTATATCTATTTATTTATTTCAAAGGATGAGAAAATGACACATTTAAAAAATTAAATTATATAAAACACATTAAAAGAAATTGTGTTATTAAATATTAATGCTGCATTATCTTATGCATATTTCACTGAAAACAAAATGTTTAAGATAAGTATTTCCCAAACTGAGGGAAAAAATGAAGCCATTTCTAAATTTCAATATCTTGAATTAGTTAGTATTGCAAAATAGTTTAAGCCTTATCGTGCAAAGGTGTATTTCATGTATTTAGCATGTATCATGCTACTTACCTAGATCAGCTGTCGTGACTGTAATTAAGAACTTTTGCACCACCAATCAAAAATATTTGCTAACTTTTGGATGTGGGTATTTGCTGGGAATCCTAAGTTCAAGGTTATGTATGGACCCAGCTGTAATTTTCAATTTGACACAAGCTAGAATTACTTGGAATCTATGAAAGGTTGCCCAGATCAGGTTGGCCTATAGAAGTATCTATGGTGACTGTCTTGATGACCTTTACTGATGTGGGAAAACTCACCTGAAAGTGAGAGGTACCAACCCCTGGTCTTAGGCTCTGATCTATATAAGAGCAGAGAAAGGCAGCCGAGTACTAGGCGTCCAGGCATTCCTTCTCTCTGCTCTTATCTGTGGATGTGATATGACTGCCTGCTTCAAATTCCTGTCACCTTAATTTCCCACAGTGATGGATTCTAAACTATAATTATAGGGCAAAATAAACCCCTTTCTTGCAGTTGTGTTTTATCTGGGTGTTTTATCACAGCACCACAAATGAAGCTCAGGCAAGCACGGATACTTTATGTCTTTATTTCTTCTGAGAATGAAGGAGACTGCTGGAACTTTACATGCTTCTCTCGTTGATTAAATAAAACTATGTGGAGCCGGGCGGTGGTGGCGCACGCCTTTAATCCCAGCACTCGGGAGGCAGAGGTAGGAAGATCTTTGTGAGTTCGAGGCCAGCCTGCTTTACAGAGCGAGATCCAGGAAAGGCAGAGAAACCCTGTCTCGGGGGAAAAACAAAACAAAACAAAAACAAAAAAACAAAACAAAACAAAAACAATGTGGAAAAGAAGAATGACTTTTGAAGAATGCCTGTCTCACACTCAATCCTCTCATTAATGTGTGGTTTGGGAATTAGAGCCCAACCAAAATATAAATAATAAAAAGGGGATCGTAAGCCACCTCTAACAGACACTTATATTTCATATACTCTCAGTGGACATTTTTATGATTACATAAGTCTGTCTGTGTGTATAAGTATCATATGACTATTTTTGCACTTCAAGTCATTCAGGTTTCAAATTATTTTTGTTGCATCACAGAATCCAATCAATCAAAACTCATTTGGTCATCCCATTCTCTAATGGACCAGGCTGAAAATAAATACAATCTAGTTCCCTAACCATTTAATTAGGTATCAAATATGTTGCATAGCATTTCCAATGCAATTCACTTAGTCAGATAATCAGTATGAGAAGAAGAGTGTTTGAAGAAATGTTGTGATTTATAGAACTATATCCTAGGGACACAGCCATTTCACTGAGCAACTTGAAGTAGCTGTCTTCAAAGGAACTACAGAATATTGAAAGCACCATCAATATTCTACTGGATAGGGAAGGGACACACAGGGCTCTATCCACCCTTCACTGAGGAACTGTTGGCAATTACTAGCAGCTAAGGATAAGAGGGGTCCATTTTTCTTTCTATTTATTCTTTGAAATTTTCATATATTCACACAATGTATTTGATCATATCCACCCTTCACTCCCTCTCCTTCAGCTCCTCTCAAAGAACCCCATACCATCATCCTCCGAACTTCATGTCCTCCCTTTATAATTCTTAGAATTAATTTATTTTTTCTTAACCCAGTAAATCCTATTAGCACCCCTTCTTTGTGCATGTCATTTGGGTCATCCACAGGGCATGGAGAACTTATTGGTGCACTTCTAAAGAAAAGTGACTCTGTCTCCTAGCAGCCATCACGTGCCAGAGGGCTGAGCCATGTTTCTTCAGTGGAGTAGCCACTGGTCAGTTGCCCCAAATTTAATAAATATCCTCACACTTAGATCCTGTAGATAACCCTAAGTGAACTCAGTGGGTCTTCTACAAAGATGACATGGAAATAAGAGGTGTATTCGTTGGAGGAAGAAGAAGGATCTGATGACATCATCAAAATGTGTTATACACGTTTGAAATTGTCAAAAAGCAAAAAAAATATATATATTAACAACAGGAAGAATGTGTAATGAAATATTTTAAAAGAAATACACCATGGGATGAGATTTCAGGGAGTAACCTCTGAGAGGTGATAGTAAGAGAGTCTGCAATATCCCAGAGTGGATGTCTCTGGTATCACTGGTGTTAGGAGGGTTAGAGCAAGCATAGACAAAAAGATATTTCCCACATGAAATTATTTACAGTTGTTCCAGTTCAACATGCATATATAGCATATCATATATTGATATTCTAATTAGGAGTTTACTCACATGTGTTTTCCTGCTTGCTGAATGACTTTTTAAAGATACTAACCAAGTCTGTGTACTATATTATTATTCTCAGCAAGTATTGTTTCCAAATTACTTTAAGGATTCATTTTATTATTTTAGAATGTGTGTGTGTGTGTGTGTGTGTGTGTGTGTGTCTCTGTGTGTGTGTGTGTGTTTATTGTGTAGGGGCATGTGTATGTGAATGCAGCATCTTCAGAGATCATAAGAGGGTGTCAGATGCCCTGAGTCTAGAGTTACAGGTACCTGGGAGAGGCCCATCATGAATACTTGGACCTAGACTCTGGTCTTATGCAGGAACGGCATGTGCTCTTAACTACTGAACAATCTGTCCAGCCCCTGCTTTCAAGTTTTCATTGGCCTGATTTCCATAGTTTTTGGCAATAATCAATGTATCTGTATGGGATATGAGTGTGTGTGTGTGTGTGTGTGTGTGTGTGTGTGTGTGTGTGTGTGTGTGTGGTATTAAATAGGTGTTATGTACACATCTGTGTGAAAGTGACCTCATAGGAGTAGATGTATATGGAAACCAGAGGTCAACATCAGATATCTTCTTCAATTTCTTTCCCATATTCTTTGAGGTCTCTCAAGTGCTTGATATTCCATCTAGCCTATCTGGCCATCGAGGCCCTGACATCCACTGCCTCTGCTTCTCCAGAGCTATGCTTACAGGTGCATTCCACCAAACTCACTTTATCAGATGGGTGCTGGAGATTTTAACTGGGGTCCTCCTGCTGGCATGCATGCTCTTTACCCAGTGGGCCATGGACTCAGCTCTGAGTGCACTTCTTTTTCCCATGTAGATCATGTGATCTCTAAAGCGTTTAAGTCCAGCTTCCCTCTCTCTGGTCAGTATTTTTATACACCTAAGGTGCATATAAACCACATTTACTTAAGGGGTGATTATCATTCCTATGTTCACACAGAGATAAGTAATAGAATTTGAGGAAGTAATAAGATAGTTGAGACAGAGTTCTGTTGTATAGTCATCTCTTGTTGAGCTGTCCTGAAGTCTCAGAATTTTTTATGTAATAGGAAATCTAACCTCCGTTGGCACTCCAAACAGTCTGCCTTTATGCACGACTGCTATTTTTTTTATTTTGAATTATTCTGCTCAGGAATTATCATTCAAAGTATTCATTATCATATCTTCTACATGATAAATTGACTTTATGTTTACCGTGACATTGTTTATCTGAAATGGTAAAAAGTGTTAATAATTTTCAACAAGTGTTCAGGTAATATGCTTATTCAACAGATAAGAAGAGCAGAATACTTTTGTACAAACAGAAGGGCAAAACACTAAATGATTTTTCAGATTTGGTTATTTGGAGGCAGGGAGATGAGACGTCAAGATGAAGGTTGAAAGCAGAGTTAAACAGAATTCAGGTTGAAGCCATCCCCTAGTACTTATGGTCCCACCCACAGCCCCCCTAAAGTCTATATTATAGCTTCAAAAGGAAGAAGGTAAGGAGAAAGCTGGAAAGATCGTTCACACGCCTTGTGAACATCCAAGCAAGAAAAGTGAGTATGTTTACTCTTAGTACTACCAGGCTTCTAGATCTTTAGATCGCTTGAGATATTTACTTATCTGTGCTGTCTTATCTCTAACCCTAACCCTAACCTGTCTTCTCTCTCTCTCTCTCTGTGTATGTGCACTCTGTGTGTGTGTGTGTGTGTGTGTGTGTGTGTGTGTGTGTGTGTGTGTGTGTGTATGTGCATTCATGTACATTCTTCATTTTTTTTTGAAGCAGAGTCCCTCTTTGAATACAAATCTTACTGTTACAGCTAAACTATCTGACCAGTAAGTCTCAAGGGTCCACTAATCTCTGCCCCACCCCATAGCTGAGATTACAGACACACACTGCCATATCTGGCTTCTGATGGGAGGTGCTTGGAACCTGAACTCACAGTACATTCTTTTGATGGATAATATGGCAAAGTTGTCAACAAAAATTCCCAGTAAATGTGCGTTTTTATCTTTATCATCAAATCATGCATATATGTATGTGTGTGTGTGTGTGTGTGTGTGTGTGTGTGTGTGTGTGGTATTGAAATACACTCAGTATTTAAGCCTACGTTAATATAGGGAATTGGAAAAATCAATTTGTGACAACTTCACTTATTTCCACTATTAAAGAAAACACTTACTTGTTTTCCTAAAAGACCTAATTAAAATCTTTTATTGAAGTATTCTTGGTTGAATATTCTCTTTCCAGAAGTTTAGGTTACAGAAATGATGGTCTTATAATGACTTTTCAGTTGAGAGCTTGTGACATATCATGTGGAAGTTTCAGAAAACTGTTTCTCAACATGCTGGAGAAATAGTTCAAAAGTAAGAATGCTTATTGTTCTATCAGAGGACCAGAGTTGGCAGTCCCAGGAGCAGTATCAGACAGCTCACAAATGCTTATAACTTTAGCATCAGGGCTCTGAATTCCTTGAGGAACCCCTACACACGCAGACATTTTTTTTTTAAAGAAAACCATAAAAAGAAAAGTTAGTCAAGTTCATAATAAAAACTGACTCTACATTGGGAAATGTTCTCCCAGCAAACTCCATACTATCTGACTTTAATATCATTGTAATTTCTCATACCTATTGATTTTCTCGGAGTAGAACAAATAGCTATGCATGAGGTTACAAGGAAGCAAATGGAGACAAGTGAGGGAAACGGCCATTTTTATTAGCTTCATACCCATCTCCTTCTTGAGAGCTAAATGAACATTCGATTTTTTATTTCAGTTGGTGGGTGTCTGCCTTGAAAAGAGCAGCATGACAAGGCTGGGTTATAATTGAGAATGGGAACGGCAGGCTGTCTAGTGGTTTATTTAGGAACAGTGAACCTGGGTAACCTAATAAAAGTTGCATTGATAAAGCAAGCATGGGGAGGTGAGCCACCCTCTTAGTGGAACGTGAGGTGATGTTGAGCAAGAGAAACCAAGTAACTGAATGCTTTCAGGCTCATCCATCTATTAACCACTCTTCGAAGGCAGAAATAAGTTATAAAATGCATGACATGGAGACTTTACATTTAGAACCAATAACATTTTTTTTAAAATTTTTAATATGTGTATGTGTGTGCCTGTATGTGGGTATGCACATATAAGTGCAGTACTTGTGGAGGGAAGTAGAGGGTATCAGATCCCTTGGAGCTGGAGTTACAGGTGGCTCTGAGCTGATGGATAAGGATTCTGGGAACTGAATGTGGGCCCTTAATCACTGAGCAATCTCTCCATCCCCTTGTGTTTGTGTGCATGTGTGTGTGTGTGTTTCCTAAACATACTTTTTAAACAAAAAAGTTCACAAATTTGCCAAATAGCTTTTCTCACTTAAACAGTTGAAATTGGGAAGAAAGTCCACATTCAAACTGGACTTAAGAAGTAATCTTTATTTTGATACTGTTCCTCTGAGGCAGGTTCTCCTGTACATAGCACAAGTTCTTCTCCAGTTTGGTATGTGCCTGAGGATAATCTTGAACTTATGATCTCTTGTTTCTACCAGAAGTGTTGGGATTACATGCCTTGTTCCACATAGTACAGGGTTTAGAATTCAAGGATTCATGAATGTCAGGCAAGCACAACCAGCTAGGTTATATTTCCAAAACAAAGTATGTCTTTTTCCCCCAACATAATGTTTTTGTTAATTATTTGTGAATTTCATACAATGCACCCCGATTTCACTCACTTCCCATTCCTCCCAGGTCCACCCTCCCAGCTGTGCATTCTACCCCCCCTTAAACAAAACAAAACAAAACAAAATATCAAGTCCAATTTGTGTTGCCCATATACTCATTGGTGCTTGGTCAAATGAGTGACCAGTCACTTAAAGAAAATAAGAGAGAGAAACAAATCTGAATTCCAAACAATTTCTGCAATTTAGAGATAGATCATTTGTTTGGCTACATTACTCTATAGTTTAAACTTCCAGCAATCTGGGTATTTATGAAAAGATTATTATATCAAGTCCGTTATCCTTTGTGGCTTTATTGGAAAACACCCGACATATTACTTGTTTTATTTTTAGCGCTATAAAAGCAGTAACATGATGGGTGTTCAAAAAAGTTAAGTGATATGTGCTGAATTATCCATTATCTTATAAAGTATGCTATTTTTATTCTTTGAAATTTCATACATGTATACAATAAATTTTGATCATAGTCACATATTCATCTCTACTTTCCCCCTGAATTATTCAAAGATCCACCACCACCACCACCTTCTGATTTGTATGTCTTCTTTTCTTTGGTTTGGTTTTGTTTTGTTTTTTATAATCAACCTAGTCTACTTTGTGCTGTTCATATACGTAGTGGATCTGTATGTTGCTGTGTGGGGTCAACCTATGAGGAGCCACATCCTTAAAGAAAACTCTCTGCTTTCCATGGAAGTCTTAAATTTCACTAGGTTCTAGCTTTGGGTGGTGGTTGGTGAGCTTCTCTTCCCTACACACACACACACACACACACACACACACACACACACACACACACACACACGCATGCACGCACACACACACGCATGCACGCACACACGCACGCACACACACACGCACAAGCACACATGCACACACACACACCATGACATTTGCATGGATGTCAGACGCCAACTTGCACGAATCTGTTCTATCTTCCACAATGTGGGTTCCAGGGATGAAATACAGTTATCACACTTGGTGGCAACCAACATTATCCACTGATCCGTCTCACTAGCCCCTATCCAGCATCTGCAACAGGATTCTTTCTCTTCTTTGATCCAAGGAATTGTGCATATGTTACTTCTTTTTTTGATGTTGTTAGATAAAATTGTTGTTTAAAAAAAATACTGCAAACTAATTCAGTAGACATTATAATTAACTTAGAAATAATAACATTAGGACAAAGTAATGTACACAGAAGAATAGATCAATGCAAATATAAATGATAGAAATTAAAAATGATGTTAAAAGTAGTGAAAAAAAGTCAAAAGTTAGTTGACAAAATAAGACAAAATATGGAGATGAAGATAGGGAAATCTCCAAATATATGTTAGCAATGGATAGGAAATTGTAACTCCCAAGCCATGAAAGGTGAAAGCAAAGTACTGAAAATAAGAACCATTCATTTATTTGAATTATGCAGCGTATGCTGCTTCTCTTACAATATTTGGACATATCTGTTCATGTGCTTGAGTGAGGCACACATGTATTATCATGCATGTGCGGTGGTCAGAAGATGCCTTGTTGGCTTGCTCTTTCTTTCTACCACATGGGGATTGTTAGGCTTGGCAGCAAGCACCTTTATCAACTGAGCCATCTTGCCAATCTCAATGTAGACTTCTGGAGGATCATTTCGGGAGCAGTGATAAGCATGTGTCATTCCAACATGGTGTTGGAATGGAAGTGATTCACTTTAGTTGTGGTTTGCTCTAAGATTCAGGGACCAACTTCGTTCTTCCTGTGGTGTGGTGAGGAGTTTCTTCTAATCCCTCATAGGGTCGGAATATCTGAACTGTATTGATTCTATTCAAATTTCGTGCATGCCTGTGTGTGTGTGTGTGTGTGTGTGTGTGTGTGTGTGTGTGTGTGTGTGTGTGTGTGTATGTAGCACTCTGCCTATTTCCTTGAGACAAGGCTCACTGAACCTGAAGTAAGCCCGGCAGCCATGTTTCCCTCCTACAGCACTAAGGGAACAGAAGCTAACTAACCCTGAGGTACAACTAAACAGACGCCTGGAATTCTAACGTAAGTCCTCAAATTCCTGCAGCAAGTGCTTGCCTGCTGAGCTACCTCCAGGGTTCTCAAAATACTATATTTCTGATTTTTTTGTCTCCTCTTTTACATGTTTCATCTCTAAATTCAAGTCAACTTTCTTCTATTTTCTTAAATTTCTGAAATTTATTTTCTGCCAAACTTGATCTCCTGGCATAAAGAACGAATAGCTTGATGTCATTGCCAGCCTTGCCTCTCAGACTTCACCTTGGAAATAGCCCAAACATGAGCAACAGTGTTCATAGTCTGAGAAACACTTCTGCTTCCTCATTCTAAAACAACCTGGTTATCAAATTAATAACAGCACCCAGACATGAGCAGACTGTCTCAAGTCATGTACTTATTTAGAGTTAGAAGCTGTGTTTGATCCTGGATGACCCCTCTTGTGATAGTTGGCTATTTAAATGGATGGCATAAGAATGCCACTTCAAATTTCCTTAGCTCTTGACATAAGTGTGACATTTTATATAAAAAATAAATTATAAAGAAATATAATTTTAAGATTTATTTTATCATTTTATTTTTAATATGTCTGTGTGTCTATGTGAATGTGGCTATGTGCCTATGAGTGCAGTGCTATGGAGGACGTAAGAAGGTGTCAGATCCTCCTGGAGCATAAGTTATAGGTGGCTGTATGCTGCCTATTGTGGGCGCTGGGATCCAAATTCTGGTCTTCTGAAAGAGCAGCAAGTGCTCTGAGCTGATGAGACATCTCTCAGGCTCCATAGTTTGACATGGTACACATATAGTTTTACCATACTATTTATTAACAATTAAAGAAAATTCAGCCAAGATGAGATGGATGAGTGTGTTCTATTTTCTTTTTATTTGCATGAATTAATTATACAGACATACAAAAAGCAAAACTCACCATGATAGTATGTGAGGGAGGATAATGAGATTAAGAGCACCAGGCAGTTTGCTAAAGAGATCATAGGAGGTGAATGGTCTAGAAAGGCATTACATTTATGAGATGTCATAGTGAAAACT
The DNA here is from genome assembly GCF_007827085.1 of Peromyscus californicus insignis. Taxonomy (NCBI): domain Eukaryota; kingdom Metazoa; phylum Chordata; class Mammalia; order Rodentia; family Cricetidae; genus Peromyscus; species Peromyscus californicus. Next base: position 11,051,190 of record NW_026294436.1, on the reverse strand, counting down.
TGCTATTATGACCTTTTAATGACTTCGTATACATATTCTAAAAGTTTCAAATCCATAGGCAAAAACTCAGTTGGCATCTCCAGAGTCTTCCCTTGCAATGAATTATGTCTAAGACAGTGTCCTTAGTCTTTTGATCATGAGCTATAACCCTTCACAGAATAGCATAACTGTGTCATCTATATCGCTATGACAAGAAGTTAATTCCCAGCCATAAAGGCATTACCAAAGTCAACTGTGACATCCACCATTCCAGGAAATGATGGTGCCCCCCCCCCCCATTCACATAGACGTGATCTTCGTTAGGTGTCCTGTCTTATGTCAGAATCCACTGATCTCCACACTCAGCCTCTTTATAAAATATCCTCATGTGTATGGTACATGTGCCTAATTGTGTATGTGAGTGGAGGTTCACACAGCCCACACTGTGGGTGTGGAGGTCAGAGGACAACTTCAGGTGTTGGTCCTTGCCTCCTACCATGTTTGTGACACAAGCTCTTATTGTTCGATGCTGCATTCACCAGGCTAGCTGGCACGGTGTTCTTCCTAGGCTTGTGTCTCTGCCTTTCATCTCTTTGTAGGAGCAGAGAGATTACAAATGCCATACCACATCTGGTGTTTTAACATGGTTCTGGGAGTCTGAACTAGGACACCCAAGCTTTCATGATAAGCATGTTAACCCACGGAGCTGTTAGCCACTTGACTTTAGAATTGCAACTCGTAGGAACTCTGAATACTGGTATGTTTTAGGATTTTTGTAAGCCATCTAGGTGACAACAGATGTATACACACCACACACACACACACACACACACACACACACACACACACACACATGCACGCACGCATGCACGTGCAAGTACAGACATCAGAACCAGATGAACGTGCATACCACGGGAACAGATGTGCATGGACACACACACGCAACCCTTAATAGATGGGTTCTTAATAGGTATGATTTAATTGCAGAAACTGTGATTATTTTTATTTTTAAACAGAGTTGTCAGGGAACCAAGTTCCAATACCAGGGGTGAGAAATGTTTATATGCTGAATAAATCCATCTATATAAAGAATTTTTGAGTCGTGCAGAATTCCCACTGGGGAGAGAACTGGGGATGCCTATTCATTTAGCTCACATTAAACCCCAGAACCTTGACTTCCTAGATTGAGCTCATTTACTCAGCCTCTCCCTGAACTTCATATTACATCTGGAAGTGAAATGGTGTTTTCCTCACAGAATTGTTGGGAGGGTAGACCATGAAGGACCTTTTCACCTGGGAAGGATTGACAGATGCAGTATTTATCATTTGATTCTTAATGTGTTGTTCTGCTTGACTGGATCTCTGTAGTGTGATGGAAAAGCAAATTATGCTGAATGCTGAGGTTCCCAAACACAGGGGCCCAGCTTTTGAGAGCCTTTCCCCATTTCTTTGACTAAATCAGAAACTGAAGGTCACCTTTAATACTGAGCTCCTATTTTGTTGATATGAAGATTATGAGGAGTCATCTCTGCTACAAAGCAAATATGCATTGGGAATTGGTTAAGGGAATATGTAGCATTCATTTATATATTCCTTATCAGTGCCAAGGAGTCAACAGAGTTTGGGCGTTGAAGGTGGCAAACTGCATATGCATCAACCCTCCTGAGTTTGTTATTTCCTCTCCTCATTTCATGGATAAATTCCATCTCCTGCTTATTATACATTCCGTATTCGAAGTGTTGCTTCATTCCTTCCCAGAGCTACAGTCCTTGAGCTGTAACAGTGAAGCCAAAAAAACCAATATGGAATCACAGATGGTGCAAATATTTGGAAATAGGTAAATACAATCTAGGATTAGCTGCCTGGGCTAAGAAATGTCACTTTCGAGTTGCTTATGGGTCACACAGGGCAATTTTTAGTTAAGACAAAACTCGGATAAATGCATCATGATAGAAAATTGTTGGTTTGGAGTTGCACAACTAACAAGCCCAGAATTGTTATATAAACCTCAAAATGAGTCACTCTGTGTAACAAGGGAGCAGGTATTTCAGAGAGGTCATAACACGCAGAGAGGTTATACAGGGGATACAAAATTAAATAGGCAACATAACAATGCACTGCCATCTGCTGACTTCCCTGCAGCCAATTTTTAAAGAGAAATACCCATTCTATGGCTGTGTTTAAGGCAGGGGAATATTAAAAGACCTGGACTTTGGAAGAAACAAAGGGCCAATATGAAATATTTGTATGTTAATTACTATTAGTAGAGACTGTGAGTTCCTATTCCTGTCCTTGAGAAGTTTCAGAAGGGATTATAATCTGTATAATTTCTCCCTTTAAATGATATATACCTTTTAAAAAGGATTTATTTTTTATTTATTTGTGTGTCCACGTGTCTGTGTGTGGGTATGTGCACATGGGTGCAAATGCCCCATAAGGCAAGAAAAGGGTATCATATCCCCTAGGGCTAGACTATAGGTAGTTATGAACTGCCTAGTGTGGGTGCTGAGAACTCACTGTACCATCTTTCTAGCCTATACTTACACCTTTTAAAAGCCTCTTGGGATTGATCATGTGACTGTCACCTATTTGACTGATAACACAGAGACAGTAACACCCACATAAGCACACCATTGATGGGTTTGGTGTATTGGATACCAGAAAGTTGTAAAAGGAGAATCCTTTCATTATCAGACTTATAGAAATTATTTCTGGTTGTCTTTGATGCTTCCAATAAAGAAAACAGGCAGTGAGCATTAAAGAGGGAAGGTTACATCTGAGTTGTAAAGTTTTAACTAATTGGATTTATTTTCCATTGACTAGGTTTAATATGATTAAATTTTACATATAGATTTTATTTGGAAGGAACAAGATCAGCTTTGTTATGATTGATGAAACCTTGGTTTTATGCACTCTATCATTTCCCAAGTAGCAAAGACTGGGAAAACAAGCATGAGTTCAGACATGAGGAAGGAATTTACTTGTGCATGGCAAGAAATGGCTCAGTTGGTAAAGTGTTTGCCTCACAAATGTGAGGATCTGAGTTCAATATCCAGAACAACCCATGTTTTAGAAAGAAAGCAAGATGTAGTGACAATTGCTTTTAATTCCAACATTGGGAAGACAAAGACAAATGGATCACTGTGGACCTCTGGCTGACCATCCTAGCCTCTCAGACATGTTCCAGGCCACAGAGAGACCCTGTCTCAAAAAATCAAGATCAGCAGCATCTGAGGGATGACAGGTATGGCTGACTTCAGACCTCCACACCATTACATGCATGCATCATGTACACATACATACATACATACACACATATACATGCATGCACCTACATAAACACATACACACGGAATTGAAAACCAACCAAAAAGAAAAAGAAAGCAATAATAAAAACAAAGCAACAAGCAAAATAAAAAATGTCTCTTATGTAAGGACATAGCAAATGTATACTAAGAGTTTAACTCTTTAATACAAGAAGCATCAAGATGGCAAATTCAGCTAAAACAATTTGAGGAAGAAAGACAGGGACAGAATGGTTTACACAGTGCTCAGAATTGGTTCTAAAGTAGTTAGTACAAATCAGAGCATTTAAACCATGAGTTTGTGTTTGCTTTTCAGGTCTAATGCATTTGTTGCTGATGTTGTTGCAACTTCTGTATCATCATCATCATCATCATCATCATCATTACATGTGTGCATGGATGTGTGTATATTATAAGTGAGTGGATTTGTTTGTACCAGTATGCATATACATGTGTGAAAGATATTATCTAATCTCAGGAATTTCCACCACATTATTTTCAGACAGCCAACGCTGGCTGACCAGTGAGTCCCAGGGATTCTCTAGTTTTTACTACCCCGGTGATGTGATTATAACATTGTGACACAATTTCCTGCTTTTTTTGGGGGGGGTGGGGAGCATCCCAGAAATTAAATTCAGGGCTTTATACTTGCAAGACAAGTATTTTACAGATGAAACCATCTCCCCAGCCTGCAACTCATCTGCCTTCTATAATTAACATCTAAATTTACAAACTTCGAGTCTGTGTTAAATAATAAATAGTGAGTACATGAACGTTCTGCTTTAATACATTAGCCAGCCTCCAGTATAAACCTGTCTCTTTGCCCAGCACAGCCCTTATGTGGGCCGACTAGCCAGTCCCAGTCCTCTGGGCTGATTCTGCAAGGAAGGACCTGTTCACGCTTTATTTGCATATTTATTTTACATTTGTCTTTTTGTTTGATTTAAAACATTTTTGTGCATTCCTAACTTTAGAATAGGGTGCAATGTGGGCCTGCATCTGGTGTCACAGCCAGCTTCTTCAGCAATTCTATCAAAGCTCTCTACAAGCCCCATGGAGCTTCAAGTGTCAGATTCAATTCACAAACACTGAGGCCCTGGAACTCAGCCAGTCAGCCAATACTGCTGGTTGCTTCCCCCCAACAAATTGGTCCAGGTGTCTTTGAAGGACAGAGAAGAACAGTTTGTTAATCTCAAATAGCTTCTCTAGGGAAGATGAGATAGTGTAATTGAACACAGCAGAGAGAACAGCCATTCTCCCAACTGAGGTTCAGATCAAATGGCATGGGGCTATTGTCCCTGGAGATAGTTGCATTCACAGCTGCCCTGAGGAACAGGGAGATAACTCATCCATGTGGTCTGGTTTAAGACACAAAAAAATCTTCCTTCCTTTGGGACAAATGTCCCTGGCTGCCAGTACCCCAGTATGCTCTTCTCATCTGTCTTCAGATCTGGAATCCACCAGGCCTTCTTTTGTTCCTTTAATTTAAGGCCAAGCAGAGACTCTTAACAATTTATGTATAAGTTGTATTTATTTATCTCCCCATGACAGCATTGCATGCTCTGTCCTACAAACTGATATTTAGGGGCAACAGAAAGTGAAGGAGTAATGAATGTAAGATATGGGACAAGAGTAAATATTAAAATAGGTCTGGGAATTTACAAGAAGGAAAGACTGTATTGGGAAGCAAGCACTTTCTTTCCCTGGCGCTCTATTTGCTTATCTATATAACTATTGTTGCTGGTGTGTGTGTGTGTGTGTGTGTGTGTGTGTGTGTGTGCTTACCAGCATGGGTATGAGGAGGCCAGAGTTCAACACCCCAATCACTTCTCCATCTTGTTTTTTCTTCGAGTCTAAGTCTTTCAGAGAACCTCAAGCTTACTCCTTCAGCTAGATTGGCTGGAGAGCAAGCCGTCAGAATCCACCTGCCTCTGCCCAACCCATGCATTGTAGCTACAGGCATACATAGCCATACCCAGCTTTTACATGGGTGCTGGAGAATATAAACTTAGGTCTTCATGCCTGTTTAGCAAGCACTTAAATAACTCAGCTATCTGCCCAGACATCTGTGTTTGTTTTGTAAATACATTTGGATGATCATTTGCCTACTCTACCCAAAGGGGCTCAGTGATGAACTTGGGGCTTAAGAAAACTTACCAAATTGTCAAAACTCATTCTTCTGTTATACTTTTTAATTTCTCAGAGAAACGTTGTCCTAGTAGATACCGAGTGATGCTATTGTACATTGACACTGTCCAAAGGTGCATTCTGGAACAATAAGTGCGTTTTCTGTCCGTACATTCTATTCTGGTCACCACCTTCCATGTGTGTTACTAAACACACTGCTTATAGTTTGTGCTACTCAGAAAATGAGTTTTTTTTCAAAGAATTTAAAGAGTATTTATTGTATGTATGCAAATGTTTTATCTGCATGTATATCTGTGTACCATGTGTGTCTGGTGGCTGGGTAGTCCCAGAAAGGGCATTAGATCCCCTGGGACTGAAGTTACAGAGGTTTGTGAGCCTTTGTCTTGACACTTCAAAACCAACCTGGGACACCCCCCCCACACCCCCACCCCCCTACTCTGCAACCCCGAGAACTTGAGTTTTCTATTTTATTTAGTTTGATGGTTAATTTTAATTATTCATTTGACATACTACAGAATTACTTGGGAAGAGAGTCTTAATAATGGCTTGTTTAGATCAGCTTGGCATGGGTGCAGTTCTGTAGGAGATGGTCATGATTGTTTTAATTTATGAAGGAAGACTCAGTCCATGATGGGCAATATTATTCCTTGGGTTTGGGTTCTGACTGTACATGAATAGAGAACATGAGTTAAGTAGTAGTGTACGTGCATCCATCTCCCTCTGCTCTTGACTGTTGATGTGAAATGCCTGCTTCCTTGACTTTCTATGATGAGCTATGGCCTGGAACCGTGAGTTAAAATAAACCCTTTCTCCCCTAAGTTGCTTTTTGTCATGGTATTTTAATCACAGTGACAGAAAGGAAACTCAAAGACTTAGTTTTAATTAATTTTAACTTAGAATTGCTGTATACAGTTAGGCGTTAATGTATTATGGAGTCAAGCTTAAAATATTAATGAGCATGAAAGTCACTTGGAGATACTACCAAAAAGCAAACCATTACCTAGAAAATTTGCTGTGGAAGTCTAAGACTACATTTACATTACATGCCCAGAGGATACCTGATTTCTGGACTCACTGTTTAGAAGTGAGGCTTAATTTCTCACCAGCAAGAATTCTCTAAGCTTAATTTCTATCTCTGGCCAGGATGCAGTGTGTTATGGATGATTCTGAAGAATCTACTGTAAAGCACTTTCCTTCAGGCAATGAAAATAAAATAAATATCAGTGATGACGTTGCTTCTTTTCTTATCGTTGAACTAGGTAAACATTTGAATCTATACAGTCCCTACATAATACACAGTAGTCAAAAGCTAAATCATGTTTAATCCCATGAAATCCCTTTGTTAAACAGATGCTACTCTGGATTAGTAAGATTGCTTGGTGTACAGGTGCTTGTTACTGAGTCTCACAACCTGAGTTCCATCCCAAAGACCTACAGAATGTAAGGCAAGCACCGACTCCTGCAGGGCTTCCTGTGACCTCTTTGTATGCACCATAGCGCCCCTCTCACAGACACAGATACACAAATACACAGAGAAGCACGATAAATAACTATGTCTGATCCTGTGGACCTGGAGTCGCTGGCAGTTGTGAGCCTCCTGATGTGGGCGCTGGAACCAAACAGTCCTCTGCCAGAACCGCAAGTGTGCTTCACCACTGAATTACCTCTCCAGCCCCAGATGCAAGCTTTAGTGCAGCATCACTAACGTGGGGCTGAGGTTACGGTGTTCCCAGAGCATGACTGGTAGGAGACAAGTCATGTAGCAGGCAAGCACACCCACCACATTAGCCCCCTTAACTGTAAGAGACAGAGAGCAAGGATTTCCTGTTGATGGCAGATCAACCCAGCATTTGATTAGGCAGAGTAAATCAAGTCAGGATAGGCGAATCAAATGAATCAAACTGAGAAGCAAAGGAGACGGTGACAGAGAGGCAAGAAAAACATACAGAATAGAAAAAAAAAGTCTGAAAACTGCCCATTAATCTACAGAGTATTAATGAAATATTAGAAATCTGTTAATATAGCGAACAGCTCCCCTACATAATCCAATTAAAAATGGGTCACAGGGAAAGGTAGAGACTTCCCAAAGGAAGAAATTCTGAGGGCCAATAGACTTACAAAAACAAAACAAAAAAATTTACTTCATTAAATGTCAGGAAAAAAAAGTCAAATCACAATGAGGCATCATCTCACCCTAATTAAAACAGCTATTGGGTCAAGTAGATGCCTAAGCTGGTCAAAGTACTTGCCATGTAAGGCTGACAATCTGAGTTCAATGCCTAGAACCTGTGTAAGGGTGGAAGGAAAGAAGGGACTCCTCAAAGTTGTCTTCTGACCTCCACATGCATGCCATGACATACACATGCTCACACACATACAGCATATACCCCATAAAGTAATAATATAAATAATAATAATAATAATAATAATAATAATAATAATAAATGAAAATCCCTAAAAACAGAACTCTCTTATGGTTCAGATTTCCCACTTTTGGATACAGACCCAAAGGAAATCAACCAACATATTAAAGAGGTACCAGTGAACCCCTGTTTCATTTAGCTCTATTCATAACCACTAATAAATGGAATCGAACTTGATGCCCATCTAGAGATGAATGGCAAAAGAGAATGTGGTGCATGTATAGAACAGAATTTTATTCAACCATGAAAAACTGATTTCATTTGTGGCAAAATGGATTTGTAGGACATTGTCTTAAACAAAGTCGGATGCCCAGTAAACTCCTTTTGTTCTCTCTTTCAGATAGGCATTAGAACTCATTCATTGGAATGTATCATAAAGCCAGGGAGGTGACTCAGTGCATAGAACACTTGCTGCACATATGTGAGGACCTGAATTCAAGTCTCCAGGGCACACATGAAGCTAGACACAACAAGTGTACAGGTTTATAAAACTGGTAATTCTACAATAGCCTTGGTGCAGTTATACAGAAGCATTTGTCAGCATCCAGAGGACAGCAGCCATGCTTTCTCTTGGAACATCGCCTGAGAACAGTATATGCCTAGTGGTCACAACAGAAGCAGACTCCTGCAGTATCAGGGCTGTGGACTCCAGAGATTAGCAGCCAAGGGTCAGGCTGGGTCCTCCAAGTCATATGGCTCTAGTCAGATTATTGGACTTCACTGACTTCAATTCCCATATCTATAATGTGAGAACAGCAGCATCCACTGGTACAAGGGGTACCCGCTGACATTCCTACACCTACTGATATGTCTGCTCCTACTGTACCTGTGAAAGGGGACTAATTACGATTTATTCATCAGCAATCAGTTAATCAATCAGCGTTATTAATGATCAAATCATTAGACTTAGTTTAATAATGAGAATATGAATGTGGTTATTAATACCTGTAAAATGTGTGTGACCAAAAAAGAGCTTCTGTATTTCCTAAGATCCCATAACTTCTTAACCTTGGTGTCTCAACTAAGCTAAACTCAAGGAGCTATAGTTTGCATAGAATGTTCTCCAATGGCTTTGCTCCTGTATGGGAAACTTTGTCTGCAGTGTTTGATGAAATTTGCAGATAGGAGAAACTCTAAGAGACCATGCCTCAGTCTGTTAAATCTTTTTACCCCATCTCCCATATCCCTCCTCATACCAGAGAAGAGATGTAAACATCAGCTTGGCCATTCCTTAGAATTCAAATTACCATGTGAAAAAGTGATAGCATCTTAACATTGTTCTAAGTTGCATCTCTAGCCCTGTGTAGAGATCTGGAATTTATACTAATAAATAATTATTGCCTCTTTAATAATGAGATCATATTCTTTTCCTCACCATAAGCCTCTTAATGCAGATGCTTGTAGCCACTTCCATCAGGAAGTACCCACAGGCCTTACTGACTTAGGACTCAGAAAAGGGTATTTTCCTTTTCTTCTTTTCCTTCCCTTTTTTCAGATATTGGTCAAAGGCTAAGCAAGCTTTTCTTGGCTTTCTAGGCTTTTTCCCTGTTTTCTTGAATCCCCCTCTCCTTTTGAGAATGCTACTTGCCTGGCATGTGCCTGCTTGTGGAATGTGCCAGCCTACCCCAAACAGCATAGTGCTCTCTTTTTCTTTCCCATGTACCCTCTCCTGGCAACTGCCAAGAACTTCACAGCTTACTTGTTCTGTTACCTCTTTCCTTAATTCTAATAAAATTATCCTCTAAATTCCTATTGAGTCATTTCTAAATGCTTTTATTAATGAGACTAAGAACTTTAAAGGGAATGTCAACTCACAACTTCAAAGGTTCCCCAACAACAATGGGGTTTGGGATGAGGGAGCTGAGTTCTCAGGAAGTGACTACAGGGAGGACATTTGAGAACTGGCATCCTCCGCTTACCATGAAGTAAAGTTTTGCTCTGCCACAGGTTCTGTTGGCTGCCTATTCACATGCCCCTAAGCAGTCGGATCAAATGGCCACAGTTCAAACTCTGAAACTATGAGCTTAAATAGTTTTCTTTCTTCTAAATGAATTATGACAGCAGTTTATCATAGTGGTAGGAAGATGGCTGTTATCAAAGGACGTCTGTCTGTTGCTATTCACTTCAATGCTGTGTATCCTGTATCTGTACACATGTATAAGTATGTAATATGCATGAATATCGTCATCTCTATAGCATTGACCTACATATTTTGTATGTCTCTTATAATAAAGAAAACGGCTCTTTCCCTAAACATTAGACTTGAAGCAAATGACATATTTATATATCCCCAAAATTTGAAAAGTATTGACAAGCCAATCCCAGTGGACAGGTGAAGGGGCAGGAACTGTTGACATAATCAGAGAAAGGATTGTATGCTTTATGAAATATTCATGTTAAAGAGTTTGTACTTGGAAACAATAATGCAGAAGTTAATAACAAGGATCATATATTTTCTACAATATTAGATGCAAGAATACAGATTGACTGTATAAGGCCCAAAGCCTGCCTTGGACAGGGTTCAACATTGTGCAACTTTTTATAGTGTTATTTAGGAATGTGGGTACTCACATAGTATTATGATTTCATCATGGGAATTTTTTTCTTTTTCTTTTCTTTTTCTTTTTGTTTTTTGTTTTTGTTTTGTTTTGTTTTTCAAGACAGAGTTTCTCTGTGTAGTTTTGGTGCCTCTCCTGGATCTTGCTGTCTAGACCAGGCTGGCCTCGGGCTCACAGCGATCTGCCAGGTTCTGCCTCCTGAGTGCTGGGATTAAAGGTGTGTGCCACCACTGCCCGGCTGAGAATTTTCTTATATTCTTTGAGATTAACACAATTTGATAACTTGGAACATTTATTTGAATAGCTTGTTCTGGGCTGTTTAGATGGTTGGCTCAAATGTTAAAGCTTGTCGTGTAAGCATGCATCATCAATTTGACACCCCCCCAAACCAAGTAAAGTGGGAGGAAAGAAGTAACTCTTCAAAGCTGTTTTCTAACCCCCACACATGTACTGTTGTATGAGTGTCCTCTACTCACATCACTTATACACACACACACACAAACACACACACACACACACACACACACACACACACAAACACACACTAAATATATCATTCTCCTAGGAAATGTCTTATTTAACCTAAAATGCTCCATGTATTCAAAACCATAGATGATCTTTTAGTGAACAAAAAAGAATATTTTATTGAGGGAGAAGCTAAAAATTTAAACTTCCTAGAATCCTCTTAAATTCTCCTCTACTTGCAAATAATAATTATTTCAAAAATTATCAACTCCTATGTGGTTCTGCTTCTTCCTCGGGATCCTTAGTGCACTGATCCATGAGGAAGGAGGGAGCAGAAGCAGGTAACAGGGTTCAGGACAGCTCAGAAGAGTGTTTGGGATGACTGTGGGTACTATGGAGACAGCCCTCTGGGAGATAGACTTCAGTAAATCAGTTCAACTTTATTCCAGAATATAAGGAATATAAAGAATTGGGGAGCCTAGGGACAAACCCTAATTTGCATTAAGTGGCATCCTCCTGTCACAAGGCTTTGTCTGTGGCAGTAGGGTCCTATCAAAATGACTAGAGAATCTAATTACTATGTGGGTCATCAAGGGAAAAGCGTATGCAGGAAATTGTGTCAAGGGTCACCTTTGAGAAAAGTCAGGCATCCTGGGCCTAGAGACATCCTCCAGATAATGCTACATAGAGAGCAGAAAGATTTTTCTGGGAGAAGGGAGTCCTCCATTTTGCCTAGCTTAGAGAAAGCTGCCAGGCTATGGTAGACTGCAACCTCTGATCAGCAGACCCTCACAACACTTCTGGGTTTTTATATCCTTTGTACTCTATATGCTCAAGAAGCTGAGAACTATTTTTAAACTATTAAAATATAGCTAACTTTTTTATTTTACTTTTTTCTAAAACACCAATTGTACCAGGTAGTTTTAGAAATTATTATTAAATATGTCAGGAAGAAAAATAGCGGTATTGGAATGTTTCATTGGTCCATTAATGAAGACTACAAACCATTTCACAAAAGGAATTTTTAGTTAAACTGTTCTTGACATTTGGGATAAATAAGCTTTCTTATTGCATTTAAGATTCTGTGAATATTACAGAGCTAAACTCAAATAGCCTCTTTGCCACACACACACACACACACACACACACACACACACACACACACACGCATACACACACACACCCTGACTTCAAATCTGTACACTGTAAATTTGACCTTGACTCTGTGAACTGATTGTGTGTGTGAGTGTGTGTGTGTGTGTGTGTGTGTGTGTGTGTGTGTGTGTGTTTGTGTGTGAGTGTGTGTGTGTGTATACTAGTTATTCTATTCTATGATACATCAAAACATACTTAGTAGTAGATAGCATTTTAACACTAAAATGTATATTCAGCTTCTGAATCAGAGGTGCAGTTTTTTGGTAGAGTACTTAGCTGGCATACATAAAGCCTCAGATTTCATACCCAGCAACAAATAGATCCAATCATTTAATCCAAATACTTGGGAGGTTGAAGCACCTCAGACCCTGTCTCAAAAGAAACTCCAAACCAAACTAACAAAACCCAGAAAAAAATATTTACTTTCTAATGCTTCTAAAATGCCATGCTATAGGGATGGGAGATATGGCAGAGTAATAAGGCTAGGAGCATCTCATCTCTTCCAAAGGACGATACACAGTTCAGTTCCCAGCACCCCCTGCTTCAGGTGGCTCAAAGTTCCCTGTAACTTCAGCTCCACGGGACTCTTATGTCCTCTTCTGCCTTCTCTGGGCAGCTCTCCCCACCATAAACACACACACTAACATACATACGCACAAAAATAAAAATAATATCCTTTTGCTTGTTTTATTTTTTAATTAAAATTTTCACACAACATATTTTGATCATGTCTCTCTTTTTCCCAACTCCTCCCAAATCCTTTTCACCTCCTTATCATCCACTTCTCTCTCTTTCAAAACAAAACTAAGAAACAAAACAAAAAAAAAACAACAAAAAGTAAGAAACAAACAGAAAAAAAACACAAATCACAAATCAAAACAAGCAAGCGAAAGACCAAGAAGTCAAAAAATGCCAAAACAAAGCAATCAGAACCAAAAAAAAATGCACACACACACACAAAAAATACCAGTGATTTAATTTTGTTTGGCCATTTACTACTGGGCACCAGGTCTGCCCTGAAATCTGGTTAATGTACCCAGTGACATTCCACTGGGGAAAACTGATCTTCCCTTTGTCAGCAGATATCAAGTGCAGATAGCTTCTTGTCTAGGGGTGGTACCCTGTGTCCACTTCAACCTCTCAAGTCTTATGCATGCTGCCACAGTGTCTGTGAGTTCATATGCACCTATTTTGTCGAGAAGACCCTGTTTCCATGGAATCAGCCATCACCTTTGGCTCTTATAATCTTTCAACCTCCTCTTCTGCATAGCTCCTTAAGCCCTGAGGGGAGAGCTTTGATGAAGACCTCCCACTTATGATTGAGTGGATAGCTATGTGTTCCTA